>NC_079321.1:5181666-5812777 GCF_029931775.1 Euleptes europaea
ATTACAGATTTTGCAACTGGACTCTAATGCATTAAAGCCCCTCCCCAAACCCTGCCCTCCTCAGGCCCTGCCCCAAAAATCTCCAGGTATTTCCCAACCTGGAGCTGGCAACCCTACCAGAAGATGGCCCAAAAAATCCTCCAGGATGCCTGGTCAATTTGGCCTAGAGGAAAATTGCTTCCTGACATCAAAGTGGAGACTGGTGTTTCTCTGGGCATGTAAGAGAGGGCCATGAGAGCCAAACACCGATGCAACCCTTCCTGCTCTCCCTCTCATGATCTGCCTAAGTTCACAGATTCAGCATTGCTAACAGATGGCCATCTAGCCTCTGTTTCAAAAAGTCCAAAGAAGGAGAATCCACCACCTCCCGAGGAAGCCTGTTCCACCGAGGAACCGCTCTAACTGTCAGCAGGTTATTCCTAATGTTTAGCCGGAAACTCTTTGGATTTAATTTCAACCCATTGGTTCTAGTCTGACCTTCTGGGGCAACAGAAAACGACTCCGCACCATGCTTGAGGGCACTTTGCACCGCACTTGGATACAGGTAGGAAGGTCTTACGTGAGGGACCTACCACCGAAAAGCCTGACTCAAATGTTTACCTTGTGTGAGAACGTCCTTGCCTTTTTTGCTTCCTTTTACATGACCTCACTGGGCAGTGATGACCTGCGTAATTTTGGTAGGAAAAAAGCCATATGGGGAGCATACACAGCGCCATAAGGAACCGGATGGCACATGCTTGCATATTAACTATGCATAAGGTCAGCTCTTCGCAAGAGCTGAAGGCAGCTGTGAGACTAAATATAACACACACGTATGTAAACGTATTAAAGCATTTTTAGATCAGCATCCTAGTAGATGCCTTCATCCCAGACAATAAGGGACGAGAGAATCAATGCCTATTTGGGGGGGATGAACTTGTAAAATATTGGAATCAAGTTTTTGAGTTGTATAAAACTGTTCTTTCAGCTTTGATATTTGGAACCAAAAAAAAATTACATAGTGAGATGGGATTTTCCTCTACCCTTATCTTTGCATCAGCCTTTCTTTTCTCTTCATTTTGGAAAAGGAGGCATCTTGAACTAGATATTTTCTATCACAGAGAACATTCAAACAGAAGACTCTCTCTTTGGTCTCTTCTTTTTCAACTTTGATAGCCTTTTTGGGGTTCATTTGCTGCCAATTTGGTTGCACTGTGAAGCGTCGATAACCACGGCGCTCCGAAAGTAGTAGGTCTCCTTGAACATAAAGCTGAAATAGAAATATAATTTTTAAAACCTCCGTATGTGAAGGTTTTATGGATGACAGGCTCCCTTTTCATTATGTCCCCTCAATGGCCAATTCTCTGCTTCTCGCTGGCAGTTCTTTTCCATTTGCTTTCCTGTTGTGGAGGTTTGCCAAAGGAGAAAGGCCTGATTCAGACCTAACCACAAACCTTGGTTTGTCACTACGTATGAGAGCCTTCAGGACCGCCAGCGCGGTGTAGCGGTTAAGAACGATGGACTCTAATCTAGAGAAGAGGGTTCGATCCCCCACTCCTCCACATGAAGCCTGCTGGGTGACCTTGACTGGTCACAGTTCTCTCAGAACTCTCTCAGCCCCACCTACCTCACAAGGTGTTTGTTGTGAGGAGAGGAGGGGAAGGTGGTTATAAGCCAGTTTGAGACTCCTTAAAGGTAGAGAAAGTCGGCGTATAAAAACCAACTCTCCTCCTCCTCCTCCTCATATTTTCTCGTCCCCCCTCACTGGTTTTCTTATGACACAGACAGGTTTGTCATTTTTACAAGGTGCCTCCCACCCACAAGTCAATAAAAACACTATCATCACGTTGTGGGGACTTTGAATAGTCCATTCCTCTGTCAGTAAGAGATTTCCCATCACTGCTTGGTTATTTGTCTTGTAGCCACTCTGAAAATAATTATTGGCTGCAGCCACAGCTAAAGATATTTAGAATAGCACAAAACCATTCCTTACCATGATGTTTCTTATCAAGAGAGCCAGCGTGGTGTATTGGTTAAGAGCGCTGGTCATTAATCTGGAGAACCGAGTTTGATTCTCCACTCCTCCACATCATGAGCCTCAGTTTGCCTCAGGGCCATGCAGGGAAGGGAGCAGGGGTTTCACCCTTTATCCTCACTCAGTTTCCATAATGGAAGCCATTTCTGTGATTTAGCCTTTTAAAGGAGAAAAGATGTGACCTTCTTAGAAGACGTATTTATTAATTTAAGATTCTAGACAACAAAGCTGGGAACCTTATTTACAATAGTAAAAACAAGCTAACGCATGAAGCTGCCTTATACCGAATCAGACCCTTGGTCCATCGTAGTCAATATTTTCTACTCAGACCGGCAGCGGCTCTCCAGGGTCTCAGGCAGGGGTCTTTCACATCACCTACTTGCCTAGTCCCTTTAACGGGAGATGCCAGGGATTGAACCTGGGACCTTCTACATGCCAAGCAGATGCTCTACCATTGAGTCACGACCTCTCCCCAAGTTGGAGGTTGAAGGGTTAAACTGCCTCTACCTTCCCAGTATAGCCCTCAGGAAAACTGAGGCTTCACAAACCTGTGCTTTGAACTTTATGGATGACCGATCAAAATGCACGATCATTGTATTAACAAAATGTAAATATGTATATCATTTTTCTAGACACAAATCCCATATAGGCTCACTAAGTACTTGAAGGACTGCCTTCTCCCATACTGTCCAGCCTTTCAGTTAAGATCCCCTTCTTGAGCCAATATTGTCTCTGTGCCCCTGCCTTCAGAGATGAGACGGGTAGGGGGCTAGAGACAGGGCCTTCTAAGTTGTGACACCTCCCCTTTGAAATACCCTCCCCCTAGATGCTCTCCAGGCACCTACCTTACTTTCCTTTAGGCACCAAATCAAACCATTTCGTTTAACCCATTTTTTTTTTTAAATTGAGGGTCTTCCATCATTTTTAGTTGTTTTTATGGTATGCATCTAGCCTTAATTCTATGAATATCATAGGCAAATCAGTCTTAATTTATGCTGCTTTTATGCTCTTGGCTTATTTTATATTCACTTTGGCCTTTTATGCAGGCCTGTTTCCTCACAGTCACCCCACCGACTACATTGGGGCTTTGCTTAGTTTATGTTTGCATTTCCGACCGTCAGAGGACATCTCGCTCTCCCCCTGCATTTCTGTGCAGTTTGCCTGCGTTTTCTGGATTTGTGTTTTTCAGCATCCAGAAAACTCAGGGGAAACAAGTGGAAACGCATGGGGAGAGGGAGGCGACCTCAAATATTTGAAGGGCTGTCATATAGAGGAGAGTGCCGAGTTCTTTTCTGTTGCCCCAGAAGGTCGGACCAGAACCAATGGGTTGAAATTAAATCAAAAGAGTTTCTGTCTAGACATTAGGAAGAAATTTCTAACAGTTAGAGGCTTCCTTGGGAGGTGGTGGGTTCTCCTTCTTTAGACATTTTGAAACAGAGGCTAGATGGCCATCTGTCAGCAGTGCTGAGTCTATGACCTTAGGCCAGTGGTCGGCAAACCGCGGCTCGTGAGCCGCATGCGGCTCTTTGGCCCCTTGAGCGCGGCTCTCGAGGAGGAGGAGGAGGCGCGCTGTGACTCCTCCCTGCAGGTGGAGGCGGCGAGCAGCCGGTGGGCGAGCGAGTGGGGGGCGGGCTGGTGGCTGTTGCCTCTGCTCCCCCCTGGCTCACGGCCCTCCGCAGAGCCTCATGCTGAGAAGTGAACAGCCTAGGGCTGGAGTCGGAGGGCGAGGAGCCGCAGTATGGGAGAACTTAATTAAGATTATTCACCAATGGCAATTTTCACCTGTTAAGCTTGCGAAGATTTATAAGGCAGTACCTAGCAATAGTTAGTATTGTGAGGAATAGAACACTGATTATATCTACATGTAGTAGAACTGCACAAGAGCAATAAATTATTGGCATATGGTCAAAATTATGCTTTCTAAAGGTATCCAACACGTGTCATTTCTGTATATTTGTAAAGTTATATTATGAAAATTTTAAAAAACCGTTTTTAAAATAATGCAAGTATAAGCTTTAAGAAGAAATATCAGAGGCAGTTTCTCTTTTGGCTCAATTAAAGTCCCCACCCAAGTGCAAGGCCATTGTTCACATTAAGTGTTTGTCAGTCATTGTCATGATTTAATTTTATGGATACCTTACTTACAATTTATTTTTTATCAATAAATAAGATCATTATTAAGTATGATATCAAGTTTTATTCAGTGTACCTATAGTTTAATTAAGACTTAAAACTTTAATTAAAGTTTATTAAGTTAATAAACAGTGTACCTACCTATATATTTTAAGTTTAAGAAATTTGGCTCTCAAAAGAAATCTCAATCATTGTACTGTTGATATTTGGCTCTGTTGACTAATGAGTTTGGCGACCACTGCCTTAGGCAGATCATGAGAAGGCATCTTGGCCATCTTCTGGGCCTGGAGTAGGGGTCATTGGAGGTGTGGGAGGATGTAGTTTGGAATTTCCTCCATTGTGCAGGGGGTTGGACTAGATGACCCTGGTGGTCCCTTCCAACTGTGAGCCACCTCCAGAATGTTTCTAGAGAGGTGACACAAAGAGGTGGCACAGAAATTTTCTAGATAAGTAAATAAGTACTTGGGAGGGCCTTGACCACGATGGCCCAGGCTAGCCCAACCTTGTCAGATTGTGGAAGCTTAAGCAGAGTCGGCCCTGGTTAGTACTTGGACGGGAGACCACCAAGGAAGAGTTGCTATGCAGAGGCAGGCAATAGCAAACCCCCTTTGTTTGTCTCTTGCCTTGACAACCCTATGGGGCCGTCATAAATCAGCCATGACTTGATGGCACTTTCTACCACCACCACTTGGGATAAAGTTCTGTAGGATTCTAAGGACCTTATTTCAACGTCAACACAGATGGCATCCAGTGACAAGTTCCATTTGTGGTCTAGCTGTCTTTTCAAACTAAGTACATTTTTCTCACCTGGAACTTTGTAGGGACACGTCTTGTTCTTATGCCTGGATCCCAACGCTTGCACGATCGATTAACAGATGCTTAACCTCACTCTGGTGCCAGCACAAGGCCATGTTTTGTGGTCTCTGGTGTAGTTTTGGCATGTCCCCTCCAAATCGGCTGGCAGAAGACATTTTCGAATCTGTGTGCTGATGTTTTTAGCACACTTCCAGGGCAGCACAGTTTTCCATAATTTTTAAAAATAAATAAATTCTAAGACAGCCTTTGTAACTTGGCCAAGCAGGTCCTTCTCTAGCTTTCTCTCGCAGATCTTAAAAGTCTCCTGAGACTCTGCTAGATGTATTTAAATATAAATAAAGCAAATAATAATACAGTGGATCTCTTTGTTCGTATTTATGTTTTTCTTAAATCATTCTATTGAAAATTTCCAACCACCTTTTAACTACCTTAGTATATTAAAACCTCTGAATGAATTTATTGATGGTGGCAAAGGGGGAAAAATATAGAGGAAAATGAATGAATTCCCCGGAGATACATGGTATGTCACGAACTTCCTGAAGTTATTTTCAAATGTTTCTGCCAGCAACAATAAATCCCTCAAGTTTCAGGATAGACTGTATTAATTAAAGAACTGGATTAGGTGTTTTAAAGTTGCTGAAAGTTATATCTGCAATCGGTCATGTTCGAAATGTATGTTCAGGATGAAATATCTGCTAGTTTAACAAGCAGACACACAAACCAGCAGGATTTCAGATGTTTGATTAGTCACATTCTTCTTGTAATTTTGTGTGTATTTGTGTGCGCATTTATTATAGTGTGCATTTATTATTTCCATACATAGAGCACGGACACATCTCCTGCCCACATCCTGAAAAGTTTGTAAAAATTCTTTTCCTCCAGCTTAATTCTGTTGCTGATTTGGTACGTTGACCTGAACAAAAGAAGTGGTTGGTGAAGACAAAATTGGGATTTTCATGAAAAGCTGCTGTGCTTTCATGATCTGAACAAATGATTTGTCGTCTAAACAAATGGAAACAAACTATTTGATTTAATTTGGTGGTGAACCGCCTTGAGGCTGATTTCTAGAGAGGAGCCTAAGAAATAAGCTATGTAAATAAACTGGATGTGATTTGGGTCCACATTTGTTATGTATTCAGTGCACACGTCAAAAAGTCACAAGACATCAGAATCACATGACAGGAAGAGGCGATCAGTGATAGGTAGGGTTGCCAACCTTCTGGTGGCGGCTGGAGATCTCCCACCATTACAACTGATCTCCAGGCAACAGCGATCAGTTCACCTGGAGAAAATGGCCGCTTGGGCAATTGGACTCTATGGCATTGAAGTCCCTCCCCTTCCAAAACCCCTCCCTCCTCAGGCTCCACCCCTACAATCTCCGGGTATTTCTCAACCCGGAGTTGGAAACCCTATTTGTGGATAGCAGCCTGAAAATCTTGTACAAATTGCCTGTGTAGTGGTTAAGAGCGGTGGTTAGGAGCAGTGAACTCTAATCTGTAGAACCAGGTTTGATTCCCCACTCCTCCACATGAGTGGCAGACTCTAATCTGGTGGTTTCCCACTCCTATACATGAGGCCTGCTGGGTGACCTTGGGCTAGTCACAGCTCTCTTAGAGCTCTCTTAGCCCCACCTACCTCACAGGGTGTCTGTTATGGGGAGGGGAAGGGAAGGAGATGGTAAACTGGTTTGATTCTTCCTTAAGTGGTACAACTCTTCTTCTTCTTCTTCTTCTTCTTCTTCTTCTTCTTCTTCTTCTTCTTCTTCTTCTTCTTCTTCTTCTTCTTCTTCTTCTTCTTCTTCTTCTAAGCCAATGGAGCTAAGTGCATGTTAGAATTATGCAGCAGTAGACTCTAATCTGGAGAACACGGTTTGATTCCCCACTCTTCCCCATGAAGCCTGCTGGGTGACCTTGGACTAGTCACAGTTCTCTCAGAACTCTCTCAGCCCCACCTACCTCATAAGGTGTCTGTGGTCAGGAGAGGAGGGGAAGGCAATTCTAAGCCAGTTTGAGACTCCTTGAAGGTAGAGAAAATCGGGGTATAAAAACCAACTCTTCTTCTTCCTCCTCTTCTTCTTCTTTGTGGAACTAGATCATAAAAAAGTACGTGCTTTTTGTGACATCAGCAAAAGAGGTTCCCAGAGGGAAGAAATATCCAAGTTTCCCAACTCCTGAAGGAAACATAATCCTGAGTTTATATCAGATGCTTTATGGGAGTTTATTGGAATATCCAACAGGGTTCATGTAGTGTGTCACAAGGTAAAGCCTGTTCATTGGTGATTTAGTAGCAGCATGTGCCCGGTGTTCCAGTAATTTATAGAACACAGATGGTCAGGGAGAAGGCCTGCTGACTTCTGCCTCAATAAGAAACCCAGCCCAGTGTGTCAGGGGCTGTAGATGTCTCCCATTGACTTCCCAAA
Organism: Euleptes europaea; assembly: GCF_029931775.1. Classification (NCBI taxonomy): domain Eukaryota; kingdom Metazoa; phylum Chordata; class Lepidosauria; order Squamata; family Sphaerodactylidae; genus Euleptes; species Euleptes europaea. Next base: position 5,189,049 of record NC_079321.1, read on the forward strand.
ATTATGCACGATGCAAAGATCTCTTCTAAGGTTGAAGATTCAAGGAACTAGCAGTTTTGCAAGGAGGGGCCTGTTTTTCGGAAGGGGAGGGACACAAGAAGGAAAATAGATGGGGAGAATTATAGCTTCCTTTTCTGCAGGGCTGAGATTTTTTAAAACTGATGCTTTCTGTCGTCTGGTAAATCAGTACGGGGGAAAGGTTAACTGTTATCTTATGTATATATTTCAAAATAAGCATTTTATTTTAGACTCAGGATTTTTAAAGATTTTTTTAACATAGTAGGCATTATGCAACATATTAAGTCAATGGACTTAGAAGGGAGCAACTCTTAGAAAGGAGTAACTCTTCTTAGGATTGCACTGTAAGTAGGGTTGCCAACCTCCAGGTAGTACATAGCTGGAGATCTCCTGCTATTACATCTGATCTCCAGACGATATCGCTTTGGCAATTGGACTCTAAAGGGCATTGATTCCCCACTCCTCCACATGAGCGGCAGAGGTTAATCTCGTAGACTGTATTTCTTTCCCCACTCCTCTACAAGAAGCCAGCTGGGTGACCTTGGGGTAGTCACACTCTCAGGCCCCCACCTACCTCACAGGGTGTCTGTTGTGGGGAAGGGAAGGGGATTGTAAGCCGGTTTGAGTCTCCCTTAAGTGGTAAAAAAAGTCGGCATATGAAAACCAGCTCTTCTTCTTCTTTCCTCTCTTCCCCAAATTCTGTCCACTCAGCAATCCTTTGAGGTAGATTAGGCTGAGAATGAATTAAGGTTCCTGGTTACTCAGTGAGCTACACTCTGGTAGAAAGCCTGCCATTCTGGTAATTTTTCCTACGACAATCCTGTACCTTTTGGTTAGTTTTAGTACCCTTTTTGGTACCATTTGTTGATTGTAGTACTTTTTAGCACTTTGAGTTTTAGTGCTCTGTAGCATCGCTGTTGTCATACTTGCTTCAAAGAGAAGGAGGGGCCATGGCTCAGTGGCAGAGCATCTGCTTGGCACGCAGAAGATCCCAGGTTCAATCCCCGGCATCTCCAGTTCAAGGCAAGTAGGTGATGTGAAAGACCTCTCTGCCTGAGACCCTGGAGAGCTGCTGCCGGTCTGAGTAGACAATACTGACTTTGATGGACGGAAGGTCTGATTCAGTATAAGGCAGCATCATGTGTTCATGTATTCAAGCTGTGAGAACCAAGCATATGCTTCCTCTAGGTTACTGATGGATGGATAAGGTGTTTCAGAGGAAGAAAGGGTTTTCTTTCTCCAATTAGAGCTCTCCCTTTATTGTACTTTTTTTTTAAAAAAAAAAATTGCAACTTCCATTTCATTGCATTTGCTTGAAGTCGGTCGCATTCCAGATGGCGTTAGTATCCCTTCCTCCGATGCTTTCAGACAGAAAGGGAAAGAAACCTTGCAGGTGAAATAAGAAGTGAGTTGAATAACTGGGCAGTGGCACAGGCGAGCAGCGGGAACACCTTCTGCGGAACCAGGCGATGACGGTCCTGACAATCTCGCTACAGATCCCCAGCTGCGGTGTGTCAGTTTCCATTTTCTCCCAGCTGTGCTAATTTACACCAGCCCGGGGTCTGGCCCCGCCGTTTGCTCTCCAGCTTCTGGCCGACAAACCATCTTGCTGAGGAATGTGTCTTCTGCATGCAATTTGTCAAGGAGGCCTCTGGTGAAGCACGGCTCCCAAGGCTCAGTAATCCTGAGAGTAACATTCGACAGGGCTGAGCCATTAGAACCAGAAAAGCACCCCCTCAGTATCCAGCGTGGTGTAGTGGCTAAGAGCGGTGGTTTGGAGCAGGGGACTCTGATCTGGAGAACCGGGTTCGATTCCCCACTCCTCCACATGAGCGGCGGAGGCTAATCTGGTGAACTGAAGCCAGCTGGGTGACCTTGGACCAGTCACATTCTCTCAGCCCCACCTACTTCACAGGATATCGGTTGTGGGGAGGGGAAGGGAAGGTGATTGTAAGTTGGTTTGAGTCTCCCTTAAGTGGTAGAGAAAGTCGGCATATAAAAACCAACCCTACTTCTTCTTCCAATTAATGAGTAATTTGGATTTCTGGTTGCAAGAATTTCAACCCATTTTAGTGGGCTTGTAGTTATGACGGCATTCTCTCCCCCCCCCAAAAAAAAATAGACTGACATAGGTTGTTTATGCATGGGAGTTTGACCTGAGGTTCGTTGCTCGCTGGACCCACACTTTCCTCTTGGGTGTCTATGAACCATCAGTCTCCAGGCTCAAATCAGGAAGTATTTAAATAACCGCCCCTTGAAGTGCTGCTTCATAATTGGCTGTAGTGATAGAAAAGTTCCCTCCCCCCTAAACCCAATTGCTGCACAAAAAAGCATTTTAATAACATAAAACAAAAACGGAGCAATCTGAAAAGAAGCGGGGGGCAGGGGGTGGAGAGAAATCCAAGCCTGGGTTTTAAAAAAGCTTTCTTCTGCTCAGAAAGAGCTCCCAGGAAGTAGGAAGTATTTGAATCCCTGCCTCTGGACACGTTGCTTTGTAATTGGCTGTGAACAAAGCCAAGTTTCCGGGTCCCGCACTTTGCCTTGTGCATAGAGATTTCACCCAGGCTGAGCTCAGGGGAGAGGGAAGAAGCGGGTGAACAGAGGAACTGGATGGTCCCAGATTTGCAAGGGCTGGTTTTCTCTACCACTTAAGGAAGAATCAGATCGGCTTATAATCACCTTCCCTTCCTCTCCCCACAAGAGAGCTGTGACTAGCCCAAGGTCACCCAGCTGGCTTCATGTGTAGAATTGGGGAAACAAATCCAGTTCACCAGATTAGCCTCCTCCGCTCATGTGGAGGAGTGGGGAATCAAACCCGGTTCTCCAAATCAGAGTCTACCATTCCAAACCACCGCTGTTAACCACTACACCCCACTGGCTCTCACCCCGCTGGTAGGTGATGTAAAAGCCAGTTTGATTCTCCTTAAAAGGTATCAAAAATCAGCTTATAAAAAAACCAACTCTTCTTCATCATCTGACAAATTGAGAGGGGGAATCTGAAGGAGCTTGAGTTTTAGACAAGTGAAATTTAGGTAAGGAAGATACCAATGGAGTTTACTTTTCCCACTTAGTGGTGATACAGAAAATATACGCTGAGCATTTGGGGTATGGGGAGATTGGGGAGGGGGACGGAGGCTGGGTGGGCAGAGGATTCGCTTTAGGAACGAAAGACACCCGTGCCGAGAAAAGAACCAGAAGGAGAGCTGTAAGGCAAATAAAACTGACAGCCTCTCAAAACTCAGGTGGCATTTTCTCAGCGCCGTTAATTACCAGTTTTAATTACTCTGCTTCTTGTGACTCCTTCATACCTAATAAAGTAGGCTCTGCAGGGCGGCAAAAGTTGAGTTTTGCTTGAACTGCAGGCGGAAGGCTCAGCAGGAGACATAAATCAGCTTCTTAAACAGGTTGCCAGGGTGCGTGCTGGCTTTTTCTTCCCCTCCTTTTTTTTTTTAAGTGTTGCTGTATCTCTTGGATAAGAGATACAGCCTATATGCGACGGTTCCTTTATACAGAAGTACCCGGAGTCCGTTTTGTGAGATGCAGGATTCAGTAAAATGCACGGCTAGGGTGGGCAGCTTCGGGTTAGAAATTACTTGAAAATTTTAGGGGCAGAGCCTGAGGAAGGCGGGGTTTCGAGGAGGGGGAGGGACTTCAATGCCATAGAATCCAATTGCCAAAGTGGCCATTTTCTCCAGGGGAACTGATCTCTATCGTCTGGAGATCAGTTGTAATAGCAGAAGATCTCCAGCTAGTACCTGGAGGTTGGCAACCCTAGTTGCCAGGTCCCTCTTTACCACCTACAAGAGGTTTTTGGGGTGGAGCCTGAGGAGGGTGGTGGTTGAGGAGGGGAGGGACTTCAATGCCACAGAGTCCAATGGCCATTTTTCTCCAGGGGAACTGATCTCTATCAATTGGATAGAGATCAATAGTGGGAGATCTCCAGCTAGCCCCTGGAGGCTGGCAAACCTATGCCCAGCAAGTTGGAAACTGAGCGGCGGGTGAAGGACGGGACTCCTTCGAGAGCAAGCGGGAGGAAATGTATCCGTCAGTCCACATCACATCTTGCATCTCGACATCTTATTGATTTCATGTCATGAGATCATCCCTCCAAAACCTCAATTTTAACCAATCTGGAGCTGACATCAAATTTACAGCAGTCATTTTCTATGTAACTGCTTGGTAACCCATTCATCTGTTTTAAGTTGTCAAGGACTGAGGAGAACCTTACTGTTTCTCTGCTTCCTTGTACACATGAACACATGAAGCTGCCTTCTACTGAATCAGACCTTTGGTCCATCAAGGTCAGTATTGTCTACTCAGACAGACAGCGGCTCTCCAGGGTCTCAGGCAGAGGGATTTCACATCACCTACTTGCCTGGTCCCTTTAAGTGGAGATGCCAGGGATTGAACCTGGGACCTTCTGCATGCAAAGAAGACTCTACCTCTGAACCACAGCCCCTCCAGGCAGAGGCAGAAATGGGGCAAGATTGTACTCTCCCTGTGGGGAGGGGCTGTGGCTCAGCAGTAGAGCATCTGCTTGGCATGTAGAAGGTCCCAGGGTCAATCTCTGGCATCTCCAGTTAAAGGGACTGGGCAAGTAGGTGATGTGAAAGACGTTGGCCTGAGACCCTGGAGAGCTGCTGCCAGTATGAGTAGACAATACTGACCTTGATTCCTTGGAATCTACCCAGCAAAACAGCAGAAAAGGGGACTTTCTCCAGTAGAAAAGGTGGTACAATATGATCCATTGTGGTATAAGGGCTACAGTGTAAGGCTAGGACTGGGACGCCTGGAGTTCAAATCTCTGCTCAAATAGTGAAGGTTAGTGGCCAGTCATTAGGAGTGTCCAGGTCACTCTCTCATAGTCTAGCCGACTCCAGCAGGGTGCTGTGGTAGTTTTGCAATAGAGTCATAGAATCATAGAGTTGGAAGGGACCACCAGGGTCATCTAGTTCAACCCCTTGCACAATGCAGGAAATTCACAACTATCTCCCCCACACACACACCCAGTGAACCCTACTCCATGCCCAGAAGATGGCCAAGATGTCCTCCCTCTCATGAACTGCCCAAGGTCGTAGAATCAGCATTGCTGACAGATGGCCATCTAGCCTCTGCTTCAAAACCTCCAGGGAAGGAGAGCTCACTGCCTCCCGAGGAAGCCTGTTCCACTGAGGAACTGCTCTAACTGTTAGAAAATTCTTCCTGATGTCTAGACGGAAACTCTTTTGATTTAATTTCAACCGGTTGGTTGGTTCTGGTCAGACCTTCTGGGGCAACAGAAAACTCGGCACCATTTTCTCCAGGGGACCTGATCTCTATTGGCTGGAGATCAGTTGTAATAGCAGGCGATCTCCAGCTAGTACCTGGAGGCTGGCAACCCTAAGGCAGTACTTTGCCTTAGGAACACAGACTACAGAGATCCGTTCCTCCAGAGAAAATTGACGTTTAAGAGGATGGATTCTGCTGCATGCTCCTCTCCCTCCCTTCCCCAAACTTCATTTGAGGGGCAATATTGCAGCAAGGGTTTCCTCCATCGTGAGTGTCCGAGCTTTCACCGGAGAGATTCCTACAGGGGTTTCCGGGTGTCTGTGCACAGACCATCCTTTTAAGGAAGTGCTCGATACACCTGTCATAACTTCAGGCATTTGTTGCTCAAGATAACAAAGACCCTCATAAAGCTTTTTCCGGCGAGAAATACGCCTGGAGACATTCCATAACGAAGCGGACAGAAGAACTTCGTGTGCGGAGTCGCGCTAAGAAATTGAAGGGAAGGGAAATAAACAGGCTCCAAAAGCAATTTAAGGAAGAAAGCAATAACACATACTTAAAGAAAGCCAGGTGCGTGGATCTCAGGAAGCCGCAAACGATCTTCAGGGACGTCATTAGCTGATTAATTTAACCTTGCTATTATCACTATAAAAACTCCACTTTGGGAAGAGGAGTTTAAATGGGAAAGTAGTCCGTGAGGAACCGTGCGAGACTGAAACATAAGCGATTTTGAGTTTTCTCAAGCCTGCTTAACCGGCAGGGAGTTCTTTAAAAACCACGACGTGAACCATAATTTTAAGCACTGATGAAAACGCCAGTGTCCATTTTGCTCTTAGATGGGAACGCTTCTAGGATTTAACAATCCTCTCCCTTTCTCATGCACACGCTCAAAGGCCTAGTTTTGTGCTGCTTAACGGGGTTACGGCTCAGGAATACATTTTTCTAAGGTTTGCCAGCCTCCCGACAGTGATGGAGTCATAGACAGTTGATTAAGAGTTATTGGCTGCAGAATTGCTCCCTCTCGGAAGGAGTGAGATAAAAGGATTTGTTTTAAAACTTGACACCGATCCTTAAAATTCAACTCAATGATACAGCCAGGACCAGCGTTGGTGTATTTATCAGGGCTGTGGACAACTGGAGCCATTTTAGGTGTTAGGGAGGAAGGAGCACAGGAGGGGATTGTATCGCAGACTGTTTTTCTGTGGGGACAAAGGGCCTTGGACTGGGGGCTGTGGCTCGGTGGAAGAGCTTCTGCTTTGCACACAGAAGGTTCAGTCCCCAGCATCTCCAGTTTCAAGGACCAGGCAGTAGGTGATATGGAAGATGAGATATGAAAGATGACCTTGAGCTAGTCACAGTTCCCTCTGAACCATCTCAGCCCCACCTACCTCACAGGATGTCTGTTGTGGGGAGAGGAAGGGAAGGAGATTGTAAGCCGGTTTGATTCTCCTTAAAAGGTAGAGACAGTCGGCATATAAAAACTAACTCTCCTCCTCCTCCTCATATGAGAGGACCTGGAAGGGATTCTCTCCAGGATGAGAGTAACATGCCTATTGTATTAGGTGCTGAGGAACACAGGCAGGATGGTGCTGCTGCAGTCGTCTTGTTTGTGGGCTCCTTAGAGGCACCTGGCTGGCCACTGTGTGGACAGACTGCTGGACCTGATGGGCCTTGGTCTGATCCAGCAGGGCTTTTCTTATGTTCTTATGAGCCAACCAGGTGGTTATGGCCAGGGTCACCTGGCTGCTGGTATCAGTTCACCCATTGCCATTACCACTGTGACCCTGGGACCGAGCTCAGCATCCCCCTGGTATTGGCAGAATTACAGGGGACCCTTGCCTCAACAGGTTTTGACATCCCTATACAGTCCTGCACCCAACAGGGACATACTGATTGTAAGAATGCATTACCCGGTTTTCTTGGAGGTAATAGACATTTGCGGGCGGGGCGGGGGCTCTATCTCAGAGCATCTAGTGGCAGTTTTTCCAAATACGTTTCTGTTTGAAAGTTTCACATTCTAAATCAGGAAGATGAAAAGCATCCAGAGTGCTTTCTAGAGTGGTACATAGCCACATGTAAAAAAAAAAAAATCTGATGATAAAAAATAATTAAGAGCCCCATGGCGCAGAGTGGTAAGCTGCAGAACTGCACTCAAAATCACTGCTCATGACCTGAGTTTGATCCCGACGGGAGTCAGTTTCAGGTAGCCGGCTCAAGGTTGACTCAGCCGTCCATCCTTCCGAGGTCGGTAAAATGAGTACCCAGCTTGCTGGGGGTAAAGGGAAGATGACTGGGGAAGGCAATGGCAAACCAACCCGTAAAACAAAGTCTGCCTAGTAAACGTTGGGATGTGACAACACCCCATGGGTCAGGAATGACCTGGTGCTTGCACAGGGGACCTTTACCTTTTATAAAAAATAATTGAAACTTTTAAAAAGCTATGAATTGAATTGAATAATTTATTCACAGCTTTTGCCAGAACAAAGTAAACAGTTACAAAATGAAGATCTCAAAATGTGCTGGTTACCATTCATATCCAAAGGTGAAGAAAGTGGAGCTTGATCCTCGGATTTCTACAGGCGACATGTTACCATATCGACTCCTCAGCTTCATTTGAAAGACTCCCATTAACCACATCCATTCTGCATTTATGCATTCCGGATTTGTTTATTTAGCTATTTGAAATATTTATAAACTCGCCTTGCTCCTGACAAATCAGGACCCCAGCGGGTGACAACCGGAGAACAAATGCAACAAATATCAAATAAATTAAAACCACATTAAAATAACCAATGTAAAACACACACACACACAAACACACAAAGGTATCAGCAGCCAGAAAGTATTCCCTTTTTTTTGCCCAGACTTTGGGTCGGATCCCATGTCCCATTAGAAGAAGGCACTCTTGTAAGCCATATAAAGACCAACTCTTCTTCTTCTAATCCCAGGAGATCTCCAGCCACCACCTGGAGGTTGGCAACCATAGCCCACCACGCTATCTGAGGTATAAGCTTTAAAAATTCCAAGCTCCCTTCATCTAGGAAGAAGAAGAGTTGGTTTTTATATGTCAACTTTCTCTACCACTTAAGGGAGACTCAAACCGGCTTACAATTACCTTCCCTTCCCCCCACACACACACACACAACAGACACCCTGTGAGGTAGGTGGGGCTGAGAGAGCTCTTAATAGAACTGTGACTAGCCCAAGGTCACCCAGCTGGCTTCGTGTGTAGGAGTGGGGAAACAAACCCAGTTCACCAGATTAGCCTCCGCCGCTCACGTGGAGGAGGAGTGGGGAATCAAACTCCAGATCAGAGTCCACCGCCCTTAACCACCGCTCTTTACCACTACACCACACTGTAGGGCGCTATCTGGCCACAAACAAGCAATCTGATTGCTGTAGCCACTTAAACTGTGTGTAGGATTGGGTCAGTGGATTGAGCCGTTGGTCTGCAAGAGCAACCAGAATGCATTCGGCATAAAACTTTGTAATTGGCTTTCCAGGCTAGTTAAACTAAACGGCCCATGCTTAAGAAAGGAAACACCCAAGAGTTATGAACGCAACGGAATTGAAGATTTCAGCATATCTTCATGAGATGTTACATATGCGGCGCTCATTAACATTCCCGGTAACATCCTTCAGAAGTTGTCATTAGGGGAAGTCGCAGGAATTTTAAATATTACAGATGCTGCTTTTTAAAGGGGACAAATCGCTCAATCTATAGCCTTTCCTCGACTGGTGTTATGTATTAGATTTGCACCCCATTAAACCTTTCTCTATAGCAGTGGTAAATCTGGGCCTCATTAACATTTCGAGATCCAGTTTGCTCATAGCCAGATGACTCCATCTTATTCTTTGAGATGAATGCGCCTTTACAAGGGTTGAGAAAAAAAATGTGATAATTGATTACAGAGCTGTGCTATTTGCAAATTCGTTTTATTGGCCTTTCATTAGCTCAATACTAGCTCTTGTGGAGCATTTTTAATTAGTGAAGTACAATAAAAGGATCAGAACAACTTGATGGGGGATGCTATTAATAAGAGAAAAAGGTAATTTTTAAGTAACCCCTGGATGAACTGGGGGGGGGGGGAATCCCATCCCTGTTTCATGTTTGAAGAGTTTCTCTGTGAGCATCTGGGAAGCTCCTGGAATATGCCAGATTTTATTACTGAAGTCAGGATTGTCCAAACTGCGGCCACATTTCTAGTGCTTGGTGATATAGGGAGATTAAAAGAAAACAAAAACTCAACTCTGTCCCACAAATAATAACTAAAATGATTTACTTAACAATGTACAGATTTTCCCCCAAACGTCCCGCGGTCCCTATTAGTAGGAATCATACCTCTGTGTGTCAGTGTGCGTATCTGAATATCTAATAACAGAAGATTTTAAAAATCAAAAGTTGGTGGTCAGCTTTATTGAGAACATTTTTGAGTCAGTATTAAGATGAATAACATTAGGTATAAAATTGGAACTTAGAAGCAGTAACAATCAGGACTAATACAGTATTAGAAATTCTCTACCATAGTATTTGTAAAATGGATTTTATTATTAGTAAGTAAGAGGTTATTATTTTATAATATGATGGATATAGGCACACTTTGGGAGGGTGGAACGGCCGTATGTATGTTGTTGTATGTGCGTGGCATTTGTTTTGTTTTTCTTAAAAACTAATAAAATTTATATTCAAAAAGTTGGTGGTTAGCATGTCAGGCTTTTGCAGGGCCCATGTAGGGTTTCCTTGTGTCTGCTGGAGGTGGGAGATCTCCTGCAACCAGAAGGCCTTGACTGCCAAAAATCCAGCAGCCAGCGGGAGAAAGAAACATGTTTTTAAAACACCATTACATGGTGACATCAAACCTCTCTAGGAATTGCTGGAAACTCTATGGTAAAACCACAGAGTTTTCAGTGATTCCTAGAGAATATTGACATCATTTCTGAGGAAAACCTGGAAGTGACATCGGTCCTCTCTAGGAATCACCGAAAACTCTGCAGTCTTACCATAGAGTTTTCAGCAATTCCTAGAGAGGAGTGACATCATGTCTTGGTTTTCCCAGAAGTAATGCCACACTGTTGATGATGCCCCCCCAACTAGTCTCTGGTCTCTCATTGGTTGCTAGGCTGAGCCTGGAAACCATTGTGTAATTTTGCATCATTAAATGAGTCATGTTAACACTTACGCTTTGCTTCAGTTCTGTTTTTTTTAGACTTCTGTTAGGGTTAAGAGGTTCTCCCCTGGCTGCTGGTGGGGGGTTTGGGGGGTAGGGCTGCCTGCTCCAGGTTGGGGAACTTCTGGAGATTTGGGAGTGGAGCCTGGGGAGGACAGGGACTTTAGTGGGGTGCAATACCATACAGTCCACCCTCCAAATCATCCATTTTCTCCAGGGGAACTGATCTCTGTAGTTTGGGGATCCCTAGGTCCCACCTGGTGTCTGGAATCCCTAGGTTGGATCTACAACCCAAATTTTATTTAATTGTTTATTGAATATCCCATCTTGTTGGTTGTATTGTCTCTCTCTGTGTAGTCCTTGAGTCCCAGTGAAAAATTACACGAATAAAATTGATTACAGCTGTGAATATGCTGGTACCTAGGAGTATTTGAAGGAAGCCAGCATGGCTGAACCTTTTCCTCTTCCTCAAGTTAGCCCCTAATCTGAATGTCAAGACCTATTTGGAAACTACCTTTGAATCCTACTTGGAAATCCAATCTGTCACCAGGCAGCGCAGAAACGTTTTTTTGGTCGTTATCTTTACACTTTTACTGTTTTGTATGTTTTTGCTTTTAAAATTCCTGTGAACATTTCTGATTTGTCTTTTGCTCTAAAAATTGTACCCATGCACACTCTTGCTATAATTGTTCGGAAGCAGACAAGTGGGTCTCTCGCCATCATGCATAGTTTAGGCAGGATTTAAACTTCAAATAAAAATCTTACAAGCTGGAGTCTTGCTCTAACTTCTCAAAATATGTCCTGCCAAATTATAGTTGCTTATCACCCTAAATCGGGGGGAAATGACAATCCAGAGCTGAAGTCACTGAACTGGCAGAAACTTGGTGTAAATTGTACCAGCAACTGGAGAAAATCGGTCACAGTATTTTCACAAGGGCCAGCTAGGAGCTTATTTCTCTTAGCCGTCATCAAGGGGGAATTTTCACCTTTTATTTCTCTTGGCTGGTAGCAAAAAGGGGGTTTCTGTCATTAACGTTATTCTTTCTGATCTTAAAATTAGGAGCTGGTATGTATCATCTAAAGCTGGGCACCCAGAGGTTGGGTGGAAAGGAACTCAATTATACGATGAAATATATTTGAACACATGTGAACACATGAAGCTGGCTTCTACTGAATCAGACCCTTCGTCCATCAAAGTCAGTATTGTCTACTCAGACCGGCAGCAGCTCTCCAGGGTCTCAGGTAGAGGGTCTTTCACATCACCTACTTGCCTAGTCCCTTTAACTGGAGATGCCGGGGATTGAACCTGGGACCTTCTACACGCCAAAAAAAGAGCTAACCCCTCTTGTTCCTGACCGCTGCGGCTTTCAGGAATGGGCTACCAGAAAGCAATCCTAAGTAGAGCTATTTAATGGGGCTTACTTATAGGAAAGTGTTCCTAGGATGGCACTGTATATTTCTATTTTACCGATGAGGGTGTGTGCAGAAGTGAGACAGAGAAATGCTCAACAGGTGAGGGACATCCATGTGTTGACAGCTCAGACGGCAATTGAAAATAGGTTTCAACAAACCCCCTTCCAGACAGAACATGAGCTCTCCAACCCATCATCCATGTATGTCATGTGTCCATAAAGAGAATTCAACCACCCTAAATTATGAAGAGCCCTGTGGCGTGAAGAGCCCCATGGCGCAGAGTGGTAAGCTGCAGTACTGCAGTCCAAGCTCTGCTCACAACCTGAGTTCGATCCCAATGGAAGTCGGTTTCAGGTAGCCGGCTCAAGGTTGACTCAGCCTTCCATCCTTCCGAGGTCGGTAAAATAAGCACCCAGCTTGGCTGGGGGTAAAGGGAAGATGACTGGGGAAGACACTGGCAAACCACCCCGCAAACAAAGTCTGCCTAGAAAACGTCGGGATGTGACGTCACCCCATGGGTCAGGAATGACCCGGTGCTTGCACAGGGGACCTTTACCTTTTTTTTTTTTTTTAATTATGAAAGCAAACTTGAACTAGGATTTCTAGATGAGATTGTTAAGCAAGTAAATTAGGTCACTTTAAAGCTGAGAAGACAGTAGCTTCGGTGAAAGAGAGACAGACACACTTGTCTAAGGAACTGTGATAGCAGAATAAGGGAAACCCAGGGTCTCATTTAAAAAGTAGTATTGTTTTTTTAAAAAGAAGGCTAGGCTAGATGGGAAGTAGGGTTGCCAACCTCCAGGTACCAGCTGGAGATCTCCTGCTATTACAACTGATCTCCAGCCCATAGAGATCAGTTCACCTGGAGAAAATGGCCGCTTTGGCCATTGGACACTATGGCATTGAAGTCCCTCCCCTCCCCAAACCCCACCCTCCTAAGGCTCCGCCCCAAAAACCTCCTGCCGGTGGCGAAGAGGGACCTGGCAACCCTAATAGGAAGGCAGCTTCAAAAGCAAACAGACAGAACTGCCGGTTTCAAAATGTCATCAGTTTAATTGCAGAAAGCCCAAAAATCAATCCAACATTCCAATGCATTTCACAGGCAATATCCTTCAAGACAACGGTCATTCTAATTACTTTATTTATCCAAGATGACAGAGCCTGTTTCTGAAATGACTTTTAAAAATATTTTCCAGCTGCACTTTGTGGGTTAAAATTCCCAAGGGACAGCTGTGGTAGTTTGATGCAGTTCACGTGCCCATTTGCTTGTTCACCAAACTATCTCCGCATTACAATGCAGAGTGCCAGTGTGGTGTAGTGGTTAAGAGTGGTGGTTTGGAGCGATGGACTCTGATCTGGAGAACTGGGTTGGTTTCCCCACTCCTACACATGAAGCCAGCTGGGTGACCTTGGGCTAGTCACACTCTGTCAGCCCCACCTACCTCACAGGGTGTCTGTTGTGGAGAGAGAAAGGGAAGGTGATTGTAAGCCAGTCTGATTCTTCCTTAACTGGAAGAGAAAGTCTTCTTTTTCAATTGCCAAAGCAGCCATTTCCTCCAGGAGAACTGATCTCTATCTGTTGGAAATCAGTTGTAATAGCAGGAGATCTCCAGCTAGTACCTGGAGGTTGGCAACCCTAAATACATCTCAATTTTTTTTAAAATCCCGAATATTTCTATGAATTGACAAAACATAAGTTGCCCTGCATCTGGGGAATCCACCAGAAAGATTATGACTTCATGCACTTGTGTAAATCTTTTTGCTTCAAACCTACTGATGCAAAATCCAGCGGTCTGGGCTAACATGTAGATTTACGACTTGAGATTTATGTCCTGGCCTGGATGAAATGAATGTTGCCCTGACATTTGAGGGGAGCAGACCTTGAGATTCAAAACACAAAACTAGATTCGACTGCGAAAAGTATTCTGTATAAAAGACATCCCATGGTAGCACACGAGAATTTTTTTAAAAGCTTGCCAGAGACTTTATGAAACTTACTTTCTTAGTGATTTTAATTTTCACCTACTTTTGAATTTCCTGGTTTTGACTGGGATTGAAAGCTGAAAGACCACAAAAAAGTGATCCTCGCCATATTTTCTCGAGCTTGGTTTTAGTCAGGAAGTGGTGGGAAATCTTACAAAGAAAGAGACCCCTCTGAAGACAAACTTCTAGTCTGATTTCCAGTTTTAAAATGGGTACTGATAGATTTTAGTGAGGCAGGCAGATAAGCCGTAAATGGTTTTATGGCTACCCAGCCAAACACTCAGGCATCTAAGGTTCACTTAAATTGTCTGTGACAATTTCAGGGGAATTTGATATCTATATACCACCAGTTCACTGTATTCCATTTTTTTAAAGGAAAAAAAGCCTATGACACATTATCCAAGAATACATGGAGCATATCCATATATACATGAAAAGATATCATAAATCATTCCCACTTATTAAATTAGAAAGTTATTAGAAACTGTCTCTCTCTAATACTTATATAAGTTTACCAATGCAGTGTGCCCCACTTTACGTTGGGATGGATCCAAAGAGCGCCATGGACACATCTAAACCCTTTCCATGTGCGCGCACACTTTGCCAATTTCTAAATCAAACTGCAATCTTTGTTAAACGGCATTCTGGGGAGACCCCCAGAAGCTGCTTTTCAGCAGAACCAAGCACAGGAGAAAGGAGTAAGAAGTCTCAGGGCAGGCTTCCTCGGGAGGTGGTGGGCTCTCCTTCCTTGGAGGTTTTTAAGCAGAGGCTACATGGCCATCTGTCAGCAAGGTTGATTCTGTGAATTTAGGCATATCATGAGTGGAGGGCAGGAAGGGTTGCGTCAGTGCTTGGCTCTTGTGGCCCTTTCTTGCATGCCCAGGGTAATGCTGATCGCCACTTTGGGGTCAGGAAGCAATTTTCCTCCAGGCCAGATTGGCCAGGGATCCTGGAGGGTTTGTTTTGTTTTTTGCCATCTTCTGGGCCACTGGGGGTGTGGGGGAAAGGTAATTTTGAATTTCCTGCATTGTGCAGGGGGTTGGACTAGATGACCCTGGTGGTCCCTTCCAACCCTATGATTCTACGATTCTACTAAGATTCAATTTATGGAGGGCTGCATCGAACTCTGTGGAATGTGCCTATTATTTATTTGATGCCTATTATTTATTTGATGCTCTGTTGTTATAGATGGAAAGAATGAAATGCAGCTGTATAAGTCTTCTGCGCCACTGTCTTGGTTGTCAGAAGTCACTTCCTCTCACTCAGACATTTTCTTTGACGCCATCGATCATCAAACGATGCCTCTCTCCCAACTTTGTTGATCTTGAGGTGATATTTGATGTCATTATTTCTTATATCCTCACCGATATTTTCATTTTTCCTCTTTTAAAGTGTTTTACTGGTAAGTATGAAAGAAGACTTTTCAACATTGCTTCTACATGCAATAGAGCAGAGTATGAACCAAGGCCTAGTTCAGAACAGTCGAACGCTAAAACTAGTTAATGACCTGTGGGCAGATGTACTGAAAATGCCTGCACGTAGAAAATATAAGTGTCAAACTAATCTTAACTGCAAATATTTACAAAGTAGTTATTATTGCCAATTTCTAAATGCCTACATATTTATTAATATATCTTGATTTGCTCTTGTATCGTCCACATTAGTGGCATTACATTTGCTGAGACAAGGTTTTGTTTTAAACACATTTATTGCAAGGCGTGCACTATAAAATTGTTAAAAACACAGGGCCTGGAATACAGGCTACATATAAATTCATCAGTTACAAAATTCTTATACACAGTGGATATACAATCAATGTAAATGACCAATGCTAGACCAGACGCGTTCTGGCCTGAATAAGCCTTCCTCAGTGGTCATAAACACGTCTGGTTTAGCATTGGTCCTTTACATTGATGGTCCTTTTCCATTCCTTTCCTTTCCTTTTATCCCTTAGAAGCTCCTTGATCAATTGATCTTGAGCAGCATATATCTAGTGTTGGAGGGATATAAGGATTGAAACAAATCTGGCCACTGACAATGTAGCCTTGGGGTCCCTATCGCTTAGTAAAAAAGGCATTGTGTCAGTCACAGAGGCATTGGTTACATTGATTGTATATCCACTGTGTATAAGAATTTTAAAACTGATACTTTTATATGGAGCCTATATTCCAGGCCCTGTGTTTTTAACAATTTTAACAATTTTGTAGTATACACCTTGCAATAAATATAATTATTTTGTTATAGTGTATAGTTGTAGTTCAACCTCTGAAGCTCTTTCTACATATTTGGTTGAGGTTTTTCCCTTTTTTTGTTGTTCTTTTGTTTAAAACACTTCTGTTAATAAATGAAATGTCTACATTTCACCTTAAAATATGTAATTTTAATATTTTCTATGAGTGCTTTGTTTTAATTAAAGGGGTTCAAACTTTGAAAAACATCACTACGTGATGCAAAATGTCTTCTCATTCCATTTGGTGAACAAAATCTAGGTCTGGCAAGAGGGAGAATCCTTCTGTCATACGGCCGAAAACCTTTAATTCAACTATCTGCCAGGACTTAAGACATTTGATTTACCTTTGTTTCATGTCACTGCAGAAAGCTGAGGAGGGAATTGGCCTTAAAAAGAATTACTCTCTTTCTTCAGAGGCCTGTCAAGCAAGTGAAGTTTTCACTTTTTCAACTCAGGAAGGGAAGAGGCCCTCCGCCTAACGGCTTCTATCATTGGTACATCTGCAGTATGTTACACCTCACCTGAGTAAAAGTGAAAAAGGAAAGCTTTCTAACAGCAGGTCCCATTTACACCAGATAACAGGGAACGGGAGAGGTGACGGCGAGAGAGAGGTGAGGAAAATGTCAGCAACAGCTGAGCAGGGAAGTCTTTGCAAAGTAGGTGCGGAAGCAAAAAATGTTAGTCGCGTTCGATCCCTTCCCTCCGGGAAAACTTGTCCGGAGCTGCAAGGAGTTAATAGAGACCGCTGAACGACTAGATTTCTTGTTTGCAAAATTTCTGCTATCATAGTTCACTTTGTGGTTGATCCTAATATTAAATTGTACCTGCTCAGATACTAGAGAATGGGCAGGTATAATAAGATGAGACAAAATATGTCAGAAGTCAGCTAAGTGACCCCACCCCAAACATCCCAGGTTTGGATAATTGTAAGATACTGAAAATTCTTCCTGTGTTCAGGGGTAGGTAACAATTATTGATTTATCTCTGATAGATAGATAGATAGATAGATAGATAGATAGATAGATAGATAGATAGATAGATAGACAGACAGACACATATACATATACATACATATACATATATATATACATACATATATATATACATATATATACATGCACATACATATACACATACATATTATATATACATGTGTGTGTGTGTGTGTGTGTGTGTGTGTATATATATATATATATGCCAAATCCTTTTGTCACAACAATCATTCTGTTGGGGAGATCAGTAAGGCAATTCCAGAGTTATTTCACTGAATCTTTTGGAAGTTCAAGCATGCCGTAGCAAGGACGTCAGTGAAATCTCTTTGTTTAATTTCACAGTCTCCAAGGTAATACAACACATGGTGAACCGATTTTTGTATATAAATAACAGGGAGGGGGAAAGGCGATGGTTCCCAGCTCGTCTTTTAAAGGCAAATATCAGGTAATAAGTGAGAGTTTTTTCTTCGGCCCTACAAAGAGGCTTGTTAGCATTTCATTTTTTTATTTTTTTTTTGCTTCTAGGAACAGTGCCTGCTGTTCCACAGACTCTGTTTGTTCTGTCTTTTTCTTTCTTTCCCCTCCACCGTTGCTTATCTGAATATATACGCCTGCCCTTTCCTTAGATTTATGGGTTGGGGCAGTGCTGTGTGTATTTACAGTCTCCTGACCTGAGGACCTGGAGCTGAACAAGCGAAGGAGGAAACCAGGGCCCGTTCCATAAACAGAGACAGATATGAGGGGGTGGGAAGGCTAGCACTTAACATTTTTAACTTCTTGAGCAAGTGAAGGAATTAGCGATTAGATTAGTGACTAAGAAAAATGCGAAACGTGGTTAAAGAAGTTTTGGGGGAGTGAGAGCTGCTTCGGACACTGGGTGGATTCCATGTTTGTTAGCAGAGGAACAAACGATAAAGTTGTCATTTTCAGGGGGGGCTTTTTGGTTTTTAAATCAGGACTCGAAGCGATTCCAAGACGTTTACAGGAGAATCGGCCACTCTTTGCAAGAAATTGCAAAAAAATGAGCCTTTTAAAATGGGACATACAATCTCAGAATTGATGTAGTTCTTTGCACCAAAGTTTGACTGACAAGGATTTCTGAATTGCACTTGCGTTAAGGTTCATCTCAGCTAAGATGGGCCAGGAAACTATTTAGGGGGCATCTTTACACTTCAGACACTGAAACTGTGGCAGCAACTTGAGTTTCAAAAAGGAAATGTAAGTTGGGTGCAGAAAGTACCCGGGATGATTTTATTTTTATTTTTTACTCAATAGGGTTGCCAGCTCCGGGTTGGGAAATACCTGGACCTTCTGGGGGCGGAGCCTGAGGAGGGCGGGGTTTGGGGAGGGGAAGGACTTCAGTGGGGTATAATGCCATCGAGTCCAGCTTCCAAAGCAGCCATTTTCTCCAGGTGAACTGATCTCTGTCACCTGGAGTTTAGCTGTAACAGCAGGAGGTCTCCAGCTACCACCTGGAGGCTGGCAACCCTATTAATGAAGCAGTAAACAAAATTATCGCATTTTGCTCCAGCTTTATCTTTAGACCATAACTGAATGCAAAAGAACATTTCTAGAGTGTGGTCAAAACAGAAATATTTATTTTATAGAAGCGTCAGTATCGTTGTGCAAAATGATTGCCTGTTTGCTTGAAAAGTGTCCCAGTCCTCTTTTGAAAAATTGTATTCCCCCTGTTTACAGACCTGAAAAATCAGTTTATTTGAAATGTTCTGGTTTGTGTCTTACTTACAAAGTACAACTCAGTCACAAGTGTATAAACTCACACTTTTAACATGCTCAAAGGGGGGAAAATATATATATATATAGATCAGGCTTATGAGGTGTTAAGTTTGTAAACCATACCTGAATGGCCAAATTATGTAACAGGGAGTCTAAAGACCACAGTGACGTTTTAATCCATTTAGAAAGTCGGTATTATCTGCATTTGCACGAAACCGAGGCACAAAGTGAAAAGAAGCAAACGGTTGTGCTGGGGGTGGCCAAATAATATCATGTGGAAAAGATTTCTCACTCTCTCTGTCTTTTTTTAATATCTCAAGATAAACACCGCAGTTCCATAACTTGAAGCAAAGCAGGCTGGAAATTTCAGCCGCGGAAGCCAGCGCCGGGGAGAATTTGGAAGGCGATTGCTCAGCTCTTCTAACCTATTCCGCTTTATTGTTTGCGCCGGTCTCCATTTGCCAGTCAAATGATTTTTTTTTCCTGGGCCCCCTCCCTAGGATGGCGCATCCCCCGTTGCAACGGTGCCTTGCGACCATTTTGAACAGAGGCCCTATCTCAGTATGCCAGGGGAGATTGCGGTGGGGGGAGGAACGGGGGGGGGGGGGAAACAGGCCCCACAAAGAACATTGAGATGAATTACTCTATTTTATGAGCCATAAAAGTTTTATTCATCTTGACACCGAAACAGGTTTAGGCAGCCGGTTGACACGCCTTAAATAAATAAGTGGAATTAATTCCCCGAGCCCTTTGAAACAATAGGAGCAAGCCTGAGTTGCAGAGAACGGGCTCGGGTTATTTCCCCTGCTTGCTGCCTTTGCAATTGATATTATTGGTGGTGTGTGGTTTTATTTTTATTTTTTGGCCAGCGCCCGCTTCCTCAGGGGCCTTCTTGATCCACTTCAGATCCCGTCCCCCCTGCTTTACGAGAGGTTGCCAGAGGTTCAAGACCTGGTTGTACCCTTGGCTCCCACCGCCGGCTCGAGAACCAGTTTGGCGTCTGGGTTGTCTGTTGTTTTACTGCTGACCTTCGAATCAACTTTCCCCCCTGACCCGGGGAGGCATCTGTCACGACAAGAGGCTGTTTAACCCAAATGATGCCCATTTATAGGGGAAGAGAGTCAGAAGATTTCCTTCTTTTTAAAAAAAAATAATGAAAAATTGGGTCTCTCTCTGTCTTTTTCTTCCTTCCCACCCTTCTTTTCTCAGTCACCACAGGTGAAATCCCTCCTAGCAGCTGGCTTATGAAATAATGTCAGGCAAGGGCCTTAATGAGATGAAAGGGAAAGCCCCCCCTCCTCCTCAGCTGGAGATAAACAGATGCAAATGAGATGCACAAACAAAGGCGCCTGGACAGAGAAATAGCTGCCATTCCAGCGAAACGCTGCCTGCAGTTAGGAGATGAACAGCTTTGATAAAAATGGTAACAGAAAGCACCTTTCCCCCCCCCCCATCCGCCAGCTTGTTTTACATCGCAATAGACCTTTGTCATTGTAACCCCATCTGAGCATGGCGAGGGGGGGGTCTCTCCACAGTTTTGGAGAAAGAAGACTGGTTAAACACTTGTTTTCAAGGCATTCATGAAACAGAATCAGTGTGGTTTTTTTTAATTCTTTTTATTTTGTTTGGAAGAGTTTTTCCTCTCCCCCAATTTTGGAGAGCGCTAGTTTGGTGTTAACCTGTTCTTGATCTTTTATTTCTTCTTCTTTTTTCTGACACGGTTGGTAGTTAATGGGGGTTTGGGTTTTGCATCTTTCACCTGCAGGTAAATGTTGTGCCTGGTTTTCAAGATTTTATTGAAAGGGAGAAATTGAGAGAGAGAGAGAAGGGAAAAACAACAACTCCAAGTCGATGACTTAGAGAGACTTGAGTATTGGGAAAGCCAGCAAGGAAAACAGACTCTTGAACATTCGTGGAGTAGCAACATCCCAAATATCCAGCATTAATGAGGGCAATCAAATCGAGAAAGCTAATTCAAAGACAGACATGCTGATTTTAATAAGCTTTTAACAGGCAATTGCTTAACTTTTAAAAGTCGCTATTTGTAATTTAATGGTTTGGGTCTTCGTAGATGGCCCAGGCAAACACATGTGCTGAAATATGTTTGCAATATGCATGTCATATATCTCCCCCCCCCCAAAAAAAAACCCTTTCAAATTAAGAGCTCAACTTTTCGGTGGCGAAGGGGCCCAAACAGATATTTTAAAGACAGCACTGAGGACACAGTGCAAACAATACCTCTATGTAACGTTAAGCCATATAAACCAAACTTTGCCTTTTTAAAACCTTGTTTGAACCTTTGGAGGCAGGTGCAGGGAAAGATGCTTGAAATACAAAAGTGTACATCTAACCCCCTAAAAAATGTCTTGCAAATTATAAATACTCGGCCGGCTTAATTCAATCTTTCACTCTTGAGACATTTAACATTCCCCACCCCACCCCAGCATGGAAAAGAAAACAATCGCTCCTTTTAAAGCTTTCTTAGGCAGACTTCTATGATGATAGTTGTTACTTGAGAGAAAGCGTCAGAAAGTTTGCCGTCTGAAATAAATCTTTTGCACCGTTGGTAGTCTCTGTTTGGGGAATAAACATCACTTTATAATATAGTCATCAGAGAGAAGGAAGGGAGCGAAAATGCATCTGGGTGTATCTGCCTTTCATGTGTGTGTGTGTGTGAGAGAGAGAGAGAGAGAGAGAGAGAGAGTGTCTACAAACAGCACACATTTCTTTTGTTAATCGTAGCTGCATTATCCTCGGAGACTCAAGAGTTAAATGAAACCTGATTGTATAAAGAAGGATTTCTCCTCCGCCCAGGTTGGAAGCTGGCTGCCGTTATTACATTCAATTTCTGTTGTTTGGAAAAGGGCAAACAGCATCTTAGGCACAGAACAATGAAATTACAGCTGAGATTTAGGTTAGCAAAAGCCGTCTTCCGCAGGCTTTTATGATTCATTATTTCCCATTAAATACAGTATTAGAAGTGTACACCAGATAGCTCGTGGTTCTTGCTCTCAGAGCACATTATCTATATTACACAGGCCTAGGGAGCAGAATTAGAAAACTTTTGGGGAATGAGCAATATGTGTTTGCTGATAGAAGTGCCATATGGCCCATCTTCATCAATTGCTTTCATTGCGACTCAGATGCAGGAGAAATTAAAGTTTTATTTGATATGGCACAGCTTAATGAACTGTCTTCTGTTAGGAAAATTGAATATGTTTCCTGTTATTTGAGTGCAGAGTCCTCATGGTTTGGGGTTGATGAGGGATGCATTATGTATTGTTTATTTAGCATTTTGAAAACAACAAAAAATCAACCATCAAAGGGTTTCACGTCTGAGTCACCTTTTCACATTTTCCTGGATTTCTTTCCTTCCTTATTGTTTTTTATATTTTCAATTTTTCCATCCTGCTTATTTATTTTAAATGCCAGAATGACTGTATACCTCTTCTATGATCTTTGATATGCAGTGTATATCATATATTTTGTCTAATTCCTCATACACACCAAATCATATGATATAACCAGGAGTAAGAAAGAAACATACCTTGGGAGTCTGATTACTTAACTTCTGGTGACAACATACCTAACCTACCCTTGGAAGTTTTAAATGCTTCAGCAGTTAGTATTTAAATCTGCCATCTATGAACATGTTACCAAAAATGGGGTAAAGTCAAGATCCTGGACTGCACAATTCTGAAAAATGTCCCAATATTTTCCTAAAGCAGACATCTGTAGATTTCATAGCTTGGCTATAAAGTAATACCAAGCTGTGACTTGTAACATGGTGATCATTGAGAGGCGAAGAAAACATACTTTATGGAAGAAAATTAAAGAATGGTCTCCATCCATTAAAGTTAATTAAGTTACGGCAACTGAGAATTTAGACCCAGATGAATTTAGCATAAAAATGTAAGATGGTTAAAATGATAGAAGCAGTGAAACACAAAAGATAACGTTTGACATTTGTAGCAAAGTTGTATATTACAGTCGTCAACTTGCTAATTAGTGGCTCAACACAGACACGTTTTAATTTAAGGGAGGAGGGGGAGGCATTTTAATAATTCTGGAAATTTTCCAAGACCTTTGAGAATCAGCTTGGATTGCAGAAAGGGTATCTCCCCTACTTTTTTTCCCCTGAAGCTGCCCTGCAGTTCTGTCTTGGCAATAAATAAATAATCTCAAATTTTGCAGAACAATTTAAAATAAGCCTTTTCCCTCCCCTCCCCTTTCACCACACAGGGCATTCTTTTTGACCCATAGAGCAATTTGTCACTGGGATCCTGATGTTTATGTGAAATCCATCCAATCTAACAAATTCCTCTTGGATTCTAAACCCTGTCCTTCGCAAGAGTAGATTCTGTTACAGATTGCAGTCCTTCAGCCAAAAAACTACACCTTTGGCTCAGCAAAAATTACCACTGACATTCAACGTGTATTCAGCATCTATGTTTGCCCTGTCATTGTTACACAATTACAGGGTATTATAGCTAAACTTGTTCTGGAATAAAAAGAGTTTTTAACACACACACCCCAAGCAAAATCTCCTTCTGCAGCTTTCCTTTGGTATTTTAATTCTCCAAGCAGATCTTTTTAATACAAACAGGAGAAAACTAAATCATGATTAAACGGAGAAGTCAAGGAGAGGGAAAGGGGGGGGGGAACCTGCCAAGGAATCCCTGTTGCAGCCACACAAAAGTTCAATTTAAAGCAGGGATATTTCTCCGGGAAGAAAATGATGCATTTTATGAAACCCTGTTCCATGACAGGCACCTCCTATGAGGAACACCATTATGCATTGTTATCAGCATGGCGTAATTTGACTGTTGACAAAGTATCTGTGGCAGTCAGAATGAAAGCAGTTAGAAGTGTGTCGGGTTGTAATCAAGAAGCTGCTTAGATGTGCAAGACTGCATCTTGAACAGATTTGAATCAACATTGCCTTGAGGGGACATGCACATACTAAAAAAAAAAAAGTCCATTAATTTTTAGTGAGAAAATTAGAGCGGCACTTGATGAAGTGAAATTTGACATGCGTTAATTGCTCTGCAGCTCTTCTAATTAGAGATTTTCAAATTCTTTTACTCCTGTCAAACTGATGCCATGTTGTCTTAGTGGACAAAGAGGGGAAATCGCAAATTGGTCTGATCAACGCGAGTCACCCGAAGGGTTGGTGCTTCACTTTTGAATGTTAGCATTTTCATTTTGGTAAGGGGCACCACCTTTTTAAAAAGAAGAGTGGAAACTGAACAAGTGATTCGCAGTCAGATGAAACAGATTTTAGTTGCTTTTGCAGAACATGAACTCAAAAGGGGGAAGATTATGAGAATTTCGAAATGTGATATGTATTTTTGGCTTCATCTACAATCTGGTAGTGCTGGATTGCTGGTGTTGTCCCATTGAACTTAATGGGACTGGAACAAATGTAAATCCAAGTACCCTGGCAAACTGGACTCTGGATCAGGACACCAGTAGTCGATCTGAAAGAACCCAGCTTCTTCAATTAGGTTTTGCTGGTAATAAAACAATTAGAAAAGCACACATCTGTTAATTTTTTATGCAGCTTTCTTCTTAACATGCTCTAACAACGAGAGAAGAAGCAGAAACACCATCGAATTCATATTTCTCTCTAACCAGGAAACAAAGTGCATTGAACCACGATTTTGATATCTTCATATGAAACTGTGCATACAATATGTACCGCAGGCGCAAGTTACATCCAAACTCATGGTTCTGCTCTTCTCTAGCCCTCGAATGCGTTCTTTTTTTTCATTAACATATCGAATTTTTTTTTCAATTTTCCATTTTTGTGTGATAACGATATTAATGCCTCGGCCAAAGCTTGATTGGAGCTAAATTACTTGTTACCGGCTGGCATTTATTTATATGGCATTGAATTATAAAGCTTTGCTATTGTCATGCCTTGGGCGAATTGTTTATGACACCAGTAATAGGAGTAATTGTTATTGTTGAAATTACCTGTCAGCTCCCCGTGGCAGTGGCCGTTGTCCCACTGACAAATAGTGACAGGAGAGAGGGATCTTCCACGCGTCCTCCTGATGACTTCTCCTCTGATAATAAGGAGTGCAGGGCCTCTGATAATTTGCCTGTCAGTGTTGAGTGTGTCTTGGAGAGAGTTGGCCAAATTGTTGTCATTCACTTTGACAAAGACAGCAAAAATGCTCTGGAAGGAGGAGGGGAGGTTTTTTTTATCAAAATAAATGAAATTGCTTAACACATCCTTTTGTTTGGATCGTCCCCGCCTTGCTAGCTTTAGGTGAGATTTGTAAAATTGCCATACGCTCCTTCTCTGGGCTACCTGCGGGTACGCCACGGGAGGTTTGGCCGCCTTGCTGTCGGCCGAGTAAGAAATGTTCCCAGAAAAGCCCCCAGTCCTTGGTTCCTTTGGAAGGAAAGTCAGGGCTGCTTTTCGAACCAGATTTCTTGTTTGTTTCTGAGCATCGTCGTTGGTGTAGGAATTCCCACCCCACCCATCGGCTCTCTGTTTAACCTCAGTCAAAACATCAAAAAATAAAAAAATAAAACTCCGACTATGGAAGCAACAACGTTCTGCTCCCTGCCTTGCTAAATTGTGATGTGTGCCTCAGTCAACCAGGCCAGCTCATGTGATGGTTGCACAGAAATTAGTGTTTCCTCTAGAGAGGAAAGGTTCGGCATCTTAATAAGCACTGACGCTTTTCAGTCGCACTGCATTGGTAATCACAAGGTACCTGGAGAAGCAATGCAATTGTGCTGTGTGCAGAAGACTTGGGGTTTTTCTGAAATTCTCTCCCTGACGGCAGAAGTCTGACGCAGCTCGGTTGGCAGAAGTGGGCTGGGCAGAGTACTCATACCTGTCAGATTTTTTTAGCCAATGGCATTGTGCCGTCCCTGATAAATGCAATCCGATTTCCCCCACGTACTTCCAGGTTTATGGCTACCAGAGTTGTTCTTTACAATTCAGAGATTCCAAACAGGACGTCACTTGGCTCTGTTGAAAGAGGTTGGGTGAATTAGGTTTATTCCCTATTTCAACCGTTCGTTTTGCGGTAGCGGCAGTTACCTGCAGCTTGGTCTTCACCGGCTAGACCGGCTGCCTAGCACCCTGCTTTGCCTTGAAAGGAAATCCCTCCGAGCAATTCACAGTGGGTAGCCGTGTTAGTCTGTCTGCAGTAGTAGAAAAGAGCAAGAGTCCAGTAGCACCTTAAAGACTATCAAAAATATTTTCTGGCAGGGTATGAGCTTCCGTGAGCCACAGCTCACTTCTTCACCTCCGAACAAGTCACTCACTGTTCCATAATTTTTATTCGCTTTAACAATGCAGATATAAATATAAATATAGATGAGAGCCGAGTGTACCCCGCTGAATAAACGCAGTGGTTTGCATGAATGCTCTTTCTCCTGAGGTTTAGAACCTGAGAGAATTTGCGGGTGTGGCACTAATCCACTTCACTTGCCTCGAGCAGGATTAAAAAACACAGAGAAGGCAAAATGGCTGATCCAGAACCCAGTTAAGCTTCCCCGACTTGGCTTTTAGCCTTTTTTAATTTCAAGATAGGGACGCTTTAAACAGGCCAGCCTAGCATAATCCCATTGAAGTCAAGAGGGACTACTCCGAAAATAAGCGCATTACATGTGCCAATTAACTATCTATAAGAATTGAGTCAGAGTCCCATTGAAGTTAATAGTGCTAAATCCGCCTAAATCCACGCATAATGTTGTAACTGGGTTGTAGATCAGGCTGCTTGACAGACATACTGAGCAAGAAATTTCAGCAAAATGACCAGGTACTTTGATCTTTTCATGAAGAAAAGTACTGGTTTGGGGGTTTTAAAAATAAACCACAAAAACAAGCTGCTAGATTTAGAAACATCTGAACAGATAGTGTGGGATTTTTTTAAGAAAAAATAAAAGGAAAACCGTCTATTTCTGATCACACACCGATTATTAATGAAGTTTCTTTTGTTTGCAGGTAGCTGCATGTCACAGATGCCTGGTTTGCTAGCAGAAAGCCATGATACAATTAAGAGGTTAGCCTCAGTAAAGTGAAAGGGGGAAGGAAATTTTGCCTCCGATTCATAGCTGTCAGATAATAATTATTATTTTTTACCAATCGAGCACCATTTGGTCTTGTGTGTGTTGACATCCCTGCATGTGATCTCAAGAAGGGGGGAAAATATTTACAATGGACAAAGAAGAGATTTTAATAAACATTAATGTATTTCCGTATGTCACTGCTATGTGGCATTCGACACCTCCAATTAAATCAGAGGTCCTAGGAATCTGCGACTTGGTTTGTCTAAAGTCAAAATGCACCTCAAAAGGATTACAACATTTCAAGTTCATTTCATAATGTAATCGTAGCTCGACTTCCAATTCTTTTCCCTTCCTGCCATGTTTCTTTTTACTCCCCTGCTCTGACGCGAGCGAAGTTAAATAGATGATGGTTGCAATTTTAATACAAACTTTTAAACAAAAAGCTTGTGAGTGGGAATTACTAAAGTGAGTGACGGCAAATCCATTCCTTTCTCTTTTTTCTCCCCCATTCCCGCGTTAAGATGTTGAAATCATCCATTCCC
The DNA here is from genome assembly GCF_029931775.1 of Euleptes europaea. Classification (NCBI taxonomy): domain Eukaryota; kingdom Metazoa; phylum Chordata; class Lepidosauria; order Squamata; family Sphaerodactylidae; genus Euleptes; species Euleptes europaea. Next base: position 5,216,437 of record NC_079321.1, read on the forward strand.
GTCAAGAGAAGCTGGACGAATCACTTTTACTGTTCTAAATAAGGCCATGCAATGTTGAGAGAAACGTCAGAAATAAATCTCACTGGATTAAAATAACATTTCTGCATCATGTCAGCATGGATGGGTTCATGCTTAACTTTTTTTGCATAATTTGGTAGTCTATTCGTTGCCTAATGTCCGATACATAAACAAGCAATGATTATTATTCAGGGTTTAAGATTGCAAAAGATGACAGCATGCAGTAAGAAATGTGGAGGTTTTTTTTAAGCCTTCTGTTATTCTCTAGGATACAGTTTTTGATACAGACTATAAATAAAATGTAAATCATAACATAACTCATAAAGAATTTTCAAGCAGTTTAATATGAGCACGCAACGTAGGAAAGAAAGGCGGGAGAAATGTCAACCACTTCCCCCCCCCCCAAGTTATTTTTTTGAATAAACTGGATTAACTGTACTTAGAATAGCAGATAAGGAACATACTTTTGTTGCTTTAAAACATTCTTGAGGATTTACACAACCATTGCCATACATTTATGCTTACGGAGTTACATTTTCACATTTATGGACTTTGGCAGCATGCACATAACAAAAAATATGAAGCTACCCAATTTTAGAATTAAAAAATTCATATATTTTTTAAATTACTATTATGTTTTATAAGATTTTTCTTTTCTTGTTGTGGATCCACATTGAGAACACCTGCTTTAACTGGATTTGTAACTTGAATCTTGTAGAGAAATAAAACTTTCAGAGACTGCAGGCTTGCAGAATTGCTAATATTTTTTAAAAAAAATGAAACAGCAAACAATTATAAGGTTTATTCTTGTAAGAAAGAGTTAGCCGGTTCATCTGCAAGTGCTGTTTTCCTCTCCCCCAAAAAACCAGGTTTAGAAAGAGAATATAGACAAATCTGCCTCTTAACCTTTAAAGATTTTCTGCCTATTGCTGTATGTCCTTTATTACATTAATTTTTTATTTAAATTACACCATTAACTGGATATGAATTTATCAAGAATACATATATTGATTTATAAAACACTATCATTAATTATTATAATAGCTGGATGTAGCTGGTATTACAAAGTCATTTAAAGGTTTTTAATATAACTCGGACATACATAGATAGACAGACATTATGGGCAGGGCTACAATTTAAACTGGCTACCAGCAGTTAATGAAATCCTTGATTTATATTCTGCTTGCGAGACTGATTAGCTTGTTGCTTTGTGAAACTATTTACATCCTGTCATTTTTCAAATAAGGTCTCAATTTTAAAAAATAAAGCCAAATGAAATCTCTAGTCGATTTGCCGAAAGATTTTGGTTTTGGGGGGTGTTTTAAAATGCTTGCGATGATTTATTATATGAATTCGGAGCTCTCTCATACATTCCACGGTTTCTTAACGGTGGTTCTGTTTGCATACGGACAATTTCGCTTGTTCCTCTGCTGGGAACAAATTTCTCTTTGGTTTTAAAAGATCTTCTAGTCAATACAAGATGCAGGACGTGCATTTAATTGAAGGCTGAGGAAGGAAGGAAATCGGACTCTAATGCCAAGCAGCAGGCGGGCAGTCACAAAGAATATCTGGGTGGAAACATAATGCAAAGAAGAGAAAAAGAAGGCAGAAATATGGAATGATAAGGAGAATATGAGTGCATAAGACTTTCAAATTACTGGGGATGTATTACTTTACCCAGTGAATGTTCCTGAGATTTCCTTATACATCACTTTTGCCCATCTATATTACCCATATATTATACCATTTCTTGCATTTAGGAAGGACAACCTACAGGTTAGCTGAAACGCTCTAGCATCATCTCATGATGCAGGGCATCTCCTAGGGTTAGGTTCTCGAGGGCATACCACGCCGTATTAACCATTCTGATGCCTAGGGTTGCCAGGTGGGTGTTTGGCAGGCAATTGCCAGCCAAAACACCCAGCTGCTCTGGAGCGAATGCGGTGATGTCACTTCCGGTTTTACTTCCAGAAGCACTGCGTCGCCGCTGCTGCTTTAGCACTTAAACCCCCACAATTTTGGGGGGCACTCCAGCCCTGCCCCTTAAAACTTCCCCTAATCGGGAGGGTAGACCTGGCAACCTTACTGATGCCGCAATGTTTGCATTATATTACCATTTTGTGCTTCCTAAGGCAAGACTTGTAGTCAAAGCGAAGCAAGAACTGGTCAGCTAACAAACTTCGTTCTTGCATGCATCTTAAGCAGTCTTGTCATTCAAGCATAGCTTGTTCAAGCACTCACAAGCATCTCTCAGTGTTCAAGTATCAACTAATTCTATATTGGAAGAAAATCCCTGCTTCTTATTTTCCAAGCATTGACATTCCCAATCTCAGAGATGCTTTGTTCTCAGAGAGGAGAGAGCATTCACTTAAAGGCCTTGAGCAGATGAGTGGTCTGATTAGTTTTCTGTTCAGGATGGTCTGAATTCTGAATAACTTAAATAATTTGTACTAAAAAATGTTGACTTTGACAACCTGGGTTCTTGCTGTCATTATTCAAGAGAGCTAGCATGGTGTAGTGGTTAAGAGCAGTGTTTTGGAGTGGTGGAGTCTGATCTGGAGAACCGCGTTTGATTCCCCACTCCTCCACATGAGCAGCAGAGGCTAATCTGGTGAACTGGACTTGTTTCCCCACTCCTACACACGAAGCCAGCTGGGTGACCTTGGGCTAGTCACATCTCTCTTAGCCTCACCTACTTCACAGGGTGACTGTTGTGGGGAGGGGGAAAGGGAAGGTGATTGGAAGCCGGTTTGATTCTGCTTTAAGCGGTATAGAAAATCAGCATATAAAAACCAACTCTTCTTCTTTTTCTTCTTCTTCAATGTAATGTTTTGCAGGATATTCTAGATTTGAATCCAGTAGCACCTTAGAGACCAATACGATTTTTTGGGATTCAGTTCTGAGAGTCATGCCCCACAAAACCTTGTCAATCTCCAAGGAGCTCCTGGACTCAAGCATAGGCCTTTTATGAATGGCTGTTTCCCTCGCGGTCACCCCTCCCACAACTTCGGGTGTTTGTTTTGGTTATGCATGCCGTTTCCGACTGTCGGAGGTCGCCTCGCTCTCCCCCTGCGTTTCCCCCACATTTTGCCCACATTTTCAAATTTAAGATAAAACAGATCCTTGGAAATGTGGGGAAATGCGCGGAAACAAGTGGGGAGAGCATGGCAAAACATGACAGTGTTATAGGGCTTATGACCCAACAAGTGAGGGGCCTATGATCACCTGAGAGTCCTGACCCTTGGACTGAAGACCAGTGATATAGAGAAATCCATGCAATCAGTACTGAGATCTGTGTGGCTTCATTGTTCAGTAATATAAGAGAGGATGGCCTAGGTGGATCCAAAAGCTGTGGGTTGGATCCAGCCATCTTCCTCCTTTTAGAATCATAGAGTTGGAAGGGACCACCAGGGTCATCTAGTCCAACCCCTGCACAATGTAGGAAATTCCAAACTACCCCCCACACCCCCAGTGACCCATACTCCATGCCCAGAAGATGTCCAAGGTGCCCTCCCTCTCATGATCTGCCTAAGGCCATACATTACAGCCCCAGTCCCACAAGAAGTGGCCTTATAATGAACTAGACCATGAATACATGAAGCTGCCTTATACTGAATCAGGCCCTTGGTCCATCAAAGTCAGTATTGGCTACTCAGACCTGCAGCAGCTCTCCAGGGTCTCAGGCAGAGGTCTTTCGCATCTCCTACTTGCCTAGTCCCTTTAACTGGAGATGCCAGGGATTGAACCTGGGACCTTCTGTATGTCAAGCAGATGCTCTACCTCTGAGCCATGGCCCCTTTGTCCATCATGGTCAGTATTGTCAACTCAGACTAGTGGCGTCTGTCCAGGGTCTCAGTCAGAGGTCTTTCACTTCACCTTTTTCCTGGCCTTTTCAACTGGAGATGCCGGGGATCGAACCTGGGACCTTCTGAATTCTAAACAGATGCTCTGACATGGAATGCACTGGTGCAAGCGGTCAGCGACTGCAGTTCATGCCAACATTATCTCCATCATTCCAGCATGGTGTAGTGGTTAAGAGTGGTGGTTTGGAGCGGTGGACTCTGATCTGGCGAACCAGGTTTCATTCCCCACTCCTCCACATGAACGGTGGACTCTAATCTGGGGGACCGGGTTGGTTTCCCCACTCCTCCACATGACGCCATCCGAGTGACCTTGGGCTAGTCACAGTTCTCTTCGAGCTCTCTCAGCCCCACCTACCTCACAGGGTGTCTGTTGTTGGGAGGGGAAGGGAAGGCAATTGTAAGTCGGTTTGATTCTTCCTTAAGTGGCAGAGAAAGTCAGCATATAAAAACCAGCTCTTCTTCTTCTTCTCAGGGGATGGTTGGGAGAGATTTCATGGAAGGAAAAAAACACATTTGCGTGTCTGACCTGGCTCTAATAGAGATCTTGCATGTTTTAAGGCAGGTGTCCAAAGAAATACCAAAAGTTCTGATTTCATTAGGCTGGTTCAAACCGTATGTCGGCGACCACAGCTACCAGACGGTCTATTTACATAGGCTCTAACGGATAGAGAGATGAACCGAAGGGCTCCAGTGGTCATTTCTCTCTGTCCTCCTCGTCCGTCAGTCGAATCTCTTTCCCCCTGTTTTTGACCTGCATATCCCCCCCCCCATCAGACACAGGCAGGTTGCGAGGTAATAAGAACCAGATGGACATCCTGCCGAAATTGCCCAAATGTGTATGAGAATGTGGAGAGCTGTCAGGCATGCAGAGAAGCTGGAATTTTTCAGCAATAAAATGGGATTTATCACCCACTCCACCACAGTCACTGCCGACAACCGTTTACCTTGACAGAAATCCCATTCCAACAGGCTACCCTGATGCAGATATATATTTTTTTTCTCCTCCCCTCTCCCAAAGAGTGATGATTGGTATTTGTTCTAAGGCTCAAACGGCCTGCACTAAGGGTGAAGCGTTAGGCCAGAGTCTTCTATTCCCTACTGAGGCAAATGAACCTGCTCAAATAAGTTCCTTCCACAAAAAGCGGTGTAATTGAAACCAGAGTGAGAGGAGTTGATAAATGGCTTGACCCTGAAGGAATGTGAAGGTCATAAATTTTCATGGCTAGGCCCCTTCCCTCCCCCCACCCCCATTTTTTAAAAATATATTGATTATATTTAGTATTTGTTTCGGGATTTTTCAACAGGCTTGTGGGTCATCGACCATTGTCCAAGAGCAAAGCCCCAGGGGGAGAGAGAGAGCAATACTTTTTGAAGTCTTAGCTGATCCTTAGCCTTATTTTTTCCCAAGGCAGGGGTTGTGGGAGTGGTTGTGGCTCAGTAGTGGAGCCTCTGCTTGGCATGCAGAAGGTCCCAGGTTCAATCCCTGGCATCTCCAGTTCAAGGGACTAGGCAAGTAGGCCATGTGAAGGATGCCTGCCTTGGAGAGCCGCTGTTGGTCTGAGTAGACAATACTGACTTTGATGGACCAAGGGTCTGATTCAGTGGAAGGCAGCTTCATGTGTTAAAGTCCAAATCCAATGTTCGTTTAAACACCATGAAACCTTTGGGGAGGGGCTGTGGCTCAGTGGTAGAGCATCTGCTTGGCATGCAAAAGGTCCCAGGTTCAATCCCTGGGATCTCCAGTTAAAGGGACTAGGCAAGTAGGTGATGTGAAGGACCCCTGCCTGAGACCCTGGAGAGCCACGACCGGTCTGAGTACACAATGCTGACTTTGATGGACCAAGGCTCTGATTCAGTATAAAGCAGCTCTATGTGTTCATGTGTAAATTAATCTAAGCTCAGTGTGCTAACCGCATGGGCAATGTTGGCCGAGCCATGCCTGCTGAAGATGGGCTGCAGCTGTCATGCCAACTGAAGTTGGGCAATGGGACCCCACATCACACAGGAGACCCTGCAGCTCCACCTGAAACCCAGCACCCACAATCTGCGAAACTACTCCTTCAAAGAGGCCGTGGCTCAGTGGTAGAGCATCTGCTTGGCATGCAGAAGGTCCCAGGTTCAATCCCTGGCATCTCCAGTTAAAGGGACATGGCAAGTAGGTGATGTGAAAAACCCCTGCCTGAGACCCTGGAGAGCTGCTGCCAGTCTGAGTAGACAATAATGACTTCGATGGATCACGGGTCTGGTTCAGTAGAAGGCAGCTTCGTGTGTTCAGTGGCACCCAGTGATGATGATGAACATCTGACCGACTGACAGTAAGGCCAAGACAGTAAGAAAGATGGTAACTACAAAAAAAAATCACAATTAACTTGAAGGACACCTTTGAAAAGAAAGTTTTACATATACTTGGCAGTGATTATTTATTTATTATAACCCACTTCCCCTTGTAATTCGAGGCAGCTTACAAGAACAGTTAACCACGTCAGCAGTTTAACAACCAAAATTAAAATTAACAAACCCCAAATCTTTCCCTCCTTAAAAGACACCTGCCATTCAAAGCGCCCCCGAAACCCCTGGCAAACAGGCAGGCCGCCTGAAGATCTCCAGGGAGGGGGCCCCAGCTCACCTTTTCAGGGAGCCTGTTCCACAGAACCTGAGCCATGCTGGAAAAGGCCCTGGGGCTCCGGTCGATGGCGGATGGGCTACCCTGAGTGGTGGGATGGCCATTGGGTTGCCAATCTCCAGGTGGTTGGAGAAAGCCAACACAGCAGCCACACAAAAAATGTTTTAGCACATATAATTTCAAAATGTAGTCATTGATCCATCAATATGACTAACAACTCTAATTCTAGTAATTGAATTACAACCTAGTTGCATGCAGTCATCTGCGTAACTATTGCAAAGATCACAGTGCAAGGTAATTTTATTTATTTATGTATTAATTTAGTATTTATTTATTAATTTAGTATTAATTAATTAATTAATTTTATTTATTTGTTTGCGTGTTTGTTTAATAAATTCATTTATTTAGTTGTTTAATAAATTTATTCATCTGTTTGTTTATGTATTTATTTAGCCCGCCCTCCCCCAGCCAAGGTAAGGCGATGGTAAGTACAATATTACAATTTCTCATATATTTGTTTTGTATATTCAAATGTACATTTTATCCAGTCCCGTTTTCTTGTCCAGTGTACTTAAGACATATATATTAAATGTAAATTTCTTTCCACAGGGAGATCAGTAGGTCACCCGACCTTAACTCTGATGAATCATTAAGCCGACGGCCATTTTGATTCTGGAGGGAAGATGCAGTATGTACCACGTGTAGAGTTTAAGTGGACGTTGTAACACTGGGAAGACACTAAAAAGAACTGATGAAGAATTAAGTACACTGGAAGTGAAAACCCCACACTCTTCAGACTCCACCCCCAAAATCTCCAAGTATTTCCCAACCTGGAGGTTTTTAAGCAGAGGCTAGGTGGCCATCTGTCAGCAATGCTGATTCTGTGACCTTAGGCAGATGATGAGAGGGAGGGCATCTTGGCCATCTTCTGGGCATGAAGTAGGGGTCGCTGGGTGGGGGTTTTTTGGCAGGGAAGGTAGTTGTGAATGTCCTGCATTGTGCAGGGGGTTGGACTAGATGACCCTGGTGGTCCCTTCCAACTCCATGATTCTACGATTCTACGCGCTTGAATTTTTGGACAGATTTAACCACGTGCCCTTTGAAATACCTTTGAGCCTCTTCCCCCTCATTTGGTGTACATGTGTGAAATGCCGTTACACCCTTGGAAATGTGCTGGTATCAGGGTTGGAAATCAACCAACGGAAAGGCAGGAAGGTGGCTAACCAGCCTCGGCAGAACCTTCCTGTTGCGAACAGCTGCGCGCTGTCTGAAGCGCATTTCCAATCTCTTGTCCATTGTTTTTCCTATAATTATGTGCATTCAGGAATGGGTGGTGGAAAGGGCTGTCAAGTCACAGCTGACTTGCGGTGACCTCGTAGGGTTTTCGAGGCAAGAGACGTTCGGAGGTGGTTTGCCATCCCCTGCCTCCGCGTGGGCTGAGAGAGTGCTGGCTTGAGGCCACCCAGCTGGCTTCATGTGGAGGGGTGGGGAATCGAACCTGCTGGAGCGCCTGTGTCAGTTCCGGGTCGCATCGCCCCAGCCCCAGAAAGGTCCCACCGGTTGCCAGGAGGAACCTATATGTAGGGTTGCCAACCTCCAGGTAGTAGCTGGAGATCTCCCGCTATTACAAGTGATCTCCAGCCGATAGAGATGAGTTCCCCTGGAGAAAATGGCCGCTTTGGCAATTGGACTCTACGTCATTGAGGTCCTGACCTTTTGGAACTGGTGGGTGCCTTTGAAATTCTGGCAGAGCATGGTGGCTGCAAACACAAAATGGCTGCCACAAAATGGCTGTTTCATAGAATCATAGAGTTGGAAGGGTCCATAGAGGCCATCTAGTCTAACCCTCTGCTTAATGCAGGATCAGGCTAGAGTATCCCTATAAGTGTTTATCCAGCCTCTGCTTGAAGACTGCCAGTGAGGGGGAGCTCACCACCTCCCTAGGTAGCCGATTCCACCGCTGAACTAATCTCACTGTAAAAAATTGTTTTCCTAATAACCTCTCTGCCTGCAATTTAAACCCATTATTTCGAGTCCTATCCTTTGCTGCCCACAGGAACGGCTCCCTGCAGCCTCTGAGCGACAGCCCTTCAAATACTTCAAGAGGGCAATCATGTCCCCCCCTCAACCTCCTCTTCTTGGCGAAGAGGGACCTGGCAACCCTATGAGGTTAGGTGGCTGGCAGCTAGGGTTGCCAGGTCCCTCTTGGCCACCAGTGGGAGGTTTTGGGGGCGGAGCCTGAGGAGGGTGGGGTTTGGGGAGGGGAGGGACTTCAATGCCATAGAGTCCAATTGCCAAAGCGGCCATTTTATCCAGGGGAACTCATCTCTATCAGCTGGAGATCAGTTGTAATAGAGGGAGATCTCCAGCTAGTACCTGGAGGTTGGCAACCCTACATATAGGGTTGCCAGGTTCCCCCTGGCAACCGGAAGGAGCTTTCTGGGGCTGGGGCGATGCAACCTGGAACTGACACAGGCACTCTACCAGTCTCCTCCGAAAACTCCGTGGTTTCCATAGAGTTTTGGGGGGAGTGTGCTAGAGTGTCTGCACCACTTCCAGGTAAATGCAGAAGTGATTGGGGGGATGCTCTAGCAATCTAGAGTTTTGGGGGGAGAGTGCTAGAGCATCCGCATCACTTCTGGGTTTACCTGGAAGTGGTGCAGATGCTCTAGCACACTCCCCCAAAAACTCTAACCAGCAGAGGGTCGACGGGCATTTGGCAAGCCTACTGCCATGGCACCTGCTGACACTTTTCCTGGTGTTTGCAAAGTGTTTTTAGAAAGTGGGCAGGGCCAGGAGTAGGGTTGCCAAGTCCAGGTTGGGAAATACCTGGAGATTTGGGGGGTGGAGCCTCAGGAGGGTGGGGTTTCAGGAGAGGAAGGACTGGGTTATCATGCCATAGAGTCCACTTTCCAAAATGGCCATCTTCTCCAGGGGAACTGATCTCTGTCGCCTGGAGATCAGTTGTAATCCCAAGAGATCTCCAGCCACCACCTGGACACTTGTTTATTACAGTTTGGACAAGTGGCCCTGTTTGGATAATTATTGCATGCCCTAGGCCTTAATAATGGATTGGGTAAAATGGCTAGGTATCTAGATAACCTAGAGATACCTTCTCAACGCCGTGCTTTTCTATTAGCTAGGGTTAATGCATTCCCATCTAGGATGCTCTTAGGCCGATACCTTCAGATCCCTAGACATGAACGCCTATGCCCATGCGGTTTAAATTTGTTGGATACAATTGACCACATCCTTTTAGATTGCCCCTTCTATGTGACTCTGCGGGATAAACTGCTATTTACTTTGCTCCAGTACAAGAGATACAGGAGTAATGAAGTGAAATGCAAATTTCTTTTGAGTGATCATGATCCTAAAATTGCGGATACCGTGGCTGAATTTCTTACAGGAGTTCTTAAAGAACAAGAAAAGTTTTATTAACCCGACTTGTAACTTATATGTATTGCCCTTTGGAGGTATATTGTTGTTGTTTTTTATCTCTGTCTTTTGGTATGCCAATAAAGGTTAATGAAATGAAATGAAATGAAATGATAATTATTGCATTTGTTCTATATGATTGTTACGCTTATTGTGTTGATACCATTTCGTCATCTTCCGTTATAGTAGGTGCACTTAGATAGATGTTTCTCGTTGTTGTTGTATTTGGGAAATTGAACATATAATATACGAGTCCAATATATAACATATCTAATATATGAGTCTAACACACAGGCTGCATTGCAATATTGATTAATTAATTCATTTTTACTACTTACTTTTGTGGTTTGGCTATAGCAGCTGTGAGTTTATTATATATACCACCTGGACTCTTGTAATGCCAGCCAGGTAGGACTTCTGGTTGGCCGTTGGAGATTTGATTGGACATGCGAATTTTTAAAAGCATTGCAGCTGACACAGCACAAGGATCTTCACCGTGTGACTGAAGCTAAGCTGAGACAGCCATGTTGTGGCCGGCTCCACCTCCGGCCAGAATTTTGTCCACCTGCCATTTAGTCAGAATTCCAAAGGTGCCCGCCAGGTCAAAAAGGCTGGGGACCCTGCCATCGTGCATGGAGAACGTATTCCTTCAATAGAAACTATTCCATGAAAGCAATGAAAATGGAAACTTTAACGTATGTCTTTCGTTATACCTTTGTGTGTGTTGTTTGCTTTCAACAAACCAGAAGAAGGTGGTTAAGAGGAGACATGATAGAGGTCTATAAAATTAGGCATGGTATGGAGAGAGTGGACAGGGAGAAGCTTTTCTTCCTCTCTCTTAATAACAGAATGTGGGGTCATTTCTGAAGCCGAAGGGTGAGAGATTCAAAACTGATAAAAGGAAGTATTTCTTCACACAACGCAGAGTTAAATGGTGGAACTCCCTGCCCCAGGATGTGGTGATGGCCTCCAACTTGGAAGGCTTGAAGAGGGGAGTGGACATGTTCATGGAGGAGAAGGCTATTCATGGCTACTAGTCAAACTAGATACTGGTCATGATGCATGCCTATTCTCTCCAGGATCAGAGGAGCGTGCCTAGTATATTACCGTAAGTGCTGTGGAACACAGGCAGGAGGATGCTGCTGCAGTTTTCTTGTTTGTGGGCTTCCTAGAGACACCTGGTTGGCCACCAGGCGAACACAGTGTGAACAGACTGCTGGACTTGATGGGCTTTGGTCTGATCCAGTAAAGTGTTTTTATTTTTATTTATTTGTTTATTGATTTACAACATGGGATGTGGTATAGTGGTTGGACTAGGATCTGGGAGACCCAGGTTCAAAGAGACCCACTCTGCTATGGAAACTCTCTGCTTGACCTTGGACCAGTCACACGTTCTGAGCCTAACCTACCTCACAGGGTTGTTGTGAGGATAAAATGGAGGAAAGGAGTACAACATAAGCCATGTCAAGTGGGGTATAAATAAAGTAAATAACTACGTAAACATTCATTTTCAGCATTTTTTGCCCATCAGGCAACCAGGGCCCAAAATATTTCCCGATTGATTAAAATGGAGGAAATAAGCTAAGCATATATGTCTCACACACACATTCCTGTGGAATGTTTCGTTTCTTTATATATACAAGTTGGATATTGCCATTTTAAGGCTGCTTTATGGGTGTGAGTTGAAATAGTGTTATTTTCCAAGGCTATAAAAAAAAATCTGGGGGAAAGTTTTGGTGCGGTATGAATAAGCTCTATTACAAAGAGGAGAGATAAGATGTGAAATATTATCCAGGGAAGCAAAGTAAAATAGCCTGTTGGAATGAGAGTTCTCATATGTGGCTGTATAAATATTTTAATAAAAGTTGTAAAATAATGTGCATTCTTGCGTTTTATGCAAGACAGATTTTGAATCTGATGGGCGAATGATGCAGATTGGATGTATATTTCTGGCTGGATTCTCTCCCCCGCCGAAACATTAAAATATTTCTTTGCGTTCACACTCAGGACATTTGGTTGCCAAGCTGTTGAAACAAAAAAAGAGGGGAAAGTATTAATCTCAGAACTATAAATAAAATATGAAGAGAAAATGGCTTCAATCACTAACATTTTTGTAAACTAATGTTCAGCTGATGCAACTCAATTTTATTTTGCATTACATTAGTGTCACAACGGTAATGACCGCCTTTTATTCACTAACAGTTTGAGTCAGCACTTTGAGACATTTTTCAAATTAGGTCATATGGCAAATTTGCAGCTGATACAAAGGTTGATTAAAAAGGGAGCGCCGCGATTTTGAAACGGTGTTTTGTGGGCAGAATGAAAACCTATGCTCGACTTCCAAGAAATGTGAACTGCTATAGCTAAGGGGGAAAGAATGGATGGGCGAGAAAGGCCAGATTTCCACTGAGTGCTTGAAGTAATTCGCATTTACAATTTAACAAAGTCCTCTGTCTATTATACCAGACTTTTATTATGGGTCCTGAAAACAAGCGATGAATTACAATAAAGGACGCAGAGAGATCATCTCTCTCTTTTTGTTACCATGAAACCGAGTCCCACTTCTCCGTGTTTCTTTGATATTCTCCTCCTACCCCCCCATACTGTCGTCTGTCTTATAGAAGTTTTTTCTACCTGAAGTCACAATGGAACCAATTACCTATAACGTAACAAACCCCAGAGTAAATGGCGGAGCAAATTAATGCTGAAAAATTAGCAGTCAGTTGGGCAAAAGGGCACATTTATTACCTGCCGCTTAAATCTGAGTTTCAAAAGAGCTGGATTCTGTTTTCACCCAGCATTCTTAGGGTTTCTGAAAATATGGTTGATGCTAGTGTGGGGAACACATGAACACATGAAGCTGCCGTATACTGAATCAGACCCTGGGTCCATCAAAGTCAGTATTGTCTACTCCAGTGGTTCCCAACCTTTTTTTGACCAGGGACCAGTAGGACTTTTTTGTTCGGTGCAGGGACCCCAAGGTTCAAAATAAAAATTCCGAGAATTTGAAAATAAACATTAATCATAACTGTTAGTTAAACATTAAACTTAGAATAATATTGGAATATATATATTTTTAATAATAGAGAACTTTTAATTGAAAATATTAATTTATTATGGGTTTATAACTTTGTTTCGCAGACCTTAATTTAGTTCTCGTGGACCCCTGGGGGTCTGTGGACCCCCGGTTGGGAACCAGTGGTCTACTCAGACGAGCAGCGGCTCCCCAGGGTCTTGGGCAGGGGTCTTTCACATCCCCTACTTGCCTAGTCCCTTTAACTGGAGATCCCAGGGATTGAACCTGGGACCTTCTGCCGGTGGTGAAGACGGACCTGGCAACCCTAGCGTAGCTTCATTATCAGCATGGGCTGAATGTACCAACCGTTGGTTAATTTTGGACTGGCAACCCTGGCTTTGAATCGACTGCACCCTAATTTAGCTGCTGCTGTTGAATATACCATAGTCATAGTTTTAATCCCCTTCTTTGCAGATGCTGAATTTTCTCAATTGGGGTGGAAAATCACAGTAATATTACCTGCAGCAATGCCTAAACCACTAGCACAGTTCAACTTGCCGTCATGGCTATAGCCTGGAATTAGGGTTGCCAACCTCCAGGTCCTAGTTGGAGATCTCCTGCTATTACAACTGAACTCCAGCCGATAGAGATCAGTTCCCCTGGAGAAAATGGCCGCTTTAGCAATTGGACTCTATGGCCTTGAAGTCCCTCCCCAACCCCACCCTCCTCAGGCTCCACCCCAAAATCCTCCCACTGGTAGCAAAGAGGGACCTGGCAACCCTGCCTGGAGTAAGCCTTACACCGTGACAGATTTTTATCCTCATGATATCCTGAAATCACAATCAATCTCTGGACTACAGAGATAAGTTCCCCTGGAGAAAATGGCTGCTTTGGAGGGTGGTACTGATTTCATTATACCCCACTGAGGTCCCTCCCCTCTAGGGATGCTAACCTCCAGGTACTAGCTGGAGATCTCCTGCTATTACAAGTGATCTCCAGCCAATAGAGATCTGTTCGCCTGGTGAAAATGGGTGCCTTGGCAATTGGACTCTATGGCATTGAAGTCCCTCCCCTCCCCAAACCCCACCCTCCTCACGCCCCGCCCCAAAAACCTCCCACAGGTGGCAACGAGGGACCTGGCAACCCTACCTATGTTCCATGTCTGTCTTGGCCTCTCCAAACTTCCACAAAGAAATGTTTCCCAACAGTTCCACAAAAGGGCCATAACATTGGATCTGGCACTAAGGGCAGGATTTTCAAATAGCTGTCGTACACTTGGCCTTAAAGTGGTGATTTAACAAAATGTAAATATTTTTAGAAGTTAAAGGAAGGGGGGGACCCCCTTTTGCCTTGAAGTCTAAAAGGCTGTTATTTTCTTTGTCCCTGAACTTGTACTCTTGAACGCTGCCAGCTGACTCTCTTGTGCCTTTTGATGCTGGGTGCCGCGACAAACCTTGCAGTTCTCCGTATGTTTCTGGATTAAGTCACCTCAGCCAGAGGCCCCGGGGAGCCCCTTCGGAGCGGTGAAGCCCATTTTCTTCCCAGTCACTTTCAATTTGAATCCGAGGCTGCCCTGAAGATTTCGGCGGATGTGATTTCTTGGACCGGCCTCTGAATGTACGAAGCCGGCAGGCCTCGAGTGGAAAAGCTGGCGTGAGCTGCCAAAGGAGACCTTGGCAGATGGGAATTTTCTGAAGGACCCACTGAAGAACTTGAACGGCTAATAGACACAATTGTTTTCAGTACTTAGAGCTCTCCCCTTTTCACAAAGGCGACCTTCTAAATATACAGACAGTAAGAAGACTTTTCAGCTTTCTATGTCTTCATCCATTTGAGATAGTGTGGCCAGTCTCCAGGTGGGGCCTGGAGAACCCCAGGAATTACACTTGATCTCCAGACAGAGACCAGTCCCTCTGGAGAAATTGGCTGTTCTGGAGGGTGGACTCTATGGCGTTATACTTTTTTAAGGTCCCTCCCCTCACTAAACCCTGCCCTGCCCAGGCTCTGCCCTCAAATCTCCAGGAATTTCCCAAATTGGAGTTGGCAACCTTAATTTGAGATTGATCCTTTAGATTGCAAATGCAAAAGCCACCATGGTCAGGACAATTCTTTCTCATAGCCTGTTTTTGTAAGCTACTCCAGCTGCAACATCTGACTGTTGGAAATCCGCCAGATAATATGTGGTTTTCTACTTCTGGCTGTTGTGGAGAGGCAGCCTGAAGGACATTCTTAAACGTGGTTCCTTGATAAGGTAGACAATCTCCAGGTGGTGGGTGGACACATGAACACACATGCTGCCTTATACTGAATCAAAGTCAGTACTGCCTACCGTTCTTGAACCTGTACTCATTTCACCTAGGGTTGCCAGGTCCCTCTTCGCCACTGGTGGGAGGTTTTTGGGGCGGAGCCTGAGGAAGGCAGGGCTTGGGATGGGGAGGGACTTCAGTGCCACCGAGTCCAATTGCCAAAGCGGCCATTTTCTCTAGCCGAACTGATCTCTGTCGGTTAGAGATCCGCTACAATAGTGGGAGATCTCCAGCTAGTACCTGGAGGTTGGCACCTCTAGTTTCACCTCTTCTGAAGGATGCGATCCTCAAAACCAGGACACACCAGATCTTTTACAGCAAACCAAGTTTTCCTTTCTGTTAGCTGTATCACCCAACAAGTAGGGAAATGCCGACCGAAATCAACTGAACTGTGGTTACCCTAATCGCAGGGGAAAATCTGAGTAAAATGCTATATCCCTTTATGCATAGAGAATCAATTTAAGGATTAAGAGCCAAGCCATTGCCTTGAGTTGTGCTCAACAATAAAAGATTTCCACAGCACAGGGGAGTGTTCAGCTCTAGCGTAAACCTGCTGGCTTGCAAAGTCTCATCAGTTATTATTAATCCAGAATGCATTTGCTGAATTGGCAGGGAAAACGTTAAGACGCATTCCCGGTCGTGGTCTTAATTGATTTGAGCAGGATGCCGAACTTTTCGCCGTAACGTATTTAAAACCTAAAATCAGCGACATACGTCGAAAACCACCTAGTCTACCTAGGTAGTAATCATTTTTTGATAGACCTGTTGCCTATTTTTTTAAAGAACATAAGAACGTAAGAAAAGCCCTGCTGGATCAGACCAAGGCCCATCAAGTCCAGCAGTCTGTTCATACAGTGGCCAACCAGGTGCAAGACATTCCAATGACCATTCATCGATTGTACCAAGTTCAGTTAACTATTTGTCTCCAAATGCTTCTGGAATAGGAGAGATATTGCCAAACTGGAGAATTGCCTTGGTGGCAGTCACTAAGACAAGGAAGCTAGCCCTCCACAGGCATTTCCACATCAAGCAGAACATGGGTCAATCACAGCCATGCCATCTTTGCATACACCTGTTGTTGGGTAGAAGAAGAAGAAGAAGAAGAAGAAGAAGAAGAAGAAGAAGAAGAAGAAGAAGAAGAAGAGTTGATCTTTATACCCCCATTTTCTCCACCTTTAAGGAGTCTCAAACCGGCTTACAATTTGCCTTCCCTTCCTCTCCCCACAGCAGACATCTTGTGAGGTAGGTGGGGCTGAGAGAGTTTGGAGAGAACTGTGACTGGCTCAAGGTCACTCAGCAGGCTTCATGTGTAGGAGTGGGGAATCGAACCCGGTTTTCCAGATGAGAGTCCACCGCTCTTAACCACTTCACCATGCTGGCCCCACATCAGTATTGCACCATAGCAAGTCATTCACAACTTGATTGGTTGGTCCACACGTCCAAATTGTTGCTATAGCACGATAGGGTGCTGATTAGTGGATGCAGTTCAAGTTGCTATAGCTCACATTAGAAGTACAGAGCAGCTACTTCATTCGGTGGTGTAGAACGGAACCCAGTTTTCAAGATGGCCACCCTGACTGAAGTCAGGAAAGGAAGAAGAAGAAGAAGAAGAAGAAGAAGAAGAAGAAGAAGAAGAAGAGGAGTTGGTTTTTATATGCCGTTTTTCTCTACCGAAAGGAGTCTCAAAGTAGCATACAATACAATTGCCTTCCCTTCCTCTCCTGTGGAGGAGTGGGGAATCGACCCCGTTCTCCAGATTAGAGTCTGCCGCTCATTAGGGGGAGTGGTGGATCGAATCTGGTTCTCCAGATTAGAGTCCACTGCTCATGTGGAGGAGTGGGGGAGTCCACCACTCTTAACCACTACGCCTCGCTGCCTGTCAACATGGTTGAAAGAGAATGGACTAGTGCTACTTTTTTGGTAAATAAATGTGGTGGGGAGGTACTCAATCACTGTCAGATTGTTTCAAGAGATGAAAATGGAATCTGGTTGACTCCGTTTGTTAATTTATTTTCCCGGGCTAAATTCCGCTACATTATGGAGGTGAAACATGACTTTTGATGATCAAGCATGTGGTGATTAAGTAAGGTTAATCCTCATTTTATATGCTAATAGGATATTTATAATCTCAACTGCCTATCCAATTTAGCTGTTTTATTCTCTGTTGTTAAGAAAGTATCTCTTATTAGTAAAAGAGAACATCCTTACGTTATCCTACAGATGCTGTTTTAATTGGGCTCAAGAGCATTGCATGTAATTAGTCCACTTCTTTAATATTTCATCTATAATTACATGATTAGTGGTGTGCTTAAATTTCATAAAGGCTCCCAGTTTCAGCGTTGCTCCCCTCCCCCCAAGAAACAGAGAACTAATTTTTGAGTTTTTGGATCCTATGATACGATTCTGATTTAAGAATAGCAGGTCAAAGTTGCCAGTGCTTTGGACAAACATTTTGATGTTCCCCCAAAAGAGAGCAAGAGTCTAGTAGCACCTTAAAGACTAACAAAATTTCTGGCAGGATATGAGCTCTCACGAGCTTTCTTCAGATACCAGGTAGAAGAAGTGAAGAAGTAAGCTGTGGCTCACAGAAGCTCATACCCTGCCAGAAATTTTGTTAGTCTTTAAGGTGCTACTGGACTCTTGCTCTTTTCTACTGCTGTTGACAGACTAACACGGTTACCCATTGTGATCAGTCTCCAAAAAAGAGAGGTGGTGAAGATGGAGAGTTCTGTCAAGTCACGGTGGACCCATAAAGACCCCATAGGGGCTTCAAGGCAAGAGAGGAACAGAGGTGGTTTGCCATTGCGTGCCTCTGCATAGGGACCCTGGACATCTTTGTTAGTCTCCCACCCAAATCTAACCAGAGCTGACCCTACTCAGCTTCTGAGATCTTATGAGATCGGGCTAGCCTGGGCCATCCAGGTCAGGGGAAGAGATGAATGGAGATGGTTTGCTATTGCCTTCTTCTGCATAGCGACCTTGGGCATCCTTGATGGTCTCCCATCCAATTACTTACCAGGGCTGTCCCTACTTAGCTTCTGAGATCTGATGAGATCAGGCTAATGTGGTGTAGTGGTTAAGAGCAATGGTTTGGAGCAGTGGACTCTGATCTGGAGGATCGGGTTTGCTTCCCCATTCCTCCACATGAGCGGCGGAGGCTAATCTGGTGAACTGGATTTGTTTCCCTACTCCTATACATGAAGCCAGCTGGGTGACCTAGGGCCAGTCACAGCTCTCTCAGCCCCAGCTACCTCACAGGGTGTCTGTTGTGGGGAGGGGAAGGTGATTGTAAGCCGGCAATCCTATTCATAGGCAACCCTATTCATAGGCAATCCTATTCATTGGCCACAAGAGGACTGTGATTCTATTGATACCTGTTGCTAGGCTAGGGTTGCCAACCTCCAGGTACTAGCTGGAGATCTCCTGCTATTACAACTGATCTCCAGCTGAAAGAGATCTGTTCACCTGGAGAAAATGGCCACTTTGGCAATTAGATTCTATGGCACTGAAGTCCTTCCCCTCCCCAAACCCCACCCTCCTCAGCCTCTGCCCCAAAAACCTCCTGCCGGTGGCAAAGAGAGACCTGGCAACTTTATGCTAGGCTATTCCACGACCTAGGGTGGCCCGTGTGCTAGGCATTTTTAACAAGGAAGGGAGTACACGGTAAGTGAAAACCAAAAGTAATGACTGTAAACAACACTGTATAGTGAAGAGCATGGACCAATTGTCTTTACCAATTAAACAAACATATTACTATGAGTATATCATGCATAACCATGTTTATAACAAGTTTCCAAATAACAATAGCGTTTTGGGTCAAATTTCAAAATAACTATAGCAAAGAGCCATATGAATCTTAACAAAACAAATGACTTAATACATGTTGTAAATAAACACAGTCTTGACTTAATCTCCTCTTTAAAAGTACAGCTGTGATGAGCCGCTCAGCTTTGGTACTCACTTCACTCAAGCTTTATCAAGTAGTATGTATGTTTTTGTTTGATTCCCTGCAAGAATTTTAAACAGAGCTGTGTTATTTTTTTGTTAAATTCATTGTCGTAAGAAGATTGTTGGCAATGTGGGCTCACCTTCATTAATAAGCCGCGTCTGCCCAGAGCCTCTAAATTTATGTTGTTCTGTAGGAGATAGCCAGTAATTAAAGTTACGACATTTATTCGAACTGAGGAAGCCATGCGCTTCACTACACGGTGATTGTTTACAGTCATTACTTTTGGTTTCCGTGTGCTAGGCAGGCAGGGGAAAGGCTTTGCTTGTATAAGCTGGCAAACAGGCAGGGCTGAAAAACAGAGGCTATGTCTTGCCCACTCTGTGATTGACAGGCAGCCCCAGCAAAGCCATATGCTTTGCAGGGAGCAGAGGGAGATATTAGAACATAAGAAAGACCATGCTGGATCAGACCAAGGTCCACCAAGCCCAGCAGTCTGTTCACACAGTGGCCAACCAGGTGCCTCTAGGAAGCCCACAAGCAAGACGACTGCAGCAGCACCATCCTGCCTCTGTTCCAAAGCACCTACTATAATAGGCTTGCTCCTCTGATCCTGGGGAGAATAAGTAAGCATCATGACTAGTACCAATTTTAATTTTCTACTTCTACTCGCTGGCAGACAGGTAGGACTGAGGCAATCAGCTGCATAGGCAGCCCATCCAAAAAATAGACAAACTGGGGTGGGGTGTTTTGTTTTTTAAATGTGCATGTGCCACTCTCCCCACAAAGACACACGATGGTTAGAGGTAGGGTCTAACGTTTCACACTCCCAGCAGCCACACACACACACACTTTCTCCAAGTCAGATGGTGCAAGGCTTATGAAGAAAGATTAGATAATCTCTCACTGGGTATAAGAAATACTGATTGAGGATTTAAGATCTGACACTGTCTGTAATTTGAAGTAAGCTTATGTTCCCACTCAACAGTTAAGGTCTGCCAAATCAGCATGACACTTTTCACAACACAAATCGGTCCAGCCTCCATCAGCTGCTATTGAGAAGTACAGAAACCACAGGTAGGAGGGTTTTAAACAAAGATGGAAGGCACAGGTCAAGGGAGTGATGCCTTGCCCCTTTCTGCATCTTGTGCTGGTGCTTGAAGTATGAAAGGGGGTGAGTCAGACAGGTAGGGTAAAATGCTGAAAGAAACTGAGACCAATGAAGTGCTTATAGGTGGCTTTAAAGGGGGATTAGACAGATTTGTGAAAGCTATGTTTATCAGTAACTACTAGCCATCTTGACTAAAGGGACCCTTCATGTTCAGAGGAAGTCAACCTCTGAATAACAGTGCCAGGAGGAAACATCAAGGGAAGGCCTCGGCCTCTATTCCTTGATGTTGGACTTCCAGAGGAACTGGTTGGCCACTGTTGGAGACAGGATGCTGGACTAGATGGACCACTGGCCTGATCCAGCAGAGCTCTTCTGATGTTCTTTGAATAACATGCAAGGAGGAAACATCAGAGGAAAGCTTTGGTCTCTACACCCTGATATTGGTCCTCCAGAGGAATTGGTTGGCCACTGTTTGAGACAGGACGCTGGACTAGATGGACCCCTGGTCTGATCCAGCAGGGCTCTTCTGATGCTCTTATATAAGTTGGATAGAGGGCAGGAAATGGAAGACCAGTCTATAAATTTCCGCGGGATATTCCCCACCACTCCCCGGGAAGCGGATGGTTGTCAGTAGCAACCTGATTTGAGCCCTGGTGGTGCATGCGGTGCCCCCACCAGGGGGGTGGCTTAGCTGAGATCCAAGCCATGGACCTTGTTGTCTGCCATAAGAGTGGAGCAAAGCCATGAAGCACCACCAGTGCCGCTGGACCGTGGCCCCACTTGTTCCTGGACCACATTAATGGCCCAGCCCAACGTAGGTTGCCTACGTACTCCGTTTTTATAACACTTAAAGCTTTATCCTATTGTGACAATGCCCATGGATGGAGATAGAGAAATTTCTAAATGGAAAATATATACATTTGCCGTATAAGGAAATGCCACTGATGTGATTGAGGCCATTTATGCATGACTGCTTCTTCGCTGTCACCCCGCCAACTACTTCGGGGCTTTGCTTTGATTATGTGTGCGTTTTCCCTCCATCAGAGGTCACCTCGCTCTCCCCGCGCACTTCCGCGCGTTTTGCCCGCATTTTCTGGATTTGCATTTAGCCGGCATTCAGAAAGCATGAGGAAAGTGTGCGAAAAAATCCGGGGAGAGTGAGGCGACCTCTGATGGTTGGAAAATGCAGACATAATCAAAGCATAATCAAAGCCATACATAAATGGCCTGAATTTGAATCTACCTGGGCGGATCCAAGCATCATCCAAGGAATCTTCCTCCATTGAATGAGCCACTTCAGTGTGAGGAAAGATTTTAGGCTAGAGGAGGTCTTCCAGCTTTGCTCAGTGGAGTACTAAGATAGGGGTCGGACTGACCCGCACTGAATGCAAGGGGTTACTGATACTGACTCTGGCTTGGTGAGGGTCGGGACCAACGGACAGAGTGCTAAAATCCCACAGGGAGAGCCGAGTTTCATGATGTGTAGAAAGAATTGTCACGGTTGTGGAGAAAACCAAAACCACATGAATTCTGTGTAAACAGAAGTGTCATTCTCATATTGACATAAATATATAACGATCCATGCAAATAAAGAGAGGCATCTCAAAGAAGTTGGACTTGCTTTTGGAGTTGAATTGAGAAAGCAGCTTTTTTTTTCTTTTTGCCCCCTACACTGACTTCTTTCTTCTCAAGTTCACTTCCATTCCTCTTCCTCAAATATACAATAGGATTCTGTTATTCGTTAAAACTGTGGTCCCCTTACGGCTCAGCTAACACAGATACGGTAAAAATGATTGGCGTAATCCAATGCCTATGGTTGTTAGGAGCATCCTAATTCCTTTTCTGAGAGTGGATGCTCAATATATGGGAGTGGGAAGAGCCCATAAGCACATGAAACCATTTTACACTTATGTAAGGAGCAAGAGTCCCTTATATGCTTGGAGGTCCGGAACAAAGTCAATACCTTCATTTCTTAAATGCCTCTGAAGAAGAAGAGTTGTTTTTTATATGCCAACTTTCTCTACCACTTAAGGAAGAATCAAACCAGCTTACAATCACCTTCCCTTCCCCTCCCCAAATGAGATACCCTATAAAGTAGGTGGGGCTGAGAGAGCTCTAAGAGAGCTGCGACTAGCCCAGGGTCACCCAGCTGGGTTCATTTGTAGGACTGGGGAAACAAATCCAGTTCACCAGATTAGCGTCTGCCACTCATATGGAGGAGTGGGGAGTCAAACCCAGTTCTCCAGATCAGAGTCCACCGCTCCAGCCACGGTTCTTAACCACTACACCACGCTGGCGGAGAAGAAGAAGAAGAAGAAGAAGAAGAAGAAGAAGAAGAAGAAGAAGAAGAAGAGTTAGTTGTTATACCTCACTTTTCTCTACCATAGTCTCAAAGTGGTTTACAATCACAATCCATTCCTCTTCCCACAACAGGCACCTTGTGAGGTAGGTGGGGCTGAGAGAGTTTGGAGGGAACTGTGACTGGCCCAAGGTCACCCAGCAGGCTTCATGTGGAGGTGTGGGGAATCGAACTGGGTTCTCCTGGTTAGAGTCCACCGCTTTTAACCATTACACCACTCTGGCTCTGCAATTCATGCATGGCATGGAGAAAGTGGACAGAGAGAAGCTGTTCTCTTCATAAGAACATAAGAAAGGCCCTGCTGGATCAGACCAAGGCCCATCAAGTCCAGCAGTCTGTTCAAACAGTAGACAACCAGGTGCCTCCAGGAAGCCACAAACAAGAATGCAGCAGCATTGTCCTGCCTGTGTTCCAAAGTACCTAATAGAATAAGCATGCTCCTCTGATCCTGGAGAGAATAGGTATGCATCATGACTAGTATTCATTTTTATTAGTAGCCATGAATACCCTGGATTCTGTCTCCTGAATTGCAAGAACTCAGGGTTATCCTACGAAATGGATTGGCAGTAGATTCAAGATGGTCAAAAGGGGGCATCAGGGGAAGGCCTTGGTCTGTATGCCCTGTTTGTTTGTTCTTCCAGGGAAACTCGTTCACCACTGTTGTGAAATGGTATATGGACCAGTAAATCTGAGCCAGCAGCCTCTACTTATGTTCTTATATACTTGCAATGGGTAGTTGACTTGTGGAACTCATTGTCACAAGATTCAGTGACAACCATTGGTTTAGATTGATTCAAGGAGAGAAAATTTATGGAGGATAAGTCTGTAGTTGGCTGTTTACCGTGATAGCTGAATGGAACATCCAGGCCCAACTTCTGATTATCTGAAATTTGGGGAGAAGTCAGCAAGGGATCACTATAACCCTGCCTATTGACTGTCATAGAATCCTAGAATCACAGAGTTGGAAGGGATCACCAGGATCATCTAGTCCAACCCCCTGCACAATGCAGAAAATTCACAACTACCTCCCCACCACACCTCCAGTGACCCCTACTCCATGCCCAGAAGATGGCCAAGTGCCCTCCCTCTCACGATCTGCCTAAGGCCACAGAATCAGCCTTGCTGACAGATGGCCATCTAGCCTCTGCTTAAAAACCTCCAAGGAAGGAGCACTTACCACCTCCAGAGGAAGCCTGCTCCACTGAGGAACTGCTGTGCCTGTTGACTTCCCTGTTACATCTGTTAGAAACAAGATGCTGGATTAGATAGACCCCTGGTCTGATCCTGCAGGGCTGCTCTTCTGTTACATTCTTAAGATCCATTTCCCTTTTAGGACAAATGTATATTTATCTTGGCTCATCAGTAATCTAACACCGTGGCAGTCAAGAGGAAGTACGAGGGTTTTATGAGAGAGAGAGAGAGAGAGAGAGGAAGGAAGGAAGGAAGGAAGGAAGGAAGGAAGGAAGGAAGGAAGGAAGGAAGGAAGGAAGGAAGAAAGAAAGAAAGAAAGAAAGAAAGAAAGAAGAAGAAAGAAAGAAAGAAAGAAAGAAAGAAAGAAAGAAAGAAAGAAAGAAAGAAAGAAAGAAAGAGGGAGGGAGGGGGGAGGGAGGGAGGGGGGAGAGAGAGAGAGAGAGAAAGAAAGAAAGAAAGAAAGAAAGAAAGAAAGAAAGAAAGAAAGAAAGAAAGAAAGAAAGAAAGAAAGAAAGAAAGAAAGAAAGAAAGAAAGATTCCTGATGGTTGCAAAGGGAAAGGCCGAAGGGAAATTATTGCTATTTGAGACAGCGGCATAAATTTTCTTCCTATTTTTAACCTAGCTTTTAATTTAATAAGTTTTATGACCCTTATATTGAGTACATATGTTTTACAAGACACTATGTCCCTTGAGTCACCCTAGATTTGCTTTGCCATAGTGGAGTCGAATGAATACTCTGTTTCTGATTTCAGCTTACCTCTTCTTTGATCTGTCTGCCTTCAATATCATTACACACACACACACACACACAAAGACATAATGGAAAGTTTTGGCTTATCAGCACTTCCACAAAAACATTCTTAACAAATTGGTGTTTTCCTAGGACCAGGGGAAAGAATTTGGCTTCTGAGTCATTGGATGTTTGCTATTTTATGTACAATACGGTAATAATAATGAGAATAGTAAGATAATAACAATCATGCATCGTGTGACAAGATTTTAACAAACAGCTGATCATTTTTGAAAGGATGGCGGGTCAAGGTATTCTTAGATGTTTTGACTAACGTGTCTTTAAAAAAACCCAGAAATAATAGTGTGCGTGTTTTTTTAAAAAAAGAAAACATATTTTAATCTGTTTTAAGATATCTGTAATTTTATAATATGAGTCAGATCCTGTGTAAAAATCAGGTTTGTCAACTCTGAGTTAGGAAATCAAGGGGCTGGACCCTGAGGACAGAGGGGTTCGGGGATATGAGGAACCTCAGTAGGGAGATGAGGGACCTCAGTAGGATATAATACCATAGAGTTCACCTTGCAATGCAACCATTTTTTCCCAGGGGAACTGATCTCAGTTGTGTGATCAGTTGTAATCCTGGAAGATCTCCACACCCCACTTGAATATGGGCAACTCTAGCTAGAAATTTATTTTTCCCTCTTAAAGGAAAGAAAGCATGTATACTCTAAAAGTAGACCTATTGAGCATTCACCAAGGTGGGAAATACCTAGAGATTTTGGGGGTGGAGCCTGAGGAGGGTGAGGTTGGGAGTGGGGCGGGACTTCAATGCCATTGGCAAAGCGGCCCTTTTCTCCAGGGGAACTGATCTCTGTCACCTGGAGATCAGTTGTAATAACGGGAGATCGCCAGCCACCACCTGGAGGTTGGCAACCCTAAGTGTTGCACCAAATCTGTTGCACCAGATTCAGAAGAAAAGGTCTTCCTCTCTCTCTCTCTCTCTCTCTCTCTCTCTCTCTCTCCTTTGCTAGACATTATAATTCTTTGAATCATAAACGTGAAAAGATCAACTTCAGCAAGATGGCTTTTTGAGAACCCAAAACACTGTCAAGAACGGCCTCAGGCAGAGGATCTAACCTTAAAAAGCCCTGCAAATGTTTTGCTTTAGTTCTCTTTCCTTTCCTTTTTTAAAAAGACCCAGATCTGCATAAGTCATTATAGTGTTATCGGTGGCCAGTATGCAGCCTTGTGTATATTCAGGCTGTCTAAATGTCAACTGCCATATTTTTTATTGTTGCAGGAAACTATCCAAAATCACAAACAGGATAATTATGGAGGGGGGGGGGGTCCCCTTCCATCTTGCCTTGGCCTGTTTTCAGACTGCAGGCATGACCTTAAGGTTAGATCATATTTTAACTTTATTTGATAAACACTCTGGCACCTCGTATGTGTTTTTTTAAACACTCGGCCTTGTTTGGCTCTATAAAACTGTTGACCGGTCCCCCGGCCAGGGTGAGTTATGGCATCGGAGGGTTTCCTTTGAGGCCGGCCGTGGCCGGCTACAAGGTCCAGGGGCCGGTTCTAAAAGCCCTTTTAGGTCCCAGCCGTTCTCGCCGGTCCTGAAGAACTCTTGGTCACCTCCCGAGGGACAAATTTATGTCAAATTCGGCTGTCTGTCAGGATTAAGTGCCTGTTTGCCTTTTCCCTTGCATGTGGTTGGAGAACAAAGCCTTTCAAATCTCCTCTCTTCTTAACAAAGCATCTCAAATTGCTGAGTAAAATTCCTTAATCCCCTCCATCTTAATCTGAAAACACCAGTAACACATGGAAAAGGTCTCTATTCCTCAACATAAACTATCATTAGCGTGGCTCTCTTTGTTTCCCACTCCTTTCCATTATTAAGATGATGATGATGATGATGATGATGATGATGATGATGATGATGATGATGATGATGATGTATTTTTTGTTGGCCAACTCATTCTTTATCAGCTTTTTTCTTCGTTAGGAGAACGCCAACCACTTGGTTCCGATACCAGATCTGCAGGGCAGTTTTCCGTTCTTCAAAGTCAAATTTAAAACAAAAGACTCAAAACTTCTTCTTTAGGATGGCCTTAGAATATCCTAGGTTTCCCAACTCTGGGTTGGGAATTCATGGAGATTTGGGGGTGGAGCCTGGAAAGGGTAGGGTTTGGGGAAGTAAGGGACAGGACCTTAGTGAGGTATAATACCATACAGTCCACCCTCCAGGTGAGCTAGATTTGAGCCTAGAACCACCTCAGAGACCAACAAGATTTTCAGGGTATAAGCTTTTGAGAGTAAAAGTTCAGTTCATCAGATAGGTTATCTGACGAAGGGAGCTTTGAGTCTCTAACTAGGGCTGCCAACCTCCAGGTACTAGCTGGAGATCTCCTGAACATAAGAACATCAGAACATAAGAAAAGCCATGCTGGATCAGACCAAGGCCCATCAAGTCCAGCAATCTGTTCTCACAGTGGCCAACCAGGTGCCTCTAGGAAGACCACTGCAGCAGCATAGTCCTGCCTGTATTCCACAGCACCTCATATATTAGGCATGCTCCTCTGATCCTGTAGTGGTTGGACTCTCTGGCATTATACCTGCTGAGGTCCCTCCCTTCCCCCAAACCCTAACCTCCCCAGATTCCACCCCCACATCTCCAGGAATTCCCCAACCCAAAGTTGGCAATGCTACCCAAGACAGGTTCCGTTCCTCCTAAAATTGCTTCCCCACCCTCGTTGCAGGAGTCAAATGGACAAAATTCACCACAGAATGGCAAGAATGTGAACCCATCATTAGGGTTGCCAAATCCAGGTTGGGGAATTCCTGGAGATTTGGGGCAGAGCCTTGGTAGGGAGGGGCTCGGGGAGAGGAGGGACCTCAGTGGAGCATAATGCCAAAGAGTCCACCCTCCAAAACAGCCGTTTTCTCCAGGGGAACTGATCCCTGTAGCATGGAGATGAGTTGTAATTCCAAGAGTTCATGGAGGTTGGCAACTCTCCCCATCATGCCAGACAAAAACCGTAGGCAAAATAAGGGGCAAAAATCCCCCCAATGACTTGTTGAAAAGGGGTGGGTTGTGGGGGGAGGATATGGGCAAGAGAGTTTGCACCCCTATCTTGTAAAGAAAACAAACTGACCATCTGAGCCTGACTGTTGAGTGGGAATCAGAGAAACGGTGTTTATTTTTCAGGTCACCGGGCCTGAGAATGTTTATCCTATCACCTTTCCCTGGTTATTGTCACGATGGAGAGAAATCTGAATGGGAAAGTCACAGCTAGATAATATTTTGGTTGGTGTGTTGCTTTATGGGCCATGAGTAAATAAAAGACCGAGGCTCAATCTTTGATGCTCCAAAACATCATATTGTTTTCAATTATTCTGGCTCGGTTACTATAGGAGAGGCTCAGAGGTGGAATTCTATCTCAAGAAGGCCCTTGCGGATAACATGAAGCTGTCACTACACATCTACCACAATCCAGACTGAACCAGCATGCCGCAAACACAAAATAAGAACTAGACATATATGCCAAGTTAATAACTCTGTAGTCTTGTTACTGGTATGTATAATCTTTAATGGTATGTAATCTTTTGATTAAAATAAACTGAAAGTAATTTTTTCCTTCACATGCTTCTAGTGTTTCCTGTAGACCTAATACAATTTTGTGTGTGCGTGCACCGTCAAGTCACAGCTGACTTATGGCGACCCAGTAGGATTTTCAAGGCAAGAGATGAATAAATAAATAAAGCATTAAATGACACCCCCAATATAATAATAACGAAGAAGAAGAAGAAGAAGAAGAAGAAGAAGAAGAAGAAGAATCATAGAGTTGGAAGGGACCACCAGGGTCATCTAGTCCAACCCCCTGCCCAATGCAGGAAATTAACAACTACAAGAAGAAGAGTTTGTGTTTATATGATGACTTTCTCTACCACTTATGGTAGAATCAAAACGGCTTACCATCACCTTCCCTTCCCCTCCCCACAACAGACACCCTGTGAGGTAGGTGGGGCTGAGAGGGTGTGACTAGCCCAAGGTCACCCAGCTGGCTTTGTGTGTAGGAGTGGGGAAACAAATCCAGTTCACCAGATTAGCCTCCACCGCTCATGTAGAGGAGTGGGGAATCAAACCCAGTTCTCCAGATCAGAGTCCACTGCTCCAAACCACTGCTCTTAACCACTACACCATACTTCCAACTCTTCAGACACAAATCTGGCAAGAGTTCAGCCCCCCAAAAGGTGGAGTTGAGCCTAGGGCTGACCCACACAGGAACTGGACCCATGGAGTAGGGTAGCCAACCTCCAGGTGGTGGCTGGAGGTCTCCTGCTATTACAACTGATCTCCAGGATAAAGAGATCAGTTCACCTGGAGCAAATGGCCAGTTTGAAAGGTGGACTCTATGGAATCCATAGGGTTGCCAGGTCCCTCGTCACCACCGGCAGGAGGTTTTGGGGGCGGAGCCTGAGGAGAGAGGGATTTGGGGAGGGAGGGACTTCAATGCCATAGAGTCCAATTGCCAAAGCGGCCATTTTCTCCAGGTGAACTGTTCCCTATCGGCTGGAGATCAGTTGTAATAGCAGGAGATCTCCTGCCACCACCTGGAGGTTGGCAACCCTAGGCATTCAACCCCATTGAAGTCCCTCCCCTCCCAAAACCCTGCTCTCCGCAGGTTCCACCCCCAAAATCTCCAGGAGTGACGCAACCCAAAGCTGGCAACCCTTTCACCAAAAGGAAGAGTCTTGTCCTAGGACAAGCTTGGGGTCAAACAGCAAAGCAAAAAGATTGAAGGTGCAGAGCCAAATTGCTAATTCATCTAAGGTGTACCACTCTCTCTCTCTCGCTTTTGGCTGAGGATATATCTGGTGGAAAGAGAGGCAGAAAAGGCAGCCAAAGACAGCTGCAGAGTTTAGAGAAAAAGCTTTTGAGGCTGGACTAACACTTGTCAAGGATGCTCTAGGCTGATCCTGCACTGAGCCGGGGGTTGGGCTAGATGGCCTTTCTGCCCCCTTCCAACTCTGTGATTCTATGGTTCCATCTTTTCTGCCCCCCACCCCAAGTTTTTCTGCAGTGTGTTTTTCCTAGATCCTTCTCCACCCACCCACCCCCATGTGATTAGTCATCCAGGAAATGTTTAAATTACCAATGTACGGTTTAAAAGATTGATTGAGCAAATTATATTAGTTTAATACAATATGCCGGGCATACGGAAATTAGAAGCCTTTATAGTGTATTTTGATTCGTAAGTGGTTTCTATTTCATCTGTGTGTAACAATGGGACTCTTTCCTTCCCCAGCCGGTGTCAGACGCTCTCAGAGTGAGTAACCAAGCAAAAATAAATGACTTAGTCCTTGGTTCAAAGAAATAATGGGTTACTAGCATAATTAATTTTATGTTTAATTACTGTAGAATGAAACAATTCAACAATGTCCAATCAATCCTCGGGATGACGGGACGGGAGGTCAGCAGTTACTAAGTCAATTGTTTTGAAAGAGGAATTTATGTCTGGTTTCTTTTCATGCGCCCGCCCAAAAGAAATTGGATCAAAGTGGCCGGGCAAACATTAATTAATTTATATAAATGAGATCCTCACGCTGTGGCAAAATCACAAATCCTGTATGTGAGATGACGGGGAGTCATTGTTGAAGAATTCCAGGGATGGCCCGCCCTGTAAGGCTGAGATTTATATTGGTTCCAACGATTGCGCTACCTAGCCCAGTGCTGTTTAGCTCCAACCCGGAGGGCTTTGGTAGCCCTTCTGTGAGAGATCCCTGAAGCGAAGAAGAAGAAGAAGAAGAAGAAGAAGAAGAAGAAGAAGAAGAAGAAGAAGAAGAAGAAGAAGAAGAAGAAGAAGAAGAAGAAGAAGAAGAAGAAGAAGAAGGAGAAGGAGAGTTGGTTGTTATACCTCACTTTACCATAGAAAGTCTCAAAGTGGTTTATAATCACAATCTAATCCTCTCCCCAGAACAGGCACCTTGTGAGGTAGGTGGGGCTAAGAGAGTTTGGAGAGAACTGGGACTGGCCCAAGGTCACCCAGCAGGCTTCATGTGGCTCTCACAGGATCCTACAATTTAAATATTCATTGAGCATTGTCTTTCCTTGTGTTCGTCCTACAATTTAAATATTCATTGAGCATTGTCTTTCCTTGTGTTCGTCCTGAGATTATTGGCCACCGACTTAATCAACTTAATTGGATACTGCTGAGTTCTAGTATTACGGGAGAGAGATTCCTTAAGAGCCAGCATGGTGTATTGAGAGCCAGTGTGATATATTGAGAGCATTCCTTGAGAGCCAGCGTGGTGTAGTGGTTAAGAGCGGTGATTTGGAGTGGGGGACTCGAATCTGGAGAATTGGGTTTGATTCCCCACTTCTCCATATGTGCGACAGAGGCTAATCTGGTGAACCGGGTTGGTTTCCCCACTCCTCCACATGAAGCCTGCTGGGTGACCTTGGGCTAGTCACAGCTCTCTTAGAGCTCTCTCAGCTTCACCTACCTCACAGGGTGTCTGTTGTGGGGAAGGGAAGGTGATTGTAAGCTGGTTTGATTCTTCCTTAAGTGGAAACAGAAAGTCAGCATATAAAAGCCAACTCTTTCTTTCTTTTTGTCATGCAGCACATATTTTTATAAACCTTTATCATGTCCTGGCCATAGGGTGGCAGCTGGAGATCTCCCGCTATTATTACTGTTCTCCAGGCGACAGAGACCAGTTCCCCTGGAGAAAATGACCACTTTGGAAGGAGGACTCTATGGCATTACAGCCCACTGAAGTCCCTTCCCTCCTCAAACCCCGCCCTCCTTTGGCTCCACCCCCCCAAAAAAAATCTCCAGGTCTTTCCCAACCCTTCCATGTCCCTGGTGTGGATGGCCAGGTTACCCCAATCTGGTCAGCTCTCAGAAGCTAAGCAGGGTCGGCCCTGGTGAGCATTTGGAAAGAAGTCCTCAAAGAAATATTAGGGTCACAACATAGAGGCAGACAATGGCAAACCACCTCTGGACATCTCTTGCCTTGAAAACTAAGTTTGATGGCAAAAAACAAAAGAAGAAGAAGAAGAAGAAGAAGAAGAAGAAGAAGAAGAAGAAGAAGAAGAAGAAGAAGAAGAAGAAGAAGAAGAAGAAGAAGAAGAAGAAGAAGAAAATTTGAGATAAGAATTCCGTGTCCCTGTTCAGCCCTGGGGGGGTCCATTGTTCTGCACATGTGAATGAACTCAAGTTCAACTGGAGTCAGCGTGGTATAGTGGTTAAGAGTAGTGGACTCTAATCTGGAGAACCAGATTGGTTTCTCCTCCACATGAAGCCATCTGGGTGACCCTGGGCCAGTCACAGTTCTCTCCGAACTGTCTCAGCCCCACAAACCTCACAAGGTGTCTGTTGTGGGAGAGGAAGGGAAGGAGATTGTAAGTTGGTTTGATTCTCCTTAAAAGGTACAGAAAGTCAGCATATACCAACCAACTTTCCCTCTTCTTCTTCAACTGATACTTCTGCAGAGTTTTGTGAAATATTTGCTTGGGGTACTAATCCACCCGAACTTAAGCATTTCATAGTTCCATTGATTTCAGCATTTCCAAGTTCAATTGATTTCAGCAATAACTTGAACTGGATAGCCCACAAAACACTCCTGGATTTCAAATATTAATAAAGCAACCAGATCGAAAAGTTCCTGGCAAGACAGAGATGCAGTTATACAGATGGCTCTTTAAACTTCATTTTGCGTTTGACAAGTGCTCGAATGCCCTGTTGAGTAAGCAAAACCCCGTTTCTTTATTTTTTTAATTTTTGAGCAGCACTTTCTATACAATATTAATAAAGCAAAACACACTGAAAACAACTGTTCAAACAAACACATTCCAAGGAGGGTTATTTTTTTTCCCCTCCTGCTGTTTTCATAGTTTGCCCTCTTTTAGCGTGGGGAGAAATTTGTTGGTGAAATAATTAAACTGCATAAGCCAAGGTTTGCATTAGAAGCATTGACATTAGCTTGGCCGTATTAAAAAGGGAAAAAATATTTTTTTGGGGGGGGTATGAGTTTACTGGGACGGAAGGTGGCATGGTATAAGCCAATTTCCTAAGATCTCAGAAGAAGGGTCTGTCCTTGGATGGGAGATCACCAAAGAAGGCTCTGATGAGGAAGGCAATGGACAACCACTTCCGCTTCTCCCTTGCCTTGAAAGCCCCTTGCTTGGGGTCACCATAAGTCGGGAGACCACCAAGGAAGGCTCTGATGAAGAAGGCAATGGCAGACCATCTCTGCCCCTCACTTGGCTTGAAAGCCCCATGGTGGGGTTGCCATAAGCCAGTTGTGACTGGATGGCATTTATATATGTACTGGGAAGACAACTAAGAGAGGGAAGGTGGCATGGCTGGGGATTGAACCTGGGACCTTCTTAGAGTTGCCAGCCTCTAGGTGGCAGCTGGAGATCTGCAGATATACAACTGACCTCCAGGCGACAGAGAGGCAGAAGACGAGTTGGTTTTTATACCCCAATTTTCTCTACCAAAAGGTGTCTCAAACTGGCTTACAATCACCTTCCCTTTCCCACAACAGACACCCTGTGAGGTAGGTGGGGCTGAGAGCTGTGACTAGCCCAAGGTCACCCAGCAGGCTTCATGTGGAGGAGTGGGGAAACCAACCCTGCTCACCAGATTAGAGTCCACCACTCCTAACCACTACATCACGCTGGCTCTCAGATCACCTGGAGAAAATGGCCACCTTGGAGCTTGAACTCTATGCCATTATACCCCATTGAAGTCCCTCCCCTCCCCAAACCCCACACTCCTCAGGCTACACCCCCCCAAAAAATCTCCAGGTAATTCACAACACGGAGCTGGCAACCCTATCCACCCTTTAAATGGAGATGCCAGGGATTGAACCTGGGGCCTTCTGCATGCAAGGCAGAGGCTCTTCTAATGAGCCACAGCCCCTACATATACATGCATATGTACATGATGTTTGTACACAAACCTAAAGTCTTCCAAAGAACTCATGTGTCCTTTCTCTTGCACTCTCAGCTTCTCACAGCAACAGTTAAGTTCTCATGCATGACTTTCATAGGCTTCAACGACACATTTCGGGGGAAACCATTAGGTCAGCAGGCCTTATTTTAAGTTTATGAACTGACGGGCCGCTTCCAACGGCAAACGAATATGTAACCGGGGTCTGTTTGAACGCTGACGACTGTCAAGTCACATGTTCCGTATGTCATGCGAAACACACTTCATTAAGGACCGAATTACTTGACTTGTAACATGAGCTAAATTAAAGCCGATGTCAGGCTGCATAAATCACACATTTAAATGTATCCCTAAGTGCATTGAAACACTCATTGTCACCCTTCGCCCTACGAGCAACCCCCAAAAATCTGGGCTTTGTTTCTTCGGGGCTGCAAAGATGACAGGTACAACCGCTCCCCTCGTTCCCACCCCACCTCCACCTTTTCGCCAGGACTCATAATCTCACTATCGCAAACAATTGACATTTGAAAAGCAACAATCTGCTGCCGCCGACAATCAAGCTAGGTAGTCCATAGCAGACAATACATACAGAGGGTTGAACATACAGAATATCCATCATGTGACAGACAACTGAATCCACCGCCCAGTTAATCTGAGCCATGCGGATTTGCACCAATTAAGAAGAAGAGTTGGTTTTTATATGGTGATGTTCTCTACCTTTTAAGGCTTACAATCCTCTGCCCACAACAGACACCTTGTGAGGTTAGGTGGGGCTGAGAGAGTTTGAAGAGAACTGTGACTGGCCCAAGGTCACCAAGCAGGCTGCGTGTGGAAAAGTGGGGAAACCAACCCGGTTCAACAGAAGAAGAAGACGAAGACGAAGACGAAGACGAAGACGAAGACGAAGACGAAGACGAAGACGAAGACGAAGAAGAAGAAGAAGAGTTGGTTTTTATATGCCGACTTTCCCTACCACTTAAGGAAGAATCAACTGGCTTACGATCACCTTCCCCTCCCCTTCCCACAACAGACACCCTGTGAGGTAGGTGGGGCAGAGAGAGCTGTGACTAGCCCAAGTTCACCCAGCTGGCTTCGTGTGTAGGAGCAGGGAAACCAACCCAGTTCACCAGATTAGCCTCCACCGCTCATGTGGAGGAGTGGGGAATCAAACCCGGTTCTCCCAATCAGACTCCACCACTCCAAACCACTGCTCTTAACCACTACACCATGCTGGCAACCCTATTTACACACGAAATTTTGGTACAAAACTGTAGGAACAAGTCATGTGGGAACTGGGCATCTGCTTTACCCAGATGTGGACTTTGCATACTGTCCTAGGAAAAAAGAATAAAAACACAGCTCTTGATTTATAATTTTAAAATCTCAGGGAAGACTGACTTTGGATTTGCACCCAATACATGCATTTACGCAAAGATGTGTTCTTTTCCTTAAGAGGAATTCTTTTTTTAATCACACCCCCCCCCCAAAAAAAAAGCTGCTCAGAGAAATGATCATGATCTCTAAAGAAATCTAGAGTTGGTATTGGGGCCCATCGATTTTATTTCAGCAGCCCATGAAAGATATCAGCCGCAACGCTGGACTCCTCCGCGGTACGATCCTAAACGTATTAACTCAGAAATAAGTCCCGTTCATTCAATTGAAATATACCTCCCAGCAAATCTGTGCCAGGATGTCAACCTTAATTGGGAGTTTCTCTTAACTAATGAGTAAGGGTGTTGAACGTTTCTGGCTTATCTATTCCCTCCCCCCCAAAAAAAAGGAATTTAAAAAAATAACACAGAATGATTATTTTTAGCAGGATCAGTCCTGGGTTTTATCTTTAAATATGTGTGCAAAGTCAAGTGAGGGAGAGGGGTTTTTTTTCCCCTCTGCTGTCTGCCATCAGAATCAGGTCTGTTAAGCATCATTATGACACAGAGGAGGGGGAAGGGTGATATGCAGGAAGAAAGGGAACCTGGCAAACCAAAGCAGGGAGAACCAGAGTGAAAAGACCAAAATACTTCAGCCCCGGAGCTCTGCTTTATACTTTGCTTAGGGTCGCCTGTTCCGGCTTGGAAAATTCCTGGCGATTTGGGGCCAGGGCCTGAGGAGGGACTTCAGTTTCTCCTAGACTTTATGGTTTACCGTAGAGTAGGGTCAACTCTCCAAAGCAGCCATATTCTCCTGGGGAACTGATCTCTGTAATCTGGAGATCAGTTGCAATTCCTGCAGAACTTCAGGCTGGTAACCTACATGAATTTGGAACTGCTTTTGGGGGGGAAGGAAAGTATGCCAGCAAAACAACCCGGAATGCTTTCGCATGTCATTGTGTGTAACAGAAGTTACAAAGAGAAGAACAACGAGAAATTAAAAAAGAAACACTTTTGAAAGAGAATACAGGAATCGGCAGCTATATCTAAAGAAGTGAATTTCAGAAAAAGAAATTCCATTCCCCAGAATGGTTTTAATTGCTGTATTTATGCCTTTGTACCTATTTTTTAATTGCTGTATTTATGCCTTTGTACCTATTTTAACTGTTTTAATTGTGAGTGTGCATATGTGGGGTTTTTTTTGGGGGGGAGGGTGATTTCAGTTGTTTTAAAAGGTGATTTTATCACGTATGTGTAAGGTTGCCAGGTCCCTCTTCATCACCGGCGGGAGGTTTTGGGGGTGGAACCTGAGAAGGGTGGGGTTTGGAGAGGGGAGGGACTTCAATGCCATAGAGACCAATGACCAAAGTGGCCATTTTCTCCAGGTGAACTGATCTCAGTCAGCTGGAGATAAGTTGTAATAGCAGGAGATCTCCAGCTAGTACCTGGAGGTTGGCAACCCTGTGTGTGTGTGAAATGGTGAGCTGCCTTGGTGGGCCCACATGAAGCCAGATGGGTGACCTTGGGCTAGTCACAGTTCTCTCTGAACTCTCTCAACCTCACCTACCTCACAAGGTGCCTGTTGTGGGGAGGGGCAGGGAAGGAGATTGTAAGCCAGTTTGATTCTCCTTTAAAGGTAAGAAAAGTCAGCATATAAAAACCAATTCTTCTTCTTCTTCTTCGTCTTCTTCTTTTGCATTGAGATGTTTCCCATGTGGTCACTTGTTACTACTGCAATAGCCCTTAAGAATTTGTTCCAAAAAGAAAGCAGGAATGTGGGGAAGTTGTCCAGGGAAGTGATGAAATTGACCCATGGGAAGAAAGGGTATTTAATCCCCCACTGCTGATAGGTTAAGCACATCTCGGAGGTGGACGAGGAGCCAGCCTCGAAGGGAGGTTTTCTGTCCAAGATAAATGAGTCCCCTTCCTCCATGAGCCCTTCCCCTTGGCTACCTGCTTTCTTTATGACATCCTGACAGCCGCTTCAGTTCCCGTCTCACTGTGAGACAGTCAGCGCCACGTTCCCGAGCACGGCAGGAAAAATAAACCCCTCCGAACCAAAGTCAAACACTTGGAAAAACATCACTGTGAATTGTGGTTCGCTTGAAAGTTATGCATGAAGACTTGGCTTTATATGGCGGGGAAGGCCGGCCATGGGCAGACAAGCGTTCTTTATTCACGTCCCTTAGAGCTTCTTTGGTGGACGGCGGCTGGGAAAAGGCACACAAAGCTGGGGAGAAAATGAGAGGGGATAAAATGAGTGGAGGGCCAGCGATAGAGTTGCCAACCTCCAGGTACTGACTAGAGATCTCCTGCTATTACAACTGATCACCAGTCGATAGAGATCAATTCCCCTGGAGAAAATGGCCGCTTGGGCAATTGGACTCTATGGCATTGAAGTCC
The DNA here is from genome assembly GCF_029931775.1 of Euleptes europaea. Classification (NCBI taxonomy): domain Eukaryota; kingdom Metazoa; phylum Chordata; class Lepidosauria; order Squamata; family Sphaerodactylidae; genus Euleptes; species Euleptes europaea. The sequence continues at coordinate 5,253,778 of NC_079321.1, forward strand.
CTTCCCTCCCCAAACCCCGCCCTCCTCAGGCTCCGCCCCAAAAACCTCCAGGTAATAATTCCCAACCCAGAGCTGACAACCCTAGCCGGCTATGTTAATTTGGCCGCAGAGAGCTCAGTCCTGCTGTATAGATGCCCCGAACCTTTCTTTTCCGTAGTACATTATGCTTCCTTAAGCCTTTCAGACAGAAGATTCTTGAGTCAAGAAGTGCGCTGCTCTTGGAAAGCGCTGTCCAACTGTAGCTGACTCATGGCGGCCCCATAGGGTTTTCAAGCCAAGAGATGTACAGAGGTGGGTTACAATTGCCTGCCTCTGCCTAGCAACCCTTCCAAGTTGGCAGCCATCACCTCATCCTGGGGCTGGAAGTTCCACAATTTACCTATGTGTTGTGTGAAGAAATACTTCCTTTTATCTGTTTATTGTCTGCCATTAAGGAAGCCCAGGGTTGCTATGCCCAGGCAGGCAATGGCAAACCACCTCTGCTTATTTCTGCCCTATTGGCTGGAGATCAGTTGTAACAGCAGAATATCTCCAGCTAGTACCTGGAGGTTGACAACCCTAACTTTTCGCCATCACATGGCTTTTCACAGTTGGCACAGCTTTTGGGGGAGAAATGCTCAGCGTCAAAATAGTAAAATGTAATTTAGTAGACCCAAACAAGTACGTGTGTATGTGGGAGCTCAATTTGGCTTAGTAGGGTTGGGGTACGTGTGCATAAGACTCATAACTGGCAGGCACGATCCACTAAGGTTCTGCCAGACATTGTTAACTGCAGTCATCGTTGTGAGAGTGGAAACTGCATTTTCCCATCACCAAACGTCTTTGGGTTGAGTGCTTGGAAAATGCAATACTGCCGCAACGGAAGAATGAGGTTTAGGAAAGTAATCTGGATCCTCCTGGGCATCAGCAGCATATTTTTTTGGCCAAGAGCAATAGTCTGTCTGCTACCGACTGGGCACATCGGCATAGGTGGCAAATTTGCTCAGAAAATGTTAGCGTTGTTATTTTATTTATTTTTACAAACATTTGTATCCAGCCTTTCTGCTCTCAGAAGACCCACCAAGGCAACTCACCATTTCACACACATCAGGTTGCCAACCTCCAGGTACTAGCTGGAGATGTCCTGCTGTTGCAACTGATCTCCATCCGATAGAGATCAGATCACCTGGAGAAAAATGGCCACTTTGGCAATTGGATTCTATGGCATTGAGGTCCCTCCCCTCTCCAAACCCCGCCCTCCTCAGGCTCCGCCCCAAAAATCTCCCACTGGTGGCAAAGAGGGACCTGGCAACCCTAATCATGTATAGGTTGGAGGGAGATGTATTTGATGCCGTGCATCAGGTTTCTATTTTCCTTGCCTTTCCTAAGGAATAGACCTATCATTGTTCACTGTGATGGATTTCCATGTTCAGATGGGCCTCTGTGTAGACTTATGACAAACAACATTACCCGTAAGTAATTTTCTCTTTCCTTCATATAAACAAATGTCTTTGATCCGCAACCATCCCAGGGGTTTTCAGGTTACATGCTTATTTTAAGATCCTTTGTTTACTTTATGATCTCTCTGGGTCATTGACATCCCATTTAATCCTGATGACCTTGTATATATGAAGGCAACGCACATTAAAAGTGTTCCTTTAGATAACATTAACATTCTCGATCGTAATCCATCACCTTGGCAAACAATAGCTTCAGCTCAGTGGTGTACGTAATGGTTAAAAGCTCTAATGTTGGTGCCAGTATACATAAGGAGTGGAAGAAGGTTGATCAAATGGATCTGCTTGGTTGCTTCGCTTCTAAGGGCCACCGCCAAATTATCTCACCTAATGATCCCTATTTTGTGGGGGGGGGGGTTTAAAGCGTGCAAATTGTGGGAATGTTGTCGCATGCAAAAATTCCAGCATGCATCCATGGCAAAAGACCCAGAAAAGAGCAACTAAAATTATCAGGGGACTAGAGCAACTGCCCTATGAGGAGTGGTTAAAACGCTTAGGGCTGTTTAGCCTGGAAAGCAGGCGGCTAAGGGGAGACATGATAGAGGTCTATACAATTATGCATGGTATAGAGAGAGTGGACAGGGAGAAGCTTTTCTCCCTCTGTCATAATCCTAGAATGTGGAGTCATCTGCTGAAGCTGGAGGGTGAGAGATTCAAAACTGATAAAAGGAAATATTTCTTCACACAACACATAGTTAAATTGTGGAACTCCTGCTATTATAACTGACCTCCAGCCAATAGAGATCAGTTCACCTGGAGAAAATGGCCACTTTGGCAATTGGACTCTATGGTACTGACGTTCCTCCCCTCCCCAAACCCCACCTTCCTCAGGCTCCACCCCCAAAATCTCCAGGTATTTCCCAACCCAGAACTTGCAACCCTATGGTGGCAGAAGATCTCCTGCTATTATAACTGACCTCCAGCCAATAGAGAGCAGTTCCCCTGGAGAAAATGGCCACTTTGGCAATTGGACTCTATGGTACTGACGTTCCTCCCCTCCCCAAACCCCACCTTCCTCAGGCTCCACCCCCAAAACCTCCAGGTATTTCCCAACCCAGAACTTGCAACCCTATGGTGGCAGAAGATCTCCTGCTATTATAACTGACCTCCAGCCAATAGAGATCAGTTCCCCTGGAGAAAATGGCCACTTTGGCAATTGGACTGTATGGCATTTAAGTCCCTCCCCTCTACAAATCCCGGACTCCTCAGGCTTTGCCCCCAAAATCTCCAGGTGTTTCCCAACCTGGAGCTGGCAACCCTAAAGTGAATTCAAGCAGATAAGGAAAGGTAATGAAAATAAGCCGTCTCCTATTTCATTCCTGTCACCTTCAGGCACAGCCCCCACCAACCCCCACCCCTACCGTTCCTTCTTCTCCAAAAGCCAAAAAATTAGTCCTGTTTTGCATGCACAACCAACAGATACAAAATATCACCTTGGAAGAGGAAGAGGAAGGGTTGGTTTTTATATGATGACGTTCTCTACCACTTAAGGGAGAGTCAAACCAGCTTACAATCACCTTTCCTTCCCCTCCTCACAACAGACACTTTGTGAGGGAGGTGGGGCTGAGAGAGCTCTAAGAGAACTGTGACTTGCCAAAGGTCACCCAGCTGGTTTCATGTGTAGGAGTGAGGAAACAAATCCAGTTCACCAGATTAGCATCTGCCGCTCATGTGGAGGAGTGGGGAATCAAACCCGGTTCTCCAGATCAGAGTCCACTGCTCCAAACCACCACTCTTAACCACTACACCACTCTGGCACCATGCTGGAGTTCAAACGCTGGACGGCTTTGTCCCAGAGACAAGATATATGAGCAGGATGGTCGCTTCCTAGTCATGCTTGTTCATGGACTTTTCTATAAAATCCACATGGAGTTTCAGTTCCACTTTAATATTTTACCACATACAGGTCACCACTTCATGGATTTTTCTTGCCCGTGAGGGGAAATGTATCGATGCCGGCTATACAAATGGCTATACAAAGGCGGCTGTTTCACCCAAAGCTGTAAGGTACTTATGTCTTGCTCGGATTGAGGCCTCACTTTTTAGTAAAGATCTGGCCAATCCACCTTTTAGAGAAGGGACTTCGTGAATAGCCTTTGTGAGCATCAGTTCTTTTGACTTTGAACCCAAAGTAAAAAACAAGGGAAGAATATGTTTCCATGATCTACCTGCCTTTTCCCCCCTGTTTTTTCAAGAAATTGCTTAGAGGAGGAGGAGGAGGAGGAGGAGTAGAAGAAGAAGAAGAGGAAGAGGAGGAGGAGGAGAGGAGAAGAAGAAGAAGAAGAGGAGGAGGAGGAGGAGGAGGCGGAGTTGGTTTTTATACCTCAGTTTTCTCTACCTTCAAGGAGCCAGCGTGGTGTAGTGGTTAAGAGCGCTGGTTTGGAGCGGTGGACTCTGATCTGGAGAACTGGGTTTGATTCCCCACTCCTCTGCATGAGCGGCAGAGGCTAATCTGGTGAACTGGATTTGTTTCCCCACTCCTACACATAAAGCAGTTGGGTGACCTTGGGCTAGTCACATTCTCTCAGCCTCACCTACCTCACAGTGTGTCTGTTGTGGGGAGGGGAAGAGAAGATGATTGTAAGCCGTTTTGATTCTTCCATAAGTGGTAGAGAAAGTCAGCATATAAACACAAACTCTTCTTCTTCTCCTCGTCCTCCTCGTCCTCGACCTCCTCCTTCTTCTTCTTTATTATTATATTGGGGGTGTAATTTAATGCTTTATTTATGTTAATTCTCAATATTTAACCTTCTCATCTCTTGCCTTGAAGGGGGGCTGAACTCTTGCCAGATTTGTGTCTGAAGAGTTGGCAGCATGGTGTAGTGGTTAAGAGCAGTGGTTTGGAGCAATGGACTCTGATCTGGAAAACCGGGTTTGATTCCCCACTCCTCTGCATGAGCTGTGGAGACTAATCTGGTGAACTGGATTTGTTTCCCCACTCCTGCACACGAAGCCAGGTGGGTGACCTTGGGCAAGTTACAGCTCTGTTAGAGCTCTCTCAGCCCCACCTACCTCACAGGGTGTCTTTTGTGGGGAGGGGAGGGGAAGGTGATTGTAAGCTGGTTTGAGTCTCCCTTAAGTGGTAGAGAAAGTCGGCATATAAAAACCAAGTCTTCTTCAAACCAGCTTACAATCTCCTTCCCTTCCTCTCCCGACAACAGACACCTTATGAGGTAGGTGGGGCTGAGAGAGTTCGGAGGGAACTGTGACTAGCCCAAGGTCACCCAGCAGGCTTCATGGGGAGGAGTGGGGAATCGAACCCTGTTCTCCAGATTAGAGTCTACTGCTGCTTAATTCTAACTTGCACTTAGCTCCATTGGCTTGAGTTTTGTGTGTGTTCCTATCCATCAAACTGGGCATGATTTGGCAACAAATTCTTTACTGATTAAGGTCCTTGGCCTAATTGAAAGCCCATGAGTTACCTATCACGAAATCTACCCTTCGATTGAATAGATAAACCCAATTAACTCCAGTTAAAGAGGATCTGGAATAATATTTTTACCCAGGCGCCACAATATTTCATGAACCATGCATGAATCTTGCCAAATATCTTTGGAAGATTCTGTGAAACCCCAAACACGCCGGCTCCCCCCATCCCAGGAGTGTGAAATCTCATTTTCCAGTTCTCTGCTCAAATTTAATGAGCCGCCTCCTGTTTAACCTCCATGTGAGAAGGTTTGGAAGCATCGAGGGAAATTGTATTTTCCCCCCTTTGTAAACAAAAGCGAAGATTTGGAATCGACCCCCAAAATGTATCTTTTCTATTTGTAACAGCTTTCATAATTTTATTTAGAGGAAAAATTAAATTAAAGTTCTTTTTTAGTAGAACAAGAAACATGCAGAATTGAAATAAGGCAAGAGAGACATGGCAAACCAAGCAATCCAACACAAAAAAGGCCACTAAGGAGTCCTTTATTTAGTCCAGATCCAATACGCAGAGTAATAAACTAAAATAATCATTTAAAAAAAAAACCTTAAGCATTCAAACATATTTTTATCTTCTGGCCAGCAATTATTTCTTGATCATGTCAATTTATACCAACATTCTCACAAATTGCAGATTACATATTTGTGATTAAAATTTGGGTACTTGTGACTTTCATGGAAACACCCAGATATTAACTCACAGTCCAGCATGGTGTAGTGGTTAAGAGCGGCAGACTCTAATCTGGAAAACCAGGTTCCCCACTCTTCCTAATGAAGCCTGCTGGGTGAACTTGGGCCAGTCACAGTTCTCTCAGAACTCTCTCAGCCTCACCTACCTCACAAGTTGCCTGTTGTGGGGAGGGGAAGGGAAGGTGATTGTAAACCAGTTTGAGACTCCTTAATAAAGGTAGAGAAAATCAGGGTATAAAAACCAACTCTTCTTCTTTTTTACTTCCATGTATTTGGCTGGCTTTCTCGTTTATATCACTGTTTGCATCTTTTGTCCATCTAATTCATCCCATGCTACATACTTATTGATTAGTTCACAAGTTCACAAGTTTGGAAGAGACCAAAAGGGCCATCCAGTCCAACCCCCTGCCATGCAGGATCCCATAATCAAAGCATTCCCAACAGATGGCCATCCAGTCTCTGCTTAAAGACCTCCAAAGACAAGGACTCCACCACCCTCTGAGGCAGCACATCCCACCGTTGAACAGCCCTCACTGTCAGAAAGTTCTTTTTAATGTTTAGCTGGAATCGCTTTTCTGTTAGTTTAAATCCATTACTCCGTTTCCTAGTCTCTGGAGCAACAGAGAACAAGAAGCTAGTTCCCTCATCAACATGGCATCCCTTCAAATATTTAAACATGGCTATCATGTCACCCCTTAACCTTCTCTTCTTCGGACTAAACAAACCCAGCTCCCTAAGTCTCTCCTCACAGGACATGGATTCCGGACCTTTGACCATTCTGGTCGCCCTCCTCTGGTAACCCAGTGAGTCAAACATTAGACCCTTGGGGGGGTGTTAAGTGCTGTCACATCACTTCCAACTTATGATGACTCCAAAATGTCCTGTCGTTAACAGCCTTGCTCAGCTCTTGTAAACTGACAGCCATGGCTTCTTTTATTGAGTCTATCTCAAGTTGGGTATTCCTCAGCCTCTATGCCCTGTTGTTGGACCTCCAGAGGAACTGGTTGGCCACTGTGTTAAACAGGATGCTGGACTAGATGGACCATTGGTTTAGTCCAGCAGGGCTCTACTTATGTTCTTATGAAGGCCTTGGCCTCTATACCCAGGTGTTGGACCTCCAGAGTAACTGAATGGACCACTGGTCTGATCCAGCAGGGCTCTTCTTATTTTCTTATGAAGTCCTCAGCCTCTATGCCCAGTTGTTAGCCCTCCACCGTAACCGGTTGGCCATTATGTGAAACAGGATGCTGGACTAGATGGACCACTGGTGGGATCCAACAGGGTTCTTCTTAGGTTCTTATTATTCATGACTATCCTGACTTTAAAAAAATGAATTATAAACAGAAGACTGGTGTGAACAGGACAGCATAATAAGGTCCCCAACCTCCAAGTAATAGCTGGAGATCTCCTGCTATTACAACTAGTGTCCAGCTGATAGAAAGCAGTTCATCTGAAGAAAATGGCCACTTTGGCAATTGGATTCTATGGCATTGAAGTCCCTCCCCTCCCCAACCCCCCCTCCTCAGGCTCCACCCCAAAAATTTCTTGTCGGTGGCAAAGAGGGACCTGGCAACCCTACCAGGTGACAAGGATCAGTTCACCTGGAGAAAATAGCTGCTTTGGGAGGCAAACTTCGAAAGGCATTGAAGTCCCTCCCCTCCTCAAACCCTGCCCTCCTTAGGCTTCACCCCCAAAATCTCCAGGTATTTTCCAACCTGGACCTGGCAACCCTAACTCAATCTAACCTTAAGTCACCATTTTACAGTAGAGTTCATCTCCACTACAGGTACTGCCAGGAAGTAGAAATTGAAGGGTAAACAAAACCTCGGCTTCCTCAGGATCAGCTCCAAAAATCTCCCACTGGTGGCAAAGAGGGACCTGGCAACCCTAATTCATCCCCCACCTCAATCGCCCAACACATTCCCGCCATTGGTTTAAAAATCATTGTCATTAATTAATCTGGGGGAGAAAGAGAAAAACAAGTGAGAAGACGTATTTTGTCAAATTAGGGCAAAAAAGTATCATTCTTTTGAAGCGGAATGTCTTTAACCAGCTCATTTGCCACTGACAAACCCAAACCGTGCGAGGAGGGGTTAAAAGAAAAATCCTCAGCAGATTTGTACAGCACAGCAATCGCCTTTATGCTCGGAAATTTATGGGCCATGGACAGTTTATAAGAAACGATGTAGTTCATCAGAGAGCCAAACTGATGGAACACAGGGGAACGTTGCGCACAGGAAGCCGAGTTTTGGAATAATACTCACTTTGATAGAGCTGTTTTGTTAGCTAAGTAAAACAGTAGGGAAGCCAATGGCCACTCAGGCTTCAAAGATAAATATATATTTATAAGTCACCCAGCTGCTTAATTGAGATCCCTAATGTTTTCGCAAAAGTATATCTTATCCCCCAAAACAATAACACTAGAAAACAGCAGCCGCGGCAGCCGCGGCCTGTTCTGGGCTGAAGATCGATGGATCAAGTCGGTGGCAGTTAGGAAGTCCTGGAAGACTGTTGGAAGACCAGATCCCCGTGGTTGTCGGGCGACGCCATTTTTGTGAGGTTGTTGATAAGGAAGCTGCGTGGACTCGGTAGGAGCAAGTTGAAATGTTTATTAAACACCAGTTAATAGGCTAGATCTAACCTCAGGCTAATGCCATAGGGTTGCCAGGTCCCTCTTCACCACCAGCAGGATATTTTGGGGAGAAGAGTCATAATACTGTGGAGGTTCCCTTTAGACACCCTTTAGACCCCAAGGCTAGGAGCCGCTGATTGACCTCCATGAAGCTGTCTGTAAGAAGGTGGACAGACATACAGAAGGTGTTGGGGACTGAAGGTTCCCACATGGCTAGGGGTGCCAACCTCCAGGTGGTGGCTGGAGATCTCCCGCTATTATAACTGATCTCCAGCTGATAGAGATCAGTTCCCCTAGAGAAAATGGCCACTTTGGCAATTGGATTCTATTGCATTGAAGACCCTCCCCTCCGTAAACCCCGCCCTCCTCAGGCTCCACCCCCAAAATCTGCAGGTATTTCCCAGCCCAGAGCTGGCTGGCAATCCTATACACGGCCCAAGGGCAACAGAAGCAATGTATTTTGATAGGGTATGAGGGGATAAGAATGTGGAACCAGTAAAAATGGCTGAGAATCCGCATGGCAGGAAGAAGCAGGTCAGCATGGACAGTAGCTTGAAACGTGGGGACACTGGAAGTGTCACAGTGGGAGGAAGAAAGAGCAGAAATTGCCAAGTAATGTTTCATTTAATTTTGGCTTTACATCATGAGCAAGAAGTATGCGTCTTGGGAAGTGGGGGGGGGGAGCGAAAGTCTGCGGATGTCTTCATTCTGGAGACTTTTTGACGGCCCCACGCTAACTTCATTAAGCTTAATTTAATGAGTTTGAGTTGATGCCGTCCCAAGAAGTTTGACTTGGAAAGAACATTGCAACGTCAAGATAGTGCAGAACATTTGATCTTTGGGAAGGGAGTAAAACGGAAACAGATGTTTCCAGAACGTGAGTTTCTCTGTGTCACTCACGAGCCAATTAAAAGTTTCGGCAGCAACCTGACAGTTCCCACAGAGTTGGCAAGGAGAATCGGCTGGACTTGTGGCAATTGGTAGGGTTGCTGGGACCCTCTTTGCCACCAACGAGAGATTTTTTTGGGGGGGGGGCAGACCCTGAGGAGGGTGGGGTTTGGGGAGGGGAGGGACTTCAATGCCATAGAGTCCATAGTGGAACAGACTTCCTCGGGAGGTGGTAAGCTCTCCTTCCGTGGAGGTTTCTAAGCAGAGGCTAGATGGCCATCTGTCAGCAATGCTGATTCTGTGAGCTTAGGCAGATCATGAGAGGGAGGGCATCTTGGCCATCTTCTGGGCATGGAGTAGGGGTCAGTGGGGGTGTGGGGGGAGGTAGTTGTGAATTTTCTGCACTGTGCAGGAGGTTGGACTAGATGACCCTGGTGGTCCCTTCCAAATCTATGATTCTATGATCCTATGATTCTAATTACCAAAGCGACCATTTTCTCCTGTTGAACTGAACTGGAGATCAATTGTAATAGCAGGAGATCTTAGGGTTGCCAGGTCCCTCTTCGCCACCAGCTGGAGATTTTGGGGGCAGACCCTGAGGAAGGCAGGGTTTGGGGAGGGACTTCAATGCCATAGGGTCCAATTGCCATAGCGGCCATTTTCTCCAGGTGAACTGATCTCTATCGGCTGGAGATCAGTTGTAATAGCAGGAGATCTCCAGCTACCACCTGGAGGTTGGCAACCCTAGGCACTGGGCTAAGGCAGCCACCCACAAATGCCCGTCCTTCTTTTTTGCTGATTTTACAGTGATGTTCCAAGAATTCCCCCCCACAAGTGTGATAAAGATGCAATCGCGCCTTGTCTCTCTAACCCAGAATCTGTCTTTTCACGTTAACACTTCTCTTCTTTTTTCTCCTTCTTTTTTTTGCTCATTAAGCAAACAGTGTGACATTTCTAGTTTTGCTACTCTCCAACACAGGTTTAATAGCATTTTCACATCCAAGAAGCCATTGTTAGTAGGGCGTAAATAATTGTTTTTGTTGTGTCAGGTATTTAGACAAAATGCTGTTCGCAAATTCTGGCAAGAAAGGAAAACTGAGGGGAAGGAGTTGGTTTCTTTTAAATTGAACGGCGTTTAATATGCCTTTTGTCATTTCTCTTGCCAATTTGGGGAGGTTTTTTTTATTTTGTTGACATCTCCAGGTGAACTGACCTCTGTCACCTGGAGATCAGTTGTAATAGTAGGAGATCTCTAGCCACCACCTGGAAATAGTGGGAGATTTCCACCTGTTTATCCATGCAGGTCCCATGATCCTCTTTTTTTGAGCAGCCAAAGGAAACCCCCTCCACCTATTTTCATCAGCAAAAAAGCCGGTTGGCTCTCACTCAGAGTAGACAAGGCTGACTTTGATCGCCCAGTGGTATCATACGGTATAAGGCAGCTCATATGTTTCCCAGAAACAGGACAGAGGAAAGAAAGAAGGCATTCCACCATTAGTATTGCCAACTTTCAGGTACTAGCTGGAGATCTCCTGCTATTAAAATTGATCTCCAGCTGATAGAGATCTCACCTGGAGAAAATGGCTGCTTTGGCCATTGGACTCTATGGCATTGAAGTGCCTCCCCTCCCTAAACCCTGCCTTCCTCAGGCTCTGCCCCAAAAACCTCCCACCGGTGGCGAAGAGGGACCTGGCAACCCTATCTACCATGCCCATCTCTTTGGTTCCCTTCAAGATCCTGTGAATTCCAAACAAGGATCGATTTGGTCACAAAAGAAAAGGTGCCAGCAAAACAAAAACAAAAACCCCACCAAAATGAACTTACGGCAGCCTGGTTTTTACAGTACAGTCGTCTCCATTATGTAAATCCAGGGGAAGAAAATCAAAATGTCAAACATTGTTACCTCTGATCGAAAACTGTACAGAATTCAACTTATGCATTAGCTGCTGCACCCCTTCCATTAAAAGGTTGCAGAGTGTTCGGAGAACCCACTCAAATGGCTTCCAGTCGATGAATCTTGTCTTAGGCGTCCGTTGTTCCGTCTCCTCTCTTGCTTGTCACCCTCCCCGTCTTTGAAAAATGTCCCATTTGACTGTGAATTGCAGAGCAAGAAAAAGCCAGTCTCCTACTCTAGACTTTACTTATGTTCCAATTAACTGTTTCTCAAAAAGCGCAGGGAGACACGTTATCAAATAAATTATCGTGCGGTGTGAAGACGGAGAGTTAAAAAAATGCCCTGCATCAAGGAATCCCGGTGACATCACCGTAAACCCGGAGACCAAAGATCAAATGGTTTAAGTTGTCATCAGACCCTTTCTGTATATTTCAAGAAAACAGAGTTCTTATTCTTCAGGGGAGGGGCTGTGGCTCAGTGGAAGAGCCTCTGCTTTGCATGCAAAAGGTCCCAGGTCCGATCCCTGGCATCTCCAGTTAAAAGGACCAGGTAGGAGGTGATGCTAAAGACCTCGGGCTGAGACCCTGGAGAGCAGCTGCCAGTCAGAGTAGACAATGCTGACCTTGATGCGCTGATGGTCAGAGTAGACAATGCTGACCTTGATGTGCTGATGGTCTGATTCCGTATAAGGCAGCTTTATGAGTGTTCTCTTTCTCCCACACACTCTTCCTTTCTTTCTGCCCCCCTTTGTATTCTTAAAGATTGTCCATGCAACTTTTTACACGCTTGCATTCACAAGCATCTCTTGTGTCTTAGGGAAGGGGCATGGCTCTGTGGTAGAGCATCTGCTTGGCATGCAGAAGGTCGTGGGTTCAGGAGCTAGTATCTCCAGGTAGAAGGATCAGGTAGTCGGCGGTCAGAAAGACCTTTGCCCGAGACCCTAAAGAGCCGTTGCCAGTCGGAGCAAACAAGGCATATCTTGATAGATCAGTATTATTTATTTACCATATATTTATTTCCTTCAAACTTTACCATTAAATGTTTTCAAACGTTTCTACATTTCATATCATTTTATTATTTTTATTAATTTCGACTGGTATTCCGCTCTCTATCCTGGCCAAGGTCGGGCTCAGAGCGGCTAACATCAATCAAATATAATGCAATACAATGTAACAAAACCGCAATTATATAAACAAATCCCACACAGATCCCACACTCCCTCCACCTTCCTTACTCACCCACTACATGTTTGCAAGTTGCATTTTATCAGCTTCAGAATTCTGAAGGTGGTACAACGCAAGCGTGGTTGATTTCGGTATGCACACTTCCTTCATGTTGTCCTGTGAGGTCTCGGCATCAATGGTCTCTACACATAGGGTTGCCAGGTCCCTCTTTGCCACCAGTGGGAGGTTTCTGGGGCAGAGCCTGAGGAGGGCAGGGTTTGGGGAGGGGAGGGACTTCAATGCCATAGAGCCCAATTGCCAAAGCGGCCATTTTCTCCAGGGGAACTGATCTCTATTGGCTGGAGATCAGTTGTAATAGCGGGCGCTTACAATTGCCTTCCCTTCCTCTCCCTTGTGAGGTAGGTGGGGCTGAGAGATCTAAGAGAGAACTGTGACTAGCCCAAGGTCACCCAGCTGGCTTCATGTGTAGGAGTCGGGAAACCAACCCAGTTCACCGGATTAGAGTCCGCTGCTCGTGTGGAGGAGTGGGGAATCAAACCCGGTTCTCCAGATTGGAGTCCACCGCTCCAAACCACTGCTCTTAAATACTACACCACGCTGGCTCTCTCAAAAGTAATATCACAACAAAACCCTAGGGACATCCAAAGCACGTCCCACTTGGAAAGGGACCATTACTGGCCGACAAGTATGTAACATTATCGTTGAGTGTTCCCTGAGCCACATGTGAAAGAACCTGGATATAAAATAACACTCCAGACAAGGCAGATTTATTTATATAGGCGTATTTGTGATACATACATGTGTTACACAAATCTCAAGCATACCCTCAATGCGCCCTTCATGCCTGCTGGCCATCAGCCAGCCCTTTAATGTTTGATGTTTATTTTCTGTGCGCCACTTTTTAAAAGAACTTTGAAAATCTGGGATTTTACCCTCAGGGCAGCGTGAACACTGTAAAGCAATTCTTTTCTGCCGGCTGTCTGAAGCCTTTGCAAGTGGGGAGAAGGAACCTGCCTAAAATTGCCCCCCCCCCAAAAAAAAGGTTCTGAATGCCCCAGAAGATTTACAGATAATCCCCTGGGGGCCCCACTAAGAATCCCTGGACTAACCATAAACAGTGCCGGAAGGGTAGACATGTTTTAATTTATTCCATTTTATTTCTCTCCAATAGGGCCCAAAGCAGCTTATATCATTCTCCTCCCCAGTTTGGTGTAGTGGTTAAGAGCGGTGGTTTGGAGCAATGGACTCTGATCTAGAAAACCGGGTTCGATTCCCCACTCCTCCACATGAGCGGCAGACTCTAATCTGGTGAACCGGGGCTGTTTTCCTGCTCCTACGCATGAAGCCAGCTGGGTGACCTTGGGCTAGTTTCAGCCCCACCTACCTTACAGAGTGTCTGTTGTGGGGAGGGGGAGGGAAGGTGATTTTAAGCCGGTTTTCCTGAAGTGGTAGAGAAAGTCAGCATATAAAAACCAACTCTTCTTCTTCTTCTGTCATTGCATCCTCATACTGACCTCGATGGACTGAAGATCTGATTCAGTAGAAGCACAGCTTCGTGTGTGTGTGTGTGTGTGTGTGTGTGTGTGTGTGTGTGTGAGTGTGTGTGTGTGTGTGTGTGTGTGTGTGTTAGTGTGTGGTTTTTTCCTCTGATGGAAAGAGCCACCTAAGTTGGAGGAAATCCCCTTAGGCTGGAGGAACTTCCTTCAGCCCAAAGTTGGACATACGCCAGTGTTTTAATACCAGCAAAACAGGTCCAGTTTTTAAACAAATCTCTCTGTCATTTTATTGTAAGAATCATAGAATCATAGAGTTGGAAGGGTCCACACAGGCCATCTAGCCCAACCCCCTGCTCAATGCAGGATCAGCCTAGAGCATCCCTGACAAGTGCTTGTCCAGACTCTGCTTAAAGGCCGCCAGTGAGGGGGAGCTCACCACCTCCCTACGTAGCCGATTCCACTGTTGAACAACTCTTACTGTAAAAAACTTTTTCCTAATATCCAGATGGTACCTTTCTGCCCACAATTTAAATCCATTCTTGCGAGTCCTATCCTCTGCTGCCAACAGGAACAGCTCCCTGCCCTCCTCTAAGTGACAGCCCTTCAAATACTTAAAGAGAGCGATCATGTCCTCTTCTCCAGACTAAATATTCCCAACTCCCTCAGCCTTTCCTCATAGGGCTATTTATGATGAGATGCTTTCGGTTGTGTTAGTTGTGAGTGGCATCTCTGAGTGTGTTGCTGAAAAATGGTAGTATCTAGTCTCAGAGTGATAACTCCGCTTTAGCTACTGTCTGAACAGAGAGGTTTCTGAGGAGCTGAGGAGAGGAGAAGCCAAACATGACCTTGGAAGAAGGCTTAACGTTCATTCTCCAGTCTTCTCAGATGTTTTGCCAGAAAGGAGGTGGTTGGCAGGGTGGACTTTTCAAACATCTTTCGGCTAAATTGGAGATCAGAAAGCAAAGAATAGCGTGAAATGGGATATAGCGGGTTCAGGATCCTCCCCTGAAATGCTGTCAGGGAAGATCATGAATGGTTACTAGGTTTGCTCTCACCCATATGGTTCGTGGTGTTATCTGAGGGGAGACATTGGCACGGTGATTTTGATGGAACCGGTTCAAGCAATCACATGCAAACAGAAGAAAAACAGAAGGGTGACTGCTTCCTAAGGTTTGTTGGAAGAACATAAAAGTTTGCCGTATAGGGTTGCCAGCTTCGAGTGAGGAAATACCTGGAGATTTTAGGGGTGGAGCCTGAGCAGGGTGAGATTTGGGAAGGGGAGGGACTAGGGTTGCCAGGTCCGTTTACCACCAGTGGGAGGTTTTTGGGGTGGAGCCTAGGAGGGTGGGGTTTGGGGAGGGGAGGGACTTGAGTGCCATAGAGTCCAATTGCCAAAGCAGCCATTTTCTCCAGGTGAACTGATCGCAATCGGCTGGAGATCAGTTGTAATAGCAGGAGATCTCCAGCTAGTACCTGGAGGTTGGAGTAACCCAAACAGCACAAAATACAATTTTAGAAAAATGCAAAGTTTATGTACGTGATTAAAGTGCAAAAAGTGATAATAAATAAATATATACAAATATTAAGTACAACAAGATACAGGTAAGTATTAATTGTTAAATAAATACAACAATATCAAGTCCAACATGAGGGAGGCTTAATAGAACTGACCAAGACTATTATCAAACCTGTCACAGGTAAGTCAAATATATTGTAGAAATGATTCGTTGTAAAGTTTATCGTTTTTTAACTTGATATAATCAACTCTCTCGAGATCAAGCAAAGCCACTATGGGAAGAGTACAGAATGTGTCGTCTAGATCATAATCACATTTCGCATATGGCTTCATCAGCTATATGTAGCTGTGTACAATAATACAATTTTTTATCCAAATATTAAAACATAATAAATGAAGAAAAAACTATGCCATCAAGAAACAATAGCTATCATAAACAATTCTTACCCAAAAGCACAATTTCAAAATACCATAGTAGGTGACATCTCATCAGGGACCGCAAACAGTTTCTATGTGGGTCTCCATAAAGACAGGATTAAGTTAGGTTGACTCATTTTTTAAATTAGTGTACCTTTAAGAGTCCCGTTTCATTCTTGAGCTGACTTGTTCAGCTGCAGCTAATTAACAGTCTCTCAAGTTCTTTTAATAACTTCTTTGACTTACCTAACTTAATCTGTACTTAATGTTTGTATATATTTATTTATTATCACTTTTTGCACTTTAATCACGTACATAAACTTTGCATTCTTCTAAAATTATATTTTGTGCTGTTTGGGTTACTCCAATTATCTTTACAGCACTAAGCCTTTGTTTGTTCCACAGTACCTGGAGGTTGGCAACCCTAGGAGGGAACTCAATGGGGTATAATGCCATACATAGAGTTCGCCTTCCAAAGTGGCGGTTTTCTCCAGGTGAACTGATCTCTATCTACTGGAGATCAGTTATAATACCAGAAGATCTCTGGCTGCCACCTGGAAGTCGGCAATCCTGCTGCCATAGCATCGGGTACAGGCCTCGCGGTGAAGAGAAAGGCTCAGGGTTGCATCAAAGCAAATGTCTCTGTTTAAGTATTTGAAGGGCTGTCACATAGAGGAGGGCAGGGAGCTGTTCCTGTTGGCAGCAGAGGACAGGACTCACAAGAATGGGTTTAAATTGCGGGCAGGAAAGCTAGATATTAGGGGGGGGTTTACAGTAAAAGTTGTTCGACAGTGGAATCAGCTACCTAAAGAGGTGGAGAGCTCCCCCTCACTGGCAGACTTTAAGCAGAGGCTGGACAAGCACTTGTCAGGGATGCTCTAGGCTGGTCCTGCATTGAGCAGGGGGCTGGACTAGATGGCCTGTAGGACCCCTTCCAACTGTATGATTCTATGATTGAAATTGCTGAAGACTTTCTATTCCTTGGCTCCATCATCAACCAAAAGGGAGACTATAGCCAAGAAATTAGAAGAAGATTGAGACTGGGTAGGGCAGCTATGAAGGAGCTAGAAAAGAGTCTAGATGTGTAAAGATGTGTCACTGGCCACCGAGATTAGATTAATTCATGCCATCGTATTCCCTATTACTATGTATGGGTGTGAAAGCTGGACATTGAAGAAAGCTGGTAGGAAGAAACTAGATTCCTTTGAAATGTGGTGTTGGAGGAGAGTGTTACGGATACCATGGACTTCCAGAAAGACAAATCAGTGAGTTATAGATCAAATCAAGCCTGAACTGACCCTAGAAGCTAAAATGACTAAACTGAGGCTATCGTATTTTGGTTACATCATGACCAAAAAGTTGAAGGAAAAGTTGAAGGCAGCAGGAAAAGAGGAAGACCCAACAAGAGATGGATTGACTCAATAAAGGAAGCCACAGCCCTCAATTTGCAAGATCTGAGCAAGGCTGTCAAAGATAGGATGTTTTGGAGGACGTGGATTCCTAGGGTCGCCATGAGTCAGAAGTGATTTGACAGCACTTAGCGCACACACACATTCCATTGTGCGCACGACACATTGCGGAAAGCGACTGACCAAGCGCCACGTAAAGGTGGACCAGCTCGATTCTTACAAGCATTTACCAACGATGGACTCCACTGGGCAGAGAGCTCGATGCCTAAGTCGAAACATCTGGTTCAAGATTATTTTAGGGTCTGGGGCGTTCTGAGCAAATTCTCTACACTCCACCAGCAATTAAATAAAAAGCTCTGAGGAGAATTTGGGTGCTTAATGCCATTAAACCCATTAATGATTTAATGGTTTATTCTCTGATTGATGTGCGGAAGATTTATGCGATTATCTCCCATTACCAGTAATGGGAATTGAATGCATAAATCCCCTACAGTGTGATGGCAGAGAGGGCCTCCATGTGTGCCTGTGTGTGTTTTAATAAAAATGTTGGTTGCCAGGTCAGCTGTATTAATTCAGAAACATTTACAATTTTCTTTAGACCCAGTCTTATGTTTGACACTGTGCGCTAATCTATGGCTCATGAAGCCAAAGTTCATGAGGAGAAGGGGAAGGAATTATAATAGAGCTGTCAGACCGGAGAGTTTCCAAAGGCAACCCCCAGCAGGAAACTGTGCAAACTTCTTCACGAGAGTGCCGGGTTCCATACTAGGTGTCACTGGGGTTGCCAGCTCTGGGTTGGGAAATAACTGGAGATTTGGGGGGGGGGTGGAGCCTGAGGAAGGTGGGGATTGGAGAGGGGAGCTTCAATGCCATAGAGTCCAATTGCAGAAGAAGAAGAAGAAGAAGAAGAAGAAGAAGAAGAAGAAGAAGAAGAAGAAGAAGAAGAAGAAGAAGAAGAAGAAGAAGAAGAACCGTTGGTTTTTATATGCCGACTTTCTCTACCACTTAAGGAAGAATCAAGCCGGCTTACAATCGCCTTCCCTTCCCCTCCCCACAACAGACACCCTGTGAGGTGGGTGGGGCTGAGAGAGCTCTAAGAGAGCAGTGAGTAGCCCAAGGTCACCCAGCTGGCTTCATGTGGAGGAGTGGGGAAACAAACCCGGTTCACCAGACTAGCCGCCGCTCATGTGGAGGAGTGGGGAATCAAACCCGGTTTTCCAGATCAAACTCCACTGCTCCAAACCACCGCTCTTAACCATTTGCACCATTTTCTCCAGGGGAACTGATCTCTGTCACCTGGAGATCAGTTGTAATAGCGGGAGATCTTCAGCCACCACCTGGAGACTGAGAGAACAAAGTAGACACCACTGTACAAGTATCAAGGGATTTGGAAATCAGTACAGGAGCGAAGCCAATTTAAACAAAGTGCAAAATTCTTTATAAGCTACCACATATCGTTCAAGACAATATAAGACAAAATGTACAACAAAACCAACAAAATTCCATATATACATGTGTGCAGAAGTTATTTGACATAGTTGTCACCTGGAGGCTGGCAACCCTAAGTGCCGCAGAGGAGCCCAGCTTTGGCTGGCACACTTCAATCCATACAAGCAACCAACATACATCAGAGGATCCGTTCTTCAGGGATAATAAAGCCCATGCATGGATAATTCCTTCCCCACATATATTCATTGAAAGCCATTCGACTGAGGCCCCTGATTTGCCCTTTGTGCTCTGAGATAACCCTCTGTTTTGGATGGGAAGAGATATCTTCGCTGACTTTAGGGAGAAAAGTACCTTCTAATTTAATTTGAACAGACTGAGGAACAGAAGTAGTCAAAGCTTGTTTTGTCATAATTAATTTTAAAACCAGGAATTTGCCTAAGCTACAGCTAATTGCATTTCAGAGATCTGATATTAAATTAGGAAAGCAGATAATAGCATCAACTGCATATTAGGTTATTTTATGTTCCTTCTCACTTACAAGTATTCCTGCTTTAGTTTTCGTGGATAAAGCCGATGTGGGTGGAGACGTTCAGTGGCCCTAACAACGTACACAAGGCATGGGTACAGACCATGCCCAAGAGATTCATGATGTGCATGTATTCTGAACATGCTCAGAAGATAGTAGAAAAAGAAGGAGGAGAGTTGGTTATTATACCCCGATTTTCTCTACCTTTAAGGAGTCTCAAACCAGCTTCCAATCTCCATTCCTTCCTCTCCCCACAACAAACATCTTGTGAGGTAGGTGGGGCCGAGAGAGTTCAGAGAGAGCTGTGACTTGCCCAAGGTCACTCAGCAGGCTTTATGTGGAGGAGTGGGGAAACCAACCCAGTTCACCAGATCAGAGTCTGCCGCTATTAACTACTACACCATGCTGGCTCTTTAGACCAGGGCTTCCCAAACCTTTGAGCCTGTGGGTACGTTTGGAATTCTAACACAAGGTGGTTGACACAACCACAAAATGGTCACCATAGGAGGTGGAGACAACCACAAAACGGCGGCCATAAGAGGCAGAGCCACACACAAAGGGAGCCCAAGAGCAGGGAAGAAGAGGAATAATTATTTTTTAAAAACACACGCGGGAAAAGAGCAGTGAGAAAGAGAACAAAACCAACACTGTAGTGGTAGCGGCCACCAAAACAATATTATCTTAATGTGCATGGTCATTCTTATTTCCAGTGGCCATGCCAGGCAGGAGCTCCACCTGGCCCCACCCACTTTCTAAAAACACTTGGTGGGCACCAGGAAAGGTGTTGGTGGGTTCCACAGAGCCCACAGCCACCACGTAGGGGACTCCCCGCTTTAGACTGCAAACCAAGATTATGGAAGGGGTGCATCAGCGAGGGGCCACCATCTTTGGTAGCGGTTTGATGGTCTTCTTCTGACACGAGCACGTTTTATGGAAAGCGTTTTAGGTTGCTGGGTAGAACTCTGAGCTGTTTCCCCATCCCTGGCTTGTTTGGGGGATGGGTTCCCCCACTGCGTCATCGGGTTACGAGATCCATGACCGTGGATGGTCATCTCACTCACCTATTGTGCAGATGCAAAAGACCCTATAAAGCAAGGAGATGAAACTCCACCACTGCAGTTACTGTTCAGCCACAAGCTGTTCAACAGCCGCTTGAGACAGAGGGTGGAGAGAAGGGCTGCCAGCTCCGGATTGGGAAATACCTGGCGATTTTGGGGGCGGGGGGTTGGGGAGGGGAGGGACTTCAGTGCCCTAGAGTCCAAGTGCCAAAGCAGCCCTTTCCTCCAGGGGAACTGATTTCTATCCACTGGAGATCAGTTGTAATAGCGTGAGATCTCCAGCCACCACCTGGAGGTTAGGAAATCAAAAGTCTGCACTTGTATAAAGCTCAATAAAGCACATACAAAGCACTTTGCAAGCAGTTATATTGTGAGGTGGAGCCTCACCAAAACAATATCCCAAGGATATAAATACAGAGCAAGAACTTGTTATAATGCGATAAATTTACATCAGGTAAGTGTATATACACAACAAAATCAGGTGCACAAAAACTGACAATCCAGAATGGTAATGTCCAAATGAAGCACGGAACATTTGGACATTACCATTCTGGATTGTCAATTTTTGTGCACCTTGGGATATTGTTTTGGTGAGGCTCCACCTCACAATATAACTGCTTGCAAAGTGCTTTGTATGTGCTTTATTGAGCTTTATACAAGTGCAGACTTTTGATTTCCTACTCTCCTATTTTGTACTTGTAGCCAGTGTTTGATTACTAACCCCCTGGAGGTTGGCAACCCTAATGGACAGGCAAGTAGGTCTCCCGTTCGGCTTGCTGTCTGTCAAATGCAGTAAGTTCGCCTGTCAAACTTGTTTCCTGCAGCTTTTGCAACAGCCCTAGTACTGAACTCAGCCGACCTCTACTTTTTAAAAAATAAAAATAAAAATTATATAATATTAATTAAAACAAAACAAATTATAACTGAGATTACTACAAATGATATAATGAACACAAGCCAAAGTCTCCTTTAAAGATAACATAGTAAACATATGATAATAAACATATTATTGTTCAAGGAAAGATTTTTAAAAATACAAAACTAAATACAAATATAGGCAACATATAATACACTGTGTAATAAGATAATACAGATCACCACAATACTTATATTCATCCACATATGGAAATGGTTTCTCAAATAGTTTCACTAAATAGTTATGGTGTTACTTATTAATTATTGGATTGTATTTTAACTATGAATTAAATGCAAAATTCTACTAACTCTTTGTGGTAATGCAACTTGAGTTTACTCCATCTTGATTGAAGTATATTCATGACAGTAAACCCAGTAAATGTAATCAAAAATTCTTAACTTCCATATCGCAACTTTGCACTTCTTACTATTCCCCCCCCCTTTTTAAAGAGCAATATAAGTAATATGCTTTCCATTTATCGTGAAATTCTTTGCTTGGCCTTTTATTCACGTGGTTAGTCAATTTTGCCATTGTTACATATTCTGCTAATTTACTCTTCCAGTCCTCTACGTCTGGGCGCTCTTCTAACTTCCATTTTGTTGGCAGTGCTATTCTAGCTGCTGTTACCATATATTTAAACAGTTCTTCTGAGCTCTGCCAACCTCTGCTTGATAAGAGGAGCTTAGCCAATACATTAGAGAATAGACCTTATGGCCTATTTCAAGTTGAAGAGAGACCAGAACCTCCCACCAAGCAGAAAAAACTGAACTTCTGGTAACAATCAAACTAGGGTTCCCAGCTCCGGGTTGGGAAATACCTGGAGATTTTGGGGGCGGAGCCTGAGGAGGGTGGTGTTTGGGGAGGGGAGGGACCTCAGTGCCATAGAATCCAATTGTCAAGGCAGCCATTTTCTCCAGGGGAATTTATATCTGTCGCCTGGAGAGTAGTTGTAATAGCAGGAGATCTCCCGCTAATACCTGGAGGTTGGCAACCCTACTTCAATGCCATAGAGTCCAATTGCCAAGGCGGCCATTTTCTCCAGGAGAACTGATCTCTATCGGCTGGAGATCAGTTGTAATAACGGGAAATCTCCAGCTAGTACCTGGAGGTTGGCAACCCTATGTCCAGACTATGGAGCTCAGTTCCCCTGGAGAAAATGGGTGGTCCCTATGGCATTAAACCCTGCTGAGGTCCCTCCCCTCCCAAACCTCACCCTCCCCAGGCTCCACCCCACCCCCCAAATCTCCAGGAATTTCCCAGCCTGGAGCTGGCAACCCCCATTCAGATCAGAAAAATACACACGAGGAGATGGTTGCATCTCTCCACAAATCCTTTTCCAAAAATCGGCCCAGTTGCCTCTCTGTACAATAGGGATTATCTGCTGGTTCCAGGATTATTCATCAGGGTGCCGGATTAATTGGTTAATGTTTTGCAGGGCTGCAACAGAGCCAACAATCAGCCCCTTTTTTATAAGGCGAAGGAGACGGCCTTTGTAAATTGTCATGTCTGAATGGGATTCTTGTCCCATTATTTATTGGCGGTTCCAATTTAACAGCTCTGTTAATCATTACTCAGTGCCTTTATTTATAAGGAAATGGTGGGTTTCAGCTGCCAGATCATAGGACGGTTTCATTTCTTGAAGTCAGAGGGCTTAGGAGGATTACAAGGGAGGAGAGGAAGAAGATATAAGCATTTATACGGGCAGTGAGAATGCAAAGCAAGGGGGATCATTTACGGGAGGGGGAAAATATCATTTAGCAGAGATGCATAAACCTTTATGCTGCGGGGCAAAAGCCAACGACTGTCTAATGAGAGTCTAGGAGATACTTCAATTCTCCTGTAATCTTCTGCTAGCCAGTTACTTGCCCTTTCCAGGAAGTATTTTGTACAGACCTGTTTTCAGGTCCAGGTATGAGACCAGCTAGACCAGGGTGTCAAGCATACGGCCCACAGGCCCGATCCGGCCCCTTGAGAGCTTTTATCCGGCCCACAAGCCAGCCAAGGCAGCCACCACCCCCCACTCTCGATCTGGGCTGGTGATAGGGTTGCCAGGTCCCTCTTTGCCACCGGCAGGAGGTTTTTGGGGCAGAGCCTGAGGAGGGTGGGGTTTGGGGAGGGAAGGGACTTCAATGCCATAGAGTCCAATTGCCAAAGCAGCCATTTTCTCCAGGTGAATTGATCTCTATCTGCTAGAGATCAGTCGTAATAGCAGGAGATCTCCAGCCACCACCTGGAGGTTGCTATACAAAATCACAGCATGCTGGGTCCAAGAAATAGTCATATATAAATGTTCACACCAGTATATACACACATAACATAAATCCTAGACTGTCTAACTACCTAAATAATCTTATAACTACAATATACAAAACAGAAACAGAACGTAGAATTTCCACAAGTAGTCTCTATAAGAATCCAACACATATACAGGAAAACACTAGTCCCAGCCAACATGAAAAGAATTCAGTTCAACAGGTAGGGTTGGCCATAAAGAGACCAGTACAACAGGTGGAGTCCACAGACGTAGGGCAAGGCACTGCCTCCATTCATCATCAAAAATGACTGATGGTTGGTTCCCCTCAGATTGCAGACGTGTATCAAATCAATTCCAAGCAAGGCTTGGAGAGAAAGGTAGTTAGACAGTCTAGGAGTTATGTTACGCGCGTATATATTGGTGTGCTCATTAATATATGATTATTTCTTGGAGCCAGCGTGCTGTTATTTTGTATAGCAATTCTGTAGTTTCAGCATAGGTTTCTGTTGTTTTCAATAGTTGGCAACCCAACATATCTGGCCCTCATAACAATTGAGTTTGACACCCCTGAGCTAAACTTACGGGGCCATCTGAAGCAGAGTTACACTTTCCAAAATCCATTAAAGTTGGTGAACTTTGAAGGGCTTAGCTCTGCTTAGGATGGGACTCCTCAGCATAAATCCAAGTTCATAGCCAAAGCCGAGTTAAGAGGAAGGGATTCTAAAACTTGCCTGAGTGCTGAATCCAACCAAAGGAACAGCCAGTTTAAAGGAGCGGCCAGTTTAAAGACTCCAACCATTATCAAGGGCTTGGTTTATATGAATAAAATTAATACACTGATAGGTTTAGAATGCAGATAGTTGCCAAGGTGTCTCATGTTGACATCCAATCACAAGGGGGGAAGAGCAAGATCCTTGTACCTTCTGATCGTAAGCTTTAAAGGCTCCCGCTAAAGTGCAGGATCGCACCTAGAAATAGAGTTGGAACGGACCACCATGGTTATCTAGTCCAACCCCCTACACAATGCAGGAAATTCACAACTACCTCCCCCACACAAACACACAGTGACCCCTACTCCATGCCCAGAAGATGGCCAAGGTGCCCTCCCTCTCATGATCTGCCTAAGGTCATAGAATCAGCATTGCTGACAGATGGCCATCTGCTTAAAAACCTCCAGGGAAGGAGAGCTTTACCACCTCCCGAGGAAGCCTGTTCCACTGAGGAATCGCTCTGTTAGAAACTTCTTCCTAATGTTTAGCTGGAAACTCTTTTGATTTAATTTCAACCCATTGGTTCCGAACATCAGCAAGCCCCTCATTTAACCCCCCACCCACCCACCCACAAACACACTTAAAAAAAAAAACACCTACAAAACTCTGGTTTGCTCTCACCTGACTAATCCATTAACTTGCAAAGGTGAATAAATAACAAATACTATCAGCGGTTATCTCGCTGGCCTTCCTCTTCTGTTACCAATTGCAGATATGATGAAGGGACGCAACCTTGATTCTGCACTTATCCCCAGCTTGTGCATGGCTGAAACGCACGGATGGGAAAGTTACCGGCGTGGGATAAAGTTTTATAACCCTGTTTTATCAAGTCTGTCATGCATTTCTTTGCCGGTGAGACCGTTATCATCCTCCAAAAAGCAGAAGCAGCGCACGGAACATAGTAAAGTTCATTGTTCTCGACTACAGATGTCCACCTGATCCTTTAATATATATATATATATATATATATATATATATATATATATATATATATATATATATATATATATATATATATATATTCCTTTTGGTAGTGGTACAGCTTAGGCAAAGGGAGAGAGGAGGGTGGAAATCATATCACAGTATCGTAGCCTTTGAAATGGAATTAAAGCGATGTTAGGGAGCCGGGAGATGCCAATCTGGTGCTCCCTCTAGCAGTAACACAGTTATTTCATGGGAACCTGAATTCCTCAATGTCAAGACTGTAATGAACGGGCCGCTTTATGTAGCTATGGTAGCAAATGCAGCCCTACATTGTTCAGAAACATCAGCAGGACACGAGAGAAGCTGGAGGGGGTTATTCAGTCCTCTGATGTTGAAACGTAATATTGGATCTTTTTTTTTTAACCTATGTAAAACAAAAACTCCTGGCCTGAGCTGGATGGCCCAGGCTAGCCCAGTCTCATCAGATATCAGAAGCTAAGCAGGATCGGCTGTGGTTAGTACTTGGATGGGAGACCATCAAGGAAGTCCAAGGTTGCTATGCAGAGGTGGGCAAAGGCAAAACACCTGTGAATGTCTCTTGCCTTGAAAGCCCTTTGGGGGTTGCCATAAGTCAGCTGTGGCTTGAAGGCCCTTTCCCATGCTATTAGAGGCTGCTCTGGCCTGGATGGGCCAGGCTAGCCCAATCTCATCTGTCCTGAGAAGATAAGCAGGGTCAGCCCTGGTTAGTATGTGGATGGGAGACAACCAAGGAAGTCTAGGGTTGCTACACAGAGGCAGGCAATTGCAAACCACTCCTGCCCTGACCTGGATAGCCCAGGCTAGCCCAATCTCATCAGATCTCGGAAGCTAAGCAGGGTCAGCCCTGGTTAGCACTTGGGTGGGAGACCACCAAGGAAGTCTAGGGTTGCTATGCAGAGGCAGGCAATGGCAAACCATCTCTTGCTTTGAAAACCATCTGGGGTCACCAGATGCGACTTGACAGCACTTTCCGCGGAAAACCTCCCCGTGAAACGGCACAATGGAGATTCCTGGATCATAACCTGGACATCTTTAAGGACGCCACTGAAAAGGAGTTCAAACTGCATCTTCCACTCCGGCAAACTCACAAGCATACAGCCACTTTTACGACAGGGTATATTGATTATTCAGTTTTCTGCAGATGAATAAATATTGCTCCCCTTTTGCAAGACGTCCTCTAGAAGGTTTGGCGATTAGCCTGGGTAGGGATATTATTCAGTATTATTGCTGCCTGTAAACGGTAGAATTTTCAGCGGAGAAACAATAGTTTTTGCTGACATCTGACTCAAACGTCTTCTTTGTTTTGTAAAGTTTCTCAATGAACAGTCTCAGCAGAGTCTCCGTTGGATCAGTTTGCAGCCGCTGCGTCATGTATCTGTATTTATTCATTTCTAAAAATTGATATGTTGCCTCTCCGGAGACTTTCTGGAGGCCACTCACAATGTCAAAACAACAAAATCATTTTAAAAAAAATCAGAATGATAATAATAATAATAATAAAACCATCCACTTTCACAAGCCGGGGGCATAAAAACTGTATAAACCGACCTAAACAATGCGCATAAAACTGACCTCAGGCTAGAAGCAGACCATAAAAACAACTTTAAAAACATGGAAACTCCCCTCTCAATTAAAAGCCTCTATGAATGTTCTGACCAGGGATTGGGGGCGGCTGGGTGGTAGAGCATTTGCTTGGAATGCAGAAGGTCCCAGGTTCAATCCCCAGCATCTCCAGTTGAAAGGACCAGGTAGCAAGTGATATGAAAGACCTCTGCCTGAGACCCTGGAAAGCTGCTGCCAGTCTGTGTAGGCAATACTGACTTTGATGGTCTGATGGACTCATTCAGTATAGAGTAGCTTCATGTATTTTTGGAGGAGCTGTGGCTCAGTGGTAGAGCATCTGCTTGGCATGTAGAAGGTCCCAGGTTCAATCCCCACTATCTCCAGCTAAAGGATCGGGTGGTGTCAGGTTCTAGGACTCCGTTGCCTCTCAGGAATCATCCACTTTACTCCAGACGTTAGCAGAGAGTTTAAAGTAGAATTTATTTGAAAGGAAGGGTACAGTAACCTATGAAACACAACGTTACAATGGCGCCAAATCATTTGGAGGGTATTCTTATAGTGTGCACAAGCTAGCATGTTTACAAGTAACATCTTTGAAATGCAAAACATCAGAGGTTCCCCAATACCAAGAGAGAGAATTCACACCTTAAGATCAGAGCAGGATTACAATCAGGAAGTCACTTTGAAGTGGAGATCTCTCGAGCCTTTTGGCTGTTGCCTCTTCCTTCCCACGGGAAGGAGAGATGAAACGAAAGTCACCTCGCTATCCAGGGTCCGATTGCATGCCCTCGCTGACACTCCGCCTCCCCAAAGGCCCCCCCTCCAGATTTCCTGGTTTGTCCGGGTAATGGCGATGGAAATCCGCTACAAGGGTTGGAGCCTGTACGTGAACAGCGGACACCCACTCATCGTGACTGGAATTTAAATGTTTCCAACGCACAAGATATTCCAGTCGGCCCCTGCGCCTCCGAGAATCGAGCACCTTGGAGATTTCAAAGTGCCGTTCGCCCTGTACCATGATGGGAGTTGCCGCTTCGGGTTCGGGGTGCCATTCTGGTGCTTGTAGAAAGGGCTTTAGTAGACTCACGTGAAACACCGGGTGCACCCCTTGTAAGGATTTGGGTAGCTCCAGCTCTACCGTAACCTCATTGATAACTCTGGAGATAGAAAATGGGCCCACAAACCGTTGGCTCAATTTTTTACACGGGCGTAAAGACCTGAGGTTCTTAGTGGAAAGATACACCTTTTCTCCGACCCTCAATTCCCACTGAGGTGTTCTGTGTTTGTCTGCTTGTAGTTTGTACCTGTCTTTAGCCTGTTCCAGGTTTTTTACAAGCCAGGGCCAAGTGTTCCTCACTGTGTGAGCCCATTTAGACACCTCGGGGGGATCGCCTTCTGGTGGGGTAGGTACAGCCCCTAATGGTCCAAAATCCATTCCATAAACTGCTTTGAATGGGCTCACCCCGGTTGCAGAGTGCACCGAGTTATTGTAGGCATATTCTGCCAGTGGCAGCAGATCAACCCAATTGTCTTGGTGATAATTAACAAAACAACGCAAATAACATTCCATCACCGCATTAACCCTTTCGGTCTGCCCATCCGTCTGGGGGTGATAGGCAGATGACAAACCCAACTGCACACCTACAATTCCTAAGAACGCTTTCCAGAACTTGGACACAAACACGGAGCCCCTGTCACTCAGGACCTTCCGTGGAAATCCGTGCAATTTGAATATGCAGTGCACAAACAAGCGAGCCAGTTTATGTGCAGATGGCATCCCTTCACACGGCACGAGATGAACTTGCTTAGAGAAAAGATCCGTGATTACCCACAGGACAGTCTTCCCCTGACTGGATGGGAGGTCTGTTATGAAATCCATCCCAATCACTTGCCAGGGTGCCTCGGGAGTTTCTAGGGGCTTTAATAATCCCGGGGGTTTTCCCATCAAACGTTTACTAGTTGCGCACACAGGGCAGGATTTGATAAATACTTCGATGTCTTGGCGCATCCCAGGCCACCAAAACTGTCTTCTTATTAGGTGTAAGGATTTAGCAAACCCAAAATGTCCCCCTATTGTTGAACTGTGGCTCCGTTCCAATATCTCCCGCCTCAGTTCCCTGGGCACGTAATGTTTGTTCTTACAGATACCGTTTTGGTCCGTCACCTGGGATGGGATAGATTCTTCCTCCCGCTCCCGTTGAAGAGCCTCCCCCCACCTTTTCTTGACTGCCTCCGGGAGGCTTTCTGGAACTGCCCAGAGGCGGGGAATGGCAACATCCGACCCCGGCAAGGAGATGGGTATCGGCCCTTCAGCCTGGTCCCTTCGCTCTATTTGGGAGCTTTCCCCCCCCTCCCCAGCGGTTGTGGTTGAAAGTTCTCCGGGGACTGCTGGGGATGAGGAGGTGGGAGCGACCACATCTCGAGGGAGACTCGAACTCGAGTCTTGTGCCGCCGCGCGGCTTTGTGCTCTGGTCAGAACTCCTGCACTATTCCCCTCTGGAGTCAAACCCAGGTGTTCCCGTGTGAAGAGAGAACCCACCGGCCGCTCAACCTGACACTCATATTGCGGCATGCGAGACAGTCCGTCTGCTAAGCAATTTTCTTTCCCCGGCATATGTTTGATGGTAAAGTTAAACTTAGAGAAAAAACTCGACCAACGTACTTGTTTGGCGGACAGCTTCCGCTGACCCAAAATCGATTCGAGATTCCGATGATCTGTACAAACCACAAAGGGCTCGGCCGCTCCCTCCAGGAACTGTCGCCAAACCATGAGCGCATGTTTAATTGCCATGGCTTCCTTTTCCCCAATCGGCCAGTTTAGTTCAGGACCAGAGAACTTCTTAGAAAAATATGCGCAGGGTCTAAGCCTCCCTTGATCATCCCTCTGAAGGAGTGCGCCTCCCATCGCCTTGTCCGAGGCATCTACCTGTAAAGTGAATGGCCTGGAGCAATCTGGGTGCGCCAGAATGGGTTCAGAGGTAAAGCGCTCCTTAAGAGTTTCAAAAGCCGCCTGACACCTGGCGGTCCAAGGTACCTGGTATTGTGCAAAAGTGGCCCCTTGCCCCTTCCCTTTGGTTTTAAGCAAATCAGTAATAGGCAAAGCTATTTGAGCGAAATCCTGAATAAAATTTCTATAAAAGTTCGCAAACCCCAAAAACTGCTGAACCTGTTTGCGAGTTCTGGGAGGTTCCCATTCTAACACTGCCCTCACCTTCTCCGGATCCATGCTTAACCCTTGTGGCGAGATCACATAACCCAAAAACGACAATTGGTCCTGGTTGAATGCACATTTTGATAACTTAGCATACAAATGATTGTCCCTTAGACGACGCAACACCTCCCGCACCAATTCCCTGTGCTCTGCGGGATCCTTGGAGTAAATGAGCAAATCGTCTAAAAAGACTACCACACCTTTAAATAGGAGGTCGTGTAGAATCTCATTAATTAATTGCATGAAGCACGAGGGCCCCCCAGACAGACCAAACGGCATGACTAAAAATTCAAACAACCCATAACAACAAGAAAAGGCTGTCTTAGCTTCATCCCCCTCCTTGATCCGGACCCGGTAGTAGGCTTCCGCCAGGTCAATTTTCGAGAAAATACAACCCTCCTGTAACACACTCAGGAGGTCTGGGATTAAGGGAAGGGGGTAGGCATTAGTTTCAGTAATCGCGTTAAGCCCCCTATAGTCTACACACAGTCTGAGATCAGATGTACCTTTCTTCTTCACAAAGAAGCAGGGAGAAGAAAATGCAGCTTTGGACGGTCGTATGAAGCCCCGCTCCAAGTTCTTGTCCAGAAATTCTCGCAGCACTGCTTTCTCTTGAGGACTCATGGCATAAACTCGGGCCTTGGACGGTTTAACGTCCTTAATCAGTTCGATGGCACAATCCGTAGTGCGATGAGGAGGCAATAAGTCACAGTCCGTCCCCTCAAATACATCTGCGAAATCACTATATTCTGGGGGCAACGTGGGTTCCTCCAAGGCAGCGGCGCTTCCCCCTTCGCCCCCGGGTAAATCATCCCGGCTGTGTTTTTCGCACTGAGGAGCTCCAAACACCACCCGCCTTTGTTCCCAGTCAATGCTCGGGTTATGTCCCGCCAACCAATTAACGCCGAGGACCACCGGGTAGGAAATCTTAGGCACTACCGTGAAGTGGATCTGTTCCCAGTGGTTTCCCACCCCCAGCCACATCTTGCGAGTGTGCAAATGAACCGGCCCCCCCCGCAGGTCACTCCCATCCATTTGATGGAAATGTAAGGGTTGATCCAGTTCTCGAGTCCCAATTTTCAGACGTTCTACCACCGCCTGATCAATTAGGGTCCGGGAGCACCCGGAGTCCACGATAGCCACAACGGCCACCGGTTCCCCCCCTTGGGGATTTCGTAATACAACAGGTATCAGCAATGTCTCTCCCTGGTCACTCACCCTACATGGAGCCGGTTTGGTTTCTTCCAAGGGTGCCCTCTGTGCCGGTTCCCTCACAGAAGGCCGTCCTCGTTTTTTGCCGGTGAGGGGCTTCGGAAGCTATCTCGGGTGCCACGGTTGTGGAGATCCGATGAGGTTTCCGCTTGCAGGGCCGCCGCCCCCCGGCGACCGTTCGTCCCCTCCGCTCTCCTGTGCTCCAGGTTCCGAGGTGGTGTCGCCTCCCGCTCTTGTGTCGCCCTGTTGCTCGTCCCTTCTGACGGCGTGTTGGTACATCTTGCTGCAAAATGACCCATCTTCCCACACTGAAGGCAAGCTCCCTCCCTGAACCGACGTGCCCTGTCGAGACTGTAGACTCCTCGATGTCTTCCCTCTCGCCGGGGACCTGCTGCGCTGTCCCCTCTCGTGGGCGGGATAGGGATCGTCTTCGAAGGACGATCCTTGGAGAACTGGAGGGTAAGCTTGCGGTTCTCCACTAGAGCTGCCAAATTTACCCACTCTTCCACTGACTCTGGATCTCCCAAAGTCAAACAGCCATCCAGCACTTCCCACCGCAACCCTTCGCGGAAATGCTGGACCTTTGTGGCCTCACTCCACTCCCTTATCTTGCACGACAAAGATAAAAAGTCCTGTGCATACTCACTTACTGAGCGGGCTCCCTGCTTCAAACGACGCATGGCAATCTTTGCTTTTTCCCCCCGGTGGGGGTCTTCGAACCGGCGTCGTAGAGCGCACAAGAACTCATCCAGGGATGCCAAAACTCGGGGCATAGTTTCTGCCGCTGTCACTGCCCACTCCACTGCCTCCTTCTCCAGCAGGCTGATCACATACCTGACCCGAGCTTCTTCCGAGGCAAAGGTCTCTCCCTGGTCCTTCATAAAGCCGGAGATTTGGAGTAAGAAGTGAGACAACTGTGAGCTGGACCCGTCGAAAGATACCTTCAGGTCTCTGGCCGTAGGGCGTCTGGGCGTGGGAGCCTCCCCAACAACGAGCGGTCCTGTAGTCGGCCGTGAACCCGTTTGGGATTGTTGCAGGGGCTGTCCAAGCCCCCTCACTGCCCCTAGAACGGCTGCCAGGTCTCGCTGCAAGGTATCTAGCTGAGTCTGCAGGTCCCGATTCTGCAGAACGAGCATCTGATTCTGTCCGCGTATCAGAGTGGCCGCTTCTGCAGTGAGGGTCGGGGTGTGAGCGAGCGTGGGGTCCTTCCACCCTTCCCCTTCTCCATACCAAGCGGCCAGCGGTCCCCGGTAGAAGTCGCCTCCTGGTTCTGACGCTGCTCTCTGCCGCTGCCCCGTCTCCGAGAATCGGGGGGTCCACGTCGGCCTCCCAGGGACATCGGTAGGCCCGGGTGGGCGCTGCTCCGGGGTCGCTGCTCCTTGACCAACCTCAATATCAGTGGGAGTCTGCCGAAGCTCCTCTCCCGCGTTGAGCGGGACCGAGGGTGGTGCCGACATCCTAATACTACTTCTAACCCGAAAACAAAAAAGGTTGGGATTGTAACGTACTGTCAGGTTCTAGGACTCCGTTGCCTCTCAGGAATCATCCACTTTACTCCAGACGTTAGCAGAGAGTTTAAAGTAGAATTTATTTGAAAGGAAGGGTACAGTAACCTATGAAACACAACGTTACAATGGCGCCAAATCATTTGGAGGGTATTCTTATAGTGTGCACAAGCTAGCATGTTTACAAGTAACATCTTTGAAATGCAAAACATCAGAGGTTCCCCAATACCAAGAGAGAGAATTCACACCTTAAGATCAGAGCAGGATTACAATCAGGAAGTCACTTTGAAGTGGAGATCTCTCGAGCCTTTTGGCTGTTGCCTCTTCCTTCCCATGGGAAGGAGAGATGAAACGAAAGTCACCTCGCTATCCAGGGTCCGATTGCATGCCCTCGCTGACAGGTGGTAGGTGATGTGAAAGACATCTGCTTGAGACCCTGAAGAGCCGCTGCCAGTCATAGAAGACAATACTGACCTTGATGGATCAAGGGTCTGATACAGTATAAGGCAGCTTCATGCGTCCATGTGACCAGGTGCCTAAAGGATGCTAAAGTAGGTAAGCAAGTGATCCTTAAGGGGAAGGGCATTCCAAAGGCAAGGGGGGCTACCACCAAAAAGGCCCTGATTGTACAAGCAGAAGGGGGGAGCAGTGCCATCAGTATGATAACTATATCACATAACATGGATATCTCCATGTCAGGTCAGGATTGGAACATGTACAATAATGTATAAAGGATGTTACTAATGTGTTTTCATTTCTGCCCCAGATAGAGCTACAGGTCAAACGAGGATCGGGGTGACCATGAGCTAGTCGCTCTCTCTCTCTCTCTCTTTCTTAACCTAACCTACCTCACAGGGTTGTTGTGAGGATAAAACAGGGGAAAGGAAAAGCATGTACCACACCCTGAACTCACTGGTAATAATGTATTGGTAACAGTGTCTTCAAATTGTTCTTATCAGAGAGCCAGTGTGGTATAGTGGCTAGCGTTTTGGACTAGGGTCTGAAGACTTTGAGGTCAGGAAGCAATTTTCCTCCAGGCCAGATTGGCCAGGGATCCTAAAGGGCTTTTTTCCATCTTCTGGGCATGGAATAGGGGTCACTGGGGGTTTGGAGGGAAGGTAGTTGTGAATTTCCTGCATTGTGCAGGCAGGGGGTTGGACTAGATGAGCCTGGTGGTCCCTTCCAACTCAATTGCTGCAATGTTTTCCCTCAACCACCCCCGCAACTGCTTCAGGACTTCCTTTGGATTATGCATGCCTTTTCAGACCATCAGAGGCCTCCTCATTCTCTCCTTTTGCCCGTGTTTTCCAGATGCGGGGAGAGGCGACCTCTGACGGTCAGGAAAGACATGCATAATCAATTTTTTTAATACCCCCCTGTCTTATAGAATTGGGGGGGGGGTTATTGGTTCATGTGTATATACAAAATTACTTCTATTTTCCTAGTCTTAAATTATCTGTTGGTTTTTTTTAAGTCAGATTTTTTAAAATAAGGGAAAAAAGAAATTCTAGATAATATTCTCCAATTACAAATTTCCTCACTGCGAACAGCTTTGTGATCCTAAGCACAGGGACATTAGAAGTCCATAAGAATTTCTCCTAAGTGATTCTTCATGAGATCTCAGCCTAAGAAGCGTTTCAAAAAACGGAATCAGCCGCATGAGTTAAATGAAGGCAAAACATGGCCAGTGTTTTCAAGAAATATATTAATTAAAAAACTAAGAAACTAAAAATAAATATGTTCAATGTATAAATGTCTATGCTTTCGAATAAATACAATCGGTGGAGCACCAAAAATACGACATTTTTTAAAAAGTTCTATCCCACATTACCAACCAAGGATTCTTAAAGCAGCTGTCCTCTACTTTTTCCCTAAGATTTTGTCTATTTTGTCAGTCACCAGAAACAGAGAAACCCTGGAAAAAAATGGCACACTTGAAATGTTGTGTCAGTTACCAGTGAAATATTTGTTACTCTCTAAGTGATTTTTCTAATGCCTATTAGGAGAATATTCCTAGGCACAAATAACACTGCTGAAGACTTCTGATTGTTTATAAAAGAAATAAAACTTAATTAAAAAAAAAAGAGCAGCCAGTATCCCTACTCTGGGAAGGAATCCCTCATTCGTTTTCAACAGCGCTTCCCAGAAAATTCCTGAGTGTTGCCCAGAGCTCAGAAAACTGGGGAGGGTAGAGAGAAGGATCTTTTAAAAGTCCCCATGATGCACACAGTTTAATCTTTGGAACCTATTATGGGACTATTTTCTCTTCAGCATTAATTACGCTTAATTGCCTCCTCCCCCTTTCTTTTGCAACCTGCCCTTTCAATAAAACCAGTTTGCCACTTGGTTTCAAGCCGTATCCTTGAGACCAAATCGCCTTCAGGTCAAATCCTGCCTTGGGTTGTGGATCTGATGCCCTCCCCCCCTCCCATCAACGTGGAGGGGGAGGGAATTTATGCATGGGAGGGTTTGCTGCTCTCTAGATGCACATTTTCCCCATCTGAATGCTCAGAACTCAAAAATAAGCCCCCATGTAGAGTTTTGAGAATTCGAATGGGGGAAATGGGGAAATCTAGACAGCAGCAAGTCCAAGGCACAACCTCCCATGCAGAGAAAGAGAGAGAGAGTTTCTTATGCATGGAAGGTTTTGCCTTGGATTTGCCGCTCTCTAGATGCACATTTCCCCCATCCGAATCCTCAAAACTCTGCATGGGGGCTTATTTTTGAGTTTTGAGAATCCAGATGGGAAAAATGTGCATCCACTGAGTGGCAAAGGAAAAAAATAGTCCCCGGGTGTGAAAGAGAGGGGGGAAACCTTTTTCCCGGGTGACTTACATTTCCCTAATGTGGCTTAATTACTTTTGAACTCTGGAAACAATTAGGTTTACCGTCCTTTGAAGTGAGACAGAGCGACTTGTCGTGGCCCAGGGAACCAAATGCATCGAATTGCTTTCTTGGGAGGCAACCCGATAGCTGTGCGCGGGTAGGCGCACCCAACAAAGATGGTTACAGGGGAGGAAATGTAGTGAAAGTTCCCCTAGGAAGGGTTTTGGGAACTGGTTCTGCGAAGGGCCTGGAGATTACTCACAAAAGGGCCCCGCAGGCTGGCTTTCCCTTTGTCCCCCGGGCCGCCTCTCCAGCGACCGAACTGTGCGATTCTCACATCGCATCTGAGCTTCCCTCGGGCACTCAGGTGTGTTCTGGCGGAGTGTACCTGCCTGGAGCCTGAGCGATGGTGGGGACGGAGGGAGCTTTCTTTCTTTCTTTCTTTCTTTCTTTCTTTCTTTCTTTCTTTCTTTCTTTCTTTCTTTCTTTCTTTCTTAATGCCGACTTTCTCTGCCACTTAAGGGAGAATCAAACCGGCTTACAATCACCTTCCCTTCCCCATCCCACCCTGTGAGGTAGGTGGGGCTGGGAGAGCTCTAAGAGAGCTGTGACTTGCCCAAGGTCACCCAGCTGGCTTCGTGTGTAGGGGTGGGGACACCAACCCGGTTCACCAGATTAGCCTCTGCGGCTCATGTGGAGGAGTGGGGAATCCAACCCGGTTCTCCAGATCAGACCCCACTGCTCCAAACCACCGCTCTTAACCACTACACCACGCTGCGAGGGGCTCTTGGCAAGGGCGGGGGCTCGTGAAAGGCG
This sequence comes from Euleptes europaea, assembly GCF_029931775.1. Lineage (NCBI taxonomy): Eukaryota > Metazoa > Chordata > Lepidosauria > Squamata > Sphaerodactylidae > Euleptes > Euleptes europaea. Next base: position 5,289,895 of record NC_079321.1, read on the forward strand.
AACACGCAGAGTTGCCTTTATGGGATCAGGTCACCTTGAATGACCCCACACACACGCGCACACAGCCGGGGCCAAGGTCCTGCCGCTCCTAGCCAGAGGCGGGCTGCGGCTAGGGTTGCCAACCTCCAGGAATTTTGACCTCTGATCTCCAGACTACAGAGATCGGTTCCCCCGGAAAAAAACGACTGCTTTATGGGGGTGGGCTCTCTGGCACTGCATGCCCTGCGGAACCCCTCTCCAAAAGGACACCGCCGAATCTCCAGGAGTTTCCTAGTCCAGAGCTGGCAACCCGGGGCATCACGCCAGCCATCAGCAGCCGCCTTTCTTTTCACTAGGCCAGCAATGAGTGAGAGAGAGTCTCCCAGCGTGGTGTAGTGGTTCAGGGCGGTGGTTTGGGCAGTGGAGTCTGTTCTGGAGAACCGAGTTTGATTCCCCATTCCTACACTCGAAGCCAGCTGGGTGACCTTGGGCTAGTCACAGCTCTCTTAGAGCTCTCTCAGCCCCACCTACCTCACAGAGTGTCTGTTGTGGGGAGGGGACGGGAAGGCGATTGTAAGCCGCTCTGAGTCTCCCTTAAGTGGCAGAGAAAGTCGGCAGATAAAAACCAACTCTTCTTCTTCTCCCCACACCCCCCCCAAAAAACCCATTCTTTGCAGCGCGTTTTCACGGCTCCTGGAGGCACCGATCTGGCCACCCCGAAGCGCTTTGCAAGCTTCGAGCCCGGTTAAGACCCTCGAGAAACTCACCCGAAGGCCTCCCTGGGTCTCCACGGCTTCTCCCCCCGCCCCATGGCACGCTTTGGCTCTTAGCGAAACCCTATGGAGAGCTCCTTCCATCTGGGCCCGTGGGGTCAACGGCGGAGGGGGGGACTTCTCCGTCTAGGGGCTGCAGGGGAGGACTGGCTGAAGAGAACGGGGCAGGTTTTTTTGTGTGTGGGGGGGCTCATTTGCACAGGGGTAGCCCAACCTGGCAGCCAGGACCACACAAACGCCAGAGCAGGTGGGCGGTGGATCTTGTGGCCCCCTCTTCCTGGGTCAAACAGAACACACACCCCTTCCCGGCTTTCCAGAACACCCTACTCGACGCCCGCCCGCGGGGATAGCTTGTCGTGTGAACGCGGGAGAGGCCGATCCGGTTGCCCTCTCCCCTCGGCCTGCGCGCCTATAGACGTCTATTCCACCGGCGCACCCACCCACCGACCCACCCGCTGGGAAAAAGACCCCCCCTTCGCCGCCCGCACAGCCGGAGCAGAGAAAATCCTGGTTTATTTTGCAGGTCGTCTTGTGCAAAGTGGCAGGAAAGGAAGCCTGATGCGCGGATCCGGGGCTGGCGGGGTGGCGCCGCCGGGCCCTTTGCGCTCTCTCGCCTCCTAAGAACCAGAGCCATCCAAGCCCGAGAAATTGACCAGTCTCCCCGGCCATATAAGCCCGAGAAATTGACCAGCGTCCTGGCCCATCAAAGCCTGAGAAATTGACCAGCCTCCCTGGCCATACAAGGCTGAGAAATTGACCAGAGTCCTGGGCCAGCCAAGGCCAGAGAAATTGACCAGTCTCCCCGGCCATATAAGCCCGAGAAATTGACCAGCGTCCTGGTCCATCAAAGCCTGAGAAATCGACCAGCCTCCCTGGCCATACAAGGCTGAGAAATTGACCAGAGTCCTGGGCCAGCCAAGGCCAGAGAAATTGACCAGTCTCCCCGGCCATATAAGCCCGAGAAATTGACCAGCGTCCTGGTCCATCAAAGCCTGAGAAATCGACCAGCCTCCCTGGCCATACAAGGCTGAGAAATTGACCAGAGTCCTGGGCCAGCCAAGCCCAGAGAAATTGACCAGAGTCCCGGAGTGAGAATTGCTCTGCCCTTTGCGGTCCTTATATCTTTCCTCTCCAGCTAAACCCGGAGGTTGCAACCCTCGCGATCAAACCTGCGGAGGGTGGGATCCCCGGTCTCCCCTTTCTCAGTCCTCTACTCTCGGTTGCCCCCTTGAAATCTGCCCCAGCCCCGGCTGCGACTTGTCTGCCCCCTAAACCCTCCTGGCACCTGGAGGCGCCAAGGCCGAGTCGGTTCACTGGTGGGCAGGCGAGAATTTTGCTCCCGTCCACTTGTTTTCCTTCTTCCTCACCCCGTTGGGATCAGGACCCCCCGACCCCTTTTTCAGACTTCCTCTCCACCTGACTCCCGGCTCCCATTTCTGGGGTTTCTTGCTCCAGTCTGAACCTAACTGAAAATCGAGGGGCTCAGAGTGGTGTAACTCTGCTTTGGATCGCACTGTGAGCAGGGCTACAGAGCAGCCGTTGGAAACAAGCCTCAGCAGGTCTACTCAGAATCAACCCCCGATTTATTCAATGGGCCTTACACCCAGGAAGGTGTATTTAGGATGGCAACTAATGTGGGTGTGGAGGGGATATAAGATGGATCACTGGGCGCTCTCTGGTAACCCGGGTTCTCATAATAGGACAGACACGGGAGTGAATCCTGCGGATTTGCAAGGGTGGGAAATCCGCAGCTGGACATGTGCCCGCAGGGAAGGCAGGGGGACGACCAGGGAAATGCTGACCGCCACTTTGGGGTCTGAAAGCATTTTTCCTCCAGGCCAGATTGGGCAGGGATCCTGACATTTTTTTTGGCCACCTTCTGGGCATGGACTAAAGGTCACTGGGTGTGTGTGTGGGGGGGCGCAGTGGTGAATTTCCTGCAATGTGCAGGGGGTTGGACAAGACCATAGAATCATAGAGTTGGAAGGGACCACCAGGGTCATCTAGTCCAACCCCCTGCATAATGCAGAAAATTCACAACTACCTCCGCCCCCCCCCCCCACACACACCTCCAGTGACCCCCTACTCCATGCCGAGAAGATAGCCAAGATCTGCCTAAGGTCATAGAATCAGCATTGCTGACGGATGGCCATCTTGCCTCTGCTTAAAAACCTCCAGGGAACGAGAGCTCTCCACCTCCCGAGGAAGCCTGCTCCACTGAGGAACTGTTAGAACATTCTTCCTAATATCTTGAGGGAAACTCTTTTGATTGAATTTCCACCCCTGGCGGTCCCTTCCAACTTTTTGATCCTATGATTCCAACACTGGCGGCTCCACGCCCGGGCCTCCAACCAGAAAGGCGTGGGGCTCCGAGGGCACCCGGGTCGTGTGAAGGCGGCTCCAGGCGGGCAGCCCAGGCAGAAGGCGGACCCCTCCCCCAGCTCTGCGGGCGCCTGCTCCCAAGCGGCGGGGATCTCTGCCGGCCGCCCCCGTGGGCGGACTCCGGGGCGGCCGCGCTCCTTCCTCGCTCCGGGTGAGTCCGCCCCGCAGGCGCACCCACGGGTCGGGGGACCGGGGAGAGATCTGGGGCGGCATCCCCGGAGCTCTTCCTCTCCTCCCCTTTACGCACCGCTCGAAAGGATGCGCGGGGAGGAGGAGGCAAGTTACCCGGAGGGGGGGGGGGCTCAGAAAGACCACCTTTCCCTTTCGTTTGGCAAGGGGGGGGAGGGAGGGGCCTCCTGGGTGAGCCACCCCTCAGCAGGATCAGGGCCCCGCGACACCTGACCCGGGCCGGAGAGCGGCTGGTGGACCCCCGCCCCGCCCAGGGAAGCCACCAGCCGGCCTCCGGCGCCTCTTGCTTTTGTCTGGGGTGGTGGGGCTGTCAGCAACTCCGGCCTCGCTTGGGCCAGCTGTGGCCCTCGCTCCCCCCCCCAAAAAAAACCCTTCGGGCCCTGGACTGAACTCGAGGTAGCTCGGTGCACCGAGAAAGAGAGAAAGAGAGAGAGAGAGAAGGAAGGAAGGAAGGAAGGAAGGAAGGAAGGAAGGAAGGAAGGAAGGAAGGAAGGAAGGAAGGAAGGAAGGAAGGAAGGAAGCCGCAGAGTGGGAAAGAGTAAGAGAAAGGGAAGGAAGAAAGAGGGAAAGGAAAGGAAACAGCAGAGAGGGAAGAACTGGGAGAAAGAGAAGGAAGGAAGGAAGAGGGGAAGGAAGAGGGAGAGGAAGAAAGAGTGAGAGAAAGGAAGGCAGGAAAGAGAAAGAAAGAGGGGGAAAACGAAAACGACAGAGAGGGAAGACATAGGAAAAAGAGAAAGAAGGAAGGAAGAGAAAGAAAGAAAAAAGAAAGGTAGAGAGGAAGGAAGGAAGGAAGGAAATGCAGGAAAGAGTGAGTGAAAGAACGAAAACAGCAGAGAGGGAAGAAGTAGGAGAAAGAGAAGGAAGAAAGGAAGAGGGGAAGGAAGGAAGGAATGAAGAGTGAGGGAAAGGCAGAAAAGAGAAAGAAAACCGAGCAAAACATGTTTATTTAAAATCTTAACCCCCTCTTGATTTCCTATTGCGTTTTTTTTAAGGACGATCAGACCTTCTAACTTTCTCCTTAAAAATAAAACAAACCCTCCCAGTTTTCCTACAATTGGGGCAAGGGGCAAGAAAAAGCCAACCTTTGGGAGGAGGGGGGAGGAATTCCTCCTAACTTTCGACATCTCAAGGAGCACCATTAATTGGTCCTGCTCGCCTTAACATGGCCGAGGGAAGGGGGGGGGCGGTCTCTTACCATCCAGGCAGCAGAAACAGAAAGGGGAAAAAAACGGGGGGGGGGGGGAGAGAGAGAGACATATACACCCTTCTAGCTTCTCGGGGACGGCGTGGTTTCTCTCCCCCACCCCTCCAGATCTGTAATCCATCACCGGTGTAGGAGGGCAGGAAAATGGTAAAGATTCGGGAGATTAAAATGCAAATGGCAGGTAGAATAAGAAACATTAGCATCGCAATCAAAGATTTAATAATCGTAAATCAAGCGTGTGTGTGTGTGTGTAAGTGTGTGTTTCAGCCGCAGGATGTATGCTTTTAAAATAATAATAATAAAATACTTTATCGCTCTTCCTTTTCTAAACACTGAATTTCTCAAAACCCCAAAACTTTTCTCTCCAGCGGTTTTATCAAACGTCGGCCGGGCCCCGAAAGAGCCTTTCTCTCGGCCACGGTTTTTACCCGTCCATTGGAAGAAGAAATCCCCCTCCCAGGGAAAAAAAAGACAACGTTAAAAAAAAAACCCACAATAATTCTTTCGCAGAAACAAATCCGTGCAAACTACGGCGAGCGTCCGCGGGCTCAGACGCCTCCAATCCCGGTCTCGATTCGGTGCTGGGGTTGGTGAGACGTCGAAAAGGCTGCGAATGCGGATTAGGGGGCGACCAGGTGGTTTAGACGGGAGAGACGCGACCCCCAGGCGGATTTATTCGTCCAGATTAGCCGACGAAACCGGCCTCGGGGAGCCTCTAAGCAGAAGGAAGCCCGCGTCTGCAGAACTTTTGGAAGCGCCTTTTCTATCTTTTCCCCCTCCCCACCCTTCGAATAATTTTGTTTTCAGTCGTCCGCTAAATTGACCTGGGAACTGGGTCTAAAACCTTGGGCGAAAACGCGCGGGAGGTTGTGCTTTGGGTTTTGCCGCTCCCTAAATGCACATTTCCCCCAGTCAAACCCTCAAGGCTCAAAACTGAGCCCCCCCCCCTTGCAGCCCCCCCCCCCCCGGGCTCCAACTCGAGTTGCAAAGGCGGCAGAAAACCCGTCCCTTTGCCGCCGTCGGTTTTCGCCTGGAGATTTGGTCCCCGGTTCGTTCCAGCGGGAGTGTTTTCCTCGGGACCCCCCGCCCCCCCAAGACGCCAAATGACATCTCAACCGAGTTGTACATTTAGGGTTGTTTTCTCTTCCCACCCCCTCGACATTTCACCCCGATCTTCAAGCACGTTAAGAAAGCGTCAGATGGACGTTGGCTTGTCTGGGAATCGCAGCTTTCGATTTCACGGGCTTCGCCTCCCCGAACACTCGCCCTCGAAATTCAGCAGAAATCCCGAGAAACCGGAGAATTAATGCTTGCAATTTCGTATTGCATTCATTTCGAAATGTTTCCCCACCACTTGGGCTGGTATTGCCCCCCCCCCCCTTCCCGTTTGGTACACCAACATGGATATTTTCAAAAGTACACTAAAGTGAGGCGGGAGAGAAGCACGGTCTTTCTTTGCCTAATGAAGATTTTCCCACCAGTATCACCTTCTGGTCTTGCAATATAAAGTGGTGAACATTTCCCACTTCTCCCAGTGATTTTTTTTTTTTTAAAAGAGAGATGCCAAATATATAAAAGACGGACTTCCAAAACCGGACTCAAATGGCCTGCGTATTTTCTTCCTCCTTCTCACCCCCTGGCGAAACAGAATATCTCCGGGAAGGTTCAGTAGGACAAGACACGCACCGATAAATACATTTAATATATATATATCCAGGAGAGAACCAGTTTACACCATTTTTCTTCCGTGGAAGAGGGTCGATGGAAACCCTTAAGACCTTCCCTCCCAACAAATCGGGACGGGCGTTTAGCGGCAGAGGTCCAAAAGGCGACCCGTGTGTGTGTGCTTGCGTGCTCCGCCCCAACCCGTGCAACATTCAGCCTTCGTTCTGCGGGTGGATTTCACCCTCCAAGCCAACAATAGGTCGCCTTAAACCAGTTAAGCCGTCCCCCAACATACACACAGACAGAAGGGCCTCGCTTTGAGGTTGAAGGAAAATGCATAATAATAATAATAATAATAATAATAATAATAATAATAATAATAATAATAATAATAATAATATGGAGCGTTTCAGAGGGTGGCCGGGTCGGCGTGCATAAGAGCTGGGTCCCAGCCTTAGAGCGCCTGAGCCAACCAGATTTCCTGGGTTGATGAGCTTGGTGGTCGCAAACTGAGATTCGAATCGAGAGCCCGGCGGGTTTACCCTCTCCTCCTCCTCGTTGGCGCAAAACGAAGGGAGCGGATCCGGATCCCGGAGGGGCTCCGCCGCCCGCGGCCACCCAAAGGGAGGGCGCGGGCAGCGGAGGACAGCCAGGACCGGGCGGAAAGGGCTCGGCGGCGCTCGGCTTAAGCGCTTGCAGGAGACGGGCTTTGTCAATTCCCCTGTAGAGGAACATGCATCGGAAAGGGTCGTGTTGTGGGTGCTCGTGTTGTGCGGGGAGGTGGGTTGCAAAGGGGGAAAAAGGGGTGTATGTGTATTTGCGGGGGGGTCATGCAGGCTCGTTCCCAATTTTTAGTGCACACTTCGGACGGCGCCCACCCCTCTTTCTCTGTCACTGCGACTCGAGCCTGGCTTTTGCACCTAGGAAATCTCCCAAAACTCTGCAAGAAAAGGAAATGTGGACGAGGTCCCTGAACATTTACCAGCTCTCCTCTGTGTGTGTTCCAGTCTAAAGATGCGCGTTTGTGGTCTTTTTTTTTTCCCTTTCCCCCTTTTCAAATTATTATTTTTTTCCAGATAGGGACAAAAGAGCTCTTTGGCTTCCCCTGACCCCACCGCGCACGCCGGGGCTTCATTGATCATCTCTCCTCCCCCCCTCCCCCGACTTTCCCCCCTCCCCCTTTATGAGATAATGCAATTACAAACATCAATAAGAAGCTGCAAGGGGAATCATTATGCCTTGACAGTGATAAATGACGGTGCAGAAATAGCATGGCGGCTCCCCCCTCCCCTCCTAACAATCCAGGAGCCCAGGGGCTTTGGGGAGGGTGGGGGGGGGGAGAAAGAGCTGAACACAGTCACCAAGGAAACAGATGACATCTAAAATGGCACCAAAGGGGGGGGGGATGAGCAGTCCTTTTCTTTCGCCTTTCACTCGCCTTCTTCTTCTCCCCCCGCCCCCCAAACGTTTGCCTGATTCCAAAGAGTTAGTTTTTGGCTTTGGAACCAGCTGCTGCGCAAAGCAGGGCGCTGTTTGGCACATCGAAGCCCGGGAAAAATCCCCTCTCCCCCTTCTCCATCCGCTACATAAAAACCCAAACCTGCTGACGGCTTAAGGGTTTATGAACTACCTTTCCCGCAAGCGCTTGGAGGCAGGCTGGGGAAGGCGAGGATCTCCCCGTGTGCCAAATTGCGAGCACATGGCACTGAAGATGTGGCGCCTCTGACACCTGGTTTGGAGGGGGTCGAAATCACGGGCCCTTTTTAGGGATCCCAAACCCTGAGCCGGGCGGGATCCCTTCCTCAAGGGCAGCATCCAGACCCCGGTTGAGGAAACATTCCCCCAGAGCAGTGGTTCTCAACCTTTTTTGCTCCATTCGCCCCTTTCACCGTTGTTCAGAATATAATTCCCCCCTTCCCAAGATAGTCTAACTAAAAAAAAAAACAAAAAACAAAAAAACCCTACATTTTTACAGATTGTACATAATCTACAGGACATCACACTTTGCTGAATGGTGGTCCCAATTCCCCCCCTGGAACCCTAAAACTCCCCCCTGGGGGGGATTTCCCCCTTGTTGAGAACCCATGCCCTAGAGAGAGAGCTGCACATGGAAACAGAAAACCAGGTGCAAGCCTTGCTCACAAGCACAAACTTAACCACAAACACTTTTTTTTTTTTTTGGCCATGGTTTGGCGTCCAGCATTTCCACAGTGCAATCCTGCCCCTGTGACTCCCCTTGAATTCCAGGCGCTTAATCCGGAGTCATTTCCACAGTGCAATCCTGCCCCTGTGACTCCCCTTGAATTCCAGGCGCTTAATCCGGAGTCATTTCCACAGTGCAATCCTGCCCCTGTGACTCCCCTTGAATTCCAGGCGCTTAATCCGGAGTCATTTCCACAGTGCAATCCTGCCCCTGTGACTCCCCTTGATTTCCAGGCGCTTAATCCGGAGTCACTCCGCCTAACGAGTTTATTTTAGAAGGATGGGCGAATGTTTCCACATTGCTCTCTGCAAAGCACCGCCCTTCCACATCTAAGCGGCCAGACTTCCCAGGAATGAGTTTGAGGCTCGGTGGGTCGACTGACAATCTCCAGAGCGAAAAACTGGTCTGGGATCCGAGTTTCCTGGGAGGGAGAAAAGTCCTCTGCTGGTCTTCCCTGGGGGGCAGGGGTTATTCTTTGTTATCACCTGGTTCTGAGACTCACACGTCCCCGGTAAATCTTTGCAGGCTTTCAGGCCGAGTTGCAGCCCCGGGTAGCGGCTACCGCTACATGCAATCAGGGCGGGTGCCAGTCTTTTTTGCACCCTAGGCAAGGCTAACTACTTGTGCCCCCCCCACCCATTGCTAACCAATTTTCAAAAACGGATGTCTTGTAGAAAAAAATAAAAGCCTGATGCATTCCTACAAAACTTTTATAAGATGTTATAATTAATTATTATCCATAGCACTGCTGTGGTACTTATCTTAAAATAAAAATTGTCATTTGCATTTTTTTTCCAGGATACTAATCTGTTTAAAACTGTGCCCCTCAGGCCAGTTCTGCGCCCCTCTGAGGTCTGCACCTTAGGCGACCGCCTAGTTCGCTTTAAATGGTAGCACCCGCCCTGCATGCAATCACCCCAGCCGCAACTCCTGGAGAAACCCTTCCCTGATTTCCAGTGCAATCCTAAGAAGACTTGCATTACATCTAAGGCCATTGGAGTCCATGGGGTTGGAAGGGTACTAACTCTACCCGGGAAAGGCACTGTTTGTCGCTTGTGCGGAGAACACACGGGAACTGTTTTGGGAGGATTTGCCTTGGATTCGCCGCTCTCTAGAGGCACGTTTTGTCCCATCCAGTTTCTCCAAACTCAACAATAAGCCCCCCATGCAGTTTTGAGAATTCACATGAGGAAGATGTGCACCTAGAGAGCGGCCAGTCCAAGGGGAAAACCTCCCATACATAAATGGTGGGTGTTACGTGACCAGTACAGCTTTGGGGGGGGGTGTTTGTGTGTGCAAAGTAGGTTGTCTTCGTAGCCACACTGAGGATGTCCAGATTGAGGAGTAAGCCTGACTAACTCCTAAGTAAACGGCGCTTTCTAGGATGCACAGGCTATTTATGCATGGGAGGTTTTGCCTTGGATTTGCCGCTCTCTACATGTGCATTTTCCCCATTCGAATTCTCAAAACTCTGCACGGGGGCTTATTTTTTAGTTCTGAGAATTTGGCTGGGGGAAAAGTGCATTTAAAGAGTAGCAAACCCAAGGCAAAACCTCCCATGCATAAATAGCCTGTGCATCCTAGAAAGCGCCCTGTTCAGTCCTTAAATGGAAGCATAGTTTGTCTTCCCCGCCACACCATAAATTATAAAGGGGGGGGGGGAGAAAAGTTCTTAATGTGCTACTTTAAAAAAATGTCCAGTCTTTGCTTGCAGGGAAAAGCCTAAGTCCCTGGCCTCGGGGCTGGCGTGGGCAGCCAGGCAAAGCGAGAGCCGCCCCGGTCCTTCTCGGCTTGCCGGGTCACTTGCGGGGCTGCCCGGGCTTCGGCTCCAGGGTCACCGGGCTGGGCAGAGACCCGCACACGCGTCTGGGAGCGTGTTCACACAAGCTGCGGGGATAGGGTTGCCAACTTCCAGGTACTAGCTGGAGATCTCCTGCTACTACAACTGATCTCCTGCCCATAGAGATCAGTTCCCCTGGAGCAAAACGGCCTCTTTGGCCATCAGACTTTAGGACATTGAAGTCCCCCCCTCCCCAAACCCCGCCCCCCTCAGGCTCCGCCCCAAAAACCTCCCGCTGGAGGCAAAGAGGGACCTGGTAACCCTAAATATTGTCGAAGGCTTTCACGGTCAGAGTTCATTGGTTCTTGTAGGTTATCCGGGCTGTGTAACCGTGGTCTTGGAATTTTCTTTCCTGACGTTTCGCCAGCAACTGTGGCAGGCATCTTTAGAGGAGTAACACTGTCCTTCAGTGTTACTACTCTGAAGATGCCTGCCACAGTTGCTGGCGAAACGTCAGGAAAGAAAATACCAAGACCACGGTTACACAGCCCGGATAACCTACAAGAACCACTGGTAACCCTAGTTGCCAACCTCCAGGTCCTAGTTGGAGATCTCCTGCTATTACAACTGATCTCCAACCGATAGAGATCAGTTCCCCTGGAGAAAATGGCCGCTTGGGCAATTGGACTCTATGGCATTGAAGTCCCTCCCCTCCCCAAACCCCGCCCTCCTCAGGCTCCGCCCCAAAAACCTCCGGGCGGTGGCGAAGAGGGACCTGACAACCCTATGCAGGGATGCCGGGGCAGCGGCCGGCGCTCAGAGGTGGCCAGGGCCCTTTTTCACGTGGAAGGATCCCCCGAGCGTTTCGGACTCCGGAGCCCAGCGTGGGAGGGCTTGGCCCCATCCCAGAAGGCGGGTGCTGCACTCAGCCGAGAGGAGACCCCCCCCCCCATATCCCCGGCTGGGTCTGGAAGACGAGGAGAGACGCCAGAGGCGACGGCTCTAGCAAAGCCGCCCCCCCCCCCGCCGCCCTTTCAACGCTTCGCAAACACGTTGAGCCGCACTGAGCGAAGCCAGACGGGCGCACGAGCCAGTTGGGGATGCGCGTCGGGAGGGGGGCAGCGGCGCGTCCTGGAGGTGGGGTGGGGTTAGGAAGAGACCATCCCAATAAGTAGTGGTCTTTCCCCCCTCTCCTTCCCGCCGCGGCCAGTTTTTGTGCCAGAGTTTTTGGGACAGGGTTCAAACCCGGCCCAGTTTTGACTTGAGCCGTCGATCCTCTGCAAACCAGGAGTGACCCGTTTCGCTTGGGCTGGATCTGCGGCTCGCCTGCAAAAAGGGGTGTGTTGTTTTTTAAAGCAAGCGTACCTCCCCCTCGGACGTGACTTAAACTCGGCGACCCCACCGGTCAGGAGGGACCCGGTGCTTGCACAGGGGACCTTTAACTTTACCTAACGCTTCTACCTGAAGCTTGGGGGGGAGGGGGGTCCCTGCTCACCTGCACCTACTTAGGGCCCGCCTTGCGATCCCCTCCCATATCCCCCGCCCAAGCGCGGATTTCCGGGGCTCCTTTTCAGGGAGGACGCTCGATTCCGTGCAATACGGGACTCTCGGCAAACGCGCCGTCCAGCCGACGAGGAGGAGCCGCTCCAGAAGCCCCAGCGCGCATGCGGCGTTGTCCGACTTTAAAAAGCACAAAAAAAAACAGAAAGAAAAATCACAAAAGCAAAACACAACCCCCTCCCCAAGCAAGCGAGAACACCCGCCAAACTTTTCCTTGGAACTTTTTATTGCAGCGCAAGGACGCGGCCGCGCGCTCCTCCTGCAGAGATGTTCCCTTGCCATAAAGTTGCAGTAGTCAACAAGGGCCAGAGTCCAGTAGCACCTTAAAGACGAACAAAAATATTTTCTGGTAGGCTATGAGCTTTCGTGAGCCACAGCTCACTTCTTCAGATACAGCTAGAACGGGAATCCATCGGTCTTTCAGTGAGCTGTGGCTCACGCAAGCTCCTACCCTACCAGAAAATATTTTTGTTAGTCTTTAAGGTGCTGCTGGCCTCTTGCCCTTTTTGACTACTGCAAACAGGCTAACACGGCGACCCACGGCGAATTATCTTCATAAAGTTGCAGGTTGCAATAGCTGCCGTTTGCAATGCATGCAAGTGGGCAACGGCTGCAATTGGCAACGGACGCGCCTTGCGGTCGCGGCCGTTTGCAACGTTTCGCACGGGCAATTCTCCCTTTATATCTATTTTTTAAACCACTCCGCCCCCCAACCGGCTTGAGGGGAATCCGGAGCCGAGGCGAGAGGGAGGCGGACGCCTACCTAGCGGGTCGTTTGCTCGACTCCCCGAAAGATGGCACTCCAGGCCGACGTTGCTGCTCCTTCCTCCGGCTCTGCAGCGGGCGGCGGCGGAGAGAGAAAAGAAAGGAGGATGGAAAGGGGGGGGGGGTCGGGGAGGAGGAGGAGGAGGAGAGCGGCTCTGTTGGGCAACTAATCCCTCCAGAGGTTTTTAAATACAGAGCACCCCCCCCCCTGCTCTGCGCGCCCGGCTGCGTTTGGAGAGCTCGCCTTTGCGCGCCCCTCTCTGCCCCCCACCCTGGAAAGAGGCATCGGCCAAGCGCCATCGCTTGGCGCACAGCATCCCTCCTCTGCCCCAATGCAAACTGGATTCCTAGCGGTGGGGTGGGGTGGGGTGGGGGGTCATGGGCCCAGAAGTGGAGAGAGAGCGCTTTTTTCTTTTTGGCCCCCGGAGAGGAAGATTGGGGGTCGATGACGCGCGGGGAAGGTCCGCTGGTTTTAATGCCTAGATCTTTGCAAAAAGAAAAGAGAAGGAACCTCGCCTGGCCTCGAAGCAGATCCCAGCTGGCTGCTGGGCTGGCCAGAAACACTAAAACTTTCCCTCTCCCCCTCCCTCCGTCCCTCGCAGCCCCCACTCATTTCTTCCTCTCCCCCCACCCCACCCCGGGTGCTGCCTTCGCCTTTGAAAAGCGCGTAGCTAGGGAACGGCGGGCGGCCCGCGGAGGCGGAATTTCCCAACGTGTGAAATGTTCTTAGCGCTGCCATTGAGCGGGTGCAATAAGGCGTGAGGGGGAACTAATCTCTCCATTTAAATGTTTGTGGCAATTTTACCTAAATGAATTTTAATGCTAAACGAGGGATAATTCCCTATTTGTTACCCGTTTACTTCTCTTTCCTCGGCCGGGAAAAAGCCCTCCAACGTCAGGCGGGGAACAATCGCGCGCGTCCCCCCCCCCTTCCAAATACACTCAAGGCATATTATTCATTAATGTGTTATAATTACAGCTGATTAAGTGTCGGGATAGAATGAGGCTTGGTTTTGCAGGGTGGGTTTCCCGCCCGCCCGCCCCCCCTCCAAACTTGAAATGTGCAAAATGAGTTAAATTTAGTATTGGGGTGGGTGGAAGAATTCCTTCTCCCTCCCCTGAAAGGCGGCGTGCAAACGCAGGCTGCTGGACTTTTGGAGTTCCCAAGGGGCGGTGTATTTGAAGTTGGGGTTTTTTAAAGGAACAATTTTTAAAAACAAAGAGCCCCTGACAGTGTAGATGCTGGCAACCCATGCCGTTCTACAGTTGCCCGGTTATGCAGAAATTAGGAACTGGCCTTTTAAAGGTAGGAAGGGTCCCTCTAGGCAAGGGAAATATGAGACAGATGGGAGGGAAGAATCCGACCTGGAGACCAAAAGTACTCCTTGCCACTGGCTAGTCACCAAACTAACTACATCTTTCCCAGTTGGGGTTGAAAAACCCAGTGAGATCTATGACCAGAACTTTAGGACTTCATGGAGAAGAGTTGGTTTTTATATGCCGATTTTCTCTACCACTTAAGGAAGAATCAAGATGCCTTACAATCTCCTTCCCTTCCCCTCCCCACAACAGACACCCTGTGAGGTAGGTGAGGTTGAGAGAGCTGTGACTAGCCCAAGGTCACCCAGCTGGCTTCGTGTGGAGGAGTGGGGAAACCAATCCGGTTCACCAGATTGGCTTCCGCCGCTCATGTGGTTCTCTAGATCCGAGTCCACCACTCTTAACCACTACACCGGGCTGGCTCCCTAGAAGTAGACTGTAGCCATGAACTGTAGGTTTGAAAAAGGATCTTTATGACAATTTTGGATGAAGGGTGACATAGCTTAAATCCAAATGTGTGACTTAGGCCTTAGGATTTCAGTGGCACTGCTCCCATCAGGGAGAGACATACAAAGTGGATTCGCCAGTGACCGGCCCTGATTTATCACCAGGCATTTCGGATTATGTGCAGATTAGAAATTAGCCCTGGCACCTCTTCTTTGAGCAATCCAGCCTTGGAAAGGCTCTCCGACCCACACGAGTAAACAAAAGGTGAGGCGCATAATGCTCCAACAGCAGGTGAGGCCATCCATCAACCCCTGCCTAGTGAGTCCACAAAACAACCCGGGCTCCGCTTTTAAATAAAAGAAGGGAATTGTTCAGGGCGAGTTTATGGGGTGACGTCGATTTGAATGGCAGACACCACACGGCTTTCTCACCGCCGAGGTCTTTTGTTCACACCACTCCATCGCTCCTAGCATCAATTTTTGAATAAAGTTTTTTTTTTTTAATAAGCATGCTTTAGCTAAAATATTTGTATGTTTGTTCCGAGCCCCTTGGGGAACACTTTTAACAGCTGCCGTTTTATTTAGAAGAAAATTATAAGGTATTGTATCCTAAACATGTTATTTGATTCTATTTAACCAGTCGGCTGCAACGTAAAGAGTACAGCTGTGCTGGGAAATTGGTTAATGGCCCAGTCTGCAGCCAATCACAACACAGGATTTATTTATGAGCATTAGATATATATATATATATTTTAAGTCTTGTCCCTTTGCTACAAGTAGTTAATGTACAAATGTGCATTTATTTGGATTTCGGGAAAAGTGTTTTTTTAAGTGCTACACCTGATAATAAATCTAATTTGAACAGAAGTTTAATCAGTTTATTAGAACAATTTAATTTAAATGTCACCTGTGAGTCATTTAACAAGATGCAATTGTTTTTAAAACCCCGTCAGATTTCAGGCGGTTAAACCTCTTTTTTTTTTTTTTTTTTGCCTCGGAATCTTAACATTTGATAAGTCTTAATGATCAGCCTGAAAAGAAACAGGGCAAACTGTACAATATGGTGTAACATGATTCACTTAAAAAAAAAAAATTAGAAAGTTATCGGGGGTTCAACTCTATTTCGAGAGGTAGATGGGCATGCTGCTCGAAAATTGCCACAGATTTGGAGGGCTAAGGGCAGCAGCAGAAGAAATTTTCCAAGCAGGGGAGGCAGCGTGACAAAAAATAATTTGCTTTTATTTTAGATTCAGATTTCATTACTGCACTCAAACTACTACAACTTGGGCTTTGCGTTATTGTACAATCCAAACAGTTTCAATCAGAAACTCTAAGACTCAATGTGCAATGATTATTAATAATAATTCGCTCCTTGGTTTCTTGATAGAAAAAGGCTATCAACAAGCATTTTGTTTAACCACAACAAAAGTATAATTAGCTTATCCCACTTAGTAAATCTGTATGCATGCCAACTCATACCAAACTGCTACTTTTACAAAAAAAAAAGCAATAATACAGTTCATTTTTCCAGTCCTTTTTTGTTTTTTTGTTTTGTTTTTTTGCACAAAAAAGTTTATTTACAATGTATACATAATATGCTCCATGAATGGGACTATGGAAAAATGCATGACTGTTGCTTTGCCCAAAAAATAAAAGTCAACGTAGTAAAAAATAACTCTTCAAGTTCGTGTTTTTTTGAGCAGCATAAAACAGGAAGTGATGTCGGTGGTGTTGGCTGCTGCTTCATGGGGACGACAACGATGCTTGGATGTGACAATTATCTTCAAATACACTTTTCTCTCGGTTTCCATCCCTTCTCCTCTCAGTCTTCTTAAGACACTGCCAGCAACAGCTGATTAATCATTGTTGAGGACTGTTGTTTTTCCCATCCTTCCCGATTTACATCTGTTCAGGCCAATTCAAATATGGTGAGTAAATGAATTAGACATGCAAATTCACGCCCCAGGCTAGAAAAAAGGGGGAGGGCGGAGAAGAAGGAGAAGAAGAAAAGAGAGAAATACAGAGTGCATGGCTGAAATCCTAGGAAAGAAGAAATGTTCTTCTGCCTGACATAGATTTTTTTTAATGCTCTAAAAATCTGCAAATAAATTGTTTTTGTCATTTGCAGGATAACTGTAAGGCTTTCTCTCTCTTTTTTAAAATGTAAGGAGGCTTCTGGAGGAATTGAAGAGCTATGGAAACAACACACATAGTGTGGAAAAAAATTCACATTTTTTTCTTAAAAAATCTATAAGAAACAACGTAATATGGTTAATAGAATAATAGCATTTTACAATATTCCACTCTGTTGCCTTATATAGTTATTTCTGCATGTCCCCCAGACGTTGAACCGGTTGCGGTGTGTTTCATCCTGCTTTCCAGGGTCCCTGTAAAAGACGAATGAGGATAGTCCCTTGGTCCAAACTAGATGCCAAGATCGGAACTCCGTCAAGTCACTGCCAAGCGACGACATTCAACTCTGCCGTCGTTGAAGGTAAAAAGTATATTCCCGTAAGCTACTGAGCATGAATGTCCATGACTTGTCCACTCATTGCTGGGTCTCCTGTGTTGAGCATGGTGGGGCTAGTTGCTGACATCGGCATTCCAGGGTGGGGTGGCCCTCCATGCATCATCATTGCGGGGTGGTGTGGGTGTCCAGGAATGTAGGAATGCATTGGGGGGCCGTGGCGCAGCTGAGCCGGATGTGGGGGCATCTGGGGTGGCGTATAACTTGGCTGTCCCATATTCATGCCCATTGGACCACCCCGAGACATGTAATCCCCGGGCATACTTTGCAGTCCTGCAGAAAGACAGAGACAGAAAAAGAAAGAGAGAAAGAAATATTCGTCAGCATTGAACCTGATTGACGTAAAAGGCAACACGGCTTTCTCAAGTTTTAAATCTTTCCCTTCCAGGAGTTCCGCACAGGAATGATGTTTTAGCACATGAGGTCCTTGGGAATACTCGGACAATGTTCGGTATGCACCGACACAAACGTTCGTTTACAGTTTGCAACAAAGAAAATAAATGTGTAAGTTACTTATTCACCACCACAACATTTGGAAAGCAGGACACACAATTCAAGTGTAGAGCACAGATATTGTGTAGGAATATCATATTGTTTTTTATTGCGGTCATCAACGGCATTCTGCGTGACATACTGCACAGACAGAAGAGATGTCCCCCAGTGTCCCCTGAAAGAACAACACAGGGATTTGCTTCTAGCGGCTTTCATTATACTGAAAACAGCTGATGGGTATGTGGACCTCAGAGGATGCTTGACATTGATTGCCTCCAGTATCCTTGGTTCAGTCCCTTAGAGCGCTCCAGCCCCCCCTTTTTTAAGAAACATGTTTTTCTAGTGTGCCAGGCGCAGATAGAACTGAACGGGTTTGCACGAGAGAACTACAATAGCCCTATGCAGATGCTCATTCATCGCACGGGAAGGGAGCGGCGTCACTCATGTGCAGGCCCTGCTCCTTGCAATCGCCGAGTGGTTGCCCAGGGCGGGTGCATGGTGTTCGTGCTCTTGTATGCCCCCTCCCTGTGATCAGCATGGATTGTTGTTGAGGGGGTGCATGGGCGCTCCCGCCCTGTGTGGATCCCTTGGCAATCACGTGGAAGCGGGGCCAGCGCCCTCATGCCTGTTCTCATGCGGGGGCTGACGGATGGGACATCAGCATAGGTTCAATGTGTTTACTAAAGGGCTTGGTTTAGTAAAAGGTTTGGAAAAGGAACCATGGTTCAAAAACCGTGTTCTTCACAACAACAGTTTACTCCACTTAGACAGCAAAAATGACAGTTGTGAATCTAAAAGGGGGAGGGGTGTAAAAAATAAGCCATGTTTTGTAAGATGGGTAGGGGCCAAGCAAGGTGTATGCATTATTCAAGAAAGGCCTCATACAACGCTGAAATTGATAAGATTACAAAGGATGATGGATAAATCAAACCTGTTATTTTTTTTAAACACATAAAAATCAATAACAGTTATCAATTAATTCCTTCCCTGTGATCATTCATGTCTGTGGGGGTGGGGGGAGTGAGAGAGAGAAGCGGAGAGAGAGATACAGAATTCAGTCAACCTTTCAGTGATTTTTTTGAGAACAATAAGAAAAAATTGGGCCTGGGACAATAAACCTCCCCTCTTTACGTGAAGCTCTGCCTTCTGCATGGATTGCTGTAGTTGATGGAAACTGACAGGTGTATTGTTTCTGAGAGCTATAAGCTCTTTAATCATCCAGGGTGAAAGGCATAACGCTATCGCTAAGCAGGTTCAATTGGCTTTACTTCTAAGTAATAATGCGCCGCAAATGCTGCGAACACCTTGGAATCAGGTCTCCAGACTGGAGCAACGGAGAGCTGCTTAATCTAGCCTAAAGGAACATTTTTGAACTTAATGAAAATTGGTTATAAAATATACTGTACTCACAGCTGTTTAATGAAAAAAAAGGATGATTTTTTGTGTGTAATAACCTATTAATTTAATTGGTCACGAAGCATAAAATACATCATTTAAAATTTAATTGACCTAGAAAGTTAAGAAACAATATTTAAATTAACTGAGCTGGGGAACAAAAAAAAAAAAAAAGTCTGTGATGAGGTAATAAAGCCGGTTGCGTTCCCCAAGCTGAGATGAAATGTTTTCACAACTAATAGATTAAAAAAGGACCCTTATTTTTGAGACACGCTGCAGAGGAGACATAACTGTGAAAGACCAAGGCTTTGACCACCAAATGGTATGTTAATGTAATCCGGGAGGGGGGGCGGTGTGCCACGAAAAGGCTCAAAAGCGAAAAAAATAGAAACCGCTGGCTTTAAGTTCAGAAACCAAGCTTCAGAAACAATGAAGGAAGTATTTTAAAAATGCACTCCTGTTTCCACATGGTCTAACTTTTATTTATCCTCCCCCCATGCCCCAACCAAGGTCTTGTATAATGTGTTTGTGTGTGTGCGTATAGCCCCCCCCCCCAAAAAAAAACCATACAAGAGCAAGAAACTGGGACAGGGTTTGTGAGCTTATTTCTCTCGGCCTGCTACCGAAGTCTGCATTAATGATCTCTATTTTTGTATACTGAATAAGTCAAATCCATTTGTCACACTGCAAGTGATGGCATACTTAATTTGGATATAGTCAATTAGCCCGGGCTAAGCTCCGCAGCCTGCTGTGCGCACCTCTATTTTGTATTCTCCTTTTTTTCCCTTTGCCCTGCGTAATCCCATTATGACGGAGGGACAAAGAGGGAAATAAACTTTAAAAATATATATAAGGAACTTAAAAAAAAAATCCGACGACCTTCCTATCCTAAGCAAAGCTTTTAATTAAAAAAAAGAAAGAAAAACAACAAGAAAGAAGTCTGTGTTGGGTTTTTTTTTTTTTTTTTGGTGTCTTGCAGGTTAGTGCAGAAATGTAACTCATGCATCAACTGTGGTTAGACAGATTTATGACACTTCGGGGACGTGCTCTTTCCTCTCCGTGCACGGCTGCAGACTGCTTACATTTTGCAAATCAGTCTGTTACTATGACAACTCCGCCCCGCTCTCCTCTTGGCTGTTTCTTGTTTTGTCATGTGGTCAGTACTGAATAATCGGAACACACAGGGATAAATGTACATCACATACAGTGCTTTTCTAAGCCCGGGAAAGCTCGATCGAGACGGAGGGGAGAGAGAGAGAGAGAGAGAGAGAGGAAAGAGAATGCAGAGGCCAAGGATTCCACGGAAAGACACATGAACAAGCATGAAGATATGGGCAAGGAGAACGTAAGGAAAACGCCCACCGCTAGAGCAAAGTGAAGATAAAGACCCCGGATGTACTTACTTCCCCCTGGCTTTGCGATTGGTTAACTAGATGGTTACATGTAGTGCCACTGACCCTCCATGCCCATATTCATGGTCATTCCACTCATAGGTCCTAGAAGGGAGAGAAAAAAAATCCAAGAAGATGCCAGAGAATGAGCAAAGTCAACAGATAGTGCCAAAAGACCCTTTAAAAAAAAACAGATCCCAGAGGGGGGTCGGAGGAATGTTCAGAGAGAGACGAGAAAAGAGCCCTGTCTTGTCCGGGGTTTTTTTATTTTTTTTTTAAAGGCGGCGTCAAGAAGACAGGCGGAGAGCAAGGGGAAAAGCGAGCGAGTGAGGTAGAGCAGGAGGCGAGGCGGAGTTCACCTGTGGTCGAGTGCGGCATGACTGACATTACAACTTGGGAGGAAAGCGCATTGCGTCGCGGCACTTACCGGGCGCTCGGATCCCCATGTGCTGCTGACCATCCATCACAAAACCTCCCATTGGCTGTCCGTCTGCGTTATAAGGTGTTCCTTGGCTGACTAAAAAGGTGCAGGAAACGGCTTAATATCGCTTTATCAGCAAAAAAACTGACCAGTTGTCTTGGAAGAAAAATGAAGCAGTGCATTTCGAGACATGCTTGGGGTTTGAGTACTACAGGACTCCATGTTGGCTATCTTAATTTTTTGGGTCATAACGGCATCTCGGGGCCTTACGGCAAACAGTGATAGATACCATGTGTCTGCCGTTAGCCTGATCCCGGACTGTGAAGGAAGACCATATACCACACGATAGCACACAGGCAGCCCTTACTAAGCAGACCTTTGCTCTCATTCTATTGCATGGAGTGACCCTACTTCCCTCGTGTGGCTCTGGTGGCAGCAAAGACCAGGGCCCCCCAACCTTTTTGAGCCTGTGAGCACATCTGGCATTCAGAAGGGCGGGCACATCCACAAAATGGCTGCCCCAAAATGGGTACCCTAGGAGGTGGAGCCAGCCACAAAATGGCTGCCGCAGCTTCACTTCAGTCACACAGTGAAGATCCTTGTGCTGTGGTGGCAGCTGCTGCCAAAGCAACATTAAAAAGAAATCTGCATAGCCACTCAAATCCCCGTGCTGGGCAAAAGCCCCATCTGGCCCCACCCACTTTCTAGAAACACTTGGTGGGCATCAAGAAAGGAACTGGCGGGCACTACCCTGGGGGCCCCTGGCGTAAGGAAGTAAGGAATCCACTTGCTTCCTGCGGTCATCTGCCTACAGGAGTCTAGATCCTGCCACCTCACTTGCATTTTCCATGTCTGTTTGTGTGCGAAATTTCCAAGGTTAGACAGTATATCTACATAATTGACTTAAAACATGGAGCTGGTCCTGCTAGAGCCAAGAAGTCTAGAAAAGGTCTGCTGTTGATACAATATTAGGGAGCTGTTCCAGCACCAGAGTGGAGCTGCCTGAAACTCTTTCCCCATTTCCATTTTCCTTTGCCCAAGTAGACTGATCCTCACCAAATGGAACGAGGACCCTGCACACCTGGGAGGTCTTTTGTTCAGACGAGTGGGCAGACCTCTTGGATTTGGAGAGTGCATTGAAACCCAGAAGCGGATGGTTAATATTAAGGGATCAGGCTTCGAAATGTATGCCAAATACATCTGATACAATGGGGGGGGGGGGAATCAGCTAGATTCGAGTCCAGTAGCACCTTAGAGACCAACAAGATTTTCGGGGAATGAGCTTTCGAGAGTCAGATATGTATCTGACGAAGGGACCTTTGTCTCCCGAAAGCTCATACCCCAAAACTTTTGGTCTCTAAGCCTCTACTGGACTCGAATCTAGCTGTTCTACTGCACACCAACATGGCTACCCTCAGAAAAAATAGGGGGAAATCGACCAATTCGACTATTCCTACAGGAGGCGCTATACTGTAGTTACAATGCGTTCCTACTGAAGCGGCGTCTCCTTCGCTACCACTACCAGTGACCAGTAGCCTTGCCAATTGATAGCATCTCAGAGCCACCATCTTGGAAATTAGTCTTGGCATTAAACAAGAAAAATGAATAATACGCCCCACCCCCTTTGCCAACAAACTGAAAACACCCAGAAACAATAATTTAAATACTTTGATTTTCAGAATCTAGATGCAAGCCCAAAATCTCAAAGAATGGGAACTCAAGAGTCGTTATTTCTTTAAACAATGTGAGATACCCAAATGTGGAGGGGGGGAGTGTTAACAAGAGACAGATAAAGGTAAAATAGGCACTGTCGAGTATTTTCACCATTACTCCTATTCTGGATTTTAACAGAACATTAAAAGCTGGCTTCAGAAGAAAGCTGCCTTGGGTTATTAAAGAACATAAAGCTCCACCTCATTGAATGTCTTTGAACTCTACTGAGTCCCACAAGCGATTGTGACCCCTTTGCCCTTTTGACAGGTAATAAAGTTTACAGCAATTCCACACCAAGCCATGCACCAGGGAGTGGTAGTATGAGCAGAAAGAGCTGGGGAGGGAAACCCAAACACGAATAATCCGCTTGCAACATGAAGGCTAAACTGTGTGCCAATATGCCCATCACGTTAACTTACCTATATCAATTAACCTCTGCTCAAACAGATGTATTTTTTTTTCAAATGTGTTAAAAGTTTACTTAACAGCGGTAACAAAGACAAGACCTGGCTTTGTTTAAACCAGTCCCGGCGTTCCCTTTTAACTTATTTACCAGGTAACGGACCTCCTGGTGAATGGCTTGTGGATGGGTTTGGTTTTGGTTTTTTTTTTTTTTTTGCATTTGTGATCATGACTACAGTTAGTGAGAACTTGCCTGCTCGATTGGACTGGTCTATCATGGGTTGAACTATTCTTCTTCTAGCATTAATAAACCTGGAGGGGGGAAAAAAAGAAAGGAGAGAAAGAGGGAGTGAGCGCGTTAGTCAAAAAGAGAACCACTGGTCTTGTAGAGTCTTGTCCGCGCAAGCAGATTCAAGTGAGGCAAAACCTGTAACCTCTAATGACCTTTTGCAAATACAAGCCTAGGGTTTCGGGTCTGATTTATGTCGGCCGGCTTTTACCATAGCTGGACACTTCCATTTCATCTTTTATAAGGGAATTAGCAGAGTTTTCGGGGAAGCAATAACGGCATGAGGCTGGGGGGGGGGGGATGTTGGGAAAGAGATATCCTGCCCATAAAGGCATCTGTTCTCCTTGCCTTCCACACCCTATTAGTGATATTGCTGGATAAGTCCTCTTAATTTTTTCCCCTTCCCCATTTTTTTTATCAAAACCTTCCCTGCCTCTCGCAAACATAATTCTATTTTAATGCCTACCGTTAAGATAATGAACTGTGATGGCAGCTCACCATCAAATGAGAACACGTCTGGAGTTTTATCGCCGCCCGGCTCAGTCCAGTAGGGACTTCAGAGCAAAGCATTCCTGGTAGATTTTTGTGGTACATCCTCCTCCCCTTTCCTTGATCTTTATGCAAAGTCAAGGAGAGGTCACTGCTATCCAGTAATGGAACCTCTTGTTTCGTTTTTCTGCTGCTGGGTTCTGAACATTTACAGTAAACATCTTGTTAAATTGTAATTACGATATTACCGATAAGGGGAACGAAATCTGATTCCGACGAGGCGGCGAGAGTTAAAACATTTGTCACCCGAGCTTAACAATCGTGAACATTTTCACTTGACTTAATTAGCTCCGGAATTGTTGTACTGGAGACGATAGTTGATTAAGATGCAAAGCGAAGATAGTTAATAAGGTGGTGTAAATGGCAGATCTTAAACAAAGGGAAAGAACCTAGAAGCAAAAGCAGTAATGCTGAAATGTCATGCTCTACTTTGTTTGCTAAGAACACCATCCAGCGTAGCTCTCCTTCAATCTTTCAGCCAAAACGTTCAGTGTGTGGCAGAGCGGGTTTAGTGGTAGACTGTGTTCTATCCCAACAGGTTCCCCTTCCCAAAGCAATGGGACAAAACAACATCTACCCATTCAAAATGGCATGACCCCAAAAATGTATATTTTGCTGTTGCTTGTTCCAAGTCTAATCAAAAGAACAATGGTTCAGGTTGGGTCTCTTGACTACATTTAGCTCAAGGGAAATAATACCCCTTCCTCCCCTCAATAGGGGTAGGCTTGGTATATTGACACATTCAAATGCAACCTCTTCCACAAATCCATCAAGAATATTATTCTGACAACTGGGTCTCAAACAATCAGTCCCTTGGATACAAGCAGTTTTGCTCTGATCTGGATGGCCCAGGCTGGTCCAATCTTGTCAGAACCCTGGAAACTAAGCAGGGTCGACCCCGGTTAGTCCTTGGATGGGAGACCACCAAGAAAGACCAGGGTTGCTATGGAGAGAGAGGCCATTGCAAATCACCTCTGTTTGTCTCTTTCCTTGTCCTGGGATGGCCCAGGCTGGCCCAATCCCACCAGGTCTCTGAAGCTAATCAGGGTCATCCCTGGTCAGTATTTGGATGGGAGGACACCAAGGAAGTCCAGGGTTGCTTGCTAAGCAATGGAAAACTGCCTTTCTGGTTTTGAAGACTCTATGAGGAGGTCTTTAAGCAGAGGTTGGATGGCCATCTGTCGGGAGCACTTGGATTGTGGGATCCAGCATGGCAGGGCATTGGACTGGATGGCCCTTGTGGGCTCTTCCAACCTTGTGTGATTTCATGATTTATGAGGTCTCCATAAGTTGGCTGTGACTTGATTGTACTTTCCACCACCATGGTACAAGTAATTTCCTGGCAATCAAGTATACATTTCTAACTAAAGTTATTTAGCATTAACAAAAGTTGTTATTCTCAAGGAATTTGCCGGATTTCCCTCCATTACGTGCTGATTTGCAAATATAGTAGTTATATATTTGTTCCACCACCGCAATTATTGTTAAATATTACCAATGCCTGTGTGGAAGAAAGGAAAGCTAATGGTTCCATATTCTTCCAGCACAATAAATGCTGTAAATAGGGGTAAGTAAACTTTTTGGCCCATGCATCGAAAAACATGCATGGACTATCATGATTCTCTCCCACCCTCCCTCAAAGGAGCTCCAGGTGACATAATGGATCTCCCCTCCTCCACGTAACACACACAAACTTGAGGTAGGTTAGACTGAGACCACGTGATTGGCCCAAAGTCACCTATTGAGTTCCATGGCTGGGTCTTTCAAGTGCTAGGGCAGGAGTCCCCAATGTGGTGCCCATGGGTGCCATGGTACCTACCTATGCCTTTTCTGGTGCCTGCCAAGTGTTTTTAGGAAGCCAGGTAGGGCTTTTGCCTAGCAAGGCTTCTGATAGACTACTGGAAATTTGATTGGCTATGCAAATTTTTTAAAATGTTGCTTTGGCAGCAGCTGCCATCACAGCACAAGGATCTTCAGTGTCACTGAACTTAAGCTGTGGCAATCGTTTTGAGGCTGGCTCTGCCTGCTATGACAGCCATTTTGTTGCTGAGCTCACTGTGCCATGTCACAACTCCAAATGTCCCCGCAGGCTCAAAAAGGTTGGGGACCCCTCTTTTTATGAAGAGGATGGCGCACCGGCGACTGAAGAGGGAAGAGAGATTAGCTCTGAGCTCAGCTAGACACTCTGGTTGCAAGCTGAGCTCTGGTGGCAACTTCCACCACTTTCCTTTCCCTAGATTTAACAGCCATCGGCTATTCATCAACCATTTCACACTTTAAAAAGGGGAAATGAAATTTAATTTTTCTGTGACACTATAAAGAGAAAAGTTGCCACATCTCTCAAGCAATTGACCGATCTACTTGATAGCAGGTAATGCAGTATCCGCTTCTCAGAAAGTGTCTTTAGCTGTTTTATCCAGGGAGTGATATATTTATTTCATGCAATATTATTTTGTGGACATGCTAAAACAATGTGGGCTAGGGAGTGTATATGATCCGGACAAAATGGGCATGGTCGTTCTTCTGCAATAATTTTATCGCAACGCCTTATGTCTCGGCTGTGTCTAGGGCATTACATCCCGCCAATGAGAAAGCTCGTCTGAACTTATGAATTTCTAACCAGCAGAAATAGTCTGGCAAGGAGAAAGTTCTGTTGAAGGGGCCTCTATCGCTTTGGCGGCTCTCCTCGAATGGGGTGAGAGGCTCTGAGTTTCTGGGAGCTAGAACCCAATGCTGCCATCCCCAGCAGTACGGCCGGCATCCCGAGGACTGCTCCCTTTGATTGCTCGGGTGGAGAATCAGCACCATCGGTCAAGCAAAACGGTCTAGGGTGGGGACTCCTCTGCAGGGGATTTGCCTGCCCCTTCTCTAAAAATTGTGGGTGGGTAAATAAGAAATGTGGGCATCTGCGTGCATGTAAAGTGCTGTCAAGTCTCAGCCGACTTATGGCAACCCTGCATGGTTTTCAAGGCATGAGAGGAGCAGAGGTGGTTTGCCACTGCCTGGCTCTGCGTAGCGAACCCTGGGTTTCCTGCGTGGTCTCCCATCCAAGGACTAACCAGGGCCAACCCTGCTTAGCTTCCGAAATCTAAGGAGATTGGGCTAGCCTGGGCCATCCAGGTCAGGGCAGAGGTGGTTTTCCATTGCCTACCTCTGCATAGTGACCCTGGACTTCCTTGGTGGTCTCCCATCCAAGTACTAACTAGGACCGACCCTGCTTAGCTTCCGAGAACTGAGGAGATTGAACTAGCCTGGGCTATCTAGGTCAGGGAAGAGGTGGTTTGCCATTGCCTGTCTCTGCAGACCAACCCTGGACTTCCCTGGTGGTCTCCCATCCAAGTGGTAACCAGGGCTGACCCTGCTTAGCTTCTGAGAGCTGATGAGATCGGACTAGCCTGGGTTGTCGAAGTTAGGGCTAATAATTGTGTGCCATCAAGTCGCAACTGACTCATGACAACCTCTCATGGGTTTTTCAAGGCAAGAGATGTTTAGAGGTGGTTTGCCATTGCCTGCCTCTGCAGAGCAACCCTGGACTTCCCTGGTGATCTCTTATCCAAGGACTATCATTTCAGTAATTTTAAAAGAAAGCGTAATGAGAATAACTTCTTTTTTTGTTATGCATTACCCAAAGTGTAAATACTATTTACAGATTTTCATTCAATCTTCATTCACTGTTACTCTTGCCTCCAATTTTGAAAGTGTAAACTCTGATGTTAAAATCATCTTTGTAATTATGTTGTACTAAACACACATATCAGACTTGTGAGCAAAAGGTTATAGCAATTCTCATCTCTCATTATAAAACACCATGTAAAATAGGCAATTAAAAATTCTACCTTCCTGCCTATTAGTTATCTTACACCATGACCAATTAGAAAATGGCTTGCATTGCCAGAAAGTGATTTTCATACACGCTTTCAAAGGAAAACGACAAAGAAATAAGCTTTTATAAAACAACAACAACAACCACCCTGAAAGCCCAATGAAATATTGTATTTGTGTCGGTATATTACATTTACACTTGTGAGGTAGGCGGCTTCATCCAGTTAGAGAAACCCATGCAAAGAAACAGATTTTTATGCGTTAATTAGTTCTGTAAGTGGTAAAGTCCGCTACTGAGGAGACCCTCTGGTATAGGTATTAGTTTGCATGTGCGCTAATCTCACTGTGCTTGGAGGACGACAGTCTTTGGAGAGAATCCTCCTATGCAGGAGCTGGCAAAAACTGTAATAGCATAGTGGTTAGAGCAGCGTTTCTCAATCAGGGTTCTTCGGAACGCTAGGGTTCCGTGAGAAATCACTAGGGGTTCTGTGAGAAATAGTGATGAATAGGCTAATCATATGTAAATCATATGTAATCATATGTAGGGGTTCCCTGAGACATGAATATTATTTCAAGAGTTCCACAAGGGTTAAAAGGTTGAGAAATGCTGGGTTAGAGGGTCGAACTAGGATCTGGGAGACCCAGGTTCGAATCCCACTTCTGCCAGGGAAGCCCATTGGGTGACCTCGGGCCAGTCAGACACTCTCACCCTAACCTACCTCATGGGGTTGTTGTGGGAATAAAATGATGAAGAGAACCATGTGAGCTGCTTTGGATCCCCATTGGGGAGAAAAGGTGGGTTATCAATAAAGTAATTTTATACCCCTGCTTTTCTCCCCAGTGGGGTCCCAAAGCAGCTTACATTGTCCTCCATTCCTCTATCCACACAATGACCCTGCGAGGTAGGCTGGGCTGAAAGTATGGGACCAGACCAAGGTCACACAGCCAATGACAGGACTGCAGTTGGTCAGGGGAGAAATGTGGTTGGTCAGGGGGGATACTAGAGCAGTGGTTCCCAAAGTGAGCAGTACCACCCCCTGGGGGCGGTGGGATTACCTAGGGGGGCACTAAGTGCCAAGAGGGCAGCAGGGGGGCACTAGAGGTGGGCCCCTTCAACTGTGTTGTTCCCTAATTTACAATAGATCACGCTATTTTACCATGCTGGCAAATTTGATGGAAACTATCAGAATTTTTTTTCCAGATTGAAGAGCTGGTACCACTGGATCAAGTTCATCAGTTTTGTGGAATAAATTTCAACCAAAAGTTTTTAATTTGATTTTGAATAGATGTGCAATTAATTGTTACTGTTTTGAAATTTTATTGATATTATCTTCTTTAGTGAGTCATGCAAACCCCTATTTTGAATAATGCTTTTTATAAGATAGGGTAGGGGGCGCTGGGGTTGGGTTTGTGGAACCAAGGGGGCGGTGGCCCAAAATGTTTGGGAACCACTGTACTAGAGGCTTTGACTGGCCAATCAGAGGGCAGAATGGGGACGTGGCAGCTAAATAGGGAGCTGGGAGTGGCTACCCCTCAATGAGAGGCAGAAGAAAACTTTCAAATGCTCCAGAGCAAAGAGGGAAAAGGTTATTTTTACTCTGACACTAAGAGTTTGAACGTTATTTTGGTTACTGCTATTGTCAAATAGAGCATTAACCCACGAATGAACACGAATTGTTAGTTTCTTGGGCACTTCCAACCTGCCAGACATCCATACCCAGATGTGGCTGTCTGAAAAAATCTGCCCACACCCCTTTGGCTTGGGCAGAACCAAAAACCTTTTAGTTGGGGTGGGCGGGGAAGAAAACATCGGGAAGAAGACTGGATGCTCCTTTCTCTCCTCCTCTTGACAAGTCATCAGAAGCACGTGACAAACATGTGAGAGCGCCAATCCCCTGTCAGGTGGAGGGAGAAAAGAAGGGGGTGGTGTGTCTTGGTCAAGAGGACTTCTTCCCCCTCAAAAGGTGAGAGGTTTCACTCTGGATTCGAGTCCAGTAGCACCAACACAAATTCCAGGGTATGAGTTTTCAAGAGCCAAAGCTTCCTTGGTCAGATACGTCTCTGGCTCCCGAAAGCTTGTGTGTGTGAAGTGCCGTCAAGTCGCTTTTGACTCATGGTGACCCTATGAATCAATGTCCTCCAAAACGTCCTATCCTTCACAGCCTTGCTCAGATCTTGCAAATTGAGGGCCGTGGCTTCCTTGATAGAGTCAATCCATCTCTTGTTGGGTCTTCCTCTTTTTCTGCTGCCTTCAACTTTTGTAGCATGATTGTCTTTTCCAGTGACTCTTGTCTTTGAAAGCTTATGCCCCGAAAATCTTGATGGTCTCTAAGATGCTACTGGAATGGAATCTTGCCATCCTCCCGAAACAGATTTCACTTTGAAGCCTTTCTCTGCTAATACGGACCACTTGTTGAAGAGAATGGGGTGTGGTTGTCTTATCCTAAAGAGGCAACACGCACAGGATCGAAGAGCGGATGGGGCATGTCAAGTCAGCTTACTTCTCTTGAAGCTATTGAGGAATTCACACTGTGTGAGACTTCTAGGGGTGGTGGGAGGGGGGTGGTGGGCTGCATACTGTGCTGCTTACTGGCTGTGAGGTCCCCCCCAAAAGATGCCTTGCCTGGGGAACCCCCAACATCCCGTAGGTTGCCAGTCTCCAGGTGGTGGCTGGAGCTCTCCTGGAATTACAACTGGTGTCCAGATGACAGAGACCAGTTCCCCTGGAGAAAATGGCCGCTTTGGAAGGTGGACTCTATGGCTTTACACCCCACTAAAGTCCCTCTCCTCCCCAAACCTCTCCTTCCCCAGTCTCCACCCCAAAAAAATGTCCAGGAATTTCCCACCCCAGGGCTGGCAACTCTAAGATTCTTGGACCTTGCGTCGAACAGAGTATACTTGGAATGAGTCCCATAGAGTAATACAAGTGAAAAACTGTACTTCACGCATGGGTTTCCAATGGTAATGCTTTCCCTGTGGATCCCTCCAAAGAGATAATTCCAAAAAAAACGCCATGGAGCAAGACTGTATATTAAAACTAAGAAACAGTTCTTAAAATATATGTGTGGCCCATTTCAGTAATGCAATGCGGAAACCACATACTCATGCAAAATTTCAGATTTCCTTCAATGAAATTAATAAATAAATAAATTCAGAGGGGTTGACTGGGGACAACTGCCCAAACCTGAGGAATATTTATCCACAATCTGAGCTTTTTAGAAAAATTCACCGATGAGTTCCTTCTAAACCCAACCCAGATTGTTGTATCAGGAAAACCTAAAACATTTAAAATAAGCTTCCCCTCACTCCATCCCTTCGTTAAATGTTCTGTTTTACTGGCGGCTTCAAGCCCCCGGCTGTTCCATAGAAAATACCCTTTAGGTCTGCATTCTCTCCGCACGTTTCACAATAAACTCTTCGGAACAGTATTTACTCAGAATTATCATACAAGATCTAACCCAAAACACACTCTTACGCATGTGCCTTGAGCGCCTTCAAACACATTGCATGCAAACACTTAATAGTTATCTTTTCCTTAAGTATTCTCATATGTCTTTGTGTTTAGTAGCTAATCTTGGGGGGCGCGGGGGGGGGGGGGAAGCCATGTGGTTGGGTGGCTTCAGGCTGATTTCAGAGGAAAGAACATTTTCCTTCTGGGCAAAGTAATAAAATGACATTCTTGCTCCTCCCCCCCAGAAGTCAACGTGAGGTCAGCTCCCAATTCTTGTATCTGTTTAAATAAACTAGTCCAGCTGTTTGTTTCCAAAATACCCTTTAACCTTCTGTTCCATCCTCTCCTGCCTTTGTAACAGAATACTTTGCTTTGCATCATAGTAAACTCCGTGCCCCTATACATTAAAGGGGGGGGGAATATACAATCATGGAAGTTTTTCCCCCTTCTCTTTACAATTGAAAATATCCTATTACCTTAAAAAACGAGCCTGCTTTGAGAAAAACCCAATCTGGTCTCAGCATCTTTATAAGTCTTTAGGACATTGAATTAAAAACAACAACAACAACAACAACCCAACAACGCTACTCTTGATACAGAAAAAAAATGCTTTTGACACAGATTTCAATTTCAAAAGCCAATTGTCAGTTAAAATGACAGGCAGCCTGATTCCCAGACTGTGTGGTGTATACATGTAAGAGAGAATATAGTCAAGACCCTTTCATCCCAATAACTTTTTCCAAGTTTAGATTTTAAACCTTTCTCCCCTGCCTGAGCACAACTAAGCTGGAATGTGGAGGTTCCAGTTAAACTTTAATAACTGAGTTCTGTACTGTTTCTTGAAATTGCCTTATATTTCAATCCTCCAATTAAAAAAAAAATACAGTAAATGTTAACTACTAAGCAGAAAGGTCGGGAACGTGTGAAAACTGCATGCAAACTGTCAGACGTTACCGCGGGCCGAGGTGCAAATGCTTTCTCCAACCGTTTACAGAATCGCCGCCGGGTAGAATTTCTTTCCCCTTCCAGCCCGTGCTGTTTTATCAAAGAGAAAATTTGGACTGTTGGAAATACCATCATATTGACGGGGAAAGCGCTAAACATTTTGTGGCAATCCGCCAAGCAGAGTCAGCGGCGTAGAAAGTCCTCCTTGTGTTGGGAAGGTAAACTGGAAAGAAGGAAGAAGCTGAGATAAAGCTCATTGCCTCTTCCTTTGGAAAGATAACGGCGGGAGACCTGTCTCAACATCTGGGAGCATAAACCCCATCCTCCACATTACAAAGAAAAAGTGTAACAAGAACCCACCCTCACATCTCCATGGCCACACATTTGGTTAATGTCATCTCTCGTGCTACCAAGGTCTCGCTCTCCCCCCCCCCCATACCCCCATTGCAACCTCGGGTTCCTTTCCCCCCTTTGTGACAGAACAGCATCTCTGGTCACATGGAGAAGATTTCGGCTCGAGAGTCAGCGATGCGGCAACCTGCCTTTGAACTTTGACCTTCAGCTCTTGCCGCCTCCACGGAGATGTACAAGTTTTGTTTCCTCCGAATGAGAGGCGGCCTTTGCTGGGGGAAAGACAAAGGAGAGCGCCCACCATTTTCCTGGTTTGCAAAAAAAAAAAAAAAAAAGTCCAAAATGTTACCAGCTAGGAAAAATTAGAGTTGTTTTCACAGGGCCGCAAAGTCAGTCCCAAAAGGTGCAATTTGGTCGTCTTAGCGTGGCCAGTGTGACATTTTCCATACAGATCTGCCCCCTTCCCCCCCTATCTTGCTGCTTCTCTCCCCACCCCCCTTCCCCTCACTTTCTCATTCTGTAGCCATTTGCATTGCTGGCTGAAGTGAAAAATCACCTCTCTTGTCTCTTCTGGAACACGGTCATTTCACACTTCTGCACTCTGAATAAAATGAGGCCCTCCCTCTCGCTGTCGATCTCTGCTAAAGTCACCTTTGCTTAGGAATCCCGAGAAGGTCTAATTCCTCAGATAGACACAGGCTCAGATGAGGTTTCTGAAACATAGGATTCCCAGATTTTGAAAGGCCGATTCATTCCCCCGACGTTTTCAAATGCATTTGCCCAAAAAATTATTACAGCAGCAAAACCTGCCCCTTACCCTCTGAACCTCAAGTCCCATGCTGTTTGGGGGAAATTTCACACCAAAAAGTGGTGTGGGAATGGTAGCTGGTGGTTTGCATTTCAACAGTGGCGCCACACGCAAGTGGCAAAATGCATCTCCATCCCAGGCACTTGGAAACCATTTGCTGCACAGAGAAATGCAAGTTGAAAGAAGTCCAAGATTATCATCGAAACCTCATCTTTGATATGGTTTTGCACTCTATGTGAAGTGGCAATCGAAATATAACGAAAAGTGTATACCGACCAAAATATATAACATGAGATACTATGCTTACCATGATGGGTGACAATAATTTTCAGATGTGCCATTTCTAAAAGTAGAACTCCCTTGGCCTTTTCACTCCTCATTTCCTCTAAAACCCAAATGAAATAACTTTTGAGACTGCCAATTTCATATGTTACTTATAGGACTATTAAACATATCTCAGGTTTAAGCAATGTCTCGTAGGCTTTCTTTGCTTCATCACTATAGCACTGGAATATTAATTAGATGACACCAATTTTTTTTAAATCAAATACTAGGTTTATTTTCATCTTTTGTGTTTTTTAAGCAGTTTTCTTTGTAGTGGACAAATATGTATTTTGCAGAATTACTCAGTAGATGTTTTCAGTTAAGAAGCAGAAATGAATCTACCTCAGAATGTTCATTATACAATAGTTAGCTGTTCCCAAATATAATCGCACTGTTCAGCTCCTTGAAAAGAAATCCAAGAACCATTAAAAAAATCGTTCAGTCTGACAGCTGAACCGATTATCTGTAACACTCATCGATAGTTAGCCATGCTGGCAAAACATAATTTGCAAAATTAGGGTTTTTTCAGAAAGCAAGTTGATTTAATGTACAGGTAAACTCTACGAGAGTCATGTTTGCCAATTTTTTTTGCCTCTTGCATTTCTGCTCCTTAAAAACAAAGACAGTTCAGGACTGAGGATGTAGCATATCACTTAACAACATTGGTGGACTCAGAAGATACTCTTTGCTTACTGCCCACTTCAGAAACATAACATTGGAATTTATTCAAATCACAGCAAGTTCGTCCATCACACCTATCAATGAAACTATTCTCCGTTCCTTCCTCTCCTTTTCTTTGGCAATAGTGGGATATTTGTCAAATGACTATATGCAGACAGTCAGGTAAGAGTTGTGCAAGAAACCTGAACGTTAAGCCGCAAATAAATTCTTGTCCAAAAGGGGCAATGAAAAGCCACTCATTAATTGGACAAAGTTAAGGTAAAGACACTAATGGAAGCAAAGTGCAGGCTTTGCGCTTTAGTTGTTAAAAACAGCTCCTGAATTTGCAAGTGTTTACTATGTGACCCCACCAACGCATACATGCTGCGCATTCGGAAAATGTTTCCTGGAAGCGGGGCCGCGTTGTTTATATTCTCGCAGACACCCACCTGATAATGTACCGAGCATATAAAGTGTGGCAACGGAAGGGATGAAGATGAGACCAGGTGTGTACGCCCGATATGTATGCCGGAAGAATCCCGGCTTTCCAAGTAGGAGACTCATCGTTTGTCAGCGTCCTCCTTGATCTCCCTTTTGAAGTCTTCAAGAAAACTTCTCCCGTTCCTTCTAAATTCATTCAAATGCAAGAGATTTTTGGCACTCTAGAGAGCTGTGAAGAAGGGTCAAGGACAGTGTTACCTGCACCAGACAGGTGGGGAAACTACTGCCACTTGGGCACTGTGGGGGCAATTCCTACTGAAACGATGTTATTTTAACCTGCGCAGATCTCCCGTTGCCAACCAGAAGCCCAGCTGGGCAGAGACCCACGTGGTCACACCCACTGACCCAGCGTGGTGCCTGCTGACACCTTGCCTGTCACCCAGAAAGTGTTTTTAGAAAATGGGTGCGACCACGTGGGGCTCTTCCCAGCAGGGCTTCTGGTTGGCAACGGGAGATCTGTGCAGGTTAAAATAGCATCATTTCTGCCCATGAAACTATCGTATGATTTGCATTTATTAAGTTCTGCTAAGTGAATACTACAAATGGTACAATTTCTGTAAAAAGTACTGATGGATAATATTGGAACATATATTGGAATCGAGTGCTGAAACATATCTCGACTGCACGATGTCTATCCTACTGTTGTACTTTTACTTTGTTGGTGGTGTTGTTATTACAAAATAAACTTAAAATAAAGAGTTTAAAAAATAGCATCATTTCAGTGGGAATTGCCACTACAGTGTTGGTTTTATTCTCTCCCAGCTCTCTTTCCCAATGTATTTTTTTAAATTATCCCTCTTCTCCCCAGCTATTGGCTTTCCTCTCTACCTGTGCGGATCTGCCTCCGGCGGCGGCCATTTGCATCCAGAACCCTTTTTTAATCTTGTATAAACTTCTTCTTTCGCCTTGACCTGGATGGCCCAGGCTAGCCTGACCTCACTATGTCTCAGAAGCTAAGCAGGGTGGGCCCTGGTTAGTCTTTGGAAGGGAGACCACCAAAGAGTCCAGGATTACAACGTAGAGGCAGGCAATGGCAAACCACCTCTGATAGCCTCTTGCCTTGAAAACCCTACGGGGTCACCGTAAATCAGCTGCAACTTGACAGC
This sequence comes from Euleptes europaea, assembly GCF_029931775.1. Lineage (NCBI taxonomy): Eukaryota > Metazoa > Chordata > Lepidosauria > Squamata > Sphaerodactylidae > Euleptes > Euleptes europaea. The sequence continues at coordinate 5,325,308 of NC_079321.1, forward strand.
ACTGTACCCTACCACCATATGCTGTACATTTTACATGCACCAGTGTGGCGTAGTGGTTAAGAGTGGTGGTTTGGAGCGGTGGTCTCTAATCTGGAGAACCGGGTTTGATTCCCCACTCCTCCACATGAAGCCAGCTGGGTGACCTTGGGCCAGTCACAGTTCTCTTAGAGCTAGGGTTGCCAGGTCCTCTCTTAATTAACTGCGGGAGGTTTTTGGGGCAAAGCCTGAGGAGGGCGGGGTTTGGGGATAGAGTCCAATTGCCATAGAGTTCAATTGCCAAAGCGGCCATTTTCTCCAGGCTGGAGATCAGTTGTAATAGCCGGAGATTCCAGGTACTACCTGGAGGTTGGCAACCCTACTTAGAGCTCTCTCAGCCCCACCTACCTCACAAGGTGTCTGTTGTGGGGAGGGGAAGGGAAGGTGACTGTAAGGTGGTTTGATTCTTTCTTAAGTGGTAGAGAAAGTCGACATATAAAAACCAACTCTTCTTCTTCACAGACAAAATGGCTGAAGTTCTTTTTGTACCAATGCAGTCCTTGCATACAGTACCCTGGGGGGTAGTAATATTACAGCGAATTCCAATAACCCATTCTCCGTGGAACTGAACAATGCCCTGGGATTTGACTGTCTCCAAACCCTTATAGAAATGAAAGATGCACAATTAGCATTAGAGATAGAGATATATAGATATATTCTTCAAAGGCACAGTAATCTGATGGCACAAAACCAGTCATTAAAAACAAACCCACAACTGGCATTCAGGGAATTCTCTGGAGGAAGATGGGTCCAGCAGATGACTAGCCACCTTCCTCTGCTTCCAAGACAATGAAGCCATCAACGTGTCCTCTTATGGTTCCCCAGATTAGCCTCCGCTGCTCATGTGGAGGAGTGGGGAACCAAATCCAGTTCTCCAGATCAGAGTCCACCGCTCCAAACCACCGCTCTTAACCACTACACCACACTGGCTCTCAGTTCCAATCGTTAATCAGTTAAATAATTAAAACAAGAGGCGCTCATTGTAGGCACACAAGAGTTGCTCCTAAGGAGTCCAGTAGGATTCTTCTCCAAGAAAGGATTCTTCTTGGCAATCCTTTTAACACCAAGGCCTTATGGCTAGGGTTGCCAGCCTCCAGGTGGTGGCTGGAGATCTCTCGCTATTACAACTGATCTACAGGCGACAAAGATCAGTTCCACCTGGAGAAAATGACTGCATTGGAAAGTGGAGTTTATAGCAATATACCCCATTGAAGCCCCTCCTCAAACTCCACCCTCCTCAGGCTCCATCCCAAATCTCCAGGCATTTCCAAACGGGGAGCTGGAAACCCTACTCATGGTTATTCCCCCTTGCCTAATGTCTGAAACTATGGACTCAATTGTCATTTTTGAGCTGGGGAACAGAACAAATTTATGGCCCACGCCCCTGGATAGTGCCAGGAACGTCCTTGCATCTAACAACAGAGTGGATCTCCAAGGAACTGGAAGATGACAAACATTGCCCCTCCCTTTAAGAACATGGAGAATGTTTTCTATCCCACTGATGAGGCAATTTACAACTTTGAAGCCATAAAATCCAGAAAACCAGAAAAGGAAGACTTAGAATCATAGGATAGAATAATAGAATTATAGAGTTGGAAGGGACCACCAAGGTAATCTAGTCCAACCCCCTGCACAATGCAGGAAATTCACAACTAATTCCCGCGTATACCCACAGTGACCCCTACTCCATGCCCAGAAGATGGCCAAGATGCCCTCCCTCTCATGATCTGCATAAGGTCATAGAATCAGCATTGCTGACAGATGGCCATCTAGCCTCTACTTAAAAACCTCCAGAGAAGAAGAGCTGACCACCTCCTGGGGAAGCCTGTTCCACTGAGGAACCGCTCTGACTGTTAGAAGATTCTTCCTAATGTCTAGATGTAATAGAAAAGAGCAAGAGTCCAGTAGCACCTTAAAGACTAACAAAAATATTTTCTGGCAGGGTATGATCTTTCATGAGCCACAGCTCACTTTTTCAGATATCTTGGTATCTGAAGAAGTGAGCTGTGGCTCACGAAAGCTCATACCCTGCCAGAAAATATTTTTGTTAGTCTTTAAGGAGCTACTGGACTCTTGCTCTTTTCTATTACTGCAGACAGACTAACATGGCTACCCACTGTGAATTAATGTCTAGATGGAAACTCTTTTGATTTAATTTCAGCCCATTGGTTCTGGTCTGACCTTCTGGGGCAACAGAAAACAACTCGGCACCCTCCTCTATATGACAGCCCTTCACGTACTTGAAGATGGTTATCATATCACTTAATGGAGCAATGGGAACCAAAGCGGTGGCATACTTTTAAAACCCTCTTGTTATGCTTGCGCGGTTGTTGCTAGGCACTTCAAGAGACAGGAAGAGGAGACTCTGGCCTGAAGGTTTGGATTAATAACAGGGAGGAGCTTGAATCAAGAATTTATGTTCCATGCCCTGAAGTCTTTTCATTTCATCCTTCAGGATTCAGTCCAAGTTTTGCAGAGAGCAAAAGGTTGTTCCACTGGATTTCTAGAAGTAAAATTTTAGCATGTTAGAGATCTTTTATATTCGAAGAAGTTGAGTTGGTTTTTATACCCTGCTTTTTCTCTACCTTTAAGGGGTCTCAAAGCATCTTACAATCAATCCCCTTCCCTTTCTCTCCCCACAACAGACACCCTGTGAGGTAGGTGGGGCTGAGAGAGTTCGGAGAGAACTGCGACTGGCCCAAGGTCACACAGCCGACTTTATGTGGAGGATGTGGAATCAAACCCGGCTCTCCAGGTTACAGTCCACCACTCTTCACCACTGCGCCACGCTGGCAGCCGTCTACATTGAGGGGGGGAAAGCTGGTTTTTATACCCTGATTTTCTTTACTTTTAAGGAGACTCACACTGGCTGACAATCACCTTCCTTTCCTCTCCCCAGAACAGACACCTTGTGAGGTAGGAGTTCGGAGAGAACTGTGACTAGCCCAAGGTCACCCAGCAGGCTTCATGTGGAGGAGTGGGGAAACCAACCCGGTTATCCAGATTAGAGTCTGCCGCTCTTAACCGCTATGCCATGCTGGCTTATAACTCTCCCTCCCCCACCAAAAAATACATAAAATATTAGACAAACCAGAAACATGGTAGAGCCGTGTTATAATATATAATGGGATTAGACCAACAACAACAAAAACCCTTAACCAATGGCCATATACATATACATATACAATATATATATATTTTGGCCTGGTATCTAAAACTAGCCAGACTGGATGCCAGAGTGGGAGTTCCATCAGGGGGCAATCCCACAAAAAAAGACCCTATGCATTGTGACCACCTGCTTAATTACGGAAGTGGGGAAGCACAGAGAAAGGCCTGTCCAGAAGGGCTTTCTTATCAGGCAGAACCAAATGAAGATCTTTACGTTTCTCAGTCCCAGACGGTTCAGGGCTTTAAAGATAAAATAACCAGCCATCTTAAACTGGGCTTAAGGGCCAACAGGTGCCTTGACCGTGGTGGCCCAGGCTAGCCTGATCTCGTCTAGCCTGATCTGAGAAGCTAAGCAGGGTCGGTCCTGGTTAATAGTTGGATGGGAGACCACCAAGGAATACCAGGGTCACTATGCAGAGGAAGGCAATGGCAAAACCCACCTCTGTTAGTCCCTTGCCTTGAAAACCCTACTGGGTTGCCATACGCTGATGGGAACTTGACAGCACTCTACACACACACACGATGGCCAACAGGTAGCCAATGAAGTTTATTCAAGATTGGTATAAGGTGGTCCTTGTAACCAGCTTCAATGCTGCATCAAATAAAGCTTCTGGACAGTCCTACTTCAGAATACATTACATTAGGGGAGGGGCTGTGGCTCAGTGGTAGAGCATCTGTTTGGCGTGCAGAAGGTCCCAGGTTCAGTCCCCGGTATCTCCAGTTAAAGGGACTAAGCAAGTAGGTGATGTGAAACACCTCTGCCTCAGACCCTCGTCCAGAAATCGTCTTCAACTGGGCCACTGCTGCATGCTTAGAAATGTCACCCAAGAATGTTAATTTTGAGACTAAAGGTAAAGATAAAGGAAGCCCCCCTGTGCAAGCACTGGGTCATTACTGACCCATGGGGTGATGTCACATCACGACGTTTACTAGACAGACTCTGTTTACGGCGTGGTTTGCCAGTGCCTTCCCCAGTCATCTTCCCTTTACCCCCAGCAAGCTGGGTACTCATTTCACCAACCTTGGAAGGGTGGAAGGCTGAGTCAACATAGAGCTGGCTACCTGAAACCGACTTCTGTCGGGATCACATGAACACATGAAGCTGCCTTATACTGAATCAGACCCTTGGTCCATCAAAGTCAGTATTGTCTACTCAGACTGGCAGCGGCTCACCAGGGTCTCAGCCAGGGGTATTTCACATCACCTACCTGCCCAAACCCTTTAACTGGAGATACTGGGGATTGAACCTGGGACCTTCTGCATGCCAAGCAGATGCTCTACCACTGAGCCACAGCCCCTCCCCACAACTCAGGTCGTGAGCAGAGCTTTGACTGCAGTGCCGCAGCTTACCACTCTGCGCCACAGGGCTCCTATTTTGAGACTCCTCAACAGTTATTTAGATCAACAGGCTCTGTCGAAGGTCTCTTCGATAATGGTCTTACCACAGCTTCTTTTAAAGCCTGGGGGGATAATCCCTTCTCTAATAAGGCATTAACTGTCGTCCAATGGGCAGGTCCTTCCTGCCCGTCCTAATAGCACAAGAGAGTTCAAGCCCCCGTCTTTTGATCCGAATACAGTACCTGGCCCAGGAGTACAGGCTGGCGAGCGCTTTCAATTGCTATGGTGATCTCACAAGGTTTCAAGAAAGAGTCGCCGCTGTCCCCTGAGGTTTTCTGGTTGAATTGCGTGGATTCCCTTCCGAAAGAAGTCCATGAATTTGTGCTTAATGCAGTAACGCCGGCAAGGTGAATACTTGCCCAAAATTGGAAGAAAAATATAATCCCAAAGAAGAAGTAGTGGCTGGAAAAGCTGTCAGAGGGTATTCGTCTGAGTCTTTTACATGGCCAAAAGTCTGAAAAGTTTGAAAAATTGAATGTTTGTTTGTTTTTGTGCCTAGAATGTGCGGTTAGTTTATGCTGGTATATTTTGTTGTTGATGTATATAGAAATTTCTGTTCTAGACTCTTGTGTTGTATCTTATTTGGGTTTTTTAATAAAATAAATTAAAATTTACTAAAGTAAATTTACCAAAGTAAATTAAAAATAGATTATTAAGTGTAAAGATGTGTCTCTGGCAACCAAGATCAAGTTAATTCATGCCATCGTGTTCCCTATTGCTATGTATGGGTGTGAAAAGTGGACAATGAAGAAAGCTGATAGGAAGAAAGTAGATTCCTTTAAAATGTGGTGTTGGAGGAGAGTGTTATGGATATCGTGGACTGCCAAAAAAAAACCCCCAAATAAATCAACTCAAGCCTGAACTGACCCTAGAAGATAAAATGACTAAACTGAGGCTGTCGTACTTTGGTCACATTATGCGAAGACAAGAGTCACTGGAAAAGACAACCATGCTAGAAAAGTTGAAGGCAGCAGGAAAAGAGGAAGAAGAAGAAGAAGAGTTGGTTTTCATATGCCGACTTTCTCAACCACTTAAGGCAGACTCAAACCATCACATCAATTTGCAAGACCTGAGCAAGGCTGTTAAAGAGAGGATGTTTTGGAGGACATTGATTCATAGGGTCGCCATGAGTCGAAAGCGACTTGATGGCACTTAACACACACAAATTAATTTTTGTTTTTAAAAAAAGGTGGTGAGCGGTTTTATCCAAAACTGAAACAGGCTGATAAAACCACTCACGGGATTTCTAGTCTGAATGAACAGGGCCAGACCGCAAGCCTTTCAGCGCATTTACACTGTCATCTGTCTTTCTTGATCCAATCGGCGAGTATTAGTGCTACTGAGGTCGTCACCTGAACCATATGTTGCTGCGACGAAGAGAGCAGGATTAAGGGAAGGTTTCACAAGCCTCCGAGAACCTGCGCAGAGGCGCATGCAGGGTCCGTCCCAGGTGACCCTAGCCACAACCATGATAATAAAGCGAGACAGACTGACACAATCAAATGGAGAAGAAGAGTTGGTTTTCATAGGGTGACTTTCTCTACCACTTAAGGAAGAATCAAACCAGCTTACAAGCACCTTCCCTTCCCCTCCCCACAACAGACCCCCTGTGAGGTAGGTGGGGCTGAGAGAGCTGAGACTAGCCCACCCAGCTGGCATTGTGTGTAGGAGTGGGGAAACAAATCCAGTTCACCAGATTAGCCTCCGCCGCTCATGTGGAGGAGTGGGGGATCAAACCCAGTTCTCCAGATTAGAGTCCACCGCTCCAAACCACCACTTTTAACCACTACACCATGCTGGCTCTCAGAGAGACAGTCGTACACAATCAATGAAGGGTAGCCATGTTAGTCTGTCACTAGCAGTAGAAAAGAGCAAGAGTCCAGTAGCACCTTAAAGACTAACAAAATTTACTACACAATCAGCAACATCTACTGCCTGAACTTATGTCCAAAGCTTCTTTGTAATATAAAATAAATCCTAAAACCGTGAACAAGGAGATTGAATTTACGAACAATTGCACCAACTGGCTCAATGAAATGGATTTTTTTTTAAAAAAATGGTTCTATCTCCTCCCTAGGCTTGGCAGACGGTTATGTGAATTTTCACAAGGATTTGGCCACGGCTGTCTCTTCTGGCCCTCATTTTAATCGCCAACATAAAGAGGTCTAAGTTTACCAAATCCTTTCGACGAGGCAAAAGATTATGACTATCGAAATAGCAAGAGGAGCATCATGTGATGGCTGAGCATAAAGCCAGCGATGAGAACAGCTTTAAAGTGCTAGACATTTCCACTCCCGAGCTCGGTGGAAGAGTGCCTGCATTTTATCAGGCGAAGCCGTGTCTCCTTTTATGAACTGCTGCCCAGAAGATATTTAGCTTAGTCCAGAAACAAAAGTTAGTATTGGTAACAAAAGCACCTGTAATTATTAAATATATGCAAACAAATATATACGTTGACAAGTGGAGAGGCTGAAAGGGACCTTTGGGTTTTTGGACAACGCAATGCCTTTGAGCCTTATCTTCCGTTGAAATAGAAAGTGACGCTAACTGATTTGTCGTTTGAGTATCGGTGGGCATCTCAGCTTGCTTAGGAGCTCTTAGAAGGACTGGAAAAAATCAGAACATTCATTGGTATGGAACAGACTAACAGCAGTTTATGAAGGATGGTCACGGTGAAGAGTGCTGTCAAGTCGCAACTGACTTTGGGATCATAGAATCACAGAGTTGGAAGGGGCCACCAGAGTCATCTAGTCCAACCCCCTGCACAATGCAGGACATTCACAACTACCTCCCACACACACACCCAGTGACCCCTACTCCATGCCCAGAAGTTGGCCAAGATGCCCTTCCTCTCATCATCTGCCTAAGGTCATAGAATCAGCATTGCTGACAGATGGCCATCTAACCTCTCTTTAAAAACCTCCAGGGAAGGAGAGCTCACCACCTCCCGAGGAAGCCTGTTCCACTGAGGAACCGCTCTGACTGTTAGAAGATTCTTCCCAATGTCTAGACGGAAACTCTTTTCATTTAATTTCAACCTGTTGTTTCTGGTCTGACCTTCTGGAGCAACAGAAAACAACTCGGCACCGTCCTCTATATGACAGCCCTTTAAGTACTTGAAGATGGTTATCATATCACCTCTCAGTGATATACACAGCTCAGCATTTACTTCCTGGTCCTTCTAACTGGAGATACCAGGGATTGAGCCTAGGAGTTTCCACATGCCAAGCAGGAGCTCCACCACTGAGCCATGGCCCCTCCCACATGCAGATGAATCTGCCTCATATTGACTTATGGTAACCCCGGGAGGTTTTCAAGGCAGGAGATGAGCAGAGATGGTTTGCCATTGCCTTCCTCTGCATAGCAACCCTGGATTTCCTGGGTGGTCTCCCATCCAAGGACTAACCAGGGCCAACCCTGCTTAATTTCCGAGATCTGAGGAGATAGGGCTAGCCTAGGCCATCCAGGTCAGGCAAAAGAAAAGTTTATACAAGATTGAAATCTAATCATGATTTGGTCAGAGCTGCCTGCTGTAAAAAGGGCTGTAGTGGAGATGACCGTCTATGCTGGACTTGGGCAATATGCTCATGATGCTCCAGGTAATAAGCGATTGGTTAGGAGAATGCTTGACTTCACCAGCTCCTCCGAGTGTGCAAGGCTCCGTGTTCGGACCTGTCTCTTCTTGCACCGCCAGCGGTGTTTTCTGCCAATTGGTAAACCAGAGCCCAAACCATACATAGGTATGGGGAACTTCACTGCAGCATGCCCTTGAGAGGCTGGGTGCCATGCTACCATCAGGACTTTTGGTACACTTGCCAGAAGAGGAGGAGGAGGAGAGTTGGTTTTTATATGACAACTTTCTCATCCAATTAAGGGAGAATCAAACCGGTATACAATCACCTTCCTTTCCCCTCCCCACAACAGACACCTACGACTAGCCCAAGGTCACCTAGTTGGCTTCGTGTGTAGGAGTGGGGAAACCCACCGGGTTCACCAGATTATCATCCTCTGCTCATGTGAAGGAGTGGGGAATCAAACCCGGTTCTCCAGATCAGAGTCCACCGCTCCAAACCACCACTCTTAACCACTACACCACGCTGGCTCTCGGCGAGCGCCCAGCCATTTACAATCCTAATAAATAAAACAGATATTAGAGGACCACGCTATTTGTACAACATATTCCAGCTAACTTTTACAGGAGAGCTGTTTTCTTCTTCTTCATTGAAACACAAAGAAGAATTTATTATGTAGGTATACATAATTTACACCGATCGCGTCAAGCCAACTGGGCAAAACATACACCCTGCCAAAACACTTCCTTCTTACATGCTGCTGGCTCCGTTTCATTCCCGCAAAGAGAGAGAAAATGTTTTATCTAGCAAAGGGGCAACATTTGCCCCATTTTTCATATTTCAGGCTGGCTGTTTAACCAAGCTAAAATGCAGCCTCTTTCATGGAGGCTCAGCCTGAAGCAAATTTATGATGTAAGGGGAGGGGGTCTCAGAGGGGACGGTTCTCAGTCTGCTGGCATTTCAGTTCTCAGTGGTTCATCGCTGCACACCACTCTCGACCACTGCTGACGCAAAGTAGGTGGAGATCAGGTCTGTACAGGCCCAAAAATGCCAGGTAGGGAAACGATCCGTCAACATGTCTAGGCTCAATGTGAATCGATCACAACCTGGACTTCCGAAGAAGCCCAAACTGTTAGCCTTGCGGTAACGATTTACACCTTCCATTTAGCACTGGCTTTGGTTTAAACAACTTGTTTGAAGCACATTTATATCACAGATATTTGTAGGATGATGGAAAGAGTTCTATGGATCTTGCATTCCTAGGAGGAGGAGAGTATCACTAGAGTATTTTCCTAACACTATACATGTCGGATTGAGACCAAAAAGGAAAACCAAAAGAAAGACACTTGAGTAGGGCTGTGCCAAAAAAAAAAAAATCCAGTAAATTTCGGGTTCGGGTTTATTGGGGCCAATGTTTTCCGGTAAACCCAAAATAAGCCGAATATCCATACCAGTAAATATGGGAATTCGGCTTATTCCAGGTTTACCAGAAGAATTCAGGCCCATTTATGGGGATTTTTTTGAAACTCCTAAGGGGGTATTTTTGGGGGTAGAGCCCCCAATTGACAGTGTAGCCTGAAGGGACTCTTGTTGCACGACCCCCAAAGTTTGGTGAAGATTGGGTAAGGGGTCTGATTTTATGGGGTCTGGAAGGGGACACCCCCCCTCCATAGAGAAATAGTTCGCAATGTTTCTCTATGGAAGGGGGGTGGCTCCTTCCAGACCCCATAAAATTGGACTCGCTTACCCAAACTTCACCGAACCTTGGGGGTTGTGCAACGAGAGTCCCTTCAAGCTACACTGTGAATTTGGGGACTCTACCTCCAAAAGTGCCTCCCCCCCCCCCAGTCAAACTGGAAAATCCAAATAATTATTTGGCTTTTGCCAGGAATCGCTTATTTGGCTCGGCTGATTCAAGTTTGTTTGTTTTTCTGGTAAACCCGAGCCGAAAATAAGCTGAAATGGCGATTTTCTGTTTTTTTTCCAGCTTGGGTTTACTGATATGCACAGCCCTACACTTGTGCTATAACAGGCTTCAAAAACCTCAAGAGTCTTCCTTCTCTTACTGCAGGCTCATTAATTTTAATGCATGCCTTATTCTACAAAAGCAACGATTGTGAAGAGAGGCAAACTGATACCTCCTAGCTTCATTACATGTGTGTACCGGAACAAATATTGTACTTTCAATGCTTTTTTAAAAGTTAATTTTGTCCGGAAGCAGAAATTTATTCTGTTTATCCAAGATTAAAATCTATCATGATTTGGTCACAGGTATCTGCTGTAAAAAGGGCTGCAGCAGAGATGACCGTCTATGCTGGACTTGGGCAATGGGCTCATGATGCTCCAGGTAATAAGCAACTGGTCAGGAGAAAACCTGACTTCACCGACTTCTCCCCAAACCCTCCCTCCCTAGGTTCCACCTCCAAAATCTCCAGGTGTTTCCCAACTCAGAGCTGGCAACCCTAATACCATCAACAACCTATATTATCCTGGCAAAAAAAAAAAAAAGTGTTGCTTTCCCTTTATTCAAACTATAGTTCCATTTTTTCAATAGTAGCATGTGTGTGTGTTAAGTGCTGTCAAGTCGATTCCGACTCATGGTGACCCAATGAATCAAAGTCCTCCAAAATGTCCTATCTTTGACAGCCTTGCTCAGATCTTGCAAATTGAGGGCCGTGGCTTCCTTTGCAAAGTCAATCCATCTCTTGTTGGGTCTTCCTCTTTTCCAGCTGCCCTCAACTTTTCCTAGCATGACTATCTTTCCCAGTGACTCTTGTCTTCTCATAATGTGACCAAAATACGACAGCCTCAGTTTAGTCATTTTAGTTTCTAGGGTCAGTTCAGGATTGATTTGATCTAGAACCCACTGATTTGTTTTTTTGGCAGTCCACGGTATCCGTAACCCTCTCCTCCAATACCACATTTCAAAGGAATCTACTTTCTTCCTCTCAGCTTTCTTCAATGTCCAGCTTTCACACCCATACATAGTAATAGGTGGCATTAATTAACTTAATCTTGGTGGCTAGTGACACATCCTTACACTTCAGAATCTTAATAGTAGCATAGCCTTTTTTTAAAAAAAAAAGGAAAAATAAAAAAAAATATTACATTTGAAGACAACAAACCAAAAGTGATGTTAATACATGACCAAGTACCTTTTTATCCATACCAATTTTCTAGGTAGGGGAAATAATAGATATGCCAGGTACATTTTCCGAGGTCAGTAAAATGACTACTCAGCTTGCTGGGGGTAAAGTATAGACCACTGGGGAAAGCAACAGCAAATCACCCCGTAAACAAAGTCTGCCTAGTAAACATTGGGATGTGACGTCACCCCGTGGGTCAGTAATGACCTGGTGCTTGCACAGGGGACTACCTTTACCTTTACCTGTACATCTATGTGTGAGAGGTATACGTGTGTTCTGTCATGCTCTCCAATCACTTGCCCACATGGCTCAATAGACTTACGTTGTTTATGCATGGTCTCAGCGCCCCCCCCCCGGTCTGTCTCAGTTATTCCTTGGAGTTATGAAGAAGAAGAAGAAGAAGAGCTGTGACTAGCCCAAGGTCACCCAACTGGCTTCATGTATAGGACTGGGGAAACAAATCCAGTTCTTAATAAAGAAGAGCCTTGGAGAAATACGGCTACGCGCAAAGCATCTTCAGAACGCCTTATATCACAGTACCTGATGGCTTCTAAACTCATGTTTCCAACTAGCAGCTCTCCAGGATTTTCCAGAATAATTCGAAAGCTAAACAGTTTTGGCTGATTTCGACTTCTTTCTGGAGTTTTTTTTTTTTTTACCTAGTGAGCCCTCTTGATTGCCTCGGTTTAACAACGGAGGAATAGGCCCGCAGATGTGAAATGTTTGGCATTTAAGGTGAAAAAGCATAACAATTAACCAAGACTTACAGAAAACATAAATGCGGGAATCTGTTGGAAAGCGCAGCCCGTCGTGCATTTATAAGACTTAATTTAGCAAGTACGGCTTGAATGGGCACGATTCAGCCAATGCTAAGCACCTGCAACTCCCACTGATTTAGAGAATGATTTGCTTTTAAGAGCTCTGCTGATTTGTTTGCAGCCTACTTCCCTAGCGAAAAAAGAGTCTGCCCTTAGGGGGGTCTTTTTTGTTGTTGTTGTTTCTTTTGCATTTTGTTTGGCAGAACAAACGTGATGCAGCATTACAATCTGTTTACATCGTGTAGTACTTTCTCAATTTGCTTTTTTAAAAAAATGCCTTCTTTTTGTTACATTCAGAAAACAAGCCATAGCTAAATGGTTAAGCAACATCTGTAAATGCATTATTAAATTATGCCTGAGCATGGGGTGGGGGAGGGGAGTCGATCAGCCCTTGAAGCACAGCGATCCTCAACTGATTTTAGATTACTCAAGTTGGAGAGGATAATTTGGAAAGGTTTTAACATTTGCAGCCAAGTAATGGTTTTTTTCTGATTGTACAAAGATACACAGGACTGCGCAGCCGTTTAAAACGTAACAAAAAGGACAGCAGAGTGATTTAAAATTCAGACTTATATTTTACCTAGTTAAATTGTTAAATTGTGGAACTCCCTGCCCCAGGATGTGGTGATGGCTGCCAGCTTGGAATGCTTTAAGAGGGGAGTGGACATGTTCACGGAGGAGAGGGCTATCCATGCCTGCTAGTCAAAATGAATACTAGTCATGATTGATACCTATTCTCTCCAGGATCAGAGCAGCATGCCTGTTATATTAGGTGCTTTGGAACACAGGCAGGATAATGCTGCAGTTGTCTTGTTTGTGGGCTTCCTAGAGGCACCTGGTTGATCGCTGTGCTAGACTTGATGGGCCTTGGTCTGATACAGCAGGGCTTCTCTTATGTTATGTTCGTTTTCAATATGATAACGCCAGCACTTGGATGATTAGGGCTGTTTAGCTTAGAAAGAAGGCGGTTAAGGGGAGACATGATAGAGCCACAGCCAGGTTTTTCTGGTAAGTGGGTGGGGCCAAGTGGGGCTGTTGCCTGGCAGGGCTTCTGATTGGCCACTGAAGGTCTGATCAGCTGTGCAAATTAAAGTAACATTGTTTCAGTGGCAGCTGCCATGTTGGTGATCTGTTCTCTCTCTCTCCTCTTTCCTGGGGTGTTTCTTAATTACCTCTATTCTCCCCTGCACTTGAGCTTCCCCTGTGTGTGCGTGTGTGTGTGTGTGTGTGTGTGTGTGTGTGGCTCTGCCTCCTGCATCAGCCGTTTTGTGGCTGCGCCCACCGCCCTGTGTCAGAATACCAGAGGTGCCCATGGGTTCAAAACGGGTTGGGGATCCATAGGCTATAGTATAGTATACTGGAGCAACTGCCCTATGAGGAACGGTTGAAACGCTGAGGGCTGTTTAGCTTGGAAAAAAGGCGGTTAAGGGGAGACATGATAGAGGTCTATAAAATTGTGCATGGTATGGAGAGAGTGGACAGGGAGAAGCTTTTCTCCCTCTCTCATGATACTAGATTGCGAGGGTTATCGGCTGAAGCTGGAGATTCAAAACAGACAGAATAATGGAATCATAGAGTTGGAAGGGACATCCAGGGTCAACTAGTCCAACCCCCTGCACTATGCAGGAAACTAACAACTACCTCCCCCCACATCCCCAGTGACCCCAACCCTCCCCCCGCCATGCAGGATCCCACAATCAAAGCACTCCCGATATATTTCCATCTAGCCTCTGCTTAAAGACCTCCAAAGACGGGGACTCCACCACCCTCCGAGGCAGCGCATTCCACCGTTGAAAAGCCCTCACCGTCAGAAAGTTCTTCCTAATGTTTAGGTGGAATCGCCTTTCTCTTAGTTTAAATCCATTACTCCGTGTCCTAGTCTCTGGAGCAACAGAGAACAAGCTAGTTCCCTCATCAGCATGGCATCCCTTCAAATATTTAAACATGGCTATCATGTCTCCCCTCAACCTTCTCTTCTCCAAACTAAACAAACCCAACTCCCTAAGTCTCTCCTCATAGGGCATGGATTCCAGACCTTTGACCATTCTGGTCGGCGCCCTCCTCTGGACACGCTCCAACTTTTCAACATCCTTCTTAAATTGTGGAGCCCAAAACTGGACACAGTATTCCAAGTGAGGTCTGACCAATGCAGAATACAGTGGTAGTATTATTTCCCTTGATCTAGACACAATACTCCTATTGATGCAGCCCTGAATTGCATTAGCCTTCTTAGCAGCCATATCACACTGTTGACTCATGTCCAGTTTGTGGTCCACTAAGACTCCCAGATCTCTTTCACATGTACTGTTGTCAAGCAAACTATCTCCCATCCTGTACCTGTGCCTTATGTTGTTTCTGCCTAGGTGAAGTACTTTACACTTCTCCCTATTGAAATCCATTTTATTGCTTATGGCCCAGCTCTCCAGTCTATCGAGGTCATTCTGAACTCTGGCCCTACCCTCTGGAGTATTAACTACCCCTCCTAACTTGGTGTCATCTGCAGATTTGATTAGCATGCTCTCTATTCCATCATCCAAGTCATTTATAAAAATATTAAATAGTACTGGTCCCAGGACAGACCCCTGTGGTACCCCACTGGTCACTCCTCTCCAGGATGAAGTTGTGCCATTAATGAGCACCTTTTGGGTTCGGTTGGTCAACCAATTACCAATCCACCTAACAGTAGCAGTGTCCAGCCCACAGTTTACTAGCTTTGTTTCAAGAAGATCTTGGGGGACTTTATCAAAGGCTTTACTGAAATCAAGGTACACTACATCTACAGCATTCCCTTCATCTACCATACTTGTCACTCTTTCAAAAAAAGATATGAGATTATCGGTTCTTGAAGGTTATCCGGGCTGTGTGACCAAGGTCTTGGTATTTTCTTCCCTGACGTTTTGCCAGCAGCTGTGGCAGGCATCTTCAGAGGAGTAACTATGAGATTAGTTTGATATGAGATTAGTTTGGCATGACCTGTTTTTGAGAAATCCATGTTGACTGTCAGTGAGCAAGGCATTTCTTTCTAAGTGCTTACAGACCGTCTGTTTAATTATCTGCTCTAGTATTTTACCTGGTATTGATGTCAGGCTGACTGGGCGATAATTGTTTGGGATTTCTTTCCCCCCCCCTTTTTAAAGAAGGGGACCACATTTCCCCTCCTCCAGTCTGCTGGAACTTCTCCTGAATTCTCAAAGATTATTGCCAGTGGTTCTGAAATCACTTCAGCCAGTTCTTTTAACACCCTTGGATGCAGTTCGTCCGGCCCTGGAGACTTGAAGTCATTAAGAGTAGCCAGGTATTCCTGTACTATCTCAGTGTCTATACTGTGCTGTAATTCCCCTATTGCATCCTCTGCTCCATTATTCCCAGGGTGAGCACTATTCCCCTTTTGGGAGAAGACTGATACAAAAAAGAAGTTCAGTAACTCTGCCTTTTCTGCCTCCCCTGTTAATAACTCACTATCCTCTCCACGCAATGTCCCGATCATTACCCTGATCTTCCTTTTGTTATGAACATAACCAAAAAACCCTTTTTTGTTGTTTTTAACTTCCCTGGCTAGCCGGAGCTCATTCTGCGCTTTAGCCTTCCTGACTTTCTCCCTACATGTGCTAGCTACTTGTTTGAATTCCTCTTTGTTGATTTCTCCCTTTTTCAATTTCTTGTACATGCCCTTCTTAAATCCTATCTCAACCAAAAGTTCTTTAGTCCTCCACCCTGGGTTTTTCAAATCTCACCATCCCCACCCCGATAGCCACAGATTAATCCTTTTGTCACCTTTTGTCACCTGGGAACCTAGGAGGGGTAAACCCCCTCTCCCTGCCCCCAGAAAAACAGTATATCTGGGGTGCCCCCAGCCCATAACTTCACCATTAGGTCTTTCCTGGCACCTTTGCCGTTACTCTGTTGGTTTGGTTTTGCGCAGCCTGACCACGCTCCCTCCCGCCTTGCTGGCCAAGTCTACGGGAACCCCTTGCCCCCGCCTTTGCTATTAATTTCTTCTGTCTTAGTCTACGTGAACTTGGACAACACCTCTTCAAGAACGGTAAATATCTCCCTATCAACAACCCCTGCCACGTTGGCACCTGTGCTTGTACTACTCTCTTTGAATTTCTTAGATTTCTCTGTATGTGTGTATGCAACACTGATTTGAAAGAAAACAACATAAACAAAACAACATAAACTCTTTTAATTCGGAATCCTTTGCTTCTGTCTTTATTTAAAGGTCACAGTTACTGGCTCTAGTGTACAAAGGTTGCTCTCGCTATATAAATATTGTAGTTTGCCATCTTGCTTGCTAACTCCCCAAGTTAAAGAGCAATTTGGCTAACAGGGTGTTCCACAAATTAACTATGTGTTGTGTGAAGAAATACTTCCTTTGATCAGTTTTGAATCTCTCCCCCTCCAGCTTCAGCAGATGACCCCGCGTTCTGAAATTATGGGAGAGGGAGAAAAGCTTCCCCCGTCCGCTTTCTCCATGCCATGCATAATTTTATAGACCTCTAGCTATACTCTGAAAGTCCATACATGCTCCCATGTTTGGCCCTGCTCCGTTCAAAGCAGCTTCCCCTGCGGTTAGGGTACACCCAACCTAAATAAGCAAACATTCGCACAGATTATTCAAATGCAACTAATTTGCTAACGTTGACACGTCTGAATTAGAACCATGAACAAGCAGACGCACTGATAGCCCAAACATATTGCCAGCAGCGAATTAAAAAAAAGGGTGGCTTCCCTGAAGCAAAAAGAGCTATAATTGTCTTAACCGTGGAGAAAAGGTTCAGCGTTACAAGGAAGCAGCAGTGAGGTGATTAAAAAAATATATATCTTTGAAATAAAAAAGAGGCCTGCGGTCCGAGTAATTTTATCGCTTTTCCTGGATCTTTCAGTCAGGGAGTTTTTTCCCCTGACATAGGAAAGGCGCCATTATTCAGCTCTACCCTGTCAGGACCTTTTCTATGCTTATGCACATAACAAGAAATAATGGAAATGCCCGATTGTTCATGCTGTCATGCATGAAACCGAGGGTGAGTGGCTACAGACAACTATATTCAGATGATGTTCGATATAGTCCTGAATTCTGCCATAGTGGGGAACCGGCGAGAGAACCGGCAGAATTAAGTCTCGTTTCCTCATAAAGGAGCTGTTTCTGTGGCATTAATAAACTTCAGCAGCAGAAGAGTCCTATGTTGTTACTACTGCTTAAATCTCTCATTCATTCAGTCAATACTTGTGTATCCTGGCATCCGTCCCGGAAGAAGCTTTTTCGCTATTCAGCAACCCTGTGAGAGAAGTTAGGCTCAGAGGCCGTGATTTACAAGGCTGTGCAGCGAGCTTGGAGAACACGTAGGGGGGGTCCAAAGCCAGTTTCCCCACATCCAAGCGAAACACTCAGTCCCGAAGTTTGAGTTTTGAATGTAATCACTGTTGTGTGTCAAGGTATTTATTCATGGTAGGAGCCTGAACACCCCAGGCTAGCCTGATCTCATCAGAGCTTGGAAGCCAAGTGGGGTTGGCCCTGGTCAGGGGCCGTGGCTGAGTAGTAGAGCATCGGCTTGGCATGCAGAAGGTCCCAGGTTCAATCCCCGGCATCACCAGTTAAAGGGACTAGGCAAGTAGGTGATGTGAAAGAGCCCTGCCTGAGACCCTGGAGACCCACTGCTGGTCTGAGTAGACAATACTGACTTTGATGGACCAAGGGTCTGGTTCAGTAGAAGGGAGCTTCACGTGTTCATGTGTTGACCTCTGCCTGAGACCCTGGAGAGCTGTGGAGGGGGGCTCAGTGGTAGAGCTTCTGTTTGGCATGCATAAGGCTCCAGGTTCAACCCCCGGCATCTCCAGTTAAAGAGACTAGGCAAGTAGGTGATGTGAAACATGGTTAGAATGTCCGAGGGTTAAATCTTTTTGGGAAATAATTTTGCAGAAAATGGAACAGCTTTTTAAAATCAAGATCAATTTGGATATAGATGTGTTATTTATGGGTGCAGTGGGACAGCAAAGAATAACTGGGAATGCCCAGGAACTTTGTAAAGCTATGATCCTAGCAGCACAAGCTACAATAGCAAAAAGCTGGAAAGGAGCAAACAAATGGACTTTTGAATGTTGGAATGATTATTTATATGAATATATACAATCAGATATTGTAGCACAATTGGCTAAAGATTTACTGTGGGATAGTAAAATAAGGGAAATAAAGGACAAGTGGTCTCTGTACTTGAATTGGATAAAATGTGAGGGAGTCAACCCTAATATAACTAAGAAATTTGTGTGAAAGACCTCTGCCTGAGTGAGACCCTGGAGAGCCACTGCCAGTCAGAGTAGACAATACTGACTTTGATGGACCAAGGGTCTGATTCAGTATAAGGCAGCTTCATGTAGGGCTGTTGAATTAAAAAAAATTCGGTATAGTTCGGATTCGGCCGAATTTAGCCCGTTTAGATTCGGGATATGCCGAAGTCCGAACTCCCCCACTTCGGATCCGTTCAATTCGGCAGGAATTCAAAGTTCGGGGAAAAATTCGGCCGAATAAAGCCATTAAAAACACAATCGCGCCTTTCCGCGGCTCTGGGGGGGCATTTTTGGGGTTAGAGGTCCCAAACTTTCGGCAGAGCTTCAAAGGACGTTTATTGAAAGACTCCCCAAGTTTTGTAAAGATTGGATCAGGGGGGGGCTGAGATATGGGCCCTGAAAGGGGTCCCCCCACCCTTAATGTGCATCTCTCAGCAGAGCTTGCCGCCCACGCACAAAGCTCCCAGCCCCGACAACAGCTGAGAAAGCAACTGCAAAACAACTGCAAAACAACACAACCTTGTTAAACAACACCTTTGCAACACACAACTGAAACCTCCCCCCTCAAACCAGGGAGCGAGAGACTCGAGGGGGAACACACACCCCAGGCAGAACCGACGAAAGCCCCCTTTGGCTTCCCCCCCCACCCAGAGAAACTGCTCCCTCCCCCCACACACACAGACTCTGCTTTCCCCCCACACACACACATACACAGGAGAAAAATTATAGATTAAAGCCCCCAAAGGGGTCTTACTGTGGCTGTCTTCTGTTCCATCAAGAGGGGCTGAAGAGGACTTGTAATACAAGATGATTCCAATTAGGCACAGGAGGTTTTGCTCTGGAGATGCACAGGATCGGCTGATCCATTCATCCCAATAGGGAAAAGGGGAAAGGGGAAAGCCCATATCTCGGGACCCCCTGACCCAATGTTCACAAAACTTGGGGGGTATCTTAAGAACACTGGTCTGAAACTCCGCTCAAAGTTTGGGATCTGCACCCCCAAAAATGCGCCCCCTGCAGCCATGGAAAGAGAAAAGGGGGGGAGGTGATATTTCTGCCCCCACTGAACCCATCTTTACAAAACTTGGGTAGTATCTTAAGAATAATTGACTGAAGCTATGCTAAAAGTTTGGGGGCTATATCCCCCAAAAAGCGCCCCCTGCAGCCACATAAATGGAAAAAGGGGGGAGGGAAAAGGGGGAGAGCCCATATCTCGAGACCCCCTGACCCAATGTTTACAAAACTTGGGGAGTATCTTAAGAACACTGGTCTGAAACTCCGCTCAAAGTTTGGGATCTGTACCCCCCAAAATGCACCCCCTGCAGCCATGGAAAGAAAAAGGGGGGAGCCCATATATCGGGACCCCCTGACCCAATGTTTACAAAACTTGGGGGGTATCTTAAGAAGCTTCATCTGAAGCTCCAGTGAAAGTTTTGTGTCTGTAACCCAAAAAATATGCCCCCTGCAGCCACAGAAAGGAGCGAATGTGCACAAGCACCCCCCCACACACACACACACGAGGATTTCGCTCTCGCTCTCTCGCTCTCCCTGGCCGGGCCGCACATCAGCTGATTCCTCCAGTACTCAATCCTGACTGATTGGCCAGAAGAAGACCCAGCTTGGCCACCGATTGGCCGGGGGAGGAGAATGCTGCTTACTGACGGTTATGCTGCTTACTGACGGCCCCGAATTTGCCGAATTTATTCGCGAACTCCCAAACTCGCTGAATTCGGCCCCTCCGGTTGCCCGCCAGTTTTGAGTTCGGTTCCTCCTGAACTAAAAACCACCGAATCAGGGGAAATTCGGCTGATTTTCAGTTCAGGCCGAACCGAATCAACAGCCCTAGCTTCATGTGTTCATGTGTACATGGATGGAAGATCACCAAGGTCACTATGTATAGGCAGGTAATGGCAAACCACCTCTGTTCGTGTCTTGCCTTGAAAACCCCACAAGAGGTCGCTGTGAGGTGGTTACACTTTATTATCATTATTATTATTGAGTAGCATCACAAATTAGTTCATTTCCCCCTTATCTTTATGCTCCAATATTGTTATGCTCCAAAAATGCTCCAACCTCAAGCACTGCGGTAGCGCAAGCTGCAAGCCATGCTTGCATAATGCCAGGATGAGCCTTCAATGCCACGTTTGTCATTATGACCAATGTCGAATGAGTATTTTCTGAAGTTGGAATTTTAGAGACAAGGGTCATTAAAAGGCTGCAACGCTAAACTCACGGATTAGGAAATAAGTCCCTCTGAGTCCAGTGGGATCTACTTCTAAGTAGGTGCAATCAGAAGCAGGCTGCAAGCCATATTTTCAGAAACACAGCTCCCAATGTGATCCACAAAGCCTTTGAGCTTGCGAATTTCTCTGTCAACCTCTCGCATTTTGTTTGTTTATTTAAAACGTTTATTGGCCACCTTTCTCCCTTGAGGAACTCAATGTGGCTTACAGTATAAAACATTATACAAACACAATACAAACAAACAATTATAAAACCCATAAAGAGTCACGAGTTAAAAACTCCAATTAGGACTGCCAGAAATAAAAGCTAAATCAATCAAAAGGCGGTGCTAAATAAAACCGTCTCCAACGGCTTCCTCAAGATCAAAAGAGAGGGGGCCAGGCACACCTCCCTGGGAGGTCTGTTCCATAACAGTGGGGCTGCCACAGGAAAGCCCCTTTCTCATGCACTGACCAGATGAGCTTCTTTGCTTGATGGCAAGTCAGCAGCATCTCTGCCTGTGATCTTAATTTCCAGGTAGGAACATATGGAAGAAGACAGTTAAAACAAAAAGTTGTGGAAGTATTCTGTCCATAAAAAGCTAGAGCTGTGGAGCCTCAGGACTGTGACCCTACAAATGGGTATTTCCATACCATGTACTGTTGATCACATTTGCCTCTTCGAAGAAGAAGAAGAAGAGTTGGTTTTTTATATGCAGACTTTCTCTACCACTTAAGGATGAATCAAACTAGCCTTCAATCACCTTCCTATGAGGTAGGTGGGGCCGAGAGAGCTCTAAGAGAGCTGTGACTAGCCCAAGGTCACCCAGCTGGCTTCACGTGGAGGAGTAGGGAAACAAACCCAGTTCACCAAGTTAGCCTCCGCTGCTCATGTGCAGCAGTGGGGAATCAAACCCGGTTCTCCAGATCAGAGTCCACCGCTCCAAACCACTGCTCTTAACCACTACACCACGCTGGCTCAAGGAAGTCACACTGCTACACTGTAAAACAGTGTGAGGCTCAGAGAGAGAGAGACAGTCAGAGAGATGGATTAGGCCACAAGCTAAACAGTTACCTTTATAGGTAAGGGGCAGAGCTGGTTAGCAACCCAAGTGACCACTTGTCTGGCCTAGACGGGTGAGGGCAACAACATGCCTCCAGGCCTGGGGATGTGAGAAAGCAACAGATGCTGCCTCCCAAGACCTATAGTCCGATACCACTGGGCACCAAGAGAAAAATGAGCTTCAGAAGCACTTGTCCCCATGACAGGCCAAGCAAAGTAACTGCTTGGGGCAGCAAAATACCTTGAACCACCCCTGGGCTTCCGACCCTGACATTTCCATGTACGAACCCTGGTATTCCTTGGAGGTCTCCCATCAAAATACTAGGCAGGGACAGGGCTGAGAGTGTGTGACCGGCCCAAGGTCACCCAGCAAGTTTCCATGGTGGGGATTCAAACCTGGGTTTCCTGGGTCCTAGTCTGACACCTTAACCACTACACCACGCTGGCTCTTAATACCAATGTCATCTAAAGTATGGAGTATGAACTCACTCCTGCATTTCCAATAAACCTTTTGAAAACTCCCCCCTTTTCTTACGGAAGAACTAAAACTACAACATTTTCAACATAATCCAAGTACCATACTACCAAAACATGAGTTTGAGTTCTACATGCACAGTTCATATGCACCTCTGTGCTTTGATGTAGACAGTAATTCATGCCAGATCTTTTACCCAGGCAACAGCATTTAATCTAATCTGGGCAGCATTGATTTAGAATGACTCATTGTTAATACAAAAACGTACATGTGTGATAATAAGTTTCGAAAGATCTAAAAATGAAGGCATTTTTTTCCGTTCAGAGTTGTGGCTGAGTGATTTATGTGCCAAGTGAATAAAGGAAAAGGAAACTGTGAATGATAGGTTGTCTTTCTCCTGCAGTAAACAAGTTTATGAATATATATTTGGAGAAAAACAAAGAATTTCAGACCATGTCATCTGCAAGGAGTCCAATCATATTCATGGCTCTTCTCACTAAAGACAAGTATTAATCAGGCTAAAAGCATGTCTGAAGTTTAAAGATGTGAAAGGTACCATCGTTCAAGTGTATGGAATGTGTTACTATGGAATGTATAATGTTATTTTAAGTTTTCATGATGGATGTTTTTCTCTACCATTAAGGAGAATCCTTTAAGGAAGGCTTCCAATCACCTTCCCTTCCCCTCCCCACAACAGACACCTTGTGAGGTAGGTGAGGCTGAGACAGTTCGGAGAGAACTGTGACTAGACCAAGGTCACCCAGCTGGCTTCATGTGGAGGAGTGGGGAAACTCACTCCTGGGGAGGGGCTGTGGCTCAGTGGTAGAGCACCTGCTTGGCATGCGGGGGGTCCTAGGTTTGGTCCCTGGCATCTCCAGTTGGAGGGACTAGGCAGGTAGGTGATGTGAATGACCCCTGCCTGAGACCCTGGAGAGCTGCTGCCAGTCTAAGTAGACAATACTGACTTTGATGGACCAAGGGTCTGACTCAGTAGAAGGCAGCCTCATGTGTTCATGTGTTCATGATTCTTTTTTTTTTTAATTAAATTTTAGGGGTACTGAAAAGAAAAAGAAGGGAAAAGAGGGAAAATAAAGTTGAACATATTTCATCCTCTGAACCTTGAAATAAGATATATAGTGTTACCAAATATTCAGTCCTTAATCTTAAACCCAAAAACACCTTAGAAGTCGTAAATCATCCTCTTTATCAAATGCCCGAAACATGATTTCATTTTGTAAATCACTATAACTTTTCTACGTAATAACTGTCTAATAGATTAAGTTGTTTATTTATCACCTGGATAATAATCATAGAAAGGCTGCCATTTCAACTCGAATGATTCTTGATCATCTTCTAAAAGTTCTGGATTATATTATGTGATATTTGCTGAATGCAGATGATATAATATTTTATGTACTGAGATTGTGAAGAGGAGGAGTTGGTTTTATATACAGATTTTCTCTACCTTTTTAAGGAGAATCAAACCAGTTTACAATCTCCTTCCCTTCCCCTCCCCACAACAGGCCTCGTGAGGTACGTGGCGCTGAGAGAGTTCAGAGAGAATTGTAACTGGCCCAAGGTCAACCCAGCAGGCTTCATGTGGAGGCTTGGGGAATCAAACCCAGTTCCCCAGGTTAGAGTCCGCCGCTCATGTGGAGGAGTGGGGAATCAAACCTGGTTGTCCAGATTAGAGTCCACTGCTTTTAACCACTACACCACACTGGCTTAATGTCTTGGCCAATGTGCCCCTTCACGGTGGTTCAGAAACTAACGGAACATGACCCTAACGTCCGAGTCTATCGAGTATTTTACTGTCGACTTTCCCTCTTTTGAAAGCAAAAAACGGACTCTGCTTCTCCAAAGTCTGCCAGAAGAAATCGTCGCTACTGATCATTTTACACTTTTAATATTCCAAACTGCTTTACGGGCATGAAAACATCCTCGCTCACAACCCTCTGAGGAACCGCTGACCACTGTTTTACGACTGGGTCAAATGCAGAGCCGCCCCGGGGCTCTCATTGCTCCTAGCCTGGGTGTTAGGATCCAGGTAGGCAGCCCAAAGGTGAAACACGGGCATAGGGAGAACTGTGGCCAGACTGTGCTTTGACGGTGCAAGCCAGTCAACAGAGGCCTGTCAAACCTCCGCACACCTGGGATCCAGAGAGAACACCGAGCTGCCGATGCTGCCCCTTTCCTGCCTGGGAACTGTGCAGAGAGGCTATGTGGAATCTAGGGCCTTTTACACAGGGACGTTTCCCCGTGATCACCCCCGCCGGCTGCTTCGGGGCTTCCTTTTGATTATACTCGTGTTTTCCGGATGCTGTTTTAGCCAGAATCTGGAAAACGCGGGCAAAGTGCATGGGGAGAGTGAGGCGACCTCCAACGGGCGGAAAAGGCTCCCAAAGGTTGCTCTAGCACAGGTGGAACTACACCGAGTCAGTTTATGTTTCCGCTTGCAAGCTCCTGGATCCAAGCCACGATCTCTAACCACTGCACCACCGGATGCATTTCTGAAGCCCCTTGCACAGGGTTGACGTAACTGTGTGCGTTATTTTTTTAAAAAAAATCTGATTACATAAATTAAACCGTACAAACAAGAACTCCGCTCACAATCCCGTGGGGAAAAAATGCTCAGAACAAGCAGTAAAGCTGCCATGTATAAGGAATGTTTGATGCGCTCTGTTTTTGCCCTCCTGGACTTCTCCTCCCTCACCCAAGCGCACGCAAAAGCATTATAAAGACATGCTGAACATGCTAAGTGCCAAAGCAAACACTCAGAGAGCTGTCACGCAATTGCTCTTAAGTGTTCAGAGAGCTACATTGTCCTATAATCTCAACAAAAGCCCTATAAGGTAAAATCAACATTATTCCCGTCTTGCAAACTGTGACGGGAGGGCTTAGGCTGAGAGAGAACGGGCTGCCTAGGGCCACTTTCCATGCCATCCTATGCTGGGCTCCTCCAGACAAGGCCCTTTGATTTCAATGGGCTTAGACTGGAGTAACTCTGCATAGGATGGCACTGCTAATGAGCTAATGGTAGAGGAGAGTTTCAAACCAAGGAGGCTACCTCGACATTAGCCAACAAAGGCTAACAGCACAGTCCTCCGCAAAGTTACTCCAGTCTAAAGCCCATTCATTTTCAAGGCGCTACACTGTAGTAACTCTGCAGAGGATTGCGCTGATAAACACACACAACTTTTGCTTGTAAAATAATCTTCCTCTTGTGTGTGTGTGTGTTAAGTGCCGACAAGTCACTTCCGACTCATGGCAACCCTATGAATCAATGTCCTCCAAAATGTCCTATCCTTAACAGCCTTGCTGAGATCTTGCAAATTGAGGGCCGTGGCTTCCTTTATAGAGTCAATCCATCTCCTGTTGGGTCTTCCTCTTTTCCTGCTGCCTTCAACTATTCCCAGCATGATTGTCTTTTCCAGAGACTCTTGTCTTCTCATAATGCAACCAAAGTACAATTGCCTCAGTTTAGTCATTTTAGCTTCTAGGGTCAGTTCAGGCTTGATTTGATCTAGAACCCCTTGATTTGTTTTTTTGGTGGTCGAGGGTATCCGTAACACTCTCCTCCAACACCACATTTCAAAGGAATCTACTTTCTTCCTATCAGCTTTCTTCACTGTCCAACTTTCACACCCATACGCAATACTAGGGAATACGATGTCATGAATTAACTTGATCTTGGTTGCCAGTGACAATTTTCCTCTTACCGCTTCTTTTAGAACAGTGATGATGGTGGTCTGTAGCCTAGGGTAGCTGCTCCGGGTTGGGAAATACCTGGAGATTGTGGTGGGGGGGAGCCTAAGGAGGACAGGGTTTGGGGAGGGGAGAGACTTCCATGGGGTATAATGCATTAGGCCTTTTATGCCTGGCTGTTTCCTTTGCGGTTACCCTTCCAACGACTTCGGGTCTTTGTTTTGCTTATGCATGCCGTTTCCAACCATCAGAGGTCGCCTCGCTCTCCCCCTGCGTTTTTCCGTGTTTTCAAATTCGAGATAAAACAGGTCTCTGAAAACGTGGGAAAAACGCGGGGAAACGCAGGGGGAGAGGGAGGTGACCTCTGACGGTTGGAAATGACATGCATAACCAAAACAAAGACCTGAAGCTGTTGGAGGGGTGACTGAAAGGGAAACAGCCATGCATAAAAGGCCATAGAGTTGCACTTCTGGAGTTGCCATTTTCTCCAGGGGAACTGATCTCTGTCACCTGGAGATCAGTTGTAATAGTGGGAGATTCTCTGGCCACCACCTGGAGGTTGGCAACCCTACTTTGGCTTGGAGGTCAGCGTTGTGCACACGAGCACCCTGCTGCTTTGGGGGAAGGAAGGTTTGTATTCACTGGAAGGCTGGTGTTGAATGCTCCCCCCTGAAGTACCCAGGCCTCCCTGATAAAAAGGCTGGAGAATAGGTCTGCCAGCTCCAGGGTGGGAAATACCTGGAGACTTGGGGGTGGGGCCTAGGGAAGGCGGGGTTTGGGAAGGGGTGGGACATCAGGAGGGTTGTGATGCTATAGAGTCTACCCTCCAAAGCAGCCAGCAACCAGTGGTGACCACTTCAGTGACCGTGGCTCAGTGGAAGAGCATCTGCTTGGCATGCAGAAGGTGCCAGGTTCAATCCCTGGCATCTCCAGTTAAAGGGACTAGGCAGGTAGGTGATGTGAAAGACCCCTGCCTGAGACTTTGGAGAGCTGCCGCCGGTCTGAGTGGACAAGGCTTACTTGGATGGGCCAAGGGTCTGATTCAGTATAAGGCAGCTTCTTGTGCTCATGTGTGTGTTCACCTGGAAGTTGGCAAACCCACCTAGAGAAACAGGCTCTTGCTGCAGGTAGAAATGTGGCTCCCCAACACATGTCCTAGGTTGCTCCGGTCAAAACCCAAGCGCAGAACCTCCAGGCTCTCGGGAGCTAGTACAAATGCTCTCGCGGGCCAGCTGCGTTACGCAGGGTGGCAGAGGGCCCATTCTTGCTTAGAAACATCTTCTGTTAATTAAAATGAAGAAGGATCATTTGAGAGGCCTCTTAAACTCTACCTCTCCCCTTAGGATATATCACACATGAATCATCCCTGCCATTCATAGCTGTTGATAAAGAATTATCTATTTTTAAAATCTATCCTCCAGTCGGGCTCAGGCTACATCTTGCAAGCTTCCCGACTGAGAGACGGATCATCCGCCTTTATTGGTACCCAGGGGCACCTGGGTTTTCCTGCTGCTGTGTTTCTTGGCGCCCGCTTGCTCCATTCCGCTCCACTTCCAGACCCACCCTCCTTTCCTATTTTTTCCCCCTTGGTGGCATCTCATGTTCCTTCCTTCCTTTGCCCCTCTTTTTCTCTGTGTACTTAAGAAGAAGAAGACACCCTGTGAGGTAGGTGGGGCTGAGAGATTGTGACTAGCCCAAGGTCACCCAGCTGGCTTCATGTGGAGGAGTGGAGAAACCAACGTGGTTCACCAGATTAGCCTCCACCGCTCATGTGGGGGAGTGGGGAATCAAACCCAGTTCTCCATATCAGACTCCACCGCTCCAAACCACTGTTCTTAATCACAATGCCACACTGGCTCTCTCCATGCCCCCCACAACACTTGGCTTCAAGGCTATGGGGTGCTGGAAAGGTGGCCATGGTAGCAATGGGATTGGTGGTGGGGGTTGAACCAAGCTTCAGAGACTGCCCATATGTCTGGGCAGTAGCCACTGTTTACGAGGTAAGAGGCACTGGACCCTGGACTTCCTTGGAGGTCTCCCATTAGGGTGGTGGCTGGAGAACTCCTGCTGTTACAACTTCAAGTGACAGAGATCAGTTCACCTGGAGAAAATGGCCGCTTTGGAAGGTGGACTCTATGGCATTGTATCCCACTGAGGCCCCTCCCCAAACCCCGCCCACCTCAGGCTCCACCCCTCAAACCTCCAGGTATTTCCCACCCTGGAGCAGGCAACCCTATCTCCCATCCAAGTTCTATCCAGGGCTGACCCCACTTAGCTTCTAAGACTTGACAAGATTGGGCTAGCCTGGGCCATCCAGATCAAGGTGTCTTCATTAGTATAGGCGTAACTTTTTCTGGAAATTGTGAAGCCATGGGGAAAGAATGTCTTGTTTTGTTTTACAGCAAAAAAAGGGGGGGGGAGCTAAAATATATGTAACATTCACTCTGTTATCAAACCTAAACTCATGTAACTGCTTTATCCACATAAACTGAATAATTTACAATTAAGCTAGCCTATGCAACTGCATTATTTGGCATATTTAAGAAATTTTAAAGTCTAACTTCCTTTGTTTTCTGGAAGCTAGATTGTGAACACCTATGCTACACACAGAAAGAGTTGCAAACTGTTGCACACTGTATTCTACAGAAGAAGAAGAAGAAGAAGAAGAAGAAGAAGAAGAAGAAGAAGAAGAAGAAGAAGAAGAAGAAGAAGAAGAAGAAGAAGAAGAGTTTGTTTTTATATGCTGACTTTCTCTACCACTTAAGGAAGAATCAAACCGGCTTATAATCACCTTTTCCTTCCCCACCCCACAACAGACACCCTGTGAGGTAGGTGGGGCTGAGAGAGCTCTAAGAGAGCAGTGACTGGCCCAAGGTCACCCAGCTGGCTTCATGTGGAGGAGTGGGGAAACCAACCCAGTTCACCAGATCAGACTCCACCGCTCCAAACCACCGCTCTTAACCACTACACCGTGCTGGCTTATTCATAACCATCTTCCAGGGCAATGCTGAACAGACTTTGACACCTTCTAAGCCTGCCAAAGTCAGCTCTGTTTAGGGTGTTAATTCTCTTTAGGACTGCATTATGAGCCCCCCCCCCAATTGGTATAGAAAAATAAGAGCTGGAAATCAGTAACAAATTTTGTACTACACAAAAAGCAACTCATCATTTGGACTGAAACAGTTTTGCATTGTTTTCTAATTTCCGTCATCTGGTTTTTGCATTTCCTGTGTCATGTCTTACACTGGTTTTGTTGCATTGGTTACTAACTCCATAATCCACTCTAATGACAATATTTATAATATAATAACATAAAAGGCCATAGAGGGAGGCAATGGCAAACCCCCTCTGCCCTGCCCTGGATAGGCCAGGCTAGCCCAATCTCATCAGATCTCAGAAGCTAAGCAGGGTTGGCCCTGGTTCATACTCAGATGGGAGACCACCAAGGAAGTCCAGGGTTGCTATGCAGAGGCAGGCAATGGTAAACAACCTCTTGCCTTGAAAACCATCTCTTGCCTTGAAAATAGCAAACCACCTTCCTTCATCTCTTGCTCTGAAAACCCTACAGGGTTGCCATAAGTCGGCTGCGACTTGACGGGGCTTTCCACCCCTAAATATCTGCAAAACTGAATGCTAGTCCCAGAGATGTGGTGTTGGAAGAGAGTGTTACGGATACCGTGGACCGCCAAAAAAACAAATCATTGGGTTCTAGATCAAATCAAGCCTGATCTGACCCTAGAAGCTAAAATGACTCAACTGAGGCAATCGTACTTTGGTCACATTATGAAAAGACAAGAATCACTGGAAAAGATAATCATGCTAGGAAAAGTTGAAGGCAGTAGGAAAAGAGGAAGACCCAACAAGAGATGGATTGACTCTATAAGGAAGCCATGGCCCTCAATTTGCAGGACCTGAGCAAGGCTGTTAAAGATAGGACGTTTTGGAGGACGTTGATTCATAGGGTTGCCATGAGTAGGAAGCAACTTGATGGCACTTAACACACACAAATCCTGGAGGCCAGATAGGCTAAAGATGAAAGGTCATATAACCTAGGTGAGTTATGGTAATAAACCTGCAACTAGCATGCCCATCTGCTCTGATGTCCCTATTAGTGATTAACATGTAATATTCTTATTATTTGGGCTTTAGGTTCGGTATTCAAAAATAAATGTGTGAAAGCACAATTTGACAGACAAAAGCATCCTGTGTTTTCTCATTATTCGGTGCCTTTAAAGGCTACAGCCAATCGGTCTCCTGCCTCAGTTGTAAGGTCACAGAAATTGATAACCCTTACAAGCTATGATTACGGGAGTCTGTCTGCATCTTGCAGATAGCGCACTTTGTGAATTAATCCTCCAAAGGCAAATATATTGTAAGTAGCTTGTTATCTCCAAAGTACCAAATTGAAGAATACACGGGATTATATTGACAGAAATTACGTTTTCTGTAATGGGGTTTAATATATCAGAGACCTCTAAACTGAGTCCCTCTAAACTGAGAAAGGGTTTGATTAATTCAGGTACTTCAGGATCAAATGTATTCCCTAAAATGGATTAGGCCATGCCATCAAAGCCTAGACAATATTAATCTCTGACACTTATTGAATTAAAAAAGAGAGAAATAAATATATTTTTTTTTTTGTCTGGAGCCTGGCACTTGATCCTTTCTCACTCCCGCCTCTCCCTAACCCCAGGCCGCCGGGACCATTTTCTGGACATTGCTTCAAAGAGGATAAGGTTTCCTCATCGTAAACATTAATCTAAAAATATTAGGACAATTAAATTAGATACACTTAATTTTACACAGAGAAGGGTTTCAATCTGCTCCGGATAGAAACCTTGTTCTCGCCTACACTGTGAGAAGCCTGCTTTTCAGGGCAAGAACAAATGGTGACTCGTTAAATCATCAGAAGACCAAAAAAAAGGGAGAGGGCCTTTTGCCAGCTGAGGACCCGTGTCATCACAAACATCAAGAGCTTTATATTTTTTATACCCCAATTTTCTCTACCTTTAAGGAGTCTCAAACCGGCTTACAATCGCCGTCCCTTCCCCTCCTCAAAACGGACATGTTGTGAGGTAGGTGGGACTGAGAGAGTTCAGAGAGAGCTGTGACTAGCCCAAGGTCACCCAGATGGCTTCATGTGCAGGAGTGGGGAAACCAACCTGGTTCACTAGATTAGCATCCAGTGCTCATGTGGAGGAGTGGGGAATCAAACCCGGTTCTCCAGATCAGAATCCACCACTCCCAACCACCGCTCTTAACCACTACACCACGCTGGCGGACGGAAAGGATAACTGCAAAGAGAACCATAAGCACGAAAAATGTATTTGTAATTTCCTAACTGTTGAGGGATTTGCTTTCTTGAAAGCTGGCCTAAAACAAAGTCCAGGCCATTCAGGCCTGGCCCAAACACTTCTGTGCCGAAAACCTGCTGTTTACCAGTAAGTCGCAACGCTTCTGCAGTAGTAAAATAACTAGTTCCCATAAGAGAAAACATTCTCTAGGCTACGCCGGCTTTGCATCCATAAACTAGGAAATAAAGCAGGCTACTGAAGGGCGCGTCGTCGTCATGCAAATCATTAGCAGCCCGTCGCCAGAGGCCGGAATACCGATTTCGGCGTCAACGCTAGAAGTTTTTTTTTAAAAAGACTTACCAGTTGTTCACTTGAAGTATTGTGAGCCCTGTGTCTTGTGCCAACTGCTTTTTCTGTTCTTCTGAAGGGTAAGGATGCTGGAAGACACCAAAGCAAACGTACCATAAATATAAAGGGGGTTGGGGAAATATTGCTACCGAGATTTCGAGCGATAGTTTTAATCAACCGTTTTGTTGAATCGTAAAAATGCAGTAACTGTAATTAAAGAGGAAAATGCTGAGGTGTGTCGTTCTCATAATTATTAATGGGCTACTACATCATATAATTAATGGCAGTAAAAGACAAGCCAATTATAAAGATTAGTGAAGTGGAGAAAAAAAAAAGCCGCTTAGGATACAAACAAGTAAGTACCTTGATACTGAGGGAGGGGAGCTGTCGCAAAGTTTAAATTCTTCTACGAGGGACTCGCGCACGGTACCCCCCTACACACACACTTTATTGCATCTTGCCCAGTACAAAGAAAAGCCTCCTCTGAACATCAGCAACTCCCTCATTTCTGGTTTCGTGACATCCTTCTGCCTAACGCTTACCATCTTGACGAATTTTGTTCTAATGCAACACCACCCAGCTAACGCCACAGTGGGATGATCAAAACCTCAAGAGGAGATAGGGTTGCCAGGTCTCCCCTGGCAATCTGGCGGGGGATGGGGGGGTAGGGTGGCCAGCTTTGGGTTGGGAAACTCCTGAAGATTTGGGGATGGAGCCTGGGGAGGACAGGGACCTCGGTTGGGTACAATGCCAGAGTCCACCCTCCAAAGCATCCATTTTCTCTAGAAGAACTGATCTCTGTAGTCTGAAGATGAGCTGTAATTCCAGGGTACCCCCAGGTCCTGCCTCGAGGCTGGCACTCCTAAGAGCACTCCTAAGAAAACTGCTAAGTTTTCCCTCAACTTTGTTTGCCTTCTGAGGTTATTTCAAAGTGATGCTACCTTTATGATAAAGCATATTGAACACATGAACACATGAAGCGGCCTTATACTGAATCACATTCTTGGTCCATCGAAGGCAGTATTGTCTACTCAGACCAGCAGCAGCTCACCAGGGTCTCAGGCAGGGGGTCTTTCACATCACTACCTGCCTAGTTCCTTTAACTGGAGATGCCGGGGATTGAACCTGGGACCTTCTGCATGCCAAGCAGATGCTCTACCACTGGGCCACGGCCCCTCCACATCTTGAACTTAATGAGACATAGTTGGAATCCCACAAGGTAGGCACACAAGTATATTTGGGTAAAGCAAGTCAGGATGGCTCTCTATCTCTAGGAGGAGTATCAGACTCTGTTCTGCAGATCTGTCTCAGACAAAACTGGAGGTTTGTTTTTCCTTATGCATGAGAGTTACACAGTTACACAGTTGTCCACCTTCCAGGTTTCGCCCAGCATGGCTCTGTATTTTCCCCAGACCCACTTCGGTAAGACCTTCCTGGAAAGACTGTATTTAAAGCAGGTTTGGGATCCATGTGGACGGCCAGATGTGGGTTTCCATACCAACCCACCCACATCCGCTGCTCCCCCTCACACATAGGGTTGCCAACTTCCAGGTACTAGTTGGAGATCTCCTGCTATTACAACTGATCTCCAGCCAATAGAGATCAGTTCACCTGGAGAAAAGGGCCGCTTTGGCAATTGGACTCTATGGCATTGTAGTCCCTCCCCTCCCCAACCCCCACCCTCCTCAGGCTCCACCCTTAAAACCTCCCGCCGATGGCAGAGGGACCTGGCAACCCTACTCACACACCTCTAGCAGGCTTTGGGCTGGCTTAAAAAAACAACAACATTAGGTATACCATTGTAGAGTCACTGTTTACTTATTTTAAACTTTCATTCGAAGCCTTTCTTTTTTATGGAGGTCAAGGCTGCTTACAGGATAAAGTACAGAAAGTAAAACACATTAAAAAGCTAAAAAAAATAAACCAAAATTTAAAATCGCAACTAAGAACTAAACGTACCCCAAGATGGTCCTAAATGAAACCGCCTTCAGCTTCCTCCTAAAGATCAAAAGTGAGGGTGCTGGGCTGTTCTACAAATTGTGGGGCTGCCACTGAAAAGGCCCTCACTCTCTTGTACCCACCAAATGAGCTTCTTTGATCAACGAGACAGTCAGGAGGGCCTCTCTCTGTGATTTTAATTCCCGGACAAGAACGTATGGGAGAAGGCAGTCCTTCAGAACGCGATACATCGGCTACCACATTTTTTTAAAGCCAGCAAAAGGCGCTGTGGTAGCTGGAGACAGATGCATGGGGATACCACGAAGAATCCTCCTGCGTGGTTCCCTCCATGACCTCTACATTAACATCAACAACAAGAAGAACACAAGAGGGAATGGTCCCTGATGTAGAAGGAATCTTGGTGGCCATCCCTTTCTAGCACCTTGTTTTGGAATGTGACAACACAGTTGTCCGAAATCACTTCAACCGCCACAGGGCTCTACACTGGTGAGTTCCTCTTCTAGCACAATCTGCCTCTCAGCCTATTTGTCCTTTACATGATACTAGAGGTTATACCTGTTCCTTACACCATGGGGCAAACCCATCTTCCTGCACTAGCACATTGATAGCAAGTAGGGATGCTGTGAATTTCACTGAGAACATGTTCAACTGTCAAATGGGCTGCATTCGAAGGTGGAAATCATATGTGAGCCAATCACTCGGTCTGTTCAGTTCATGCTACTTAGCTGTGAATGCCCGCCGATCCAGTTTGCATCAGGTATTACCAAAACTGCGCATGCGCAAAGGTGCTGTCAATGATTGGCAGCAATTAGTTCTACTAAGGATGATGTAGATGAACACCGAAGGGTAGGATTTTATTGAAAGGCAGCATTTCATAGAATCATAGAGTTGGAAGGGACCACCAGGATCATCTAGTCCAACCCCCTGCACAATGCAGGAAATTCACAACTACCTCTCCCCCCCCCACACCCCCAGAGAACCCCTACTCCATGCCCAGAAGATGCCCTCCCTCTCATCATCTGCCTAAGGTCATAGAATCAGCATTGCTGACAGGTGGCCATCTAGCCTCTGCTTAAAAACCTCCAGGGAATGAGAGCTCCCCACCTCCCGAGGAAGCCTGTTCCACTGAGGAACCGCTCTAACTGTTAGAAAATTCTTCCTAATGTCTAGACGGGAACTCTTTTGATTTAATTTCAACCCGTTGCTTCTGGTCCGACCTTCTGGGGCAACAGAAAACAACTCGGACCATCCTACTGAAGACTGATTCATAGGATTTCCAAGTGATTTAATGAGTGACTTAACTGTTTGTTTAAACAACTGCAGGCTCAGCCGAGCACTTACACAGCAAGGGGGAGTAGTGGAACTCAATAAGGCTGTGTGAGAACAGGCGTGCATGAAAAATCAGTTGCCTTGTCTTGTGTGGTTAATAACGAACACGGCAAACTACCTGCCCAACACTGACGAACAGATCAACGAACTATCGAATTGATTGCACCTCATAGAATAGGCATGCTCCTCTGATCCTGGAGAGAATAAGTATGCATCATAACTAGTATCCATTTTTACTAGTAGCCACCGATAGCCCTCTCCTCCATGAACATGTCTACTCCCCCCTTCAAGCCTTCCAAGTTGGCAGCCATCACCACATCTTTGGGCAGGTTGTTCCACAATTTAACTATGTGTTGTGTGCAGAAATACTTCCCTTTATCTGTTTTGAATCTGTCACCCTCCAGCTTCAGCAGATGACCCTGCGTTCTAGTATTATGAGAGAGGGAGAAAAGCTTCTCCCTGACCAGTCTTTCCAAACCTGGCATAATTTTATAGACCTCTCCGCTTAACTGCCTTCTGTCCAAGCTAAACAGCCCTAAGCATTTTAACCACTCCGCATAGGGTGGTTGCTCTAGTCCCCTGATCATCTTGGTTGCTCTTCTCTGCACCTTCTCAAGCTCTGCAATATCCTTTTTTTAGGTGTGGTGCTCCTTTCCTGATTATTTCTTTATGGGAGCAGTGAGTCAGAGAATTAGGCCTATGATGTTCCACAGTAAACTTAGCAAGCCCTTATGATGTTTTCAAAAGCTTCCCATACAGATTAATTGTGCTTTATTGACCGAGGCTTAACTTTTCAGGACTCTGATGTCAGACAGAACACTGTTGGTCTTTCTCGTTTCGTTTTGCCACCTTGCATGTGATCAGGTTTTTACGTAACCCGGCAAGCTGTGCCTAATTCCACGCAGGAAGCAAATATTTTCAAGACCGCCTCAAGCTATTGGGAATGAGAATTCTGCCGCCGCTAAGCAATTTTCAGTCCTTCTGGACTTTCTTATAAATAGACAAGAACAGATAAAATTAGCCATTGGGATAATACAGCTACTGTAAAATAATAAAAAAAACACTTTAAAAGTATCAGAACAAAATTCCTAAAACCATGGTGTATTTATGGTCATCTGATCCTCTCCCCTCCCCGCCCCACAGTCTGGTTATTGGCTTAGTGCAGCGTAAATGTTGGGTTTCGGGGGAGGGGACCCTATAATTGCTATAATCACATGAAAGCCTCATACAGCTAATCTCCCCGAGCAAAAGTTCACAATGAGGTTGTTTAAGAATAACAAAAAAACAAAACGCAATGCATGTCTCATACCTGAAGCACTGTGCATCTTTTTTCTAATATAAGCTTTTGCCTTTGATTGCCTTTAATTGACTTAAATGCCTTTAATTGACTTTAAAAAAAGAATCAACATGCCACAGATTCAGTTGCCGAAAAACGGTCAAAGACTTGCTGCCTTCTAGGGCTGCCAGGTCCTTCTTTGCTACTGGTGGGAGGTTTTGAAGGCAGAGCCTAAGGAGGGCATGGGTTGGGGAGGGACTTCAATGCCATAGAGTCCAATTGCCAAAGCGGCCATTTTCTCCAGGGGTGCTGATCTCTGTTAGTTAGAGATCAGTTGTAATAGCAGGAGATCTCCAGCTAGTACCTGGAGGTTGGCAACCCTGATGCCTTCCCACCCACGGGGCTAGTAAGATGCACGTTGAGGGGCAACCGTGGCCATTGTGCCACAACCGAGGAGAGGGTGATAACCCTGAGATCTGCCATTTTAATAATGAACTCGTTCTGCCACGTTCGTCTATCTAGCGGTGACTCTGATCACTCCACGAAACCTTTTCGTATTGTTGTTTTATAAAGTGCAAACTTTAGAAGTCAATCGCTTATTAAAATAGTCCTGATTCCGGCGAAATAAAATATATTCAATTGTCACAATCACTTTGGGCTCTCAAAGCAGACCGGGTCAGTTTGATCAACAGCGACATGAGACCTTTACTTCCCGCCCACCCACCCCCCAGTGTACATTTCTCCTAGTATCATGATCTCTTAAGAGTTTAATTATTTGCCAACAATTGATCAAGGCCGGAATTTGAGACGGGATATGGCTCTAACCTCTGGGAGAATGGCAGTGCATTAGGAGAGCAAGCAAAATTACCTTGAGATCTGACAATAAGAATTAGCGACTGGGACCGCAAATAGGGCAAAGCGGCGATAGCCAGAGCTATTCTTTCTGGAGTGTTTTCCATTTGATCTTCATTAACACCTTGGAATGAGTGAAAGCCATAAAAGAGTGATTATGTATGGAGAGGCTTACTGCTCCCTTCCGAGAAGCAATCCAGCGCACGTGGTAGACACACACACACACACACACACACCTTACTGAGCACTACTAGGGTAAAAACAGAGGCCAGGGAAAACAGCTCCAACAGGAGACTGCTTGGGGCTTGGGGGCAAATTAAGGGGAGACATGACTGAGGTCTATAAAATTATGCATGGTTTGGAGAGAGTGGATAGGGGAAAGCTTTTCTCCCTCTCTCATAATACTAGAACACCGAGTCATCTGCTGAAGCTGGAGGGTGACAGATTCAAAACATAGAAAAGGAAGTATTTCTTCACACAACGCACAGTTGAATTGTGGATCTCCCTGCCCCAGGATGTGGAGATGGCTGCCAACTTGGAAGGCTTTAAGAGCGGAGTGGACATGTTCATGGAAGAGAGGGCTATCCATAACTACTAGTCACAATGGCTACAAGTCATGATGCATACCTATTCTCTCCAGGATCAGAGGAGCAGGCTATTGTGTTGGGTGCTGTGGAACACAGGCAGGACAATGCTGCTGCAGTCGTCTTGTTTGTGGGCTTCCTAGAGGCACCTGGTTGGCCACTGTGTGAACAGACTGCTGGACTTGATGGGCCTTGGTCTGATCCAGCAGGGCTTTTCTTATGTTCTTAAATGTGTGCATGCATTTGATGCATTAATTTATTTATATCCCGCTTTTCTTCCCAGCTGGGACTCAAAGCGGCAGACCGAACCTGCCTTGCCAGAAAGTAGGCCACGGGTACCAGGCATGTTCGTTTTCAATACAAGGCCACCATTTGCTGACATGGGTGATGCAAGCAACTTGAACGACAGCAAGGAACAAATGTATAAAGATACCTGCCAAAAGGTAGCGTCTGGGGCAATTAATGTATTTTAGAATGCACTGCAATTACACTGCTATGTTTAAGAAGAATGGGAAATACAAAAAAAAATATTCCAAAAGGAATAATCTACATTGGGGGTTCGCCCAGAGTAAAGAGAACTGAACGGCAGTGGTTCATAGAAGGCAATGGTTAACCACTTCTGCTCACCCCTTACTTCAAAGATCCTACAGTGGGACTATTCAAAATGAAATGGGACACCAATTCTGGAAGATAGGACCCCCGAGTGGAAAAGACAATAACACTAGGAAAAGTTGAAGGCCGCAGGAAAGTAGGAAGACTCAAAATTAGATGGATTTAGTCAATCAAGGAAGCCATGGCCCTCAGTTTGCAAGACCTGAGCAAGGCTGTTAAGGATAGGACATTTTGGAGGTCATTAATTCATAAGGTTGCCATAAGTCGGATGAAATTTGATGGCACTTAAAATACACACACAATATAAACTACCCTGACCTGGATGGTCTAGGATAGCCTGATCTGGCCCGATTTCAGAAGCTAAGCAGGGTCGGTCCTGGTTATTACTTGGGTGGGAGACCACTAAGGAAGTCCAGGGTTGCTACACAGAAGCAGGCAATGGTGAACCACATCCATTCGTCTC
Source organism: Euleptes europaea (assembly GCF_029931775.1). Classification (NCBI taxonomy): domain Eukaryota; kingdom Metazoa; phylum Chordata; class Lepidosauria; order Squamata; family Sphaerodactylidae; genus Euleptes; species Euleptes europaea. The sequence goes on from NC_079321.1 coordinate 5,363,913, forward strand.
TTGCCTTGAAAACTCCTAAGGGCCCGTCATGTTGGCTGAGACTTGACAACGCTTTCCACCACCACCAACATAAACTGCTAAAGAACAGCTGAAAAGGTTTAAGAGAAAACTGGACAAAGCATCTGAATTAGTTCGCCTCCCAGCCTATTATTTAGGCTCAGCAGGGTTAGTAATAAATACTACTACCATTACTATTTGACATTTATAAGCACATCAAAGAGAGCCAGCATGGTGTAGTGATGAAGAGCAGCAGACTCTAATCTGGAGAACTGGTTTCGATGCCCCAGTCTTCCACATGAAGACTGCTGAGTGACCTTGGACCAGCCACAGTTCTCTCAGAGCATTCTCCGCCCACGTGGAAGCCGGCAATGGCAAACCACCTCCGAACGTCTCTTGCCCTGAAGATCTGACGGGGTTGCCGGAAGTCAGCTGTGACTTGACGGCTCATTCCACCACCACCACCAAGCACGTCAAAACTGTTTAACGTGGTTCATGGGAATCATCTCAGAGCCGCACTGCATATTACACACAAAGCCTATGTCAACTGTAACTCAAGAGATCCTTTTGAAAGAGCACAGACTGGTTAGGGAGGCTTCGAAGGAGGTGAGAGTATCCCCATTCTCGCAGAAGAGGAAGTGAAATGGGGATTTCATGGTAGGGGTGAGAGTTAACCTGGAGACTTGGCATGGAGTAGGGGTCACTGAGGGTGTGGGGGGAGGTAGTTGTGAATTTCCTGCATTGTGCAAGGGGTTGGACTAGATGACCCTGGTGGTCCCTTCCAACTCTATGATTCATTTGTTATGAATTTGTTAAGTGCAAAATGATTCTGTAAACTTAGGCAGTTCATGAGAGGGAGGGCAGGAAGGGTTGCAACAGTGTTTGGCTCTTGTGGCCTTTTCTTACATGCTCAGGGTAATGCCAAATGCCAGTTTGGGGTCAGGAAGCAATTTTCCTCCAAGTTGGGCCAGTGATCCTGGAGGATTTTTTTATTTTTTATTTTTTGCTATCTTCTGGGCACAGAATAGGGGTCACTTGAGGTATGGGGGGTATGCAGTTGTGAATTTCCTGCATTGTGCACGGGGTTGGACTAGATGACCCTGTTGGTCCCTTCCAATGATTCTATGATTGATTGACTGCTACCATGGGTTCCCGATCAGGAAAGGCGAAGTATAAATGAAGTAAGTACCTAAATAAATTCTGAGTCACCGTAGTGATTTTAGCACTAAATAAAACCTAAGTGCCTATTCTCAGTAGGTGCTCTTTCACAGTTTAAAACCCTGATTTCAGGAGCAGTCATCTCTATCCACACTTATAAAGGCCTTTGACCAGATCTGAGCTGCCCCTTCACCCCACCCCTCCTGCTTTGTGCTGCGGTCAGAACATAACGATGTCAAAAAGTGAAAACGAAGGAGGGGTATGTTCCGAGTGGTATCTTTGCAAATATCTTTTCTCCAAAGGAGCACTTTTCCTAAAGTTCCCCACATCTTCCAGCAAATGATGAAAATAGCACTGGGACATAGGGGTGCCAACCTCCAGGTACCAGATGGAGATCTCCCACTATTACAACTGATCTCCAGCCGATACAGATCAGTTCCCCTGGAGAAAATGGCCGTCTTGGTAATTGGACTTTATGGCATTGAAGTATAGAATCATAGAGTTGGAAGGGAACACCAGGGTCATCTAGTCCAATCCCCTGCACAATGCAGGAAATTCCAAACTACCTCCCCCACACACCCCCAGTGACCCCTACTCCATACCCAGAAGATGGCCAAGATGCCCTCCCCTCCTCAAACCATGCCCTCCTCAGGCTCCACCCCAAAAATCTCCAGGCATTCCCCAACCCAGAGCTGGCAACCTTACTGGGACAACATGAAAACTACGGCCAACAAAGGCTTCATCTAACCGGTTCTGTTCCTTGAGATAATACATTGGGAGAGGAAGAAAATCAGCATATTTGGAGGGGGGGGGGTGCATGGGACTACTGTCTTGCCCACAATTAACTTAATGCATTCTCAGAAGATGGCCCCAAGATAAACTTTGTTATAATCAGGAGATGTGATCCATTAGATCTGTTTTGTTTTCCTGACTCTCCCCCCACCCCCCACCCCAATGAGACTAACATGCCGAGGGCAGCAATTATGCACCTTATTAGGAAAAAGTTGTACTGACCCTTTTTTTGTTGTTGCAACTTTCCAATTTTAAGGCTGCTTTATCAGCGACATGACTCAGCTTAACTCTAATTAACTAGCTGTTAGTACGTGCGTAAATGTGAAGGGCTTGCCGCCTTACAAATTGATTTAGCTTCTCATTCCACTTAACCCAAACTTTCCCCTCTCCCTTTGGAAAGGCACAATTTCCTTATAAGTTTACTTCCCAGACATTTAGATTGTGAAAAGTATGTTGATCTATGATACATTTTGGGCATTACACACACACACACACACACACACTGGTTTCTTGCAGTCTTTTCAACTTTATGAATTAGTTTTACTGTTTTGAGCGAAACCTTTTTCTGTCTGCTGGCTGCATATTATCAAAGGGGCACTTTGTGCCGGCTATTTCCATTACAAAAGGAGGGCACCGGTGTAGTCTACGAACATAGCTTGAATTTATAGTAGTCGAGGCCCTGCGTGTCCCCGTCCCCCCCCCCCCCACATGCTGGAATCAAAAAGAACAACTGGGGTGCCTAACACTGGAAAGGAGCCAAAACGTTGGGAACGCTGTAAGCAAAGTCACAAGATTTCAGTCTGCTGTCTTAATTCTCAATTATTTGGAGAGGGAAAATAATCAGGAAAAGGTGGGCCAAATAAGTCTGCTGCTCTTTTTTTTTTTTGCTCAGTCGGCACATAACTGGTTGCTGGGGAGGGCCCGCCAGATCTGTTTTGTATTCCGCTGCGGATCCCGACAGTTGCCACGTATAGCAAAGAAAATCAATTAAGAAGGCGCAAACTTAATTTGGCTCCCGTACAAGAATAACGCGCATGTCCAGGGGAAATTCAAGCTATGAAAATAGCTCCCAGCAATTAAAACAAAATACATCTAAAGATATCAAGGAGGGGTCTTCTCTGAGAGGGGGAGGGTACTGTGCAATTCCCCCGCTTAAACAAGTCATTGTGCCCATGCATTAAAAGCTACCTTTCTGTACCCACCAGGGTTTTTATGCTCCTCCTCATTCAGGAGGTTTGCTGGCTGCTTTAGTCATGCCTCATGTGGACAATGTGCATCCATTGAGAGCCAGCGTGGTGTAGTGATTAAGAGGCGCAGACTCTAATCTGGAGAACTGGGTTTGAATCCCCAGTTCTACACATGAAGCCTGCTGGGTGACCTTGGTCTAGTCACAGTTCTCTCAGAACTCCTATTTCACAAGGTGTCTGTTGTGAGGGAAGAAGAAGAGGAGGAGGAGGAGTTGGTTTTTATATGCCAACTTTCTCTACTAGTTAAGGAAGAATAAAACCAGCTTACAATCACCTTCCCCTCCCACAACAGATACCCTGTAAGATAGGTGGGGCTGAGAGAGCTCTAAGAGAGCTGTGACTAGCCCAAGGTCACCCAGCTGGCTTCATGTGGAGGAGTGGGGAAACAAATCCAGTTCACCCGATTAGCATCCGCTGCTCATGTGGAGGAGTGGGGAATCAAACCCGGTTCTCCAGATCAGAGTCCACTACTCCAAACCACTGCTCTTAACCACTACACCATGCTGAAAGAGGAATGGATTGTGACTGTAAGCCAGTGTGAGTCACCTTAAAGGCAGAGAAAAGTGGGATATATAAAACACTTCTTCTTTTTCTTCTGGATGTAGAAATCTGCCAGCGTAGTGCAGTAGTTAAGAGTGGTGGACTCTAATCTGGTGAATCGGGGTGGTTTCCCCACTTCTGTTGCCCCAGAAGGTTGGACCAGAAACAACAGGTTGAAATTAAATCAAAAGAGTTTCCGTCTTCACATTAGGAAGAATTTTCTAACAGTTAGAGCGGTTCAGTGGAACAGGCTTCCTCGGGAGGTGGTAAGCTCTCCTTCCCTGGAGGTTTTTAAGAAGAGGTTAGATGGCCATCTGTCAGCAATGCTGATTCTATAACCTTAAGCAGATGATGAGAGGGAATGCATCTTGGTCATCTTCTGGGCATATAGTGGGGGTCACTGGGGATGTGGGGGTAGTTGTAAATTTCCTGTATTGTGCAGGGGGTTGGACTAGATGACCCCGGTGATCCCTTCCAACTCTATGATTCTATGATTCCTATGCATGAAGCCAGTTGGGTTATCTTGGGCCAGTCACAGTTCTCTCCGAACTCTTTCAGTCCCACCTGCCGCACAGGGTGTCTGTTGTGGGGAGGGGAAGGTGACTGTAAGCCGGTTTGATGCTTCCTTAAGTGATAGAGAAAGTCATCATATAAAAACCAACTGTTCTTCAAATAATCAAAATAAAAGTCTGGCGTTTAAGTGATCATCGATAGAAAGCAACATTCGGCTCCCAACCACGTCATAACACATCCTAAGGGCTGTGCTTGAAAGCCGGAAGCCATTTTGAGCTGAACCTTATTTTCATGAATACGAATTGTCACTTTTCATGGGTAGGGCAACCAATAACAGTCTAGCAAGTTCTGACTTTTCATATACATTAAAAAACTGTTTTCTCAAAAATTGTGAGCCCAAATCTATACCACAAAAAAAAAAAAAAAAAAACCTTATCACTTCAAGTCAGACAGACAGAGGAAGAATGAAAAAGCATTCATCATATCCTGCAACACTATCGGTTGAATGCACTGCATATTCCTGAATCCCTTGGACAGCCTTGTTCTGTGATTCTTGCTCTTCTCAAACTCAATTTGTCAACTTCAGGAGTGATCTATGAAAATGCTCTGAGACATGTAGGCAAGGTTGTCCTCTACAGAAAACATGTTGAGCTAAGATCCAGAATCAAAAATCCCTCTGCTATCAACTAACCACTGTTTCATAACAACATAAGAAAAGCCCTGCTGGATCAGACCAAGGCCCATCAAGTCCAGCAGTCTGTTCACACAGTGGACAACCAGGTACCTCTGGCAGGAAGCCCACAAACAAGACGACTGCAGCAGCACCATCCTGCCTGTGTTCCTCAGCACCTAATATAATAGGCATGCTTCTCTGATTCTGGAGAGAATAGGTATGCATCATGACTAGTAGCCATTTTGACTAGTAGCCATGAATGCCCCTCTTCTCCATGAACATGTCTACTCCCCTCTTAAGGCCTTCCAAGTTGGCAGCCATCACCACATCCTGGGGCAAGGAGTTCCACAATTTAACTTTGTGTTGTGCAAAGAAATACTTCCTTTTATCAGTTTTGAAGTAGTTTCCTACTGCCACACTGTATTCCCCTGTGTTTATCAGTGAGTGTTCCCTCCGAGAGAACTCCCATCAAACACAGCCAGTCTTTACCAACTGGCCTTGTGTAAGATACTGCAGTAAGATACGCCACACTGAGCTTGGCTCTGTCAGGGAGAGCGGGATAGAAGTAGAATAAAATAAAGTTGTAAGAACTCAGCAGGGTAAGTCTCGAGGAAGCAGAGCATTGCTGAAGATGGCCTGGCTCTTCAGAAACACATCCCACAATGTAGGGGCGAGGGAGGTAACACACAGTAATACACATCTGAAGTCTCTACTTGATCACAGAATCATAGAGTTGGAAGGGACCACCAGGGTCATCTAGTCCAACCTCCTGCACAATGCAGGAAATTCACAACTACCTCCCACACACCCCCAGTGACCCCCACTCCATGCCCAGAAGATGGCCAAGATGCCCTCTCTCTCATCATCTGCCTAAGGTCATAGAATCAGCATTGCTGACAGATGGCCATCTAGCCTCTTAAAAACTTCCAGGGAAGGAGAGCTCACCACCTCCCGAGGAAGCCTGTTCCATTGAGGAACCGCTCTGTTGGGAAATTCTTCCTAATGTCTAGACAGAAACTCTTTTGATTTAATTTCAACCCGTTGGTTCTGGTCCAACCTTCTGGGGCAACAGAAAACAACTCGGCACCATCCTCTCTATGACAGCCCTTCAAATACTTGAAGATAGTTATCATATCACTTCTCAATCTTCTCCTCTCCAGGCCAAACATACCCAGCTCCTTCAGCATTTCCTCATTGGACTTGATCAGCTACAAGCAGATTTATGCTTTTAAGCTTCCTTATCTTCCAGTCATGGATAAGAGATGAAGTGTGCTCTGTGTGTTTCCCTTCCCTTCCCCTCCTTGTCTCAGCCACAGAGATTTCCTTTTCCCTTCTCTTTTCAGCATTAACCGTGGTGAACATTAGACCTGGGTTACGAGGGAAGGGCACAAGACCATGGGAGCACTCCCAAACTCTTGTCCATCTGGGAAGAGTTAACTAGTTTAGATAGTTTCAGAAGGTAGCAGTGTTGGTCTGCAGTAGAACAGCTAGATTCTAATCCAGTAGCACCTTAGAGAGACCAACAAGGTTTTCGGGGCACGAGCTTTCGACAGTCAATGCTCCCTTGGGCTCAAATCCAACTAACTGGTTTAGAGTCATCCGTAGTTAAGAGATCAGATAATGTTATGTCTGCATAGGGTTGGATGTATAACTCTGGTGTAGTAAAATTTACGAGAATTAGCTTCCCTGATCTGAGAAAGATGCTAAAAAGGGTTCTGTCAGCATTTTAAACAAACCCCCTTCCAAATTCTAGAATATTCTTCAGGGAGGCAACGAATGGCCCTGAGCAACCCAGGCAGGAGGGTAAAAAAAGCAGTCAGGGCTGCATTTGTCACTAACGCAGGTTAACCAGTATCCTGTTACAAACTGGTTCGCTGGTAAGTGATTCATTAGGCATTTGCCATCATACAATCAGTTTTGCTCACTTATACTGCTGATTATGATGGCCGCAAAGCGAGAGGAAGGCATTTTCAGAATCGACAGTGGATATCGTATCAGGCCTCGTGCAAGGAATGCTGCTCTATTTCCATCATGCATTTTTGCGACATGAAACAAATGGAAAGTGTTTCCTTCCATAAAGTTTTAGGATGATGTGTGTGTGTTAAGTGCCGTCAAGTCGCTTCTGACTCATGGCGACCCTATGAATGAAAGTCCTCCAAAATGTCCTATCTTTGACAGCCTTGCTCAGATCTTGCAAATAGAAGGCTGTGGCTTCCTTTGTTGAATCAATCCATCTCTTGTTAGGTCTTCCTCTTTTCCTGCTGCCCTCAACTTTTCCTAGCATGACTGTCTTTTCCAGTGACTCTTGTCGTCTCATGGCATGACCAAAATACGATAGCCGCAGTTTAGTCATGTTAGCTTCTTGGGTCAGTTCAGGCTTGATTTGATCTATAACCCATTGATTTGTTTTTGGGTTTTTTGGCAATCCACGGATGATAGGATGATACTATTGTATAAAATGTATCATCATAGCGACATGGACTTCTTGGTCACTGCACCAAAATAATAGAATCTCTTCCCCAGGGAGATTCATTTGTCCCCTTCTATAATTGATTTCTGCCAGCGGGTGAAGACACTGTTCCCTCACAGTACTCTTCCTTCCATTTATTTGTTTATTTTGGTTTTTTAAAATTATTTACATGTGTGTGTGTGCGTGTATGTGTGAATATCATATCATATCATATCATATCATATCATATCATATCATATCATATCATATCATATCATATCATATCATATCATATATATTGTGTGTGTGTGTGTGTGTACATACATACATTTTTTACTCTTTGCCACCTTGGGACCCTAAATTGGGGGAAAGGCAGCTTACAAATGTTTTTAATAAATTAAATAATTGCACTGCATTTTCTTAACTTTCTTTTTTAAAAGGTAGAAGAGTTTTGTTAGCTGGGAATCAGATCAACTTCATAGTTAAGGTAATGCAATGCTAAAAAGCCCTGACCTGGATGGCCCAGGCTAGCCTGACCTCATCACATCTCAGAAGCCAAGCAGGGTTGGTCCTGGTTAGTACTTGGGTGGGAAACCACCAAGGTCTCTACCCAGAGGCAGGCAATAGCAAACTACCTCTGAACATCTCCTGCCTTGAAAACAGGGTTGCCGTAAATTGGCGGAGACTTGATGGCAAAAATAAACAAACTAAAGAGTGATGGACTTTCCTTTCTGAAGTTCAGGAGTTATTACATTTTATTGAAACTACAAACCCTAACATGGCTAGTTTAATCGTTTGCATAGAAAGTGCTTTATGGCGCCATCTGAAACAGACTTAAATCCTTCTGACTTCAATGGACTTAGCAGGGTGTAAACTCCACTTAGGATTGCAATGTTAGCTGGGTTTATCAATTTAGAATATACCTAAAGGATGTAAGAAATTATCTCAAATGTTGTAATAGTACAAAGAGCGGTGAAATACTGCATGCAAGTGACATTGGGATAATGATTAGTAAAGGCATTATGAACTTCCAGTCCAATTAGAAGTTAAATTCACATGAGTTTAAAGCAAGCTTTTTAATTAATCCAGTTTCCCATCAGTCAACTACGGTACCTGGAGACTTTGAAAGATGTTAAATAATTTTTTTAAAAAATCCTATCTAATGTAAAACCCCTGTCTCCCTCCCTCCCCCAACCTAAAAATAACCAAGCCCTTAATTGCTATAAAAATAGAAATACATTGAGCAATTGAATGAAAACATCTCTCTTGCGGCGAGATTGGCTCGGGCAAGTATATTATGCCCTGAAACCCAGTTCCTCGCTACTGTTTCCATGTTTTTATCCAATTTAAAATATTTTTAAATACATGGGCTTAAAAATGCACCACCATCTGTGGAAAATGATAGGGCAGACCATAATCTCTAAGAACATAAGAAAACAAGAAAAGCCATGCAGGATCAGACCAAGGCCCATCAAGTCCAGCAGTCTGTTCATACAGGGGCCAACCAGGTGCCTCTAGGAAGCCCACAGACAAGACGACTGCAGCAGTACCGTCCTGCCTGTGTTCCACAGCACCTAATATAATAGGCATGCTCCTCTGATCCTGGAGAGAATAGGTGTGCATCATACGAACATAAGAAAAGCCCTGCTGGATCAGATCACGGCCCACCAAGCCCAGCAGTCTGTTCACACAGTGGCCAACCAGGTGCCTCTAAGAAGCCCATAAACAGGACAACTGCAGCAGCACCATCCTGCCTTTGTTCCAATGCACCTAATATATTCGGCATGCTCCTCTGATCATGGAGAGAATAGGTATGCCTCTCTCTCTCTCTCTCTCTCTCTCTCTCTCTCTCTCTCTCTCTCTCTCTCTCTCTCCTCAGTTTTATTTTCACCGTTCTCCATCTCACTGTCTCGATTCCTTCCAAGCAGCCCCAACTTTCCCTCCGATACATTTGGCTAACAAGAGCCTGGCCATGCCTCATTGGGCCAGAAGATTACAGTAAACTGAGGATAACGGCGTGTGCTCAGTTCGACTAGTTTCCTTAGCCATGGGTTTCTGTGCCGAAAAGTACAATCACGGGCTTTAAAAGAAAGAAAAGAAACAGGATGAATTCTTCAGTTCATTAGCTGCCTCCTTCCTGTGACAGACGGATGACAACAGTTGACACCTCGTCAACCAAGCTGCATATGCCTTCTTCGAACAGAGGAATTAGACGCTGGGGAAAGCGTGCTTCCGATTTTAAGTATGTGAATGGCAGTGAAAAAGCCTGTGTGGAAAAGGCAGGGGTCATTCGTGCATGGGAGTTTGATCTGAGGTTCCTTGCTCGCTGGACCCACACTTTCCTGTTGGGAATCTATGCACCTGCACTCTCCAAGCTCAAATCAAGTCCCTGCCCCTTGAAATGCCGCTTTGTAATTGGCTTACTTTGTAGTGCTCACTGTGAGAGAACCCCCCAAAACCCAATTGCCACATAAAAAAGCATTTTAAGAACAACAACAACAACAAAATGGAGCAATCTGAAAAAAAGGGGGGGATAAATCTTTTAAAAGATTTTCTTTTGCTCAAAAAGAGCTCCGAGGAAGCAGGATCAGGAAGTATTTGAATCCCCGCCTCTGGACATGCTGCTTTGTAATTGGCTGTGAGCGAAACCAAGCTTGTGTGCCCCAAACTATGGCTTCTGCATGGGGATTTTATTTGGGATTTGCTCAGGGAAGATGGAAGAGTCGGGTTAATGGGAAGACCTGGACATTGCGAGGGCTGGCAATCACTAATGGATGGTCATCACTAATGAATGGAAAACTCATGCATAGCTCCAAGGAACAACCGAGACAGACGGGGGCGAACGTGAGTGAAAGTACCCATGCATAAATGACCAGAGAATCTGTGACCTCCTCATATAAACTCTACAAGGAAGAATTCTGAGTTTTGAAGTCATTCAGATAGTTATATAACATACACTTTCTCTCACATCTCTCCATGTTGCAGGGTGGGGGGGGGAATAAAAGTAATGTATGAAGCGGACCTAGGGTTGAACAGCTTCAGGTGGAACCTGGAGATCTCCTAGAATTATAACTAATCTCCAGACGACAGAAATCAGTTCCCCTGGAGGAAATGGCAGCTTTGGAGGGTGGACTCTAGGGCCGTGTTGGCAAACCTACAGCACGCGTGCCAAGTCCGGCACGCGGAGCTCTCTCTGCGGGCACACGCCCGCCGCCCATCTCGGAGAGAGCCAGGTTCGCTTTCCCCACCGCCCCCCCTCTCCCGTGCGATCCTTGCCCGGAGAGGGCCAGGCTCGCATTCCCCGCTGCCCCCCCTCTCCCGGGCACAGTCAGGCTGCCGCTTTCTTCTCCCCCCACATGCAGGCCAGGTCTACTCATTGGTTTCTATGCGCATAGAAACCAATGGGTAGACCTGGTCTCCTTGGGGGGGGGGGTCTCAGTCAGGAGGCCTGGTCTACTGCCATGCAAACCAATGGGTAGACCTGGCCTCGGGGGGGGGGAACCCATCTCCATCCGGAGGCCAGGTCTACCCATTGGTTTGCATGACAGTAGACCTGGCCTCTTGACTGAGACCCATGGAGGTTAAGTCTACCCATTGGTTTCTATAGAAACCAATGGGTAGACCTGGCCTCCGGGACGGGGGAAGCTTCCCATTGGGGACTCCCCCCACCCCCACGGAGGCCACCCATCTTCAAAGCCCCCCCCTTCCCTGGATTTCCCACCGCCCAGCTGTTGGCACTTTGCGATAAATAAGTGGGTTTGGGGTTTCAGTTTGGGCACTCGGTCTCTAAAAGGTTTGCCATCACTGCTCTAGGGCATTGTACCAGGCTGAGGCTCCTCCCCTCCCCAAACCCCACCCTCCCCAGGCTCCGCCTCCAAATCTCCAGGAATTTCCTAACTTGGAGCTGGCAACCCTATGGCTCTTGCAAATGCATCAGGGCTTAATGGAAAAACAGAAAACACTTTTTTTAAAGAGCAACCAACAAAGGTGAGGAAGAAAGGCTATGAGAATTAGACACCTGAAGAGCTTCAGGTGCTTTTCAGAAACGTTGCTTGCTGGCATTATCAAAATCCCTCCAAAAGGGCAGTGGGCCCTTGAATAGGCACCATGTTCCCTTCATAAAGCATCTTACAAGTTTGGAAGGGGAAGGGAAGGGAAGGGAAGGAGAAAAGAAAGGAGAAAGGAAAGGGGAAAGGAAAGGGGGAAAAGAGAAGAAGGAGGAGGAGGAGAAGGAGGAGGAGAAGAAGAGTTGGTTTTTATATGCCGACTTTCTCTGCCACTTAAGGAAGAATGAAACCAGCTTACAATTTCCTTCCCCTCCCCACAACAGACAACGTGTGAGAAGAGGAGAGGAAAGAGGAAAGGAAAGAAGAGGAAAGGAAAGGAGAAAGAGTTCCTATAAAAAGTAGTTATAGAACTAGAAGAGGGGTGGAAACCCTTCCACCGACAGGCAGAGCTCAACCCCGTTCCCAGCGCGCCTTGAAGAATGTTGGAACGGGAAACGCCTTCCCTGGCGTTTATTTCCCCACTTAAATTACAGCGATGGTGTAGCCTCATCTCATTAGAGATCATTGTCCCCAGAAGACAGCCGTGTTTATGGGGGACTCTCGCTGTTCCACACCTGCTGCTCAGGTTGCCATGCGATAAAGGAGGCACGCAAACAGCCGTCTCCACGCTTGCTGGCCTGCGACTGATGAGCCCGGGCTAATTCAGGGGTGATTATGTAGTTTACTGGACCACTAAACCTCTTTAAGCTTGTAATTACTGCCTATTTGAGTAAAGAACATTCAAAAGCAATTCACCGCCGCCGTGCCTGCCACAGCTGGAAACAGGCTGCCGGCAGTCTGCGGGGACATTAACGTCTGCGGGGACGGGGAATCGAGCGCCGCTGGCAGCCGCCGGGGCCTCCTCGCATTCCGCCTCACCTTCTCTGACCAAGAGGGCCATTAAAGCGCCATGAAAGCTCCAGATAAGCAATAAAGGTGGGGAATAATGGGGTGTAATGGAAATAACTGAGTTTTAATGATTCCCCCCCCTCCCTTCTTAGGGCAGCCTGCAAAGGGGGGGGGGAGATTCTGCATTGTTATCAAGCCAAGGTGTGTGTGTTCCTCCCCACCCTTAATTCTTTTTAGAGACAATGGGGGATTGCTTACATTCAAGCAGATTTTGCCTGGAGAGGGCCTTGCTTTTGTCGCGCACTGATTCACAGTGCTCAGGTCTTTATGTGGGCAGCCATGGAGAAGCCGTGGCTCACTGGCAGAGCATCTTCTTGGCATGCAGAAGGTCCCAGGTTCGATCCCTGGCATCTCCAGTTAAAGAGACTAGGCAAGTAGGTGATGAGAAAGAACACTGCCTGAGACCCTGGGCAGCCGCTGCTGGTCTGAGTAGGCAACACTGACTTCAATGGACCGAGGGTCTGATTCAGTATAAGGCAGCTTCATCTGTTCATTTGGGGAGGGGCTGTGGCTCAGTGGTAGAGCATCTGCCTGGCATGCAGAAGGTCCTAAATTCAATCCCCAGCATCTCCAGTTAAAGGGACCAGGCAAGTAGGTGAGGTGAAAGACCCCTGCCTGAAACCTTGGAGAGCCATTGCCGGTCTGAGTAGACAATACTGACTTTGATGGACCAGGGGTTTGATTCAGTAGAAGGCAGCTTCATGTGCTCATGTGTACATTAATCCAAGCTCAGAGTGCTAACACCATGGGCAATGTTGGCCGAGCCATGCCTGCTGAAGATGGGCTGCAGCTGGTACGCTAACCGAAGTTGGGCAAAGGGACCCCTCCCATCACACAGGAGATCCTGCAGCTCCACCTGAAACTCAGTACCCACAAACTGTGAAACTACTCCTTCAAAGAGGCCGTGGTTCAGTGGGAGAGCCTCTGCCTGGCATGTGGAAGGTCCCAGGTTCAGTCCTCAGCATCTCCAGTTAAAGGGACTAGGCAGGTAGGTGATGAGAAAGACCCCTGCCTGAGACCTGGAGAGCTGCTGTCAGTCTGAGTAGGCAATACTGACCTTGATGAACCGATCGTCTGATTCAGTATAAGGTAGCTTCACGTGTATTCATGCGTGTGAAGGCACTTTCTTCCAGTGGAAGGAGGCCCACCAGAGGGAATTTCCTTCAATAGTGCAACAGATCTGTAGGATCCTACCCATCATTCCTCCATTAATTTCCCCTGCCCCCACTCCATTGTACTGACATCCATTTGCAGAGGCATAGAAACTTATAGAGAATGCTTGTGCCTAAGTATCACAGGAAAGTGGGAGATTACAAGACACAGGACTGCCATTTTCTACCATTTGCAAAAATCTAGTTCCACTTCTGAGTGGAAGAGGAGCCATGGCTCAGTGCTAGAGCATCTGCTTGGTGAGGAGGAGGAGGAGACTTTCTCTACCAACTTTCTCTACCACTTAAGGAAGACTCAAGCTGGCTTACAATCACCTTCCCTTCCCCTCCTCACAACAGACACCCTGTGAGGGAGGTGGGGCTGCTGTCGTCGTCTTGTTTGTGGGCTTCCTAGAGGCACCTGGTTGGCCACTGTGTGAACAGACTGCTGGACTTGATGGACCCTGGTCTGATCCAGAATGGCTTTTCTTATGTTCTTAATACTGAACTTGATAGGTCAATGGTCTGATTCAATATGGCAGGTTCATTTGGGCACAAGGAAGTAGTGATGTAGTGGTTAAGAGTGGTGAAGAGCGGCGGACTCTAAGCTTGAGAATGCAGTTCGATTCCCTACTCCTCCACATGAGCGGCGGACCCTAATCTGGAGAACCAGGTTCGATTCCCCCTCCTCCACATGAAGCCTGCTGGGTGACCTTGGGCTAGTCACAGTTCTCTCCGACCGAACTCTCTCAGCCCCACCGACCTCACAGGGTGTCTGTTGTGGGGAGAGGAAGGGAAGGCAATCGTAAGCCACTCTGAGAGTCCTTAAAGGTAGAGAAAAGCAGGGTATAAAAACCAACTCTTCTTCTTCTAAGTTGAAGGGGTGGCAGGAGATGAACACACAGGGAATGGCGAGCCTACTGGCAGAAATTCATTGTCAACAGATCCAACTGCAGCACAGTAGAGCATTCTACGGCTCCCAGGGATTGCCTCCCACAGATCTTTTTCACTGCTAGGATTCTTTCATTCATTGACCAAATTGCCACAGTCCCACAGCTAAGTCTATCATGCCCTGTCAGGGCTTTGGAAAGACCCTGGCAAGAATAGTTACTATCTTTTTAGCCGCTTAAATACTGGATTGCAAAACGCTAAAAACAGACCACGCCCAAATACCAACGAGACTTCTGGTCCCCACCCAATATTTGTATCATTGTCGCAGATTTATTTGATTTGGCTATCAATCAGAACTACATTATATAAAAAGCTTCAGATATACAGACATATCAAAACAGAGAGAGAGAGAGAGAGAGAGAGAGAGAGAGAGAGTGCTGCTTTTGAATAAAGCAGAACAAATCTCTGGGATCCTCGCACTTACAGAAAAGTACCGTGGCAAATTGAATTGCCTCTCTAGCTTAGCGACACAAATTTAGCCCATGTACAAAGCTCGAAGGAGTAAAGTAATAATCATCAGTATTATTCTCAGCTTTGAGGTTGACAATGAGGAAATTGAAATTGTTCAAGACTTTCTATTCCTTGGCTCCATCATCAACCAAAAGGGAGACTGCAGCCAAGAAATGAGAAGGAAATTGAGACTGGGAAGGGCAGCCATGAAGGAGCTAGAAAAGATTCTTAAGTGTAAGGATGTGTCACTGGCAACCAAGATTAGGATAATTCATGCCATCATATTCCCTATTACTATGTATGGGTGTGAAAGCTAGACAATGAAGAAAGCTGATAGGAAGAAAGTAGATTCTTTTGAAATGTGGTATTGGAGGAGAGTGTTACGGATACTCTGGACTGGCCAAAAAACAAATCAGTGGGTTATAGATCAAATCAAGCCTGAACTTACCCTAGAAGCCAAAATGACTGAACTGAGGCTATCGTATTTTGGTCACAGTGACAACAGTCACTGGAAAAGACAATCATGCTAGGAAAAGTTGAAGGCAGCAGGAAAAGAGGAAGACCCAACAAGAGATGGATTGACTCAATAAAGGAAGCCACAGCCCTGTTTGCAAAACCTAAGCAAGGCTTTTAAAGATAGGACATTGTGGAGGACATTGATTCATAGGTTTGCCATGAGTCGGAAGCGTCTTGATGGCACTTAACACACCCGCACATTATTCTCATATATCGAATGTGCATCCTCTATAAGACAAAAGGGCAGGAATACATGAGCTACCAGTGTGTTATAGTGGTTAGAGTGCTAGATGAGAATCTGGGAGATCTGGTTTCGAATCCCACTCTGCCATGGAAGCTTGCTGGGGGAACGTGGGCCAGTGACGCACTCTCAGCCTAACCCACCTCACAGGGTTGTTGTGCAGGTTAAATGGTGGAGAGGAGAATGATCTAGGTTGCTTTGGGTCCCCAATGGGGAGAAAGGCGGTAGAAATGAATAAAAGAATTTATGCTTTGAAGGTTGATTGATGTTACCATCCCACTGAAGGAAATCTGCCAGCAATGCTGATTCTATGACCTTAGGAAGATGATGAGAGGGAGGGCATCTTGGCCATCTTCTGGGCATGGAGTAGGGGTCACTGGGGGTGTGGGGGGGAGGTTGTTGGGAATTTCCTGCATTGTGCAGGGGTTGGACTAGATGACCCTGGTGGTCCCTTCAAACTCTATGATTCTATGATTCCATGAAAACATATATTTAACCCCCAAATCAGCCTATTTTTGAATCCTGAGAACAGAGCAAGCCCTCGCATGATCAGGCAGCAGCCAGAACCAGTGGCGTAAAATGGAGAGGCAATGTTAGTCTTTATAATTATATCACATTAGAGAGCAGTAAGCTTGCCTCTGGCCTTTCCGTACATTCCCAGAGAGGAGAAGGAAGAGATGCTGCTTGGCACATGACATCTCATGAACACATGAAGACATGGAGCTGCCTTCTACTGAATCAGACCCTTGGTCCATCAAAGTCAGTCTTGCCTACTCTGACTGGCAGCGGCTCTCCAGGGTCTTAGGCAGGGGTCTTTCACATCACCTACTTGCCTAGTCCCTTTAACTGGAGATGCCAAGGACTGAACCTGGGACCTTCCGCATGCCAAGCAGATGCTCTGCCACTGAGCTGTGGCCCCTCCCCAACTATAGTGCTACCCCCCTAGCCCAGTACTTTGCAAACTTCTGGAAATGGGGCGCCCTGCTATAGTTTTGGGACTCACATGCTACTTCCTTCCTGTCATTGGGAGAGGGGACTCCCCAGGAACATAATTACGGGGCATGTTTTGGGCTGCCATAGGAGGGGGAAGGTGGAAAAACCGACTACAGGAACATTCATTTGGATCCAAACCATTTTATCCTCCTTCCGTTATTACATTTATTACTTTCCATTGATAGTCTTTATAAATATATCACATTACAGAGCAGTAAGGTGCATTTCATGACCATTTCTGCTGAGCCACAGCCCATCCCCAGCTTCTCCCACTTGAGAACATGGGATGGGTCGGATCCAACCAGCTTTCCCACTGGTGAAAAAGGGAGGGGAGGTCCCTTCTAACCCCCCCCCAAAAGGTTATGCTGATGACTGCAGGACCAATTCGGACCAAAGCCATGTGGGACAGGGGCCATAGTAACAAGGGGAAACTTGTGCAAGATTAGGTGGTAAAAAAGAGGTGGATCCATCAGGGGTCCCCAACCTTTTTGAGCCTGTGGGCCCCTTAGGAATTCTGACATAGGGTAGTGGATGCACCCATGAAATGCAAGCCACAGCTTAGCTTAAGAACATAAGAATGGCCACGCTGGATCAGACCAAGGTCCATCAAGCCCAGCTAGTGTGGCCAACTCTGGGTTGGGAAATACCTGGAGATTTTGGGGGTTGAGCCTAAAGAGGGTGGAGAGAAGGGACTCCCCAAGAACAGAATTTTTTAGAGGGGAGGGACTTCAATGCCATAGAGGACAATTGCCAAAGCAGCCATTATCTCCAGGTGAACTGATCTCCGTCGGCTGGAGATCAGTTGCAATAGCGGGAAATCTCCAGCTACTACCTGGAGATTGGCAACCCTAAGTACAGCAGTCTGTTTACACAGTAGCCAACCAGGTGCCTCTAGGAAGCCCACAAACAAGACGACTGCAGCAGCATTGTCCTGCCTGTGTTCCTCAGCACCTAATATAATAGGCACGCTCCTCTGATCCTGGAGAGAATAGGTCTGCATCATGACTAGTATCCGTTTTTACTAGTAGCCACGAATACCCCTCTCCTCCATGAATATGTCCACTCCCCTCTTAAAGCCTTCCAAGTTGGCAGCCATCACCACATCCTGGGGCAGGGAGTTCCACAATTTAACTATGTGTTGTGTGAAGAAATACTTCCTTTTATCTGTTTCGAATCTCTCACCCTCCAGCTTCAGCAGATGACCACGAGTTCTGGTATTATGGGAGAGGGAGAAAAGCTTCTCCCTGTCCACTCTCTCCATACATAATTTTATAGACCTCTTATCATGCCTCCCCTTAGCCGCCTTCTTTCCAAGCTAAAGGGACTAGCTAAGCTCTTTAACCGCTCCTCATAGGGCCGTTGCTCTAGTCCCATGATCATTTTGGTTGCTCTTTTCTGCACCTTCTCAAGCTCTGCAATATCACTTTCCAGGTGTGGCGACCAGAACTGTACACAGTATTCCAAGTGTGGTCTCACCACAGATAGCAGCAGTTTTATTCTCTATTCCTCTTCTAATTAACAGTTGCAGCTTCAGACACAAAGTGAGGTTTCTTGTGCTGGGGCCACAGCTCCTGCCAAAGCAATGGTTTTTAAAAACCTCTACAGCCAATTGAATCTCCAGTGGCCAATCAGAAGCCATGCTGAGCAAAAGCGACACCTGGCCCCACTCACTTTCTAAAGATCCTTGGTGGGCGCTAGGAAAAATATTGGTAGGTCCCATGGCGCCCACATCAAAGAGCAGACAAAATCCTAATTTACACCAATAATAAAATAAGCCACACAAGCCCTTCTCCAACTTCTTCCCTGAACATCTTGCCATCTTAGAGCAAGCCAAGAGCACTTTAAGGGACAGACCCTGGTTTAATTTGGTGACCTTCTAACGAAAGCACCTTCCACAACAGTCACCGAAAACACCTCTCTGGGTGCCTTTTGGCACATAGCCCTTTAAAATCATTTTTATTCACTACAAGTTATACTTTTCTGGTTCAAGTTCCAATCTTTCCTTCAGCTGAAAAGTCTAAATCCACTACGCTGCATATATGAATAATAAAGTAGTTTCAGCTGAAAAACTTAAGGAATTCTGCTTTCTCACTAGAAAATGCTTTTATGTATGCAAATTCACTGTGTGAAATCTCATTGATTTGGCACACTTCAGAAGCCAGCCTGCAAGAGCGAATTTGGCTGCTGATGTTACTAACGTGCAGATAAATGAAATAATTGCTCCCTTTCTTGTAGCTAGGGAACCCAGTGGGTTATATTAGACCTTATTGGGAAATTAGGGATTGCTCGACAACTTGGGAGGGGGACTGCCTTGGGGACCCCTGACTGGGTGAAAAGGCAACATTAAAATGTGAAATCTCATTCATTTTGCACATTTTAGAAGCCAGTCTGTAAGAGTGAATTTTGTGCTTGGTTCTCGTTATGACTGAAAGTTTAGATTTCATAGAAGCATAGGGCTAGAAGGTACAGCAAGGGTAATCTAATCCAACCCCCTGAACAATGCAGGAAATTCACAACTACCTCTCCCCCACACACACACCCTCAGTGACCCCCTACTCCATGCCCAGAAGATGGCCAAGATGCCCTCCCTCTCATGGTCAGCCTAAGATCATAGAATCAGCATTGCTGACAGATGGTCATCTAGCCTCTTCTTAAAAACCTTCAGGGAAGGAGAGCTTACCACCTCCCGAGGAAGCCTGTTCCACTGAGGAACCGCTCTAACAGTTAGAAAATTCTTCCTAATGTCAAGATGGAAACTCTTTTGATTTAATTTCAACCCGTTGGTTCTTGTCCAACCTTCTGGGGCATCAGAAAACAACTCAGCACCCTCCTCTATACGACAGCCCTTCAAGTACTTGAAGATGGTTATCATATCACCTCTCAGTCTTCGCCTCTCCCCAGCTCCTTCAACCTTTCCGCAGAGGACTTGGTCTCCAGACCTCTCACCATCTTTGTCGTCGTCCTCTGGACATGTCCCAGTTTGAACACACAAAGCTGCCTTATACTGAATCAGACCCTTGGTCCATCAACGTCAGTATTGTCTACTCAGATCAAGACCGGCAGCGGCTCTCCATGGGTCTCAGGCAGAGGTCTTTCACATCACCTACTCACCTGGTCCCTTGAACTGGAGATGCCGGGGATTGAACCTGGGACCTTCTGCATGCCAAGCAGATGCTCTACCTCTGAGCCACAGCCCCTCCCCAACAGTTTATCAACATCATTCTTAAATTGAGGTGCCCCAAACTGAACACAATATTCCAAGTGAGGTCTAACCAGAGTAGTTTCATGGACTTGCAAAAAAGCAACCCCCACAAAAAAACCCTAACAGAATAGTCTAGTACTTTTGTTAAACAAAAATCCTTCCTCCAAATTACCCAACCCACTCATTGAGGTTTTCAAGAATGTAGAACCTATAAGGGTAATAATCCACGGGGGTGGGGGGTGGGGGGTGGGGGGTGGGAGTTGCTTCCTTAATCTGAATTCATTTGGGTTATGGTTGAGGACAGCTACGGTTTTCTATCAGTGCTGGCCTCCCTTTCCCCCCTTAACATCTCTATTCAGTCTAATTACTAGGTGGGGTACTGCCCATAGGCCCTACAAGGCGGATACCGCTGAGGAGCACCATCTTGTGTGATTATGCATTTTTATTCTGATTTTAGTGACCGGTTGATTTTGAGGGGCTGGATTTTATTGTTATATAAAGTTTTAATGAATTTTAATAATTTAACATGTTCTTGTTTTATTGTAAGCCGCTCTGAGCCCAGCTCTGCTGGGGAGAGTGGGATATAAGAATGATGATTGAATGAATGAATGAATGGATGAATGAATGAATGAATGAATGAATTTGGGAATGAGAAACAACAGTAGTAGAAATTGGACCATTTAAGAGTTTCAGAGAGGAAATTAAGTGGGATCCTTCTTATTTTCAAATTAGGAAATGTCTGCTAAGTGATTTACAGTGCATTTCTAAGGAGAGTTACTCCAGTCTAAGCCCATTCATTCCAATGGGCTTAGACTGGAGAAACTTTACTTAGGAATGCACTGTTAAGGTGCTATTCTAACAGCAGTTTCCTGGAAGGAAGACCCACTGAATAGACCTAAGAAGGATTCTGAGTCAACTTGTTTAGGATTGCACTCTGAAAAGCTGGTGTTGGAGGGGGGAAAAGAATGAATGGACCGAACACCTTGGCTGGAAAAAAATAAAAGCCAATAATAGGAAATACTTAAGCCTTGTGTTCGAAACACTGCCCTCACAAAAAGTGTGTGTGTGTGTTAAGTGCTGTCAAGTCACTTTTGACTTATGACCACCCTATGAATTCATAACCGCCAAAACGTCCTACTGTTAACTGCCTTGTTCAGGTCTTGCAAACTGAAGGCCGCGGCTTCTTTTATTGAGTCAATCCATCTCAACAAAAAAAGAGGGCCCATTTTGATGTTCATATTAACCTTTGGGGGGGGCTACTTATTAATACATGCCTGGAGAAAGTAGTGACGGGATTCAGAAGGCAGTTAAGCGAGCAGAACGGGAAGAGGGACAGGGAAGGGAAGGGAAGCCTCGCAGGAGATGTCCTCGCACGGCTGGTCCGGTTTCCAAAGGCTGAAGGAAGCATACCTATCTGTTGTAGATCACTGACTCAATGTTGTGTGGCATGCACTAGATCGGCACACACATACAATATCATTACTGTCATCACCTCTCCACAGACAGACAAGATCAAAGAGAAAATAAACATGAAATTGGTTTATTAGTTGAAGTCCACAGTCCTGAAAGTTGTCTGCTTAAAAAGTATGGAATAACGGGTAGCACAATTAGAAGAAGAGTTGTTTTTATATGCCCACTTTCTCTGCCATTTAAGGAAGAATCAAACTGGCTTCCAATCACCTTCCCTTCCCCTCCCCACAACAGACACCCTGTGAGGTAGGTGAGGCTAAGAAAGCTCTAAGAGAGCTGTGACTAGCCCAAGATCTCCCAGCTGGTTTCATGTGTAGGATGGGGACACCAACCTGGTTCACCAGATTAGCATCCGCCGCTCATGTGGAGAAGTGGAGAATCAAACCCGGTTCTCCAGATTAGAGTCGGCCGCTCCAAACCACCGCTTTTAACCACTACACCACGCTGGAATTACCTTTCCAGACATCGAAATGGCAGTCAAACCCACTCCTAACTATGAGTTTCCTAAGTGGTTTGCAGATTTAGGTCTAGAACAACCCGTGTTCCATTCCTAAACGCTGAGGAGAACGGGTCCCATCGAGTTCAACGGGATTTACTTCCTCATGCGCAGTGTTTGGATTCTGAATGTAAACATTGTAAAAAGGCTTAAACTAAGGAGGTCTTCCAGGAGACCTCTCCTGGAGGACCATCTCTTCTCTCCTCAAAGGCAATCAAAACAAACACATGCTCTGTGGGCCTCATGCGCTTGGAATGCTACACTGAGACTATTCATAACACACTCCTGCTATTTTGGTTGGGCAAACTGAAGTCTAAGCTACACAGCACATAAGCACACACCTTTTGGCGTGCCAGAGACTGCCACAGAAGATGGTACTCAGTGGGACACCTGGAGGTATGTGAAGTGCCCGTCTCAACCAAAATGGAACCTTGTCCGCTGACTGATCCGAGGAAATACGCCGATAGCCATCTCGCTTGAAGCCCCCTCTTCCCGTGGTCCGGACAAAAGAAGCTCTACCTCCTGAGCACACAGAGAGCCCCCCTTTAAGCACTCGAGGAAGGTAACGAGAGAATCTGCAAACAAAAGACCAAACGGATACGCTTTCGCAAACGGCTTGCGGTCAGGGGGACAAAGCAAATGAGCAACTCTACCCTTGGCTTATAAGCCTAGGCAAGTACCACTCCAAAAAAAAAAAAAAAAAAAGGCAATCAATGGATTTGGAAGGAAAAGCATTTAGATGTAATGTAGCTTTCAGCACATTTATGATATGAAAGCCATTAAAAATGCATGGAGATCAAAACACATAATCAATTAATTTATTTGGTCAATAGGAGGCCGAAAACCGGACAGCACTTCTCTCTTCGTTCGCGAAGACCGAAACGAAAGTAGTTGCCAGCTAAAGTGTCCTTACTAACGAGTCGTCACAAAAGACAGGCTGGGCACGGTCGGTCTTGTGCCGTATGCCGGTTCCAACAGAGCAAAACATTGGTTTTGACTATGCCAAACGAACTCGACTATTGTGTGCATGATTATCACAGTTATATACACAAATAGATAGTAAGTGGCTTCCTTTACAAAAACAACGAAGATAACCCAGACTATTACAGATTAAAGAAGGGTTATTTTCTTTCCATGACTGCAATGCTTCTGGGATTCCCCTCACCCCCAATCTATGATGTTAACCAAAATCTGATAATGGATGTTCTCCAGGGTTCTATTTATAAACAATTTTATACAGGGAAAACCTACAGTAGTGTAATTACCAGTGTCCTGTTTACCCCATTTTTTAAAGAAAATGTAATATTGAGAGATGCCAGAGGGTTTTGCAACTGCTCCCTGACTGCTTCTGATTTCTCTCGAATGGGGTACGGGTTTCAGCAAAAAACGTGGTGGTGGAAATATGCTAACAACGTACTGGATTTGCTAGAGGGGGTATTGTAGATGATGTTAAAAATGACTGTCGGCTTAATTCTGATGAGTCAAATTATGGAAAGCGGATAGGATTCCTCTGTAAACAACCAACCAACAGCCCTTGGCTAGCTAATTGGCAACTGATAAATAAATCACGGCAAGATTTAACTCCTACTTTAGGATTTAACATAATCCATCAGCAAGGTCTTTTCAAAACTGAATCACTGGCGCGTACCATTATGGTAAACGGCTAACCTGTGCTTTGGACCGTCTATTCATCTTGTAGTACCAAACAAACAAAAAAGTGCAATATAATACAATTTCATTTTTTCCCCTCCTCCATTGTTTTTATCCTAATACCATACAAGATTAAAATGAAAAATGTTTGGCAACACCTCCCTTTTTGTTTTTAAAAGCCTACGTGTGAAAAACGGTCCATAGATGGCGACTCGGCCCAAGATGGCAGCTGATGATTAATGGCCATATCAATTTTGGCTCCTCCGCAGTAAGGCCTCAGGTCTGATGTGACAAACACCCCCTCCGTCGGCAGCCAATCGGAAGATGTGAGCGCCCAGGCCCTGTCAGGTTGACATATCATTCCTACGACAATGTCAACGAGTATTAATGTTCAATTATCTGTCCTAGAAATAACCCTCGCCTTTCTGCATTGTGTAACTGAGCACGTGGCACAGCGGGTAACCCGAAACGACAAGGGCAGCGGTGCCCGCGATGATCCAGCTGCTGTGAGATGGTTTTCCAACATTGC
The DNA here is from genome assembly GCF_029931775.1 of Euleptes europaea. Classification (NCBI taxonomy): domain Eukaryota; kingdom Metazoa; phylum Chordata; class Lepidosauria; order Squamata; family Sphaerodactylidae; genus Euleptes; species Euleptes europaea. Next base: position 5,387,883 of record NC_079321.1, read on the forward strand.
GATGACACTGCCTGGCAGTACTGAATGGGGCTTTTTTTTAATGATATTTTTTTTTAATGGACGTTTGAAGGACCTCAAAGACTTTCCTTCCCCTTAGCACGCTGGCATGCCGTTAGTTCATGCAAAACTCAGGAGCCATGATTGAAAAAGGGCTACATTTTGGCTTCACAGTTACACAGCCCAGCTTTTTTTAAAAAAAAAAATCATACCCTAAAACTGTCTGTTATTCTGCAATACTTACAACAACAACAAAATCTATGTCCGGGCATGTGCAGTTTGCCATCAAATCGATGTGACCACAGAGGTCTTTGTTTAAGTCAAAATTACCTGGCTCTGGACAGTAAGGCCATCTGTCCAAGTGAAACGTTACAGCCAGGGTTCCTGACTTGCACATCTGCCGGCGCCCACCAAGTGTTGTTAGAAAGTGGGCGGGGCCAGGTGGGCATTTGTGGCCTGCAGGGCTTCTGATTGCCTGTGCAGATTAAAAGGTGTCCTCTGTTAAACAGAGCGTCTGCCTAAAATGTCGAAGAGTTACTATTCGAATTATGCATAACCTCACTCCGTGAATGATAATAATGGAGGGGGGGAGTCAGGTACTGAATGTGCAAGACAAACAATTTATCAACTGGTACCCAACAAGAGATGGATTGACTCAATAAAGGAAGCCACAGCCCTCAGTTTGCAAGATCTGAGCAAGGCTGTCAAAAATAGGACATTTTGGAGGGCATTGATTCATAGGGTCACCATGAATCAGAAGCAACTTGACGGCACTTAACACATAACACACCGAACTTATGGCATGAAATAATATTCAAGACTCACAATGTGTTCATGCATTTGTTTACACGAAAATCAATTCAATAGTAACAAAGGTACATATTACATTTGTAATACAAGTCTTACCAATTAGCAGCTCTTAAAGCCGACTAAATACAAAATAAATGGAGGCTACATTGCTTTTTCTTTCTTTTATACAACACACTTCTTCATGTATTATGAGCAGCAGGTTGCCTCCTTCGTGTAGCAGGTTAATTCTGTATTAACAAGCTCCTAGGTTTCATATGTACAAATACATGAAGACATTGAGAGTCTTGAATATAACCTCACTCCCTGACGTTTTATGGTTAGCTCCACCTCTTGCGACAGCCATTTTTGTGATCGCGCTCCCCGCCACCCTCCAACAGAATCCCAAAGGGGCCTGCAGGCTCAAAAAGGTTGGGGACCTCTGCATGACAGCTTTTTATTGTTAGAATGTTTTTTTTTAAAAAAAACCAAAAGATCTTCAAAGACCTCCAGTGGAACAATGATTTGAGAGCGATACCTGAGGTCCTTACGCCGGACATTTTTTACACCCTTTCAAGATTCTGAAATTACAGATCTCTGTAACTATACACATTTCATTCCCAGAGCAAACACTTGCAAGAAGAAGAAGAAGAAGAAGAAGAAGAAGAAGAAGAAGAAGAAGAAGAAGAAGAAGAAGAAGAGGAGGAGGAGGAGGAGGAGGAGGAGGAGGAGGAGGAGGAGGAGGAGGAGGAGGAGGAGGAGGAGTTGGTTTTTATATGCCGACTTTCTCTACCTTTTAAGGAGAATCAATCCGGTTTACAATCTCCTTCCCTTCCCCTCCCCACAACAGACACCCTGTGAGGTAGGTGGGGCTGAGAGAGTTCGGAGAGAACTGTGACCAGCCCGAGGTCACCCAGCTGGATTCATGTGGAGGAGTGGGGAATCAAACCCGGTTCTCCAGATCAGAGTCCACCGTTCACGTGGAGGAGTGGGGAATCAAACCCAGTTCTCCAGATTAGAGTCCACCGCTCATGTGGCGAGGTGGGGGATCAAACCTGGTCCCCCAGATTAGAGTCCGCTGCTCTGAACCACTACGCTGCCTCTCAAACACACACAGACTATAGGACTCTCAAACCAGGACAGCTTCAATGCAGAGAGGTTCTGACGCACACCGTCTGATCCTTTGTTGCTGCGGCGCTCCTGCCTTGAACGGGCATTTCAGAGGTTATCAACCGCGAATCTTCTTATACAATTGGCGATGAGAAGGAGGAAGGAGCAGAGGGGAGTAAGGTGTGATAACAGCTGCCAATTCTGAGATAAAAACCCTTCTCTGTAACAGTTTGTTTAGGCAATTACTTAACCACTGTACCTACTTAGAGGATCCAGGTGTGTGGATCTATCCACGGTTCCCAGTCCTTCATTCCTTCCCCACTCTGTTTCTATAGGAACTGAAATCTTCAAAACAAACAAATGGGAACATACCGAAAAGGCTTTCTGCCACGACAGTTTTAAGAACTTCACTTACACTTCAACCCAGAGAATGTTCACTTGGAAGTTAAGTCCTGTTGATTTGTAATGGAATTTGCTGCCACGCTAGCGTGCTTAGAAACTTAGCCTTGGGGCATATCCTATTTACATCAGTGGAGCTACGCAAGTGTAATAGAGGAGTGACTCATAGTGCAATCCTATGTGGAGTCCTTCTAAACATGGCCTGCCCCTTGGGCACCATGGGGCCCACCAACACCTTTCCTGCCAAGTGCATTTAGGAAGTGGGGTGGACCAAGTGAGGTTTTGCCCGGCAAGGCTTCTGATTGGCCACTGGAGAGGTGATTGGCAGTGCAGATTTTTTAAAATGCTGCACTGGCAGCCGCCGCCACCACAACACAGCCATCTTCACGGTGGCTGCCAGAACTGAAAGTAAGTTCTGGCAGCCATTTTTGCAGCTGCCTCCGCCTCCTGCGACAGCCATTTTGTGGCTGGCTCCGCCTCCTGTGGCAGCCATTTTGTGACTGCGCCAACCACATTGGCCCAGAATTCCAAAGGTGCCCATGGGCTCAGAAAGGCTGGGAACCCCTGTTCCAAACCCATGGACTTAAAAGAGCATATGTGCTTGGGATTGCAGTGCCAAACTCACACATTGCAAGAGATCTAGGAGGTCCCTTTGCTTTCTGCTCAGAAGAACTGCGACTTTTTGCAAACACAGCTTTTAAAGCTAACAGTCGGGGTCATTTAAACCCCAGTTAGCACAGATGCTGCAAAGTCCCCTATCCCCGCTTTCACATAAAGCATTCCTGCAGAGCTTCAAATGGTGAGAGAGACCATTATATACAGTCAATGGTCTGCAGGAGGAGGAAGAGGAGGAGGAGGAGGAGGAGAAGAGTTGTTTTTTATATGCCAACTTTCTCCACCACTTAAAGAAGACTTAAACCAGCTTACAATCTCCTTCCCTTTCCCTCCCCACAGTGGACACCCTGGGAGGTAGTTGGGGTGAGAGAGCTCGAAGAGAGATGTGACTAGGCCAAGGTCACCCAGCTGGCTTCATGTGGAGGAGAGGGGATAACCAACCCAGTTCACCAGATTAGCCTCCGCCGCTCATGTGGAGGAGTGGGGAGTCAGACCCGGTTCTCCAGATCAGAGTCCACCGTTCCAAACCACCGCTCTGAACCACGACACCACGCTGGCTTAGCCACACATTACTTTAAAGGCATTTATCCCACCCTACTGACCCAATCCGTATTTCTTGAGAGAAGGTATGCAATACATACTTTCTCAGTGCCGTGCCATTACCCAAAACCATTTACATCGAAAAGAGGGGAAACCTCACTGTGCTTAGAGAGGAAGGCTGATGAATGTTATTGAGCTACTTTCTATTAAAATACTGCATATAATGAAAGTTTTCAAATAGCAGCTTTGCAAATGACTCGACGCCTCTTCCCCCCCCCCCCCGGCCCCCAGTCAAGGCCAAAGCAACTGGCTTGAACGTATTCAAAATCAATTTCCCTCCCCCCCTTTCCCTTTGATTATTCACCCTCCCGTTTACCCAATCGTTTTATAGAGGTGGAAGTGATGAATGTTGCTGAGCGCCGGTGGATTTCGGTCCAAGATGAATACCCCGAAGGAGCAACTTACACTGAGCCTCAGACGGCTGTCAGGCAAGTAATTGATGATGTTTTCACTGTGAGGGATGGGGAGAGGGACGCATTAGGGGTTGAATGGGGGGAGGAAATAAACTGAGTGGATTGACTCAGCAGCTCCCGTCATTTATCCTTTCTTTCTAATAAGCGCCAGCTTATTACGGCCAAATGTTCTTACAGGAGAATCGTCTCAATCCTTTCCGAATGGAGGGGGGGATACAAAGGTCCAGACGGGGAGCCAGCCTGGTGTAGTGGTTAAGAGCGATGGTTTGGAGTGGTGGACTCTGGTATGGAGAACCGGTTTTGATTCCCCACTCCTCCACATAGGGTTGCCAGGTCCCTCTTCGCCAGCGGGGTGGTGGTGGTGGTGGTTTAGGGGTGAAACCTAAAAGTGGGGTTTGGAGAGGGGAGGGACTTCAATGCCACAGATGCCAATTGCCAAAGCGGCCATTTTCTCCAGGTGAACTGATCTCTTTTGGATGGAGATCTGTTGTAATAGCAGGAGATCTTCTGCTATTACCTGGAGGTTGGGGAGAAAATAGACACCACTGTACACGTATCAAAGAGATTTGGAAATCAGTACAGGGGCGAAAAGATGTATAAACAAAGTGAAAAAATTTTTTTTTATAAGCTACTACATAAATACACAAACCACACAAGTTATGTGCACAAAAACCTACACAATCTACAAACATCCATATGTACAATAAAGTTGAGATTTCTTTCAAAAAGTCTCTAGTTGGAGTACAAATTCTTTCTTGATTTGGAGGAAAATTTCATGTAGTTATATTGAAGCCAGTGATTAATAGAGGATACGGCCGTTTCAAATTCTTAGCTGCTTTATAATCCTTCTTCAGTCCTTCAGATAATCATCTTCATATAATTCTACATATTTCTTTTCCAAAAAGTAGGTTATATGTCACATCCCACGAAGGGTAAGAATACAAAGTGTAGCAATTCTTACCCTTCGTAGGATGTGACATATAACCTACTTTTTGGAAAAGAAATATGTAGAATTATAGGTTTTTGTGCACATAACTTGTGTGGTTTGTGTATTTATGAAGTAGCTTATAAAAAAAATTGCACTTTGTTTATACATCTTTTTGCCCCTGTACTGATTACCTGGAGGTTGGCAACTGCACATTGTGTTATATGATTGTATTTGAATGTACTTTTGAACAGTATTCAATTGACAACAAAGCTACACTGTTCACGTTATAGTTTTCTGTATTTTTCATAGCCAATACGGCTGTTATTTGGTTTGATTACCTGGAGGTTGGCAACCCTACCTCCACATGAGCGGCGGAGGCTGATCTGGTGAACTGGATTTGTTTTCCCCGCTCCTCCACATGAAGCCAGCTGGGCGACCTTGGGCTAGTCACTCTCTCTCAGCCCCACCTACCTCATAAGAACATAAGAAAAGCCACGCTGGATCAGACCAAGGTCCATCAAGGCCCAGCAGTCTGTTCACCCAGTGGCCAACCAGGTGCCTCCAGGAAGCCCACAAACAAGTTGACTGCAGCAGCACCGTCCTGCCTGTGTTTCACGGCACCCAACACAATAGGCCTGCTCCTCTGATCCTGGAGAGAATAGGTATGTATCATGACCAGTATCCATTTTAACTAGTAGCCATGAATACCCCTCGCCTCCATGAACACGTCCACTCCCTTCTTAAAGCCTTCCAAGCTGGCAGCCATCACCACATCCTGGGGCAGGGAGTTCCACAACTGAACTATGCGTTGTGTGAAGAAATACTTCCTTTCGTCAGTTTTGAATCTCTCACCCTCCAGGGTGTCTGTTGTGGGGAGGGGAAGGGAAGGTGATTGTAAGCCCGTTTGATTCTCCCTTAAGTGGGAGAGAAAGTCGGCGAATAAAAACCAACTCTTCTTCAAAAGAGAGAACAGAAAAACAAAACAAAGCAAATAAAAAAGAGAGCACTTTAAGTCCACACTCCGTTCTACCTAAAGTACCGTTTGGGCCTCTCCACTAAAACTGAGAGCCAAGAAACCAGCAGATTTTAACCGCAAAAGCAAGAAAGCCGTACAACGTGAAGCTATTGCTAGGACGCCTGGGCAATTTCCCCCAAACTTGTCCTTTCGTGTCTTACGATTTTGATCGATGATTTTTGAAAAGCACAGTGTTGTATTTCGATCATGGATTTTACTCCAGGTTTCCTCCACCCCCCCACCCCCGGTTGCAAATTTTAAAAGATCCGCAGGCTCTATCCACAATCCAAAAGTTGAAACAGACTCCCCGCTCGGCCACTGACAGAACGCCCTTGTCTAAGTTGCCATGGATGACTCTGGGGGTTGACAATATGGGGACCCGGCAAAGGACGGACGGGGGCCCCTGCCTAATGGCTTCTGGAAACCCGGTGACCTTTGATCCTTAATGGTCTGGACAAAAACAAATGGCCGAGTCTGAGAGACTCCTGCAAACATGTGCATTTTAAGAGCCCGGGCTTGTCAATTAAACACTGATTAATGGTGTTTGCTCATTTGCCCTATCTAAAAACAAAACCGAAAAAGCTGGTTAGGTCTTTACCGATCAAATAACGCATGCACAAAGACATTCCCACAGAAGAGAGACACTTGCTTGATAGTATGCACAGGCAAACTCTTTACTTGACAGTGTGGAGAAAACAAAAAGAGTATAAACTCAGCGAGATGAAAAATAGCCCTACGGTGAAAACTGTATGTTGCATGCATTTCATTATCATAACAATTAATCTGTTGTTTTCATAAGTATTTTAATCATTAAAAAAAATTAATCGTTCAGGTCCTCATGATGGCTTACAGCAGAAAAACAGACATTACAAAGAATAACTGCAAACAATTTTTAAAAAAAGAAAAACAAAGCCAATCAAGTCATGGAAATGCCAAGAAGGTAAAGGGTAAATCTCCAGCTACCTGGAGGTTGGCAACCCTAGCAGTAGAGCAGCTAAAGTCAAGTCCAGGAACACCTTAGAGACCAACAAGATTTTCGGGGTATAAGCTTTCGAGAATCAAAGCTTTTGTATTGGACGAAGGGAGCTTTGACTTTCAAAAGGTTAGACCCTGAAAATCTTGTTGCTCTCTAAGGGTAATTTTGTGGTAGATGCAAGAGTTGCACCAGCTGGAAACGGAGCTGGAAGGAAAGCATATCCTGAAGTTGGTGTATCATTCTTGACATCCGGTGCAATCCTGATGTCAAGACGGCTGCCTGCTGCAGCGCGGGGAGCTGATGGCGCCCGTGAGCGCCATCCACACCCTTCCATGATAACTTTCCTTGCTGCGTATTGTCACCATAGCAATGAAACTACGTGTAGGCAAATGACAAGGTTCCTGCCATCACTCCAATCCACATTAGATGACTTTCTGCAACGTGGTCATTTTCCAGCCAATGCTGGGTTGAGGATGCAGCCACTTGAGCCAATTAAAATGCCTCCAGTGATGTCTAGCGAGCCCTCAGAAAAGGCGTAGAATCGTAGAGTTGGAAAGGACCACCAAGGTCATCTAGTCCACAACGCAGGGAATTCACAACTACCTCCCCCCCACACACACACACACAGTGACCCCTACTCCATGCCCAGAAGATGGCCAAGATGCCCTCCCTCTCATGATCCGCCTAAGGACAGGTTACAGAATCAGCATTGCTGACAGATGGCCATCTAGCCTCTGCTTAAAAACCTCCAGGGAAGGAGAGCTCACCACCTCCCGAGGAAGCCTGTTCCACTGAGGAACCGCTCTAACTGTTAGAAAGTTCTTTCTAATGTCTAGACAGAAACAAGCACATGAACATGCAAAGGGATGCATGTCACAAGCCAGTTTGAGCCTTTGTGGTTTTTTTGCCATGAAAGTTCGCTGGGTGACCCTGAGCCAGTCACCCCCTCTCAGCTTAGCCTACCTCACAGGGTTGTTGTGAGGATAAAATGTAGGAGAGGAGAACAATGTAAGCTGCTTTGGGTCCCCATTGGGGAGAAAGGCGGGGTATAAATAAAGTAAATAAGATAAAGTAAATTTTTAAAAGAAGTTTGCAAATTGAAGGTAGAATGTGGGTGGGGTACGCCTTTTTAAAAATGCTTGGGGGCGGCAGCTGGTAAGTCGATTGGGCTGCCGCTTCCAGATCAGTTTTATTTTTTAGCCCCTCCCCACCATACGATCATGGTTCACCCTTGACAGGATGCTGCTGCATTATGAATTGAGATATACACACTCGAGTAAAATAAGCAGGGTCAGAATGGATCCAGTATTTTAAAAATCCAATTCTCCCATTCACTGCCTACTTGCATTTCTGAGGGAATATACGATCAGCCTGTGTCAGTTTGCTTATATCAAGACAACAACGAAATGCAAAAGCCAGCAAGGCATATCGGGTTGGAGAACTGCACTAGGAGATGAGAGATTTGGGTTCAGATCCCCACATGGCCCCCGATAGGGTTGCCAGGTCCCTCTTTGCCACCAATGGGAGATTTCTGGAGCGGAGGCTGAGGAGGTTGGGGTTTGGGGAGGGGAGGGACTTCAATGCCATACAGTCCAATTGCCAAAGCAGCCGTTTTCTCCAGGGGAACTGATCTCTACCGGCTGGAGATCAGTTGTAATAGTGGGAGATCTCCAGCTAGTACCTGGATGTTGGCAACCCTACCCACAGACATAACTAAGCGAACTTGGTTCACAGCCACAAGCATTCAACTTATCTACTTTACATTAGTGGTATTTTAGGCAACTATTACTTCTGACATTACTTTTCTTCCCAAGCTATATCTCTCTGATATTTTCTGTTTGCTACAGTCACAAAAAAGAGGCAAAATAAAACTTAAAAAATACAAACCACCGAGGCAGTGTGTTACTCTGATTTTTTTTTACTGTCTGATTTTTTTTATTCCACTTTTCCTGCAAAGAGGTCAGATGGGCTTACATCGTTCTTCTCTCGCCTATCGTGTTCTCGCAACTACCCTGTGAGGTAGGTTGGGTTGAGAGAGATGGATTGACCAAAGTCTGCCCAGAGAGCTTCCATGGCTGAGTGAGGATTATAAACATGGGATTGAAAGTCTCTAAAATTTGTACCACCCTGACCTGAATGGCCCAGGCTAGCCTGATCTCATTGGAGCTTGGAAGCTAAACAGGGTCTACCCTGGGTAGTACTTGGATGGGAGACCAGCCCAGGGGTCCATCTAGTCCAACATCCTGTCTCACACAGTGGCCAAACAGTTCCTCTGGAAGGTCAACAACAGGGCATAGAGGCCAAGGCCTTCCGCTGATTGGATCTCCGGGCACTGGCATTCAGATGTTTACTGCCTCTGAATGTGGAGGTTCCCTTTAGTCACCATGGCTGGAAGCCAATGAGGACCTAGTTTCTTTGGCCTCATTAGGATTGCCAAGCTCCAGGTAGTAGCTGGAGATCTCCTGCTATTACAACTGATCTCCAGCCAATAGAGATCAGTTCACCTGGACAAAGCAGCTGCTTTGGGCATTGGACTCTATGGCATTGAAGTCCCTCCCATCCCCAACCTCTCCCTCCTCAGGCTCCCCCCCAAAAAAAAAATCTCCCGCCAGTGGCAAAGAGGGACCAGGCAACCATAAATCTAGTCCTCAAAAATGTCAGATGAGATGGTAACAGCTATGTCTGGACTGTATTCTTTCAGAGTATAGGGGGCAGCTCCCATAACTGAGGTCCTCCATATTCCCTCCCCAAAAATTTTTAATTTCACATACAAAACATTTCCAGGAAAAAGGGTCTACCCTAGTCCTTTCCCTCTTACGCTAGATTTCTAATTGCAGATGACTTTTTTTTTTTGAACGGGGAAGAATGATGTGTGTAATACACATACACACACTCATCTGAGATATTCTATTCCAAACACAAGATTATCTGTGACTACTAAGCTGACGATGGCAAACCACCCCTGAACGTCTCTTGCCTTGAAAACCCTACGGGGTCGCCGTAAGTCAGTTGTGACCTGACGGCAAAACCAGAAATCTAGACAAGTCTTCCAGATTTTTTTACTCTGTTTTCCACTGTACGTTCCCCCCACCCCGTTTCCTTTGAACTTCGTATAGAATAACCTGCTGTAACGTCTTCCCCATATTTTGTACTAACACATCCAACAGGGATCTGTGACTCACCATTAAGACTCTTTGTGCATGGTACATTTATTGCGGTGGAACTACAATCACAGAGCTAATGTTGTTTTAGCACATTCCCCGTTTGTAACACACTTGCCTGCCAACTGCAGCCTGATGCGAAGACAATTCGCTGCCGCGGGAACATTTTAAAAAAACTTGATTTACTGTCCCGCAGACGCAACTAAGCAACTAATCTTCCAGGACCGATGTAACACGTACGAACAACTAAACTGAAACGTTATCAATTGCACATATACTTAAAAAATATTATTGTCTGTAATTTAATATAACAATATTCCTGGGCCTATAACCTTGCACGCAGAAGCAATTTCCCAAGCATTAATACTTAAATGGGTCATATGCACCACATCTGTCATTCTGTCCTGAAGTCTATGAGGCACAGCCAAGCCTCGGCAAGCCTATTGATTTTTCTAGCATTTGCTTTAATTTACTTAACCATTGAGAAATCCATCAGTACATAAAGGGCAACTGTCCATTACTGTCTCATTTGCAGACATGCTTTGCCATTCATTTCCCACCTTACCCCCACTCCGCCTCTTCTTCTTCTTCTTTTTTCAGTATGCATTTCCCTCTTTAAAATGGTTGTGTATTTATAGGGCAAATAAAAGGGTGGGGGGAGGGGTGAGAATGGGGGAAATGCTCACTCTGGCTTCTATTCAAAGCTCCACTGCAATGGAGGTAGGTAGGTAGGTAGGTAGGTAGGTAAGTAGACAGATGGACGGACAGACATTTATTCTTTATTTTAAGCCACAAAGAGGGAGAGAGACAGACAGAGAGACAGAGCATGGTGTAGTAGTTAAAGTGTCGGACCAGGATCTGGGAAACCCAGATTCGAATCCCCACTTGGCCATGGAAACCTGCTGTGTGACCTTGGGCCAATCACACCCTCTCAGCCTCAACCCCGGGGCAGGTACTTGGGTGGGAGACCTCCGAGGAAGTCCAGGGTTACTACACAGAGGCAGGCAATGGCAGACCACCTCTGAACGACTCTTGCCTTAAAAACCCTACGAGGTCACCATAATTCAGCTGTGACCTGGTGGCAAAAACAAATAAATAAGTAAACAGAGAGGGAGAGCCCGCTTAAAAATAGAGAATAGATATCTAGACGCTATGAAGCATCTCTGTGCAAAGGGTGGTCAATTAGGTCCTAATGACGTTAACAGGGATTCTGCCTCCCAGCTTAAATTCTACCTTGTGAAAACAAACAAACAAATAAATAAAAACCCAAAGCTCTGCTGTGGTTTCTTTACGAGCTGGTGATTACTGCTATTTCCTATGCGGTCACTAAATATTCTGTTTACAAATAAATTAGGACGCCTCGAGCAAACTTTGCCGGGATAATAATCAGTTATTTTTTCCTCTCTCTCTCTCTCCCTCCATCCCTCTCCCTCTACCCCCCCTGCCCGCCCTCACCAAACCTCCGCCACATCAGCACGGCAACAATCAAAAGCCCCGGCTTCATCTAATTACTCTATCACATAATTTCACAAATTGCCTTTTCGCTGGGGAGCCAAGTGCAAAACACGCTCACAGTGGGATTTCAGGCAGCAGCTTTCATTTACTACTCATTTCTTGTTAAATTAAACACAAAAAACACCAGTTGTGTGAAAGAAGTAAAAAAAAAGGGGGGGGAGAGGCTTGTAAATGAGCCAGACGCACGGATCTCGTATTGATACCGTTCGCGCGCACCCACACTAAAAAAAAAAAGAGGGGGCTGGCGAGATGGGTTTCTAATGGCGGTGCTGTATGCCTTTAACCCGTTTGGTCCCCTAATGTGTTTTCTAGACTGCTGTTTGCACTTCTGAAAAACGGAAGGGCACCCAATGACAACCCCCCCACCCCCAAAGGCCACAACCTTTTTGAAGCCAGGCAGAAATCTAGCACTTAAGTCAATGTTGCATCAGCCAGATGCTTATATCTTGTGGGCTGAGCGCACCATGTTCTGTTAGCAGTCTGGGGTGGGGGTGGGGAATGACAATTCCTCCCGCTTGTAATTGGCCATAGTAATGCTGATAAAATCTGAGCGTCTGTCACAGGTCGTGGTGAGCAAGGGTGCGTTCTAATGCCAAACTGCATTCTACAAAGCAAAATTGTTCTTCTGACGAGGAAACGTATGGATGCGGCTATTTGGGTTGAGATTAGGGTTTCCAGGTCCCTCTTCGCCACCAGGGGAGGTTTTCGGGGTGGAGCCTGAGGAAGTCAGGGTTTGGGGAGGGGAGGGGCTTCAATGCCAAAGAGTCCAATTGCCAAAGTGGCCATTTTCTCCAGATGAACTGATCTCTACTGGCTGGGGATCAGTTGTAATAGCAGATCTCCAGCTAGTGCCTGGAGGTTGGCAACCCTAGTTGAAAACAGATTTGCCACCCTCCAGGTGGGGCCTGGAGATCTCCCGGAATTACAGGTTATCTCCAGACTACAGATGAAAATGGATGAAATGATTGCTTTGGAGGGTGGATCCTATGACATTACATGCTGTTGAGTTCCCCCTCGTACCCAAATCCCGCTCTCCCCAGGTTCCACCCCCAAATCTCCAGGGATTTCCCAACCCGGAGTTGGCAAACCTAACTGAGGAGGATGTGCCAGTTTTAATTTGACAAGATATCTCAAGCATTTTTTTAAAAAACACCTCTTATTTTAAAAAGTACACCTATGCACATATACGCATTACACATACAACAGGCAGTCGACATGTACTAGCATGTGCTCTATTATGTCACACACTTGTTAAGATCACATGGTTGCTATACATCTATCACATATACATGCCATCTACACATTTTTAATCTGCTCTTTCTCTAAGGAACTCAGCTTGCACGGCTCTTCCCCCACTCAACTTTATGCTAAGAACAGCCCTACAAGGCAGGTCAAGGACTTTGAACGTTACCCTGTCTATGGGTCTGCCCCCATACCCTCTCCAACCAGATGTGTGCTGGGAGTTCTGCTGAGAGGTCTTTGCAATCAGCTCCCTGCCCCAAGATGTGGTGATGGCTGCCGACTTGGAAGGCTTTAAGAGGGGAGTGGACATGTTCCTGGAGGAGAGGGGTATCCATGGCTACCAGTCAAAATGGATACTAGTCATGATGTACACCTATTCTCTCCAGGATCAGAGGAGCATGCCTGTTATATTAGGTGCTGTGGAACACAGGCAGGACAATGCTGCTGCAGTCATCTTGTTGGTGGGCTTCCTGGAGGCACCTGGTTGGCCAGTGTTTGAACAGACTGCTGGACTTGATGGGCCTTGGTCTGATCCAGCAGGGCCTTTCTTATGTTCTTATGCTCATGCTTTTTATCTCCAGTATCAGAGAAGCATGCCTATTATATTATGTGCCATGGAACGCAGGCAGGAGAATGGCTGCTGCAATCGTCTTGCATGGGGCTTCCTAGAGGCCCCTGGTTGGCCACTCTGTGAACAGACTGCTGGTCTTGATGGACGTTGGTCTGAACACATGATGCTGTCTTACACTGAATCAGACCCTTGGTCCATCAAAGTCAGTACTCTGACTAGCAGCAGCTAGGGTCTGATTCAGTGTAAGACAGCATCATGTGTTCAGACCAACGTCCATCAAGACCAGCAGTCTGTTCACAGAGTGGCCAACCAGGGGCCTCTAGGAAGCCCACAAACAAGACGACTGCAGCAGCCATTCTCCTGCCTGCGTTCCATGGGACCAGGGTCTCAGGCAGAGGTCTTTCACATCACCTACATGCCCTTTAACTGGAGATGGCAAGCAGATGGTCTACCACTGAGCCACGGCCCCTCCCCTGATCCAGCAGGGCTTTTCTTATGTTCTTAACAGAGTAGGATCACAACTCAATAGCAGAGCAGTGGAAGACAATGAAGCAAAGGTTGTTCTTCTGGGTCCCTAAGCTCCTCAGTTCACCTGCTGCAAGATGACCCGTTTAGATGAACAACAGTGGGAACCAAAGTCTTTTTTTTTTAAGTGAAACTGATCCTCCCGTAGCACCCAGATCAGCAGGCCAGGTACCATATGACATTAAACGCCCACGCTGTACCAGCATTCTCAGCAGAGGGGGAAATGTTAGGAGCAGCCGCCTCTACAGCCCTACACTGGAAATTCTACTGATAAAGACAGGGAGAGAAATCTAAAAGTCAACGCGGTGTCATTTCGATGTGAGTAATGCAAAGGTTTACCAAATAAACGGAAGGGGGGGACTACAACTACTATATATGAAAACATAACTAAAATTACATTTTTACCCCAACAAATCCTAAGATTCTCATTACTGCCAGATTTTAAAATCATCCCACATCATAGTCGCCGCTTAACGACACTCCCGGGTTTGACAACCTCCGCTGTGTGGAGGCAGCAACAAAGTTTTATTCCACGCCGCTGCGGAATCATTCATAACTATGAACACATACACGCAGCCTGCATCAAAAATCTAAAATGCCACTCTTCACCGGGGGGGGGGGGGGGACTTGCGAATAATGGAAAGAACAACTCCATTGTTACAATACACACATACAATTACAATAGTGTGGTGGAAAGTGCTGTCAAGTCGTGGCTGATACATGCACACACACACACACACATGTTGCTCCAGAAGGTCGGACCAGAACCAATGGGTTGAAACTAAATCAAAAGGGTTTCCGTCTAGACATTAGGAAGAATTTTCTAACAAAGTGGTTCCTCAGTGGAACAGGGATCCTCGAGAGGTGGTAAACTCTCCTTCCCTGGAGATTTTGTAAGCAGAGGCTAGATGGCCATCTTTCAGCAATTCTGATTCTGTGAACTTAGGCAGATGATGAGAGGGAGGGCATCTTGGCCATCTTCTGGGCATGGAGTAGGGGGGGGTCACTGGGGGTGTGGGGGGGAGGTAGTTGTGAATTTCCTGCATTGTGCAGGGAGTTGGACTAGATGACGCTGGTGGTCCCTTCCAACGCTATGATTCTATGATACACACACACACACACACACACACACAAAGCAGGACACAGGAAGCTGATCCTTTTAGATGGAGATGCCGGGGATTGAACCTGGGACCTTCTGCATGCCACTGAGCCACAGCCCCTCCCCAAAACAGGCCTTGAACACACATGAAGCTGCCTTATAGAGATTCAGAACGACTGGTCCACCAAGATTAGTATTGTCTACTCTGACTGGCAGCCGCTCGCCAAGGTCTCAGGCAGAGGTCTTTCCCATCACCTACTGCCTGATCCTATTAAAGTGGGCTTATCTTGCACTGTGGACTTTAAAAAGTATCACCAGAATGCCACACATTTCTTTTTCAATGGCAAATTTCTACCTTTCTATGTCACACGCCCTTAAACATGTTAATAAAGCCAAAGCTCTACTCATGAGATACCTATTTATGTACAACGTGTCATTTACGAGCAAATCGAAACAATTTCTCTGTTGCTGGAACAGCAGCTGTGTCAGAAGATAAAGCAGGGAAGCAATTAATAATGAATAATTTAACCATTGAATTCCACCTCGTTTCATGTCTTTCCTTCCCCACCCCTCCCAAACTGACTGCCTAGGCTAATGCATTTTGTCAAAAACTAGTCTTAATAAATATCCGATGAATTATTCCCACTTTGCAAACAGCCAGCTCTAATAGTAGCTGCTTGTTGACTGTACAAATAAAAATCACACTATGCATTCCTCAGTTCTGGCTGGAGGAAACGACGTATCGGTTCCTTCAACATTCAAAGGAAAAGCTTCCTGTGCTCATTTATCACAGGCTGTTGGGAGAAGAAGAATACAGAAGGGATAAAGTACTGTTTATATGAGTATACCAAGTTTTTGGTAGTATGAGTATACCAAGTTTTTAGTAGTATAGTTAATGGCTCCATATAGAGAAATCTTCATCCCGTGGAAGATGATCATCGATCAATCAATGGAGCCCAACAACCATCCAACTATATAGAGCTCCATAAAGAGAAATCTTAATCCATTGGAAAATAATCATCGGTCAATGGAGTCCAACAACCATATACAGCTTCGTATAGAGAAATCTTCATCCCTTGGATGATGGTCAGCTGTCAATGGTTGCCAACAACCAACCAACCATACTGAGCTCCATATAGAGAAATCTTCATTCTTTGGAAGATGATCATGGGTCAATGGAGGTCAACAACCAGCCAACTAGAAAGCTACAATTTTTGTGCTGTGCAGAAAAGGAAAGAAGTAGAAAATGGTTCCACCCATAAACCACCCATAAAAATTGTGCTGATGACAATGTTGCATTCTTAGCAATGTCAACATGGGATTGTGTTATTCCATGTGTCCAATTTTGAAGTAACACAAAGCAAACTTATTACAACAGCACTGCTGACGATTGTACCAGGAAATAGCTATGTCACATCACTGTGGAACTTAAGTTCCTGAACTTTCTTTGGTATTCCTACTTGCAAAGAAGAATTGGGGGAGGGGGGGACAAAACCACAGCCTAAAAGAAGGCCTCCGTCACTGTGGACCAAGGTGGTAAAAAAAAAAAAAACAGCAAGGTGTAGTGATTAAGAGCGGTGATTTGGAGAACTTTGATCTGGAGAACCATGTTTGATTCCCCACTTTTCCACATGAATGGCAGAGACTAATCTGGTGAACTGGATTTGTTTTCCCACTCCTACACATTAAGCCAGCTGGGTGACCTTGGGCTAGTTACAGTTCTCTCTGAACTCTCTCAACCCCACCTACCTCACAGGGTGTCATGTTGCAGGGAGGGGAAGGGAAGGTGATTGTAAGCCGCTGTTATTCTTCCTTAGGTGGTAGAGAAAGTTGGCATATAAAAACCAACTCTTCTTCTTCAAGATTACACACCGTTTCTTCATTTATTTTAAATCATTCCACCCACTCATCATTAGTATGACAGATACAGCAATTACTGTCCGTGTCATTCAATTCCATGCCGCTGATGGGTATTAATATTATAATTATGAGCAAGTATTTTTTTAATCTTTGGAAGTATTCCTTTGAGGTAATAGCCCAATTAAGGAGTGCTACTAGCCAAACAGAATGCTGGGTTTCAGCTACTAATACAATAATTCCTAGAACTGCTGCTCTGTTTTCATCTGCAAATTACTAGACATTGAACAGTAAGGTGAGCTTCATTATCTGTATCACTCAGGTGAAGAAATTAAGTGCCGCGTCCTACAGAGAACTGTATACTGGAATGTTTACCTTTTAATTGCATCCCTCCTGTTTCATCCCAAGCTCTCATGAGAACATGACCAAGTCCTATGAGGAAAGGTTGAAGGAGCTGGGTATGTTTAGCCTGGAGAGGAGAAGACTGAGGGGCGATATGATAACCATCTTCAAGTACTTGAAGGGCTGTCATAGAGAGGATGGTGCCAGTTGTTTTCTGTTGCTCCAGAATGAACGACCAGAACCAACGGGTTGAAATTAAATGAAAAGAGTTTTCGTCTAGACATTAGAAAGAATTTTCTAGCCGTTAGAGCGGTTCCTCAGTGGAACAGGCTTCCTCGGGAGGTGGTGAGCTCTCCTTCCCTGGAGGTTTTTAAGCGGAGGCTAGATGGCCATCTGTCAGCAATGTTGATTCTATGACCTTAGGCAGATCATGAGAGGGAGGGCATCTTGGCCATCTTCTGGGCATGGAGTAGGGGTCACTGGGGGTGTGTGGGGGAGGTAGTTTGGAATTTCCTGCATTGTGCAGGGGGTTGGACTAGATGACCCTGGTGTTCCCTTCCAACTCTGTGATTCTATTATTATAACATGCCAATATGGCATAGCATATACTTCTTCCAGACATATACCACAGCACCTTTACTTACGTTTTGTCCATCTATTATGGACCAGTGGAACTTTTTTTTTGTTCCGGAGGCTGCTACTAGCATACTGAAATCTGTAGCCCTTATTATCTGCGTCGATTTTTTTCCCCCTTCAAAATAAGCTCCTTATAAGCACAAACTGTGGGACATCACAGGGACCATGAAGAGGAAGATTATATTCTATGTCTCTTTGTATTCTTGAGGAATCTACCGGTACGCTGGTTGGAACTTTGGGGCTGGAGAAGGAGGAGGGGCAAAAAAGGGAGATTAAAAAAATACTTGTGTGACCGGCATGCTGAATTTGTGGGAAAGTTGAGGAAGGAACCGGATGAATGACAGCTAATCTCCTTTCCTTCTCCCCATATTAAATTGGAGAATCCACATTTTTAATTGAATCACTCCTTGAAATGATGGATTAGCTTCAGCAATTTGTCAGAGTGATTCTTCCTCCCCTGTATGCAGTGCAGCTTTTCCGTAGGTCAAGGTTTGCTCTCTTTTAAGCCAGGCAGTGGTGGTGTAGGGAAAGTGATGTCCCACCAAATCTTGGTCATTTATGCATGGGAACCTGGACTCACGTTCACCCCTGTCTGACTCGGTTGTTCCTTGCAGTTCTACATGTGTTTTCCGTCCATTAGAAATGACCTCGCTGCCAGCCCCCGTGATGTCCGGCTTTTCCCATTCCTCTGTTAACCTGACTCTTCCCTCTCCCCTGAGCTCAGCCCAGCTGAAATCAATGTGCAGCAGGTAAAGTGCAGGCCACAGGAAGACTGGCATCTCTCACAGCCAATCAAAAAGCAGCGTGTAAAGAGGCAAGGATTAAAACGCTTCCTGTATCCTGCTTCCTCGGGGGTCTTTCTGAGCAAAAGAAAGGCTTTTTAAAACCGAGGCTTGGATTTCTCCCCCCCCCTTTCTTTCAGATTGCTCAGTTTTTTGTTTTTTGTTCTTAAAATGCATTTTTATGCGGCAATTGGTTTTTAGGGTGGGGAATCTTCTCTCACAGTGAACACTGCAAAGGAAGCCAATTACAAAGCAGCATTTAAAGAGGTGGGAACTTGATTTGAGCTTGGAGAGAGTTTGGTGCAGAGATTCCCAACTGGAAAGTATGGGTTTAGCCAGCGACGGACCTGAGGTAAAACTCCCATGCACAAATGACCCTTGTGGACTGCAGCTTTATAACCCCCAAGAGGGGGGAAATATCCTTTTACTTGTCAATTAGCTTTGACAAATTCATGTCTTTCCTGACTGCACTATGTCTGTGATGACCTTTGAGAAATTCAGTTCCTTTTCCTACACAAACTATGCCCAGTGGGTGTGAAGGTTACTGGATCCGGTGTTGCGACAGCCCAGCTATAGCACTCTCAACACCAGGAGCTCAGCTGTTCCTGGCTACTGTATGTCTCCGGGCATGGACAGATTTTAGTTAAAACAAATAAACAAAAAAAGGCAGAGGGGATCCAGGTTCAAATCCCCACCTTAGGCATTAAAAGGGTCAGATCCAGCAAAGAGCGAGCGCGAAGGAAATACATACGTAGCGTGATTCTGCCAGCGCAAGAAATTGGAGAAGTCCTGGCGCAACCCCTAGCGTAGGGGTTCCCAACCTTTTTGAGCCTGCAGGAGCATTTTAAATTCTGACATGACATGGTGGGCGCAGCAATAAAATGGCTGCCACAAAACGGCTGCCGCAGGAGGCAGAGCCAGCCACAAAATCATTGCCACAGCTTCCGAGAGACAGCGTGGTGTAGTGGTTAAGAGCAGTGGATTAGAGCGGTGGACTCTGATCTGGAGAACCAGGTTGGATTCCCCACTCTTCCACATGAGCAGAGGGGGCTAATCGGGTGAACTGGATTTGTTTCCCCACTCCTACACATGAAGCCAGCTGGGTGACCTTCAGCTAGTCACACGCTCTCAGCCCCACCTTCCTCACAGGGTGTATGTTGTGGGGAGGAGACACTTCCTTACGTAGTAGAGAAATTCAGCATATAAAAACCAACTCTTCTTCTTCTTGACTTCAGTATCACACTGTAGATCCTTGTGCTGTGGTGGCAGCTGCTGCCAAAGCAACATTACAAAAAAATCTGCACAGTCAATCAAATCTCTAATAGTCAATCAAGAGCTATGCTGGGCAAAAGCTCTACCCGGCCCTACGCAATTCTTTAAAACACCAGCAAAAGTGATGGCAGGGACCATGTTAGGGACCCCTGCCCTATATCTTCGCTGAAATATTAATCTGATCCCCCCAAAAGCCTTGAGCTATGTCTTGTGCATGCAGAAAAAAGAATAAATGCTCTGTCAGACCAGACCTTAGAAGTGTGATACTAAGCAAAGTTGTACTTCTAAGGCCACTGACTCAGTAGCTTCTCAACGTAGCTTCTCAACCTATGCAAACCCTGCATAGGTTGACACTGCAAGCTTACTTGGTAATTGTGGGGAGGGAGGAGAAGGAGAAGGAGAAGACGACGACGAAGAGGAGTTTTTTATATGCTGACTTTCTCTATCACTTAAGGGAAACTCAAACCATCTTACAATCTCCCTCCCTTCCCCTCCCCACAACAGACACTCTGTGAGGTAGGTGGGGCTGAGAGAGTTCAGAGAGAACTTTGACTAGTGCAAGGTCACCCAGCAGGTGGAAGAGTGGGGAATCAAACCCGGTTCTCCAGATTTGAGTCTACCACTCCAAACCACTGCTCTTAACCACTACACCATGCTGGCTTTCACCCTTATGAGTGTGTTGGGAGGACCTTTGCCCAACAAAAAGTGCTACTGAAAGGGGAAACGACAATAGAAGATTTATGCCAACAAATGGGTAGTTTCAGTCTTAATTCCAAACAGACTGAATAAAGGCACCAAAACTAGCAACATACTTGCAGACTCTCTAACAGCAATGGTTATTTCCCCCCGGGTTTTGTTTTGTTTTTAATTAAAAGGGTTTTTTAAAAGGACTGATAAGCTAGCCAAAAATTCAGGTGGTGCAGAAAACATCATTTGAACGGAAAGGAAAATGAACACTATGCAGTGTAGGAGAATGAGGCAGATGCTACTCACTTTACTGAACGAAGTTTATGCATATATTTATTAAAATATTTACATACAGACCCCTTTTGGCTCACGTCTGAAGCCTTCCTTCCCTCCAGTCGAAGGAGACTTCCCTCCAACTTAAGTGGCTTTTCCATTGCAGGAAGAGTCACTTAAAGTTGGAGGAAAGATACTTAGCGGATGGTGGCTCCCCCAAAAAATATGTTTTCAAAAGTGGCGGATGTGAGTTATGCTGCTGCTCCACCACCTGTCAGCATCAACTATAACCAGCTATAATCTGGAGAACTAGGATTGATTCCCCACTCCTCCAGTAAAAAGAAAAAGAAGAGATAGTTTTATATCCTGCTTTTTCTCTACCTTCAAGGAGTTTTAAAGCGGCTTACAATTGCCTTCCTCCCCCCACAACAGAAACCTTGTGAGGTAGGTGGGGCTGAGAGTTCAGAAAGAACTGTGACTAGCCCAAGGTCACCCAGGAGGCTGCATGTGGAGGAGTGAAGAAACAAATCTGGTTACCAGGTCACAGTCATATGGAGGAGTGGGGAATCAAACCCGGTTCTCCAGATTAGAGTCCGCCGTTCTTAACCACTACACCACGCTGGCTCTCACATGAACTCTACTGGGTGACCTTGGGCCAGTCCCAGTTCTCACAGAACCCTCTCAGCCCAAGCAGAGGCAGGCAATGGGAAACCACCTCCAAACATCTCTGGCCTTGAAAACCCTACAGGGTCACCATAAGTCGGCTGCGACTTGACAGCACTTTACACACACGCACACCCTTCTGAACGTTTTACACAAAGCTGTCTTCCACCATCCACCATGGCAGCAGGGAAATGTACAACCACCTTTAGAGAATCGACAACCTTTGGGGAACGAACAACCAGGCACATACACGGTCTCCAAAAACCACCTCATGCAAGCATACTTGCCTACATAAGTAACTTCTGCAGACTTATATGAAAATCTGTTTTCAAGCCAATCCAAAACAGAGAAACAGGCAAGAAGTATTACAAGCATGGTTTACATAAACCTTTGGTCTTGCATTCATAGAGGAAGTTTGGTCAGCCCGTTACGAACTTGTATAAATGTACATGCTGTATAAAGGTAACTAAGAATACTTTTGGAAGTTTTCAGAGACCTCATTTGTAGGGTTGCCAGGTCCCTCTTCACCACCGGTGGGAAGTTTTTGGGGCAGAGCCTGAGGAGGGTGGGGTTTGGGGAGGGGAGGGCAATTTCCTCCGGGGAACTGATCTCTACCGGCTGGAGATCAGTTGTAATAGCGGGAGATCTCCAGCTAGTACTTGGAGGTTGGCAACCCTAATCATTTGCTATTACAGTTACCACAAACAGACACTGCTCAGATTACAGACAAACACAACTCTCCCCTTGATGATGCTGCCTTTGAAATTTGGGGAGGCAGTTCCAAAAATGTCTGGATGGGACACTAGATTTAGTAGCAAGGGGCATGTTTGTGGGTTGTCCATAAGAGCATAAGAAAGGCCCTGGTGGATCAGACCAAGGCCCATCAAGTCCAACAGTCTGTTCACACAGTGGCCAACCAGGTGCCTCTAGGAAGCCCACAAACAAGACAACTGCAGGATTATTATCCTGCCTGTCTTCCAGAGCACCTAACAGCATAGGCATGCTCATCTGATCCTGGAGAGAATAGGTATACATCATGACTAGTATCCATTTTTACTAGTAGCCATGATCAAGGAGAAGAAGGAGGAGTTGGAGGAGTTGGTTTTTGTATGCTGACTTTCTCTATCACTTAAGAAAAAATCAAACCGGCTTACAATCACCTTCCCTCAACCCCCCACAACAGACACCCTGTGAGGTAGGTGGTGCTGAGAGAGCTCTAAGAGAGCTGTAACTTGCCCAAGGTCACTCAGCAGGCTTCATGTATAGGAGCAGGGAAACAAATCCAGTTCACCAGATTAGCCTCCGCCCCTCATGTGGAGGAGTGGAGAATCAAACCCGGTTCTCCAGATCAGAGTCCACCGCTCCAAGCCACCACTCTTAACCCCTACATCATACTGGCTCTCCGGGACAGAGATGTAATGCTGTGTGCCTGCAAGATTTGAATGGACACGGCCAAACACCACAGTGACAACAGCTTTGGCAAAAGATTGGAACTTCCCTAAGCAAAAGGTCCTTAGAAAAACATTTGCATTAAGGGAACACCACACGACGTATTGTTTGGGTTTTTATACACCCAAAATGAGGATCTCCTAGGGTGGTAAAAATTCTCAAAACTCCAGAATAGCTACCGCCACTGCCACCGTTAGAAGCAGAAAATTACTGTTCTGTGGTGTTTACGCATTGAGTAAGAAAACAAATACCACCAGGGCCATTTCCCTTAAAGATATTGGTCTCTGACTGTGCAGATGAGCCCACGGGGAATTCAAAATAAGGCAAAATCCTGGCGTGCTCTGTTTTTCCAAACTTTTAAAATCCAAGGCTGCTGGGTACAGGAACAGACACAGCAGCCGCTTCAAAAGAAACAGAACCGATCTCTAATGTCGTTAATGTAACCGTCCATTACCGTTGCAAATTCCCTCTTTAAAAAACAAAAACAAAGCAACAATACATTTTAAAGCACTGTGTTTTCCTCTCCCTCGCAAGAGATAACAAAAAAAAAAATTGCAAGCAACCTAAAGCAGTGCCCTCCAACTCTGCCCGTGTTACACATTACGCTCCCGCGACAGGCAATACATCTTTCCGCTTTCTACCGCCACAGCTATGTCAGGTTTCATTTCGTGTATGGGATCTAGAGTTCACTTACTGTTAGATGCTGGAACAGCCATGCCCTCATGATATTTGTGGCTACTTTGGGAAAGATGCCACGCTTTTTATGCCGCTTTTTCTCCTTATCTGGATCATCGTCATCACCTGTGCTTGGAGAAGCTACACTGTTGTCCAAGCCGTCACCTGTAAATATAGTGAATCAAATTTTTGACTTTGTGCTATCTTGAGATCCTTGTACTGATACGAAAAGCCTAAGTTTAGGGGCAAGTTTTCCTTTAAAAAATAATTTTCAACGTGTAATGAACAGTTTAATATATGATCATTTCAAAATTATTTAATGCCGTACTGGATGGGTGGGAATAATCACATCAGGTTCGGTTCTGGCTTATGGGGGAGGGGGGTTGGAGAACCCCCCTTACAAATGCATCAGCCTTATCTCAAACTTATTAATACATGTAGTTCAACCTCCTTCCCCCCCCCATGGGCGAAAAAGCAAAAGAAAGGTCTGTCTCTTTGATGGGCAATTGAATAATCACCTCTTCCATACACAAACCAACGTGTATTCAGCTTTGTCTGAATCTGCAGTGTGCTCTCCTCCTCCCCAACTCTGATCCCCCAGGGAGATCTTTTATTAGCACCCCCCCCCCGTGTAACCCAAAACCACATTCCAGCTAATTCAACCCCATCCAAGAGTTCTGGATGCCACCAAAGCCGTGTGGCTGTTTAGCTTCTGGCTTGAGGGCGCGCATGTTCTTGCCCTTTATGCATAGGTATCCTTCCTAGCAGCTCTGACGGGCAAACCCCGCGTGTTTCCAACATGCCAACCCAACGATAACTCCCCAAAGGGGGTACAATGCGGCTCATGTTAATAAATTACGGTGGGAGAAGGGAGGCTTTCCCCACCCTCAATACCCACTTCCTGCCAAACTTCTTCCAGGGATGAGATTTTTTTTTTTAAAAAAAGGGAAAACACAAGAAAGCAATTGCAGGTGAGTAGCCATGTTTAGTCGGTAGTACTAGAACGAAATTCGAGTCTGACAGCACCCTGAAAACCAACATCATTTTTTGAGGGTGTGACTTTTTGTGAAGAAGAAGAAAAGTTGGTTTTCATATACCGACTTTCTCTACCACTTAAGGAAGAATCAAACCGGCTTGCAATCATCTTCGCTTCCCCTCCCCACAACAGACACCCTGCGAGATAGGTGGGGCTGAGAGAGCTCTAAGAGAGCTGTGACTAGCCCAAGGTCACCCAGCTGGCTTCACGTGGAGGAGTGGGGAAACCCTGGTTCACCAGATTAGCATCCGCTGCTCATGTGAAGGAGTGGGGAATCAAACCCAGTTCTCCAGATCAGAGTCCACCGCTCCAAAGCACCGCTCTTAACCACTACACCATGCTGGCTGTCAGCTCTAGCCATTTTATTTCCTGCACTTGGTTCCAAAAATGGTATACAAATAAGGGAAAATCAGAGTAAGGGTAACATTTGAATACGCATCCATTAAGAGTGGAACCCCAGTAGACTAGAGTGAATGATATTCATTTGGTCTTTAACAGTGTGTCAAATTAAGTCGATTCTTGGCGAGGGAATTTAAAAATAGCGCGTAGTTTATGTTTATACTCCTGGCCTGGATATTGCTCATTCTTCACCAAGATATTGCACACAACTCAGAAAGCAGGTCAGAGAACAAACTCGCATAATGCTTTGTTTGGCCCTTTCATCTTCTGCATGCAAACTGTCACACTGAAGCTTTGACAGTCCGAATTTTTATGAGGGTGTAGCATTTTGAAGCAATTAGGCAAGTGCTATCTCCCCTCCAAGGCAAAAAACAACAACAACAAAAAACAACAATTTAAGTAAACAGTCTCGGTCAAAGAAAAAGTGGTTTTCTTTTCTCAAAAATAAAAAGGAGGCAATTTAATCTCTCTCCAAATAATGACCCGAAACACAGCCTAAAACCCCCCAACCCTAAACGAATTGTGTTTACAGAATATTCGCGACTGCCGTTACCTACAGTTCCATATTTCATGAAAGGCCCGGCTCGCCACGTTCGTATTCCTCAAACGGCCTTTTCAGAAAAGAGTTTAGATGTCTTAGCCTGATAAAAGTCTTTGAAAGGCTTTTATTCAGAGGAGCAATTCGCCATATAAAATAATGATTCATAAAATAAACATGAGCAAATAACTCAACAGCATTTAAAATTTCCATGAACTAATCCACTTGCTGTAGTTGGAGAGGCAGACAGGGCGAAAGCAGGCCGGGGAGGGGGGCGGAGGAGAGAAGGAGAGAAATATATTAGGCCGTCATTGATTAAAAGTAAAGGTCTTCTAAACTAATGACATTGTCTTTCATTACCGCTCTCTGCCTATTCTATTTTTTGCTGTTGTTGTTGTTGGGAGGGGGGAAATACTCTGTACCCGTTTCCAAACCCCCCCCTCGCAGATTATTTTAGCAAGCCATGCCTTCTGCCTGGCAAAGAAAGAGAATTCATTGATAATTTATGGAAATATCTACTATAATCCAACGGAGATGACTTCCCCCCCCCCCAGTCTTTTGTGCATCAATAGATAATCAAGGCCTTAGAGCGGCCTCAGCTCCCCATTACCTCGGGCAAAAGAATTCCTGAAAGCCGTGCCTTCAGGGCACCTGAATTATATACTCCATTAGGAGTGGAAAAGCTTTCTGCATTCCATGTATAACACTCCCCAGAACCTTTCCTGTTTATTTCTGCTGTATGAAAGCAGAGACATTAGGAACAGAATCTTTCTTCCCAACCCCCACCCCATCTCCCTCCATCCTTTTTCCCCCTTTTTTTCAGCAAAGACTTGTGTAGATACAATGGAGAAACCTTTCAAACCAGAGGCCGGATCGACTGCCTTCAATCCCAGGCGGTGACCTATCCCAAATAAAAGGTTTCTGTTACATCATTAGCTCAAGCCAAAAACAGCCTCGGCTTAAT
Source organism: Euleptes europaea (assembly GCF_029931775.1). NCBI lineage: Eukaryota > Metazoa > Chordata > Lepidosauria > Squamata > Sphaerodactylidae > Euleptes > Euleptes europaea. The sequence continues at coordinate 5,414,408 of NC_079321.1, forward strand.
GCACAGTTTGTTCTTCCTACTGTTTTTAGGCAAATACAGCTACTTGGCTCCCATCTGGGAGGGAAATTACACTGCTGGGTTGTAATCTAAGACCAGGTTTTCATTGGAAGCAAATGCTTTTCAATCCAGTGTAAATACTGGTGCATGTTCGGAGGAGCTTAAAACAATAAACGGCCGGTCCTATCTGACAGAAGATAAGGGAAGGATGAAGCAAATGAACGAGACAGCATCCTTTGGATGAAACTGTTCCCTAGATCTCAAGACATCGTTTAACTGCTTCCACTTCTTCATTTTTTAAAGAAACAAAAATGAAACTTGATGCTATTAAAAGGGGGGGGAAGGGGGGAAATCTCAGCTAAAAGTCTAAATGGCATTTCCATTCACTCTGCAATTTGATACAGTCACCTCTGGAAGGTCTCTTGAGAAGGCCTTCCCCTCTCCTGCTGACCCCCCCTTACTTAAAAAAAAAGGTCACGAAACGAAACTTGAAGGCTCACTGGCCAGCCACACAGCAGCCGCCATGAACCACGTTTGAGAAATGTCAGGCGGCGGCTTCCTTCCCAAAGTTGACTTCTCCTGCCGCCAACAGAGGCAAGCTGAAAAGGTGGAAATAATCATAAAAATGATGCTAGTCCATAAACAAGCTTACAGCCTCATTAGGGTAGCGGTGGGCCGCTCCGCTGGGTGATTTATGCTCGTTTTGCTGATGCCAGGGGGAAGTGCCACGGGGCGGCTCTCGCCAAGCACTAATGCTTCCTGACAGCTTCTTAGCAACTGGTGCAAACGACGCCGTGGCGTTTGCTAGTGACGGAAACCGAAAATGTCATCTTATCTGTCCATGTGTCAGGAAGTCCGTGTGGCAATTAACTAGCAGGCCAGCAACCGAGGGGGCCAGAGGCTCTTAGAAATGGCCTCTGGCTATTCGGGGGCACTGCTGGAATGGGCTCCGTGAATATGCAACACTCTTTAATGTGGCACTCGGGCTCGCGGGGGAGCCTCTGCCGTGGTCACCCGTGAGCTTTGGCCAACAAGATCTCCCTGCGCCCTCCCGCTTTTATCCAGGAAGGAACTCGCAGTTACTTTCCGATATAGAAAATGCATGTCGTTCTCAGAATACTTTAGAAAGAAACCCGTGCTGATAGGATGGCTTGTAAAAAATAATAATACCGCGTCTCTAGTTTTTAAACACTGGAAACCCCCCCCCCCCCAAAAAAAGGGCTAGCTGATTTTCTGCTCTTTCACAAATTAGTCTAAAAGGATTTGAGATCACTGAAGCAGACTTGTTGTCTGTCAAATTGCTAGGAGCGTAGGAACTCCGCACAGCGACTAGACACTATTTTTTTTAAGTGTGTGCACACACACTGCAAACCTTGCAACAAGCAAAACGAGAGTCCTTGGCTCCACACTTCGCTTTCCGAGCTATCGAAACCATGCAGCGCGCATCGAGCTGTCAGGGTTTTCAGCGTGGCCCCCTTCGCGCCCTTTCGAATAATATTTAAGAATTATTTTTTCCCCAACGTCTCCTAGGCCGTGGTCTGGCAAAAGGGGCCAACTGACAAAGGCATTTTGTGCTACTGGCTCATCCAATTCCTGGGCCTGTCCCCGCGGAGCACGGCAGGTGACCTATGGCAACTCCTAGACTGCTGGTCGGCTCGGATTTCAAACACGCTCACCTCAAACATCCCGGAGTTGCCTATTTAAGCACACCCAGGCATTTAAGGCTGCACTATCTTGTTCCTTTCAAGAAAGGATAAAGCAGCATTTATCGTATTCAGGCCATTCAATGAGTCAGACTGGCCGTGTCAGCGGGAGTTCCTCTCATTCAGGTCAAATCTCCGCCCCTTTCTTTCCTACAACTTCCCCTGTTTGCCTCCCTGCGCTCACCCCTTTCCTAACCTTCCCCTCAAAACTGCACACACAGAAACAATGAAAGACAACAGCGACAAAAAGAAAAAGAACGGTTCGATACAATCCCACTCCTGCGCAACACATCTTCCATTTATTAGCCGTAATGATTTGTTGACAAACTAACTAGGGATTCTGGAGGGGGGTTAATGCATTTCCCCAAATGGCAACTTGTCCCGAGTAACACTTAAACATCAGGTTTTCACACATCTGGTTCCTGAAAAGGAAACATTTGTAGTTTAAATATTCGGTCTAAAAGTGGTTGTCTAGTGTTTTTCTTATCTTGCTTTAACAACATCTGCACATGGCACATTTTGGACTAAGCATCGCTTGTAACACTAATATTCAGAATCCAGGCAATATAGGCAGAGTTTTCCAGCTTATAGCATAAGGAACCAAACCCAAACATGATCGACTAAGCAAAAGCTTGCTAATATGTTCGGGGATAAAGTACTTCATAAAAATCTAGCCGGAAATCAGCATTTGCATGCTAGAAGCTCACAAAATTATGCCTTTGGACAGAAGCTGCGTGTTAAAAATACAACGCCTAAGCATTCATTTCACCGTGGACCTGCTTCCTTTACTGTTGTCCTAGCCAACTTCCAGATAATACCTGGAGATCTCCTGCTATTACAACTGATCTCCAGCTGATAGAGATCAGTTCACCTGGAGAAAATGGCCACTTTGGCCATTGGACTCTATGACACTGAAGTCCCTCCCCTCCCCAAACCCCACCCTCCTCAGGCTCCACCTTAAAAACCTCCCACCGGTGCCAAAGAGGGACCTGGCAATGAAGTCCCTACATTGGGGACCCTGACAAAAGGGACACAGCCCCCATAGTGGGGTGGATCCAACCCCCCTCCAGTCTAAGGAGACTTTCTCCAACTGAAGGGGGTCTTCCTCTAACAAAAGAGCCACTTCAGCTGGAGGAAAGCTCATGGCGGAGGAATAGGATTGCCAGTTCCAAGTTGGCGGAGCCTGAGGAGGGCAGGGTTTGGGGAGGGGAGGGGCTTCAATGCCACAGAGTCCAGTTGCCAAAGCGGCCATTTTTTCCAGGGGAACTGATCTCTTTTGGCTGGTGATCAGTCGTAATAACGGGAGATCTCCAGCTACCACCTGGAGGCTGGCAAGCCTACGGAGGAAGCTTTTCAACCTACACTCCGTGGAGAGGTAAGATAGGAAGCGGGACCCATTCCACCATAATGTATTGACAAATCGATAAATATGCTTATGCTTCGTTAATGGAGAGCTAAAAACACGTCACTGTTATGCTTTTCATTCCCTGGCCTCTAAAATTAGGAACGGAGGGTATTTAAATAAGAACCCATCAGGGACACGGCTCGATCTATAAATGACAAATAACCGATGGACAGGATCCTCTGTGCACTGTCCTGCCAGGTTTATGTGGGATGAACTTAGCTTCAAAGAGAAACAATGTTGGCTGTACGAGGTATTAGACCTGGCAATGTTCTAGAACAGGGGTACCCACACGTTTTGAGCCTGCAGGCACGTTTGAAATTCTGACACAGTATGATGGGTAGGGTTGCCAACCCCCTGGTACTAGCTGGAGATCTCCTGCTATTACAACTGATCTCCAGCCGACGGAGATCAGTTCCCCTGGAGAAAATGGCCACTTTGGCAATTGGACTCTATGGCATTGAAGTCCCTCCCCACCCCAAACGCCGCCCTCCTCCGGCTCCACCTCAAAAACCTCCCACTGGTGGTGTAGAGGGACCTGGCAACCCTAAAAATGGGCACAGCCAGACAATGGCTGCCGCAGGAGGAGGAGCAAGCCACACAATGGCAGCCTCAGTGACGATCCTTGAGCTGTGGTGGCAGCTGCTGCCAAACCCACGTTCTTAAAAATCTGCACAGCCAATCAAATGTCCAACAGCCAATCTGGAACCTTGGTGACCAAAGGCCCCACTGGGTCCCACCCACTTTCTAAAAACCATTGGCAGGCACCAGGAAAGGTGTCCAGCGGGTGCTAGGGTAGGGTTGCCAACCTCTAGGTACTAGCTGGAGATCTGCTATTACAACTGATCTCCAGCTGATAGAAATCGGTTCACCTGGAGAAAATGGTTGCTTTGGCAATTGGACTCTATGGCACTGAAGTCCCTTCCCTCCCCAAAGCCCTCCCTCCTCAGGCTCTGCCGCAAAAAAAACCTCCCGCTGGTGGCAAAGAGGGACCTGGCAACCCTACACTAGGGTTGCCAGGTCCCTCTTCACTACCGGCAGGAAGTATTGGAGGTGGAGTCTGAAGAGGGAGTCCAATTGCCAAAACAGCCATTTTCTCCAGGTGAACTGATCTCTATCACCGGGAGATCAGCTGTAATAGCGGGAGATCTCCCGCTAGTACCTGGAGGTTGGCAACCCTAGAGGGCGCTGTGATACCCACAAGCACCACGTTGGGGACCCCTGTTGCAGAAGAAAAGGAGTGTATGGAAGGTAGACAGATAGGGTTGCCAGGTAGTAGCAGGAGATCTCCTGCTAATTCAACTGATCTCCAGCCGATAGAGATCAGATTGCCTGGAGGAAAATGGCCACTTTGGCAATTGAACTCTATGGCATTGAAGTCCCTCCTGTCCCCAAACCCCACCCTCCTCAGGCTCCGCCCCCAAAATCTCCCGCTGGTGATGAAGAGGGACCTGGCAACCCTATAGACAGAGTCCCTCACAATTAGGCACTCCGTAGAAAGGAAAGGGCAGTCGAAAAATAAGGGTGCTGGAAGAAAAAAAATGCTTACCGTGCATACATTTCCGAAAAATATCCTCTGCTAAACAACAAAACCTTTTCCCTTCCCAGCGGTGCTTTCAAGCCACAAACATCCTCTCGCAAAAGTAGCTGCCACCGTCCCGTACCAATTTCTTCCCCACTAAAATACATGCTCACGAGTCTACGCTACTGGGTTTGGGGTTTTTTTCCTGCAAAAGTCTCCGTGCCCAAGCAGGCCCGCTCGCGAAACCTGGCCATTGAGAACATTAGATAGATGTGTTGCTTTCAGATGGATTACGTGAGATAAATTAGATTAAAGCTGTTGGAAGGGGGAGAATCCGGCCTTACCCACAGGCCCGAAAAAATGACAAAAGGCTTGGAATTTGCAGAGCCAAGGAATACAAGGCACAGAAGGCCGCATTCCAAACTCCAGCTTGTAATGATCCATTTTTAGATAAGGATCTATATCCACCACTTTAAGCCTTTCGCCGGAGAAAATGTGAAGAAATGTACTCAACAGCATTAGGGAGGAGGGGGGTGGAATACCTACAGAAACTTTTAAAATGCACCCTGGTCTGGAATGCGCCATTGTCATGGGAGCCTGCCAAAGTCTTTTAAGCCCCATTCCATTTAAGCTCGTCCCCCCCTCCCCTCCTTCTCCCAATTTTTCACACTAAAGGTCATTTTAGCCGCTTAGAAGAAGACATTTCAGTAGCACATTCTTGTGCTCAAGAATCTAATACAATAAAAGTATCTGCTCTGGCCGGAGACTATTGGATTTTAGATTAGAGTGTTGCTCGCAGTTCCAGCGAAACAATAAAAAACCACATACAGCCGGCGGTTTATAGTCCTTTAAGGTAATGCATTTTTTATTTTATTTCATTTATTTCTTTTTGCATTCAATAAACAGCGAAGTTTTAAAAATGTATAGGCACGTGTTCCCTCTGGTGCTTATTCTCATATATGAGAAACATCATATTCTCTTCTAAGCAGAATTCCTTTTTTGAATCACAGCTTTGGCTGTTCAGGAATAATTTTTTTTTTTAAGTCCGAGAAACCATTTAAGCGCCTACAGGTCGTTGCAAGTTAGGCATTTAATTAACATGGGTACCATGAATTATCTGCCCCTAAGCACAGATCCAGATGTCTTTTTCTCTCAAATCCTTTCTAGTTCCTATTCCTGTGGGCACCATGGCTAGGGTTGCCAGCTCTTGGTTGGGAAATATCTGGAGATTTTTGGGGCGGAGCCTGAGGAGGGCGGGATTTGGAGAGGCCATAGAGTCCAATTGGCATATAGAGTCCAATTGGCCATAGAGTCCAATTGGCAAAGTGGCCATTTTCTCCAAGAGAACTGATCTCTATTGGCTGGAGATCAGTTGTAATAGCAGGAGATCTCCAGCTAGTACATGGAGGTTGGCAACCCTAACCATGACGCCCTCTAGTACTTCCCTTGGTGCCCGCCAAACTTTTCAGAAAGTGGGTGAGGTTATTGTAAGTCAGGGCTTGTTATTGGCTGCCCTCATTAAAATGAAAGTGTTTTCCATTGGAGGACTGCAAAATGTCTGGGGTTTCCTTAGTCCATGTGTGGTTTCATTCCCCCTTCCTTCTTCCCAGGAGGTATGAGGAGAGGAGTACAGCATTTGACTCCGCCTACTTAGGCAACCATTTTGCATTTGGTGCCAGCTCCTGAGGCAGCCGTTTTGGGTGGCACTCATCACGCCCTTTCAAAATTCCAGAGGTGCTTACAGGCTCAAAAAGGTTGGGGATCCTTGGGCTAGAGAGATCCATGGTCAAATCCCTGCCTATTCAGATACCTTGTCCCGGTCACTATCTCTCAGCTAACCTAAGAACATAAGAACTAGGGTTGCCAACCTCCAGGTAGTCGGAAACCAAACAACAACTGGAATGCAAACACAAATTTAGTGCAAGTGAGACAAACCTCCAGGTAGTAGCTGGAGATCTCCTGCTATTACAACTGATCTCCAGCCGATAGATGTCAGTTTTTCCCCCTGGAGAAAATGGCCACTTTGGCAATTGGACTCTATGGCATTGAAGTCCCTCCCCTCTCCAAACCCTGCCCTCCTCAGGCTCTGGCCCAATAAACTCCCACCGGTGGTGAAGAGGGACCTGGCAACCCTCACTCTATGGCATTGAAGTCCCTCCCCCTCCAAACCCCACCCTTCTCAGGCTCCACCCCCAAAATCTCCTACTAATGGCGATGAGATACCTGGCTACCCTAATAAGAACATAAGAAAGTCCATGCTGGATCAGACCAAGGCCCATCTAGTCCAGCAGTCTGTTCACAGTGGCCAACCAGGCGCCTCCAGGAAGCCCACAAACAAGTCAACTGCAGCAGCATTGTCCTGCCTGTGTTCCAAGGCACCTAATATAATAACCTACCTCACAGTTTTCTTGGTATGATCAAATAGGAAAAGGAAACTCTGTGTGTCAGGCTGTGCTCCTTCGAGGAAGAGCAGGGGGTTTTTTTTTGTTTGTTTAAAAAAATGCAAACGATGGACAACTAACTGATATTTATAATTTAACAACTGCTATATCCAAAATGTTAGATACAGATTAAAAAATTTATAATGCAGGAAAAGCAGGTTTCATTTTCTGGCCTCTGGTTCATTATTCAGCGATTCGCTAAATTAATTATCGGCAAAGTTGTTTCATGCGTTGAAGGGAACAGTACACAAACATCGACACGACGCGCCAGAGGAGCAATTTTGGTAAACTTTGTACGGCTCATGGATTAACAAGAGCTCAGCAACTTCCAACGGCAGAGAGTGTAGACGTGCTCCAATGCAAACACATAACACCTGTTCTCAAATATCTTCGCTGATTGCCAGCACGTCTCCGACGTCGAGCCCTTCACGACCTGGGACCGACATATTTAAATATCCGTCTCTCCCCATAAAAGCTTGTGAGATGACGCGATTCTCCTCTACAGCTGTCACTGGCCGTTCCATCTCTTACAGATGTGAAATTTACTTCCACGTGGTCATGGACATTTTTGGTAGCCGGCCCTGTTTTTTCGCTCAGGGAAGTCGCCTCCCCCACCGGGCCTTCGGAAGCCCTGTCAGGCCGCGTTACTTCCAAGGGCTTCTGACCAAGTCTGACATCCAGTGCTGGAGCCTGGACTGGTGGGGCCCGCCTGGTCGTGAGGACGTTGTGTTTTTAAACTGTCTGAAATCGTTCCACGGATTTTGTAGGGTTTGATGGTTATGACTGGCATGCCAGTTTGCGATGGGTTGTGTCTAAGCCACCCTGAGCACCTTCTAAGAGGGAACGGTGCAGTATAAACATTTTAATTAATAAAGGAAAAGTGGGTAAATTTTTTGCATGCATTATCAAAACCAAAACTTTATTTGGTGTTAACGTTGGAAATAAAATCCGCTAACTACCAGCAAGCATTCTGGTATAATGGCCCGGACATAAAGAGGGAGGGGCTGTAGCTCAGTTCGTAGAGCATCTGCTTGGCATGCAGAAGGTCCCAGGTTCCATCCCCGGCATCTCCAGTTAAAGGGACTAGGAAAGTAGGTGATGGGAAAGACCTCTACCTGAGACCCTGGAGAGCCACTGCTGGTCTGAGTAGACAATATTGACTTTGATGGACCAAGGGTCTGATTCAGTAGAAGGAAGCTTCATGTGTGTTCATGTGTTCATATGTCTTCACTACAAAAGTGAAACACACTCCTACTTTTGTCTCTTTGTGTGAGTAATCCTGGAAAGTGACTTGAAAGAGTTCGAGCAGGGGTCATAGAATCATAGAGGTGAAAGGGATCACCATGGTCATCTAGTCCAATCCCCTGCACAATGCAGGAAATTCCAAACTACCTCCCCACCATACACACCCAGTGACCCCTACTCCAGGCCCAAAAGATGCCCTCCCTCTCATAATCTGCCTAAGATCATAGAATCAGCAGTGCTGACAGATGGCCATCTAGCCTCTGCTTCAAAACCTACAGGGAAGGAGAGCTTACCACCTCCCGAGGAAGCCTGTTCCACTGAGGAACTGCTCGAACTATTAGAACTTTAACTTTCCTCAACCTTTTCAATTCTGCGGGCACATTTGGAATTCTGGCTTGGCACAGTGGCCACAGCAACAAAATGGCTGCTACAAAATGGCTGCCACAGGAGGTCGAGCCAACCACAAAATGACAGCCACAGCTTAACTTCAGTAACACAGTGTAGATCCTTGTGTCGTGGTGGCAACTGCTGACAAAACAACATTAAAAAAACAACCCAAAGCCAATCAAATCTCCAGCAGTCAATCAGAAGCCTTGCTGGGCAAAAGCCCTACCTGGCCCCACCCATTTCAAAGCAGGTGACATGTAGGATGTCTTCTCCTACATTTGTGTCTATGCCTAAGGTTGTAATCCTCCTAATCCATAGTGGGTCTTGTTTTTGAATATTTTCTGAACCAGGTTGAATAGCATCTTTCTTCACAGTACAAATATGTTTGTTTTTAATAAAAAAAAGGGAAGGAGAAACAACAGGACAAGCAGTAATAGAAACACAGCTAGTAGAAGATCTGAGTCCTAAACTCACTGATCACAATAAGACAGCCACCCACTCCAGCATAACCCTCACTGGGATTTGTAAGGCTTTCAGACAACCCTGAAATATACATATATGTTTTACAGTGTTTCATGTTGACTGATAAATCATGAATTTAGGTATCCTTAATTTACAGAAGCAGCAAATTTATTTATGAAGTACCTAAGTGTTCTTAAGTTCAACAATTATGCAGGCCTGTTGCAAGCATTCATGGGAAATTGAGTTTTCCCATGATTTTTTGGAGAGGAAGTAGCCATTTCAGACTGTGAAAAGTAAGTACTTTTAAATTATCCCGAGGGGGGGATTTTTTGAGGTAGAGTCACCAAATTCGCAGCATAGCTGCAAAAGACTCTTTTTGCATGGACCCTGGAGTTTGGTAAAGTTTGGGTCAGGGGGTCCAATTGTATGGGGTCCTGAAGGATTTTATGGGGTCCTGAAGGATTTTATGGGGTCCTGAAGCATTTACAATGCTTCTCTATGGAGGAGGGGGTGACCCCAATTGGACCCCCTGACCTAATCTTCACAAAACTTCGGGGTTAATGCAAGGAGAGTCCCTTGAAACTATCCTGAAAATTTGGGAACTCTACCTCCAAAAATGGTAACCCAGAGTTCATAAAAAATTCCTATAGGAAAAAGCCTAGGGAAAGCCGAAGCTGAAAAACGCCGAATACCTATTTGGCTGATTCGGTTATTGTCTATCCAGCTTTGGCTTTATTCCCAGTTTTAATATTTGGCTTTAATTAAGCCCGAAAGAAGCCGAAAAGACCTTTTTCGGATTTATTTTCGGTTCGGGTTTATCAATATGCACAACCCTACTGTCTATACAAAAAAATAAAAATAAAACTAATATTAAGAGAGAGAGAGAGAGAGAGAGAGAGAGAGAGAGAGAGAGAGAGAGAGAGAGAGAGAGAGAGAGAGAGAGAGAGAGAGAGAAAGAGATATTTTAATCATTTTGATCCATCCTGATGATTTAAAACTCAACACCACATTTTGCCATAACGTATCTTTGAAAACAACACAACCTTTAATGGAGTTCATTAAACCAATACAACTGTGGAAAAGCCGTAAGATACCACAATAACCATCAATATAATAATTATAACAACAACAATAATAATAATACTTTAAATGGGAATATCACAACTTAATCTCATACTTACATTTGCAAAGGTATATTGAAAAAGGCAATACAATAAAGCAAAATATACAGTTTTAAATCAGATGGGGGCAGGGAGTCACCACTTTCCTATATGCCGTGCTGAGCCAGGTTGATCACAGTGCCCTCTTCATTCACAGTGCCCTAGCATTACACCCCTTCCAAGCCCATTGATGTCACTGGGTATAACTCTATTTAGGATTGCCCTGGCATTTGAAAGAGGACTACCAGCGGTTCGAAAGTGCTTTTCAGGACCGGCCTCCCTTTCAAAACCGGCTTGAGAACAGAAGCATACCATGTAGGAACAAGAACACTTTCTCAGATGGCCACACCAAGACCGTTGTGTTATAGATGACGCAGCGGAATGAGCAACAGTGGGCAAAGGCAGAGGCAAATTCGTGATGCGCTCCAGTTGCACATCTATATTTACAGTGTCGCTTCTTGTATGCAGAACATTCGAACTCACAGAAAAAAGGCCACTTTAGGTATATATGAAACTAATTTAACCATCTCATCATCTGCATGCATAAGTATTCCTCTGGAATACCCCTCAAATGGGGTGAAATGTTAAGGTTGCCAATTTCTTCCTTGCCATAGTCCGGTTATTGTAACAATACTCAGACATACAGAAACATAGCAGGGAAGACTTTCTGCCCAACCCCTATTTACTGTAATTGTACAAAATTCACTTGCTTAATTTCAGAGGTATCTTGAACACATAGAATCATAGAGTTGAAAGGGACCACCAGGGTCATCTAGTCCAACCCCCTGTACAATGCAGGAAATTCACAACTGACCCCCTCCCCAGTGATCCATACTCAATGCCCAGAAGATGGCCATGGTGAACACAAGAAGCCGCCTTATGCTGAACCAGACCCTTGATCCATCAAAGTCAGTATTGTCTGCTCAGAGTGGCAGTGGCTCTCCAGGGTCTCAGGTAGAGGTCTTTCACATCACTTGCCCAGTCCCTTTACCGGAGATGCCGAGAATTGAACCTGGGACCTTCTGCATGCCAAGCAGATGCTCTACTACTGGTGGAAAGGACTTGGCAGTAGGTGAACATATGAAGCTGCCTTATACTGAATCAGACCTTTGGTCCAACAATGTCAGTATTGTCTACTCAGACGGGCAGAGGCTCTCCAGGGTCTCAGGCAGAGGTCTTTCACATCACTTACTCGCTTGTCCTTTTTAACTGGAGACACCAGGGAGTGAACTTGGGACCTTCCACATGCCAAGCAGAGGCTCTTCCACTAAGCCACGGACCCTCCCCATGTGGTCAGGGTGCTGCTAAACGCAAGTAGTGTGGTCAGTTTTTTAAACAAGGAAGCAACCCAAAAAAATTGGAAACTGCCACTGTACTCTTCACGTCCCTGATAAGTTCTGACTCCTTAGACCTGAGAAGTGTCATCCCCCCCGGCCCCACCCCTGCGAATCGCATCTGCCCACAGACCATTACAGCACCAGGCCCTAAATATTATGATGGGACACTCGACTGGTAATATGCTACCCATCAACATTTACAGGAGAGCCAGGTTTGAATCCCCGCTCTGCCATGGAAGCTCCCTGGGTGACCTTGGGCCAGTCACACACTCTCAGCCTATCCTACCTGACAGGGTTGGTGTCGGGATAAAATGGAGAAGAGGAGAAGGATGTAAGCCACTTTTGGGCCCCCACTAGGAAGAAAGGCAGGATATAATGGAAGTAAATAAAGGAAGTAAATCAGATACCACAAATCAACATGCAATCTTATCCGGGGGGGGGGAAATGCAGTATTAACGTATTCTCTTTTGCTGAGTTTTTTTTTCTTATGATTCTTTCCATATTTTATGCATATAGGTAAAGGTAAAGGTAGTCCCCTGTGCAAGCACCGGGTCATTACTGACCCATGGGGTGACATCACATACCGACGTTTACTAGGCAGACTGTGTTTACAAGGTGGTTTGCCAGTGCTTTACCAAGTCCTCTTCCCTGGGTACTCATTTTACCAACCTCAGAAGGATGGAAGGCTGAGTCAACCTTGAACCGGCTGCCTGAATCCGACTTCCATCGTGATCGAACTCAGGTCGTGAGCAGAGCTTTTGACTGCAGTACTGCAGATTACCACTCTCCACCACGAGGCTCTTACATTTTATGCATATACTGATACTTTTCTCTCAATTAGGGAATACGAGAAAATACTCCACCAAAAGCGCCACCATTAAGTTGGCGAACTGAAAACTAAGCGTGAGGGCAGATTGCTTGCACAGGTAAGCGGCACGCCATATGAATTAATAAGGCCAAGGGGTTGACGAACATTCGGAGGGATGCACCGCCCCTGCCCACCACCGGTAAAATTAGAGCAGGGAAAGTAATTAAAATCTGAGCAAACAAATATTAAAAACTTGTGCTGTGGGACTGCAGCAAAGTATGAAGAGAGGCTGCAGATCAGCTAAATTAACTCTCTTCTTGTCTACTGTTAACGATGGGCTTAAATATAGCCCTGCTGTGCGGAAAGCCCTTAGCTGCGTAGGTGTTCCAAAGAGCCAGCGTCACACTGGAGTCACGGTGCACGCTGCCAGCCGGCCAGTGATGTATCCCCGTGGGTCATAAAACTTGGATAGGCCCAAGTGCACACATCTTCTAAAGCAGGGGACCCAAATCATTTTGAGCCTGTGGGAACATTAGGAATTCTGACGCAGCATGGCGGGGACAGCCAAAAAATGGCTGCCGCAGAAGGCAGAGCCAGCCACGCAACGGCAGCCGCTGCTTACCTTCAGTCACACAGTGAACACACACACATGAACACACTTGAAGCTGCCTTATACGGAATCAGACCCGTGGTCCATCAAAGTCAGTATTGTCTACTCAGACCGGCAGCAGCTTCTCCAGGGTCTCAGGCAGAGGGCTTTCACATCACCTACTTGCCTAATCCCTTTAACTGGAGATGGCGGGGATTGAAACTGGGACCTTCTGCATGCCAAGCTCTACCACTGAGCCACAGCCCCTCCCCAGATCCTTGTGCTGTGGTGGCAGCAGCTGCCGAGGCAAATTTTTAAAACCTCTGCACAGCCAGTCAAACCTCCAATGGCCAATCAGAGGATGTGCTGGAGATAAGCCCCGCTCACCCAGAGGCCACTGGAAAAGGTGTTGGAGGGCACTGTGGCACTTGCATGCACCGCGCTGAAGATCCCTGTCCTATCGTGCGCTCCTCTTAAATGCAACACCTGCGCAGGTAATTATGTCATATGTGGCAGAGTCCAGGCTCAGACATCCCTGATTCGCTTCAAAGAGAGCCAGCATGGTATAGTGGTTAAGAGTGATGGTTTGGAGCAGTGGATTCTGATCTGGAGAACCGGGTTTGATTCCCCACTCCTCCACATGAGCGGTGGAGGGTAATCTAGTGAACGGGATTTATTTCCCCACTCCTACACACGAAGCCAGCTGGGTGACCTAGGGCTAGTCACAGCTCTCTCCGAACTCTCTCAGCCCCACCTACCTCACAGGGTGTCTGCTGTGGGGAGGGAAAGGGACGGTGATTGTAAGCCGGTTTGAGTCTCCCTTAAGTGGTAGAGAAAGTTGGCATATAAAAACCAACACTACTTCTTCAAAGCCACTGGTAGTTTATTGGACCTGAGCTCACCAAAGTTTATGCCCATTCAGTTCCTTTCCCACACTCAATATGGGTACAGACATTAACTGCAACAGCCACAGAACCTAAGAGCATGCCCAGAATGGAATTCCTTACCACTCAGCAGTACCAGCCAGTTTGGATGCTTCTGGGATTCGGGGCTTCTAGGTCAGGTGTCGGAACCTCTTTTGGAGACTCGCCATAGGTTTGTACAAGGGCAGTATGATAGCAGCAGTTTTATTCTCTATTCCTCGTCTAATTATGGCCCCCATGGAATTTGCCTTTTTCACAGCAGCCGAACACTGGGTTGACGTCTTCATAGAGCGATCTACTACCACCCCAAGATCCCTTTCTTGGTCTGTCGCTGCCAGAATAGATCCCATCAGCGTATATGTGAATTTGGGATTTTTTTGCCCAATATGCATCACTTTACACTGGCTCACTCTTTCACATCACCTACTGCCTGGTCCTTCTAAATGGAAATGCCGGGGGATTGAACTGGGGATCTTCAGCATGCCAAGAAGATGCTCTTCCCCTTAGCCGCAGCCCCTCCTCCACATTGCTGTCACACTACGCATTTTACATTTGTACAGCACATTTGAACACATTCAGTCATCAGCCTTCTCCCCATATTGTAGATTGGGGACTGAAGCGTTAAGGGAGAATGACTTGCCTAAGGCTACCGAGCGAGTCTGTGATGAAAAGCGAGACTCAAACTGGGTGCCTCTTCATTCCTGTCTCAGCAATTGCCAGGACACTATAAGAACATAAGAAAGGCCCTGCTGGATCAGACCAAGGCCCATCAAGTCCTCTGTTCACACAGTGGCCAACCAGGTGCCTCTAGGAAGCCCCCAAACAAAACGACTGCAGCAGCACCGTCCTGCCTGTGTTCCACTGCACCCAATATATTCGGCATGCTCCTCTGATTCTGGAAAGAATAGGGGTGCATCATGACTAGTAGCCATTTTTACTAGTAGACATGGATAGCCCTCTCGTCCAGGAACATGTCCACTCCCCTCTTCAAGCCTTCCAAGTTGGCAGCCATCACCACATCCTGGGGCAGGGAGTTCTACAATTTAACCATGTGTTGTGTGAAGAAATACTTCCTTTTCTCTGTATTGAATCTTTCACCTTTCAGCAAATGACCCCGCTTTCTCGTATTATGAGAGAGGGAGAAAAGCTTCTCCCTGTCCACTCTCTCCATATCATGCATAATTTTATAGACCTCTAACATGTCTCCCCTTAACTGCCTTCTTTCCAAGCTAAACTGCCTTAAGCATTTTAACCGCTCCTCATAGGGCAGTTGCTCCAGTATACTATATGGTATTCTATACTGTATGGATCCCCAAACTTTTTGAACCTGTGGGCACCTCTGGTATTCTGACATAGGGCGGTGGGCACAGCCAAAAAATGGCTGATGCAGGAGGCAGAGCCACGCGCGCTCACACACACACACACACACACAGGGGACGCTCAAGGGCAGGGAAGAAGAGGGGTAATTAAAAAACACCCCAGGAAAAAGGAGAGAGAGAGAACAGAACACTGACATGGCAGCTGCCACTAAAACAATGTTATTTTAAATTGCACAGCTGATCAGATCTTCAGCGGCCAATCAGAAGCCCTGCCGGGCAAGAGCCCCACTTGGCCCCACCCACTTTCTAGAAAAACGTGGTGGGCCGTGGCTCAGTGGAAGAGCATCTGCTTGGCATGCAGAAGATCCCAGGTTCAATCCCTGGCATCTCCAGTTAAAAGGACTAGGCAAGTAGGTGATGGGAAAGACCTCTGCCTGAGACCCTGGATAGCAGCTGCCAGTCTGAGTAGACAATACTGACTTTGACGGACCAAGGGTCTGATTCAGTGTAAGGCAGCTTCTTGTGTTCATGGCTTTACTATAGGGGAGGGGCTGTGGCTCAGTTTGTAGAGCATCTGCTTGTCATGCAGAAGGTCCCAGGTTCAATCCCCGGCATCTCCAGTTAAAGGGACTAGGCAGGTAGGTGATGTGAAAGACCCCTGCCTGAGACCCTGGAGAGCCGGTGCTGGACTTTGATGGACCAAGGGTCTCATTCAGTATGAAGCAGCTTCAAGTGTTCAAGAAAGATGTTGGCAGGTACCATGGTGACCTCGGGCCCCATGCTGGGGACCCCTGCTATAGTACAGTATGGAATACTTCTCATGGAAGCGCACAATACGTTAAGATCGGCTCGTGACAAATAAGCAACATTTTTTAAAAAAACCAACCAGAAGAAAAAAAAACGAGGGTAATATAAATAGCTAGTCTCCAGACTCCCATCTGTACAACTTACACAAACAGGGTATGGAGGACAACAAATATATTAAATCACACATAACATTAAAATAAATTTGTATAGCAATTACGAATCGGAAGCTTAAAATATGCCTGAACGCGAAAGAAAGAAAGAAAGAAAGAAAGAAAGAAAGAAAGAAAGAAAGAAAGAAAGAAAGAAAGAAAGAAAGAAAGAAAGAAAGAAAGAAAGAAAGAAAGAAGCAAGCCCTGGCTCCGAAAGAACATGTTTTAACACATTCTCTGCTGTGCATGTTTGTTTTTCTAAACCTCAGAAAATGAGGTGTGCAAGTCCAATCTGCCCCCAGGCAGATTTAACTTGAGAGACCTGCCCTCGTTCTGCAAAACACGGCAGGTCTCGGCTGACCTTGCCGGTGACGCAGGGGTCACATTTTCACATGGATGAACTGATCTCGAACAATTTCTCCAATGTCTCCGGCACAAAACAGGCTTTTCTTCCACATCACGCATGCATGACTGGCGCTTACACCTCTCCCCAACATAACACACAGGGTTTTTTTTGGAAGGCGAGGGGTCAGGGGATACCCCTGCACGAGCGCCCACGCACACCATCCGCCGAAGTGTACATCTGTCCCCTTTTCCCCATTTCGGTCAGGGTATGGATACAGAACGGGGTTGTTCTGCGTTGGCTTTTTTTATTTGTTTTTATTAGGCGTCCCCTTCAACAAGGCTCGGGTCAAAGTGTCATGTAGAGGTTGTTTGTTTCTATTTGCAGTAATTGATATGAGAAACTCTCCAGCGGTGATAATTTATGTTTAGGAGAGGGCTAGGAAAGAAAAGCCAGGGGGCAATACAATATTGACTTGTCCCCCTTTTCAGCTGTAAAAATGGGGGGGAGGGGTCAGTTCTCGCCAACCTTTTTAATGAGATTTAATTTCTAATAAACTTGAAGTAAACAATGCCTGAATTTCTCCTGGAGCGCAGCACGCAGAGATGCCACCGCAAGGCTAATCTGGAAACTTCTGACAATTCACTAGGCAACGTTATGGTCTCAGGACGACACGGAACTCAAAAGAGTTTTGAATAATTGTGTACATTTATTTCCCTCCCCCTTTTTATTCATTTTTGTATATACACACATTACAAAAAAATGATAAACACACATTTAAACCATCCCAATCTTAGTGAGCCAGGCAGATTATAAAATAAACCACAGGAATTAGCAAAAAATGGAAATACTAAGCCTCGTTGGAATTAAACTTTCTTTAGAATAAATAGGAGTTATGTGATTTTCTGTGTATGGGCTGTTTATAGGCAGCTTAGAATCATAGCGTTGGAAGGGACCACCAGTTTCATCTACTACACGCCCAGAAAATTGGGGGGACGACAACCCTCCAGGATCCCTGGCCAATCTGGCCTGGAGAAAAATTGCTTCCTGACCCCAAAGAGGAAATCGGCACTTTCCTGGGCATGCAAGAAAGGGCCATGAGAGCCGAGCACTGACTCATCCTTTCCTGCCCTCCCTTTCATGCTATACCTAAGTACACAGAATCAGCATTGCTGACAGATGGCCACCTAGCCTCTGCTTAAAAACCGCCAAAGGAGGAGACCCCCACCACCTCCCGTGGAAGACTGTTCCACTGAGGAACTGCTCTGTCAGAGTGATTCTAGAAAAGTTATGATATGTGTTTGTTTGTTTGTTTGTTTGTTTACAACCTCCTTCTAAGAAACATAAGAAAGTAAGGGTGGTAACACATGGATACATGTAGCCGCCTTCTACTGAATCGGGACATAGGTCCTTCAAAGTCAGTATTGTCTACTCAGGCTGGCAGCCAGGGTCTCAGGCAAAGGTCTTTCACAACACCTACTTGCCTAGTCCCTTTAACTGGAGATGCCGAGGATTGAGCCTGGGACCTTCTGCATGCCAAGCAGATGCTCTACCACTGAGCCTTATAATGAATCAGACCCTTGGTCCATCAAAGTCAGTATTGTCTGCTCAGACTGGAAGCGGCTCTCCAGGGTCTCAGGTAAAGGTCTTTCACATCACCTTCTTGCCTAGTCCCTTTAACTGGAGATACCGAGGATTGAACCTGGGACCTTCTGCATGCCAAGCAGATGCTCTACCACTGAGTCATGGCCCCTCCCCAACAGGGCAATCTAATGGAATCTGTGCTTTCAAACATTTTCAAAGGGACATGGAACTGGGGAGGGGATTTTTTGGCAGTTATCACACCAGCATGCAGAGTGGGACAAATATAAGAACATATGAAGCTGCCTTATACTGAATCAGACCCTTGGTCCATCAAGGTCAGTATTGTCTACTCAGACCAGCAGCAGCTCTCCAGGGTCTCAGGCAAAGGTCTTTCACATCACCAACTTGCCTAGACCCTTTAACTGGAGATGCCAGGGATTGAACCTGGGGATTGAACCTGGGACCTTCTGCAAGCCAAGCAGATGTTCTACCACTGAGCCTCAGCCTCTACTCTAATAAGAAAACTCCTTTACATGAACACATGAAGCTGCCTTATACTAAATCAGACCCTTGGTCCATCAAAGTCAGTATTGTCTACTCAGACCGGCAGCGGCTCTCCAGGGTCTCAGGCAAAGGTCTTTCACATCACCAACTTGCCTAGACCCTTTAACTGGAGATGCCAGGGATTGAACCTGGGGATTGAACCTGGGACCTTCTGCATGCCAAGCAGATGTTCTACCACTGAGCCACAGCCTCTACTCTAATAAGAAAACTCCTTTACATGAACACATGAAGCTGCCTTATACTAAATCAGACCCTTGGTCCATCAAAGTCAGTATTGTCTACTCAGACCGGCAGCGGCTCTTCAGGGTCTCAGGCAGAGGCCTTTCACATCGCCTATTTGTCTAGTCCCTTTAACTGGTGATGCTTGGAATTGAATCTGAGACCTTCTGCATGCCAAGGAGATGTTCTGCCACTGAGCCACAGCCCCTCCCCAATTTTCACGCTACACTTAGAAGCACTGGAGCTACTGTGGCATGGCTCCTTCCTGGAATGCTCCCCAATCTCCAAAGTTTGCAGTAACATGGCAGGAGCAAGTGTCCTGGTTCTTCCCATGCTAGCATTGCTAATGTTTCTGGGAGGAGAGGCGATGCTGATGTCACTCCTCCCACATGACCATAGCCATCCAAAAGAGCACTGCTGCAGCAGGCTTACCACCACCAAAGGCAGCGTGAAAAAGAGTCCTTGGAGAAGCAGAAGGAAGGATGGCACGTGGCCGGTTTGTCTCTCTGTGGCGGCTGCATCAAGAGTGGTAGAGGAGAAGGAGGAGAGGGAGGGAGAGGAAAGGGAAGAAGAAGAAGATGACTTGGTTTTTATATGCCAACTTTCTCTACCACTTAAGGGAGAATCAAACTGGCTTACAATCATCTTCCCTTCCCCTCCCCACAACAGACACCCTTTGAGGTAGGTGAGGCTGAGAGAGCTCTAAGAGAGATGCGTCTAGCCCGAGGTCACCCAGCTGGCTTCATGTGTAGGAGTGGGGAAACAAATCCAGTTCACCAGATTAGCCTCCGTCGCTCATGTGGAGGTGTGGGGAATCAAACTTAGTTCTCCAAATCAGACTCCACCGGTCAAAACCATCACTCTTAACCACTACACCATGTTGGTTCTCAACAGAGACAAAAAAGCTACAGAAAAATGTTGTGGGGATGCAAAATTTGCTCACAGCCCTCAACTGTCGTGTTCAAAAGGACATAAAAGTAGATGACCGGCTAATTTTCTGCCCAATAGATCTTAAATACTGAATACTGTAGTAGGAACACTATGCTGAAATCCAATTCAAATAAGAAGATTCAAGGGGTGGAAAACTGAGAAACTGGAGGGTTGGGATTCCCCCACTCCTTCTCTGAAAAATATTTTCTCTCTTGAATGATAAATTAAGCTTTTGAGATACTCTTTTACCTGCTCTCTGCCTCAAAATGTATTCCAATAACTACACAAGGCAACCTTGAGTATTAAATAATTTCATTTTCCGCATACTCTAAACATGTGTATTTTCTGCTCCATCCTCCCTCCATCCTTTGCCGTTTATGAAAGAAATTGATCTAAGTTTGGAAACATAACTTCAAGGAAAGAAATCATGCTAATGTGTAAAAGAATGGGAAAGCTTCCAACCCGTCAGTTCTTTGAAGCCCACGGAAATAAAAGTACAATTTCAGAACCGGAAAGGACTGATCTGCCACTCATTTTGCTTCGAAGAAACAGACTTGAGATGATATTATTTATTGTTTAAGTGACGCGATATGGGTTTCATGCGGCTAATTTTATCCGCCGTTACTATGACATTTGATGTGTGTGATGATAGCGAAGAGTTCAATGTTGTTATAAAAATTAATGAGGTAAGATTTACTGATTGTCTTTAATACTCTGATCTATTGACGGAAAGACAGATACGGGGTTATTTTCGGAGAGCAGGAAGCAGTTTTTTTAAAACGGCTCCGTCGGTTGCAGTTGTACATTCACCCCACTATCTCTTCAGATAACCAGGTGGTGTCAAATTATGTCTCTGGCTAAAGCTGCTATTATGGGGAAGGGGGAGACGGTTTTTAACTCTAATCGATAAAGTTTTCCTTTTGTTCACTACAATGTGTGATGGTTTCTATTTTCGCTCTGTTTTTCCTCATTAGCAAAAAGACAATGGCAAAGGACAGTTAAGTTGCTACTCCATGTCTAATATTGGATACATTTGTGATGGGGGAGAATCCTCACCTTTCGCTCCCCACTGCCAAATTTTGCGCCATTGCAATTAAAACACGCAAAAACAGGATGGAAAAAAACAGTTAAATTCTTTTATACTTTTAGTAATTTTAAGAGGGTAAGCCTATTTTGTGTTATGCACTAATATTTTATAGTTTATTAATATCAGTTTTTTATCCATTTTTGTCATTTGTATCAGTTTTACAGTCTTATCAAGTTAGACAATTTGATGTACTAACATCTGGCTGGTCAAACAGACTATCAATGAACTTTTGCAATTACATTTGAACAAAAGGCATTTACCCTTTTATATTTCACAGTAACCCCAATCGATATCATTTTAGGGTCTTATAAATACGTACACATTGCATTTTATGTTCTTAAAATAATAAATGTGGATTAAAAAAAAAACTTTGTACGTATTTCAGTTTTCTTGCCCAATTCTATCTGCCACCCGCCCCAGCTTCAATAGTCATTCCCAGTACGCTTAGCTTCAAAAGGAAGTTCAGAGAGAAAACGGGACATGACATTGCTGACTTGTGCTGTATATCTTGGTCTAAATTATATTTTTTGTGTTTCTCTGTAAGCTGCTTTGAGTCCCCTGTGGGGTAGAAATACTTTCAGAAAAAACAAAACCAACAAGCTTAACTCTGCATCTGCTGTTCTCAGTGACCAGTTTGTGGCCACAGCGCATCAACGGCTATGCTCATATATACGGCTCGCATTCCCAAGCGTTATACATTCACGGCTTCTCAAAAGGGCATGTCCTGAATTTAAATGATTGTGAAATACATAATAGGGTCATTGTTGATAATATGAATGAGCTGTGTGTGTGTGTGTGTGTGTACCCTACACACTAGAGCAGTAGTATCTTTTCATTTTCAGTCAGAATGCAAAGTACATTGACTCCATCTTGGCAATCCAGCAGGTGTTTGGGTCTTTTTTTTTAAAGCGGTGCACATGTTTGAAACACAAATGAAACTTTGGTTTCTTCACCGCTAACATTTTCAGGGTCACATCAAGAACAGGTATATTCCTATTAACTGCATTTCAACTTTCATCCGTAACAGGAAAACAAAGAATCCAAGGCTCTCTTTCTTGATGCACAGAATTATGCTGAAATGCAATTCATTGTGAACCTGAATTTAAAGAAATAAGTGATATTAAGTATTATTTTACAGGTAATTTTTTAAGCGCCAAGAGAAAACTATTCCTCCATTACCCATAATGAGCAAGATCTACTGAGAAGATCTTTTAATGTCCACTGAATCCAGTGGAGCTTAGAAGAGCTTAACTGGGCAGGATTGTGCCAGCCAAAGAGAGCTGACATTCAGAGAAAAGCAACTGGGTAGCAACAGGTGGTGAGGGAAGTTAAAGCTATTGAGTGGAATGGATTTAACAGATTTCATAGCAGCCTCTCCAGGCCTTTGATACAACAGTGCCTTTAATATCAGCTCCTCTTTTAAAAACACTAGTTAATTAGAATCTTTCTGCCAGGTACTGGAGAGTAAAAAAAGGTAAAAGTAGTCCCCTGCGCAAGTACCGGGTCCCCTGTGCAAGCGTGGTGTAATGGTTAAGAGCGGTGGTTTGGACCGGTGGAGTCTGATTTGGAGAACCGGGTTTGTTTCCCCACTCCTCCACATGAAGCCAGCTGGGTGACCTTGGGCTAGTCACACACTCTCAGCCCCACATACCTCACAGGGTGTCTGTTGTGGGGAGGGGGAGGGAAGGTGATTGTAAGCCAGTTTGAGTCTTCCTTAAGTGGTAGAGAAAGTCAGCATATAAAAACCAACTCTTCTTCTTCTTACTGACCCATGTGGTGATGCCACAACATGACGTTTACTAGGCAGACTATGTTTACAGGGTAGTTTGCCATTGCCTTCCCTAGTTGTCTACACTTTACCCCCAGAGCAAGCTGGATATTCAATTTCACCGACCTTGGAAGGATGGAAGGCTGAGTCAACCTTGAGCCGGTTACCTGAAACCAACTTCCATCAGGATAGAATTCAGGTTATGAGCAGAGCTTTTGACTGCAGTAATGCAGCTTACCACTGTGCCCCACGGGGCACTGGAGAGTAGCAGAGATTAAATGACTGGTCCCAAAACTTCATCTTTCATTAACAGTAGAAGTTAAAATGGGTTTTTCCTCCCATGTACCCTACAAACATTTATTTGTGCACCGTGATTAGCATAAGAGTCAAGAATTAAATATTCACGTTATTTATAATGCAGTGCATTATTTATCCACAACTATCTAAGCAGCATGCACTCCTACGTTCTTGTACGCACCCAGGTAAACGTGTTCCTTATACAGAATGCAACATGCACACTGAAAAGACTCATTTAATAGGTTCTTGTAGGTTATCCGGGCTGTGTGACCATGGTCTTGGTATTTTCATTCCTGACGTTTCGCCAGCAGCTGTGGCAGGCATCTTCAGAGGAGTAACACTGAAGGACAGTGTCTCTCAGTGTCAAGTGTGTTGGAAGAGTAATATATATAGTCAGAAGGGGGTTGGGTTTGAGCTGAGTCATTGTCCTGCAAAAGTATCAAAGGTAATGTGCTAATAATTGTCCTGTAAGTATCAAGATGATGTGCTAATGAGGGTGTGGTATGTTAATGTGGAACCATTGTATCCTGAAGTGATCAATTAACATTTGGAATCCAAAGCTAATCTGCATGGCTATTGTGGACTGTAGTCTTTCTTAGTCTGGAGTTTTTCAGGACAGGAAGTCAAGCCTTATTCATTCTTCCTGTCCTGAAAAACTCCAGACTAACAAAGGCTACAGTCCACAATAGCCATGCAGATTAGCTTTGGATTCCACAAGTTAACAGATCACTTCAGGATACAATGGTTCCACATTAACGTACCACACCCTCATTAGTACATTATCTTGATACTTACAGGACAATGATTAGCACATTACCTTTGATACTTTTGCAGGACAATGACTCAGCTCAAACCCAACCCCCTTCTGACTATATATATATATTACTCTTCCACTTGACACTGAGAGACACTGTCCGTCAGTGTTACTCCTCTGAAGATGCCTGCCACAGCTGCTGGCGAAACATCTGGAAAGAAAATACCAAGACCACGGTCACACAGCCTGGATAACCTACAAGAACCGATAAACTCTGACCATGAAAGCCTTCGACAATATTTTGAACGCATTTAATAGTTTGCCACTCACAAAAAAAATCGGAGTCCAGTAGCACCTTAAAGACTAATAAAATTTCTGGTAGGGTATGAGCTTTCATAAGTCATAGTTCACTTTTTCAGATATGGCTAGAATGTGAGTCCATCTATCCCTAAGTAGAGAAGACTGAATTCAGACACCCAATGGCTACTTAAGCATAGATGGACTCACATTCTAGCTGTATCAGAAGAAGTGAGCTGTGGCTCACGAAAGCTCATACCCTGCCAGAAATTTTGTTAGTCTTTAAGGTGCTATCGGACGCTTGCTTATTTCTACTGCTACAGGCAGACTAACACGGCTACTTGTTGAGAAAAATATCAGAAACATGCATGAGCAAAACCACTTCTGCAGTTTGACTCCCAGCTGAACAAATATCAGAGCCTGGATAGCCGAACGTTGGCCTAGGTTGTTCGCTGGGGAACAGGAGAGCTTTGACTCTCAAAAGCTTATATTCCAAAAAACTTGTTGGTTTCTCAGGTGCTGTGTGTGTGTGTGTTAAGTGCCGTCAAGTCGCTTCCGACTCATGGCGACCCTATGAATGAAAGTCCTCCAAAATGTCCTATCTTTGACTACAGGCTGCGAATCTAGCTCTTCTACTGCAGACCGACACAACTACCCTCTGAAACAATCCCACCGGTATCAGAACAGAAAGCAAAAGACTAACTTTTCTCCCCCCTTTTAAAATTCTGAGAAGATATCTGGTGGCGAGAGTTTAAATGGAGCGTCCAGGCTAAATTTAGCAGCCCCAAACAGGAAGCTTTCAACTTGGAAAACTGAAGTTTAGGCTCTCTGCGGCAAACAATGAACCGGAGCGATAAAGAGGCGATGGAAGCCCTGCAAATTAGAGGCACAGCAAATTTCCTGCCAAAGCTGACTCGGGAGGGAATGTGTGATCCTGTGATACCCAACCATGCCGTTGAACTCCTGTTTTCTTGGATGCATTTGTTTATGGGGGGGGGGGAAACCACTAAAAAAACAAGTCAGGGAAGGAATCAATAGCCAGCTTGCCACCTCTTGCCGCCAGATCTCCATCAGAGCAGATTTTTAGCTTTTACTCAACCCTTGCCATGCTGGAAGCGGCATCAAGTTACATGACCAAATGAACAGACGATCTTTAAAAGAAACCAAACCGGTACCGAAAACCAACAGGATGCTTTTGAGGAAATACGGCATAATCGGTATTCGGCAAACGGTGGTGTTCAGATGTACGCTTTGCCATCCTGTTACTAACTAGTCTGTGCCGTTTGTTAAAATTTTAATATTTATTTTAAAAAAACCACACTCCAGATCTACAGTGCTTACTTTGTTTCCTTCCCCGCTTTCATCTCTGCTGCCCCTACCAAGCAGGTATCCATGTCAAAACAGTTCTCTTCAGTTGGGGGTTTGTTTGACCTGGGTCACTCAACGGCTAAGCTTTTTGCCAGTTGTTCACACAAAGCTTCCCAGCCCGGCACTCCAAAGCTCTGCGACGCAGCTCCTTCTATCTGCAAACAACTCTGCCCACACTGGGAAGATCCATCAGTCCCTTGGCGGTGAAGTGGCATTAGTGACAAACAAACACTCCCTAGGGCTAAAAACTAGAATGAAGGAAAGGGAGAATGGAGTTAAGGGGAGACGAGACAGAGGTCTATAAAATTATGCATGGTGTGGAGATAGTGTACAGGGAGAAGCTTTTGTCCCTCTCTCATAACACTAGAACGCGGGCTCATCTGCTGAAGCTGGAGGGTGTGAGATTCAAAACAGAGAAAAGGAAGTATTTCTTCATACAATGCAGAGTTAAATTGTGGGACTCCCTGCCCCAGGATGTGGTGATGGCTGCCAGCTTGGAAAGCTTGAAGAGGAGAGTGGACATGTTCATGGAGGAGTGGGGTATTCATAGCTACTAGTCAAAATGGATACTAGTCATGATGCATACCTATTCTCTCCAGGATCAGAGGAGCAGGCCTGTTATATCAGGTGCTGTGGAACACAGGCAGGATGGTGCTGTTGCAGTCATCTTGTTTGGGGGCTTCCAAGAGGTACCTGGTTGGCCACTGTGTAAACAGACCGCTGGACTTTATGGACCTTCATCTGATCCAGCATGTCTTTTCTTATGTTCTTATGAGAAGAGCTCCAAATTAATGAGAACATTGGGGGAAGTCCTCTTTCAAGAACACGCATTAAAATTCCCCACACAAATGCTTTTTAAACAAACCCTTAAAACCTGTACTACTCTCAATACATCATGCCTGAAGTAGGCTTGAAAGATTCTTGTCGGCTGGGTATATATTTTTGGTCTCCCTGGATGAGATCCGATGCTATTCAAATAGATTTTAAGAGATTTACATACAAGAAAGAGATAAAACTGAGTCACACATGCAGACCCAAACCCAATTGTGGTCTCTCTTGGAAGTCAATGAAATCCAAATAAAATTTAGCAGATTTCATCTGCCCGCTTTTGAGAATTCTTTTGCTTTGGTATTCCACGCACACTGCCAGAAGGGGAGCATTAACACTTTCCCAGTCTTCTCTAACTTGGAAAACAAAACTCTGTAGAATAACTTATACGTGAATATCATCACCAAGAGAACACATGGCAAACTCTTCAACAGGCAGTTTATTTTCCATACTCTTTGCAAGCTAAAATTAGCACCATGGTGTTGCAATACTGTATGCTGTTAATAGTACCCTCACCACATGCTCCACTCCATTCTGATTTCATCTACTGCCTGAATATTGTCGAAGGCTTTCACGGTCAGAGTTCATTGGTTCTTGTAGGTTATCCGGGCTGTGTAACCGTGGTCTTGGAATTTTCTTTCCTGACAGTTCGCCAGCAACTGTGGCAGGCATCTTCAGAGTAGTAACACTGAAGGACAGTGTCTCTGCCTGAATGTTTGAGCGAATTTAGCATTAATACCGGAGGCAAGGTGGCATGGTATAGCCTGATCTCGTCAGATCTCAGAAGCTAGGCAGGGTCGGTACTTGGAAGGGAGACCACCAGGGGAGACTCTGCAGAGGAAGACAATTGCAAACCACCTCTGCTTCTCACTTGCTTTGAAGAAGAAGAAAAGTTGGTTTTTATATGCTGACTTTCTCTACCTTTAAGAAGTCTCAAAGCGGCTTACAATCACCTTCCCTTCCCCTCCCCGACAACAGGCACCTTGTGAGGTAGGTGAGGCTGAGAGAGTTCTGAGAGAACTGTGACTAGCCTAAGGTCATTGAGCAGGCTGCATGTGGAGGAGTGGGCAATCAAACCTGGTTCTCCAGATTAGAGACCACCAGTCTTAACTACTATACCATGCTTTTAACCACAACACCATGTTGAGGTTGCCATTAAATCATTGCTTCGGTGAGAGACCACCGAGGAAGGCTCTGCAGAGAAAGGCAATAGCAAACCACCTCTGCTTCTCACTTGCCTTGAAAGCCCCTTGCTGGGGTCACCATGAGTCAATACTTGGAGGGCAGACCACTAAGGAGATCTCTGCAGAGGAAGGCAATGGCAAACCACCTCTGCTTCTCCCTTGCCTTGAAAGCCCCTTGCTGGGGTTGCCATAAGTCGGCTGCGACTTGACGGCACATTACGCACAATATTAATACCATACTATCAGTGTTATGTTCTTCGTGTGTTGCATTTCAGCATCCCTTTTCCATTATGAAAAGTACCTGACCGACAGCAAACTTGAGAAGCAGCGTTAACTACAGTGGTTCCCCCTACACCAATCTGACCTGCAAACAAAACTAACCTGACCTGCAAACAAAACTAAACAGTTGGCAACGCAGGATTATAAATTTACTACACACAGAAAATCAATTCTTAAGACATGTACGCAGAAGCATGTCATGCACCACGGGGTTTTTCGTAAGTACAAAAAAAATTTGTAAAACCATGAATGCTTGCAGAACATTAAAAAGGATACAGGAATACATAGAACATGCTGTTTTAGTTACCGTCTAATGTTCATGCTGGCAGCTCAAGACTCAAACTTTGGGTTGAGGGCTAGAGAACCTTCCAGAACAACATGCCACAGAACAAGGGATGTGGGGAAAAGAGGAGTTCGTTTAAAATTGACCCCTCCCCCATCCCTTCATTCCAGCTCTGAAGGGGATGAAAACTCACATGAGAATTTAAAAGAGGGATTTCTTCCAGATTTCTCCCAGACGAAAAATCACATGAGATCGAACACTGACATGAGAATGGAACGAAAATTCACGTGAGAATTTAAAGGAGGAAAAATCCCTCCTTTAAATTCTCACGTGAGTTTTCATTCTCGCGGGAGGTTTCATTCCACTCTCTGGCAATCCCCCTGCCATACCACACTACATCTAGTATGGCAGGGTCCCCGACCCTCAACAGCAGCTTTTCGGAAGAGGGAGTTTGCAAGGGGCTGGGAAAGGCACCAACTATTACTTCTTCAAACCCACTCTCTCCAAGGAACCCCTGGATCTAACCCACAACAAGTTTTAGCATTTAAAGGAGACCACTAGCTCCATCTGCCCAGTAACAAATACGCCAACAAACTGCACATTTCTCAAAAATATAGCGTAATGGGCTGAAAACAACCTTTTACTCCATGACCTTCTTCGACCTGTTGCCCTCCCCTAGTAACTGACAGATTAACATTATGGTGGCAATGAAAATGACCATGTTGTTGGCTGGCCTGCGTCAGACAATTATGGAATCACAGGACTGCCACAAAAATTGATCTACACACCACGGGCATATGCATGCTATCCCACACTTTTAAAACGTGTATCTTAATAGCAAAGGGCAGCCCTTCCATGCAAATTAGTGCATTTATGCAGATAGAAGGGGAGGAAGCAGATTCCCTGCATATGCAGATATATACAAATAAAAAATGAAACACACCATTGGAGAAAGAGAAAAGAATGAACAGGAAAGCCAATCTCTGAACATTTCCACAGGTCAACTAAAAGCATAAGGCTAAGATACTCCAGGGGTGAAAACTTTCATGACCTTTAATCTGCTGCAGAAAAAAACACATCCCCATCCAAAATGCATTCACTTAGCATTAGTTCCAATAGAACATGCCTCTGAAGGGTGCCAAGATCTAGATCTTAGTGTTGGATTTTCTGCTGACGCTTCCACCCATGGCAACTGAACTATGCACATTCAGGAATAAAACCTCAAGATGAAGGTAGCACAGGGCTACGGAAAGGCAGCTGGCAGGGACAGCAGAAACTACAGGCAAGTGCATGGGAAGACAGCAGGAAATAAATTTAGCAGTGCCAAAGGATG
Organism: Euleptes europaea; assembly: GCF_029931775.1. NCBI lineage: Eukaryota > Metazoa > Chordata > Lepidosauria > Squamata > Sphaerodactylidae > Euleptes > Euleptes europaea. Next base: position 5,443,777 of record NC_079321.1, read on the forward strand.
AATCGTAGATCATAGAGTTGGAAGGGACCACCAGGGTCATCTAGTCCAACTCCCTGAACAATGCAGGAAATTCACAACCTCCCCCACTCACCCCCAGTGACCCCTACACCATGCCCAGAAGATGGCCAAGGTGCCCTCCCTCTCATCATCTGCCTAAGGTCATAGAATCAGCATTGCTGACAGATGGCCATCTAACCTCTTCTTAAAAACCTCCAGGGAAGGAGAGCTCACCACCTTCTGAGGAAGCCTGTTCCACTGAGGAAGAGCTCTGTTAGAAAATTCTTTCTAATGTCTAGACGGAAACTCTTTTGATTTAATTTCAACTTGTTGGTTCTGGTCTGACCTTCCGGGGCAACAGAAAACAACCCTCCTCTATATGACAGCCCTTCAAGTACTTGAAGATGGTTATCATATCCCCTCTCAGTCTTCTCCTCTTCAGGCTAAACATGATCCTGGAGAGAATAGGTATGCATCATGACTAGTATCCATTTTTACTAACAGCCATGGATAGCCCCCTCCTCCATGAACATGTCCACCCCCCTCTTAAAGCCTTCTAAGTTGGCGGCCATCACCCCGTCCTGGCGCAGGGAGTTCCACAATTTATGCGTTGTGTGAAAAAATAGTTCCTTTGGTCTGTTTCGAATCTCTCACCTGTCCTTGGTCCTGAGTTTTTGGTTTGGGGGATTTGAGGAGGGGGTTGCTTTATGCTCTGTCTTTTTGCCCCACAATCATAGAGGTCACTTTTCCTCCTGGTGGTTTTGTAACCCATAATTTGGGTCTCCATCTACTAACCTGTATTTTTGGGACTGGCGTTTCAGAGGGTAGCCGTGTCGGCCTGCAACTGAAGAGCTAGATTCCAGTCCAGTAGCACCTTAGAGACCCACGAGATTTTCAGGTTATGAACTTTCAATAGTCAAAGCCCAAAGTATCTGAAGAAGGGAGCTTAGACTCTTTGAAAACTTATACCCTGAAAATCTAGCTGGTTTTTACAGTGCTACTGGACTCGAATCTAGCTCGTCTGGTACTGATGTGTCCGTAAAAACTGCACAGCCACAAACAGTCAAGATGACTATATGGTGGTTGAAGAGAGAAAAATATGTATGAAGCATGCAGAGAGCCGGTCATCAGAAGAGGAGCTATCTGCATTTCCACCTTCTCAGTACCTCGATCAATGCCTTCAGTCAAAGGTGAGTCGATATAAAAAGGAAGTAGATGTTTAATCACAATACAATACACCTAATCCCATAACCACCCACCAAAAGAGGAATCAAGAGCTGGCAGTCTGCCTGGTATTTATTGAGAGATCCACATTACTGCAGCGATAGATTATCCTTAACAAAATCCAATTTCAGCACAGCATACAGCATTACGTGGGGTACGAGTTCCATGGGAGGAAAGAGGTCCAATACTGCTTTCAAAGGAAACCCCTTAATTTAATTGTTTTCGGAACAAAACGCAGCAGAATTTGTTCTAAAAATATGATAAACTTCCATCTTAAAAGCATTATGTGGAAGCAACTCCACGGACCTACTGGACTGATTCATAAAAGTTTGGTTAGGTTTCAAGAAAACATTTCAATGGGAAATAACAGAGCGGCAAGACGTTTCAAGGGCATTTTAAAAGTAAGTATTTCTTCACAACAAGTTGTTGACTTGTGGAACTCACTGCCACAAGATGTGTGGACGGCCACTGGCTTAGATGTGCTCCAAAGGGGGTAGGACAGCTTTCTCAAGGGTAGGTCTATTGCCAGCCATGACAGTCAAACATGGCCTCCAGGCTGAGAGTTAGAATGCTTCCAACAGATGCTGGGGGGCATTCACCACAGGAGGGCTTTTGTGTGAGATCCCTTCTTGGAGTGGTGGACTTTAATCTGGAGAACCTGGTTCAATTCCCCACTCCTCCACATGTGCGGCGGATGCTAATCTGGTGAACCGGGTGGGTTTCCCCACTCCTACACATGAAGCCAGCGCCAGCTGGGTGACCTTGAGCTAGTCACAGCTCTCAGCCCCACCTACCTCACAGGGTTTCTGTTGTGGGGAGGGGAAGGGAAGCGATCATAAGCCGGTTTGATTCTCCCTTAAGTAGTAGAGAAAGTCGGCATATAAAAACCAACCCTCCTTCTTCTTCAAAGCTAGGGAGATGCTGGTCCAGATGGCAGACCTCCTGGGTAGCCTGCATAAGCTGCCTTATACGCCGTCATGGAAGACAGATGTTTGAAGATGGGAAAGTAGGTGGATAAAACCTGCCTGTATACTCCCATCACCTTCAGAGGCCCTGCTTCAGGTGCCCCCGCCCATCTGAAGCTAGATGGGTGGCAACTTGAGAAAGGGCCTTCTTAGTCATGGCACCAAAACTTTGGAACCCCTTCCTTCCCCAGGAAGATCCATCTGTCTCCCTCTATCGGTGTCTTTCGCCAATGGGTGAGGATTTTTTTGTTTCATGTAGCACGCCCCAAATAATGGTTACTGCCCCTTCTTCTTGTGTTGTTTTTGTGTTTTCAGTTACATTATTGTTATAATTTTAACTGTATTTTTAATTGCCAAAATGTTTTTGTGGTTGTTTTGTTTTTAATGTTTGCCACCTTGCAAGCCCTGATCAGGTGGAAAGGCATACAAACGTTTTAAACAAATAAAAATAAATATTTTAGGAAATGAGGCGGCATACCAGTATGACGACTAAATAATTGACCTGACCTCTCACCTATACCACTGCTTTTGTTCATGACATGCCTACAGCTCAAAAAACCCAACAACTATCACGTGACATGACCCTATTTTCTCATAAATCCCAAAATAAGGAAAACACATTTATCTGTTGCACCTACCATTGCAACAAATTTGAAATAAGGAAGATTCAAAAATACTAATTACGGTGTCTCGTAAAATAAGGAAGCCTCTTCCTGGTTTTATGTTGTATGACATATAACCTGCCAGGGAAACTTTGCAAAGGGCGAAGGAATTCATGTTTGCAGAGATATTGAAGCCATAAAAGGGATATCTCTTTATTTTATTTTCCCACAGCCTCAACTATGTAAATCTCGGCTCACAGCACCGACCAGCTGCAGTTTCCCACAGCAACCTGGCGTTCTTCCTCTGGGAATAAAACATTTTCCTTAAAACTACCATTTATAACCCCTTTATCAGCTCAACAGCAATAGAGCCATCAAGTTCAATATCGTGTGTGTGTGGGGGGGGGGGAGCCAAGGTCAACAAGTACTTGCATTTTTTTGTTTATCTTTGGCTGCAATTGCTACTGACATTCAATCGGGTAATAAACACGAAGACTGTCAAACGCTCTCAGCAAACAGGTGATCCAAAAGCTATCAGAGAAAAAGAGAAGCTGCTGCAGGGGAAATCAAACAATTCCGTCGCGACGATTATGATTTAAGCACATTCATTTATGGGGGGGAGAAATCACCTGTCACATCTGAATGATTACCGTCAAACCATTCCCACCACTGGGATAAAGGGGCCTTAAGAACAAGTGAGTTGAGTCTGTTCCAGGGCGTTTGGGCCAGCGGAGCCAAACTAGCGTCGCTGCTTTTATTTTTAAAAAAATGTTCACAGACACGTACTGCCCTTGTACAAATCTATGGTGAAACCACACTTGGAATACTGTGTGCAGTTCTGGTCCCCACACCTAAAAAAGGACATTGCAGAGCTTGAGAAGGTGCAAAAAAGAGCAAACGAAATGATCAGGGGACTAGAGCGACTGCCCTATGAGGAGCAGTTAAAACGCTTAGGGCCGTTTAGCTTGGAAAGAAGGAAGTTAAGGGGAGACATGAGAGAGGTCTATAAAATTATGCATGGTTTGGAGAGAGTGGACAGGGAGAAGCTTTTCTCCCTCATCATACTAGAACGTGACAAAAAAGAAAAAGAAAACCCACCGGACAGCATATGCTATTAACTACCAAAAGCAGAGGACACGTTTTCCCTGGTACCTAAAGAGTTAACAAGGACAAAACATTGCAATCTGGTCTACCAAAGACATTCCAACATCTGAGTGCTACCTAAGAAAACTGCCTCACTCCAATGGCCATTTTACCTTCCAAAGACGGAGGGAACCACAGAAAGGGCTCCTAAGGAAGAGTTCAGTGGACATGCAGTTAATAAGGGAGTCATTCAGATACCTTGGCACCAGGCTGCTCAAGTACAGTTGCCAACCTCCAGGTAGGATCTGGAGATCTCCCAGAATTACAACCGATCTCAAAACAACAGGGATCAGTTCCCCTGGAGAAGATGGCTGCTTTGGAGGGTGGACTCTATGTAATTACACCCCAGTGAAGTCCCTCCCCTCCAAACCATGCCCTCGTAAGAACATAAGAAAAGCCCTGCTGGATCAAGCCAAGGTCCACCAAGGCCAGCAGTCTGTTCACACAGTGGCCAACCAGGTCCCTTTAGGAAGCCCACAAACAAGACAACTGCAGCAGCACTATCCTGCCTGTGTTCCTCAGCACCTAATATAATAGGCATGCTCCTCTGATCCTGGAGAGAATAGGTATGCATCTTGACTTGCATCCATTTTTACTAATAGCCATGGATAGCCCTCTCCCCCATGAACATGTCCACTCCCCTCTTAGATCCTTCCACGTTGGCAGCCGTCACCACATGCTGGGGTAAGGAGTTCCACAGTTTAACTATGCGTTGTGTGAAGAAATACTTCCTTTTATCTCCTCAGGCTCCACCCCAAATCTCCAGGCATTTCCCAATCTGGAGTTGACAACCCAATGTTCAGAGCTTTAAAGGACCAATGTGCCCTAAAACAAACTGGAAGCTAACTATGGCCAGTGTCTATTAGCAACTTGGCCGTCAATACTGTAGATCCAAGGCAGCTCCCAAAAACTCCAAGGCAGCCTCATGTGCAATGTACTGTGATATTCAAGCCAGGATTTTGCTAAAGCACCAACTATTGTGGCCCCAGAGTCCCTCTTCCAGAAGGACTTCACATGAGCGGCGGACGCTATTCTGAAGAACTGGGTTGGTTTCCCCAGTCCTACACATGAAGCCAAGAGTCCTGTAACGCAGAGTGGTAAGGTGCAGTACTGCAGTCCAAGCTCTGCTCACGACCTGAGTTTGATCCCGGCTGAAGTTGGTTTCAGGTAGCCGGCTCAAGGTTAACTCAGCCTTCCATCCTTCCGAGGTCGGTGAAACTGAATATCCAGCTTGCTGGGGGTAAAGTGTAGACGACTGGGGAAGGCACTGGCAAACCACCCCGTAAACAAAGTCTGCCTAGTAAACATCAGGATGTGACGTCACCCCATGGGTCAGGAATGACCCGGTGCTTGCACAGGGGACTACCATTACCTTTTTACACATGAAGCCAGCTGGGTGACCTTGGACTAGTCACAGTTCTCTCAGAGCTCTCTCAGCCCCATCTACCTCACAGGGTGTCTGTTGTGGGGAGGGGAAGGGAAGGTGATTGTAAGCCGGTTTGATTCTTCCTTAAGTGGTAGAGAAAGTCAGCATATAAAAACCAACCCTTCTTCTTCTTCTTCTTTATGCCCCCATAACTACAAACCCACATCTCTGAGTTTCCCTGCCCATCCCCTAACTTAAACAGCTGAATTTTCTTCCCTGTGTCCACTTTCCATCTTTTTTTCAGGACATAAAGAGAAAGCCGCACATACCTTTCTTCAACAGTCCACCCCACCGGGAAAAGGCTTTGAGTAAACAGTATCAAACTGTATCAAACTGTTTACAGAGTGCTACACAAACCCCACAAACTATCAGAAGCGCAATTCCGACTGTTCTCAATACAGAGGATCATTCCACTGATACCATAAACAGAAGCCTCAAAAAAAAAGAAAAAAAGATGGCCTCTAATATTTTGCTGTGCTGTAATCCACCTTCTGTTTGTTATCTTTCTCCCTCTCCGGCACTTCACAGAAATTTGCAACCTGATGCTAAACTCATTTACTTTGATGAAAATTCCATCGACTCCAAGGGGGACTTAATCTCAAAGGAAATGTACTTTGCTGCACAGCTATAGCCCCAACCTTAGGACAATAACCGAAACACGAGCTTTGAAATCCAGGATTTGTGTACAGATTATATACATAAATGTTTAAGATTTGGGGCAGGTGGAACTCCCTGCCCCAGGATGTGGTGATGGCTGCCAACCTGGAAGGCTTTAAGAGGGGAGTGGACATGTTCATGTTCATGGAGGAGAGGGTTATTCATGGCTACTAGTAAAAATGGATACTAGTCATGATGCAGACCTGTTCTCTCCAGGATCAGATGAGCAGGCTTATTGTATTATGTGTTTTGGAACACAGGCGGGATGGTGCTGCTGCAGTCATCTTCTTTGGGGGCTTCCTAGAGGCACCTGGTTGGCCACTGTGTGAACAATGATGGGCCTTAGTCTGAGCCAGCAGGGCCTTTCCTATGTTCTTATGAGTGGTCGACACAAGAATTTTACTTTCAGATTAGGTAAGAACTCTGAAAACTGAAACGTTTAATTTCACACAGGATATGTGGAATGTATGGAACAGCGATAAAAAGTTATGCCTCTTACCCTATTTCCCTGACTAAGCTTTTTCTACTTCTAAGGCTAGACTTTAACCAGAAAAATCAACCCCTAAAAATTAAGGAAATTAATTCTCCACTGAGTCTGAGGCTTTTTTGAGCACAGGGAAACTGCAGTGGCATTGAAGTCGGCAAGGGCTGACCTGAAAAACAAGTTATTAGCTACATTTTTGAAATCCAGTTAAGCTGTAAAAGGGCAGTGGGAGAAAGAGGGGGCTTTTTATAGGGAGACTAATTAGTTTATGATTAGGCTAGCCACAACTGAAGTGAAAGAAATAAACTTGGAAAGTGTTTAGTGTTGCTGTGAGCTTTTTGAACTGAGTCCTTTTAGAGCGCTATGGCTGTATGATACTCAGAGGTACCCACGGCAAGCAAGAACCTGAGAAACGCAAAAAGGATTTTAAAACTCCGTTATGGTGCCAGACAAGGATCACATACACAATATGGGGCACAACCAGAGATCTGCAAAAATGATTTAAAAAACAACACTTTAATTGTTAAATTCGACCACGGAGTGACACAACGTGGCAAACAGCATAGTTTATCGCTGTCTAAATATGCCCCTGGAACATGATTCTGAAAAAAAATTACTGTTGTGCATACGAAATGTAGATAAAGAAATTGCGTAAACCTCCTCCTTTAGAAAAACAAAAAAAGGGACCTTGTTCCAAGCAATATGGGTGATATGCTGTATATCCACCGGATTATCTTTTTTTAAAAAAGAAAAGTTTGGATTTAGAGATGGTTAGCGCCTAAATTTATTTAGAAACCGGAACAAGGTTCTTAGATGCTGCCAGAGATGCACAATGTATAAACAATTGGGGGGGGGGGGAACGGCTGACCCACAGCTGACTGATGCCCTGTCTCTCTCGATTGAGGGTCGCATCTCGCTAAGCCGGCCGTATGATAATGGCCTCGCTAAAGGTCAATAAAAGACAAGGCAGAGCTTCCACTCTCTGGCTGACCTTCGGAGCTTGTGACAAATTGCTATCAGTCAATGTCAACTTACGACAGCAGCTCTTTGGCTAATCAATTGTTCTAAAAATGATCAAGAAAACTACTCGCAGGACGGCTCATTTTCACATCAATGCCTATGAAGTATGAAAAGCTCATTTTTTTTAGTTTTTAATAAGCTCATAAGTAAAGCAGTTACTTGGTAACAGGGGTCACCTTAACTGAAAAGACAGTACCCTTTGTCTGCCTTTTACATATCATTTTTTTATTACCATATTATAGTAAAAAATATGCCATGCTATTATGGTGCCAGAGGGCTACATAATAGAGTAGGTAACACTTCATACATTTTGAAATAAATACTTCTATTTCTTAAAGGACCTCTGTTTGGATGTAAGTAATTGGTTATATATTTTCCAGCAGTTCAATACCGAGCGACCGTTTCGTCAGATAAACAGGTACGCCCGGTTATTATTCAGGTGGGCTTCAGTTGGTGACCTCTAGAATTAGGCCATTCCGGCAAGTGGTTAAACTGTTAGGGGGTCTAGTGCTTTTTTGCTTTTACAGATCCACTTACTTGCATTAATTGTGAAGTGGATACTGTAAAATGTGAATTTCGACATGAAAAGGTCACCCCCCCCCCCAAAAAAAAAAACCACACTGACATTTGTTTGAACCTTTAAAACCATCCCTTAGAATACACAGATGCCTGGCCAGGGCACTCTGTAACATGGGTGTTCCCTGGCAGCAAGATTGGTCACAGATTAAGGAAGCCCTTCCCACAGCTTTCCACTAAGTTCTGCTCCCAGAAATGACATCATTTTTTTTTTTTGCAGCCATTGTTTGGATCCATCTCCTAAGCAGAGGCATGCTTGCCATTTTCCATTTACACATTTAAGTATTGCCAAAACAAACAAAAAAATGCCGCTTTGGTGCATTATAGGGACCATAGTCACAATTACGTCTCACTTTTCTCTGGTTTCTGAAGAGCACTATATTGAAATACATTTTAGAAGAAGAAGAAGAATTGGTTTTTATATGCCGACTTTCTCTACCACTTAAGGGAGACTCAAACTGGCTTACAATCACCTTCCCTTCCCCTCCCCACAACAGACACCCTGTGAGGTAGGTGGGGCTGAGAGAGCTGTGACTAGCCCAAGGTCACCCAGCTGGCTTCATGTCTAGGGATGGGGAAGCAAATCCAGTTCACCAGATTAGCCTCCACCGCTCATGTGGAGGAGCAGGGAATCAAACCCGGTTCTCCAGATCAGACTCCATCGCTCCAAACCACTGCTCTTAACCATTACACCATGCTGGCTCGTTTTAGGACATTGCACTAGAAAAAGTCCCTTGTGAAATAGCCGAGCGTGAACAAACCCACATCATTCAAACTACTTGGACTTAGAGGAAACATAATTGAGAGACACCCAGAGAGAGAGAGAGAGAGCGCGCGCAAGAACACACTCTTTAGCATTAAATATAAGTTTTAACATCTTTGTATCTGAGTCTAAACCAAACATGCGTGTGTGCGTTTCAGCCTTTAAAACTTAGAAAGAAAGAAAGAAAGAAAGAAAGAAAGAAAGAAAGAAAGAAAGAAAGAAAGAAAGAAAGAAAGAAAGAAAGAAAGAAAGAAAGAAAGAAAGAAAGAAAGAAAGAAACCCGTTATTTGCTTTCGCGGAAACTGCAACATGACAGCAGTTTCAGATTACATTCTGGGGAGGAAAAAAAATCCGGGCTATGGTAGTTTCTCAAATTAAAATATCTTCTGTGGCCTCAACCGCTCTCAAGTTGTCCATAGGAAAAGAAATAAAGGAGGGAAGGGCGACACTTAAGCCGAGCCATAATTGGAAGTATGTGAAAAATGAAGTGTCAGTTCGGTCAATAAAGGGCAAAGGTCAAGGGGAACTGCAGCCCAAAACCCTGCGGAAAATGTGCTCATTAAGACGTCCAATAGTAGTGCTGCGGACCACCTCTCCCATTAGTCATCGGGCATCTGACCGCTTCTAATGCCCGGGTCTGGGGGCTGTTATTACTTTCCTTCTTCATGTAAAAAAGGCGAGCGGGTGTTGCTCGGTCACCTGGAACATAACGTGGCCCAGCCCACCCCCCACCCCCAGCTCCCAATCTATCTCTGCCTGCTAGCTTTTGCAGGCTGGTAACAGCCGCCTTGAGAGTCTCTTCTGTAATAAATGGCACTGCCTCTTGCCTTATAGGTTGTCTGAACTCTTACACAGAAGCCAGACAGAATTGCTTGCGAGCACCCCAATACTGTTCTCTACAAGAAGAAAACCCCAGTGCCCTCTAGGTCCTCTCTGAAAACAATAGCAATTCTGAACATAAGAACATCAGAAAGGCCATGCTGGATCAGACCAAGGTCCATCAAGTCCAGCAGTCTGTTCACACAATGATCAACTAGTTTGATGGGCCTGGGTCTGATCCAGCAGAGCTTTCCTTATGTTCTCATGGAGGATAGGGCTAGCCATGGCTACTAGTCAAAATGGCTACTAGTCATGATGCAAACCTATTCTCTCCAGGTTCAGAGGAGCATGCCCGTTATATTGGGTGCTTTGGAACACAGGCAGGATGGTGCTGCTGCAGTCATCATGCTGCAGGGGGCTTCCTAGAGGCACCTTGTTGGCCACTGTGTGAACAGACTGCTGGCCTTGATGGGCCTTTGTCTGATCCAGCAGAGCTGTTGTTATGTTCTTATGCAGCCCCATCCTCCTCAGGCTCCACCCCAAACATCTCCAGGAATCTTCCAATCCACAGCTGGCAAGCCTAGGACAGATAAGGGACTGCCACAGCTATGGCAGCTTGGAAAAGAGCCGTTACAAAAGCTGCCGTTCCCGTACATCTGTCCAAGACACAGAATTCATACAATAAATACCCCCCATATGATATCAGCTTTAAAAACTTGATGACTACACTATTCCAGGGGACCGTCGAGTGGAGACCACTAGCTGTCTGAATAGCCCTATGCCCATGTAACACATACAGGTGTACACAACATACACTTCCACTGCAATGAATCAAAAGGGATAATTAGAATAAGAGATGGATTCTTGAACAGGGCTGTAAGAAAAACAGGGAGCTGAGATGTCTCCATGCTTGTATTCCAGGAATACCTTAAGGGTACAGAGGAGCATAAATCAATGGAACATAATCCAAGGTTAAATATGAGTGATAACCAATGTGTTTTAAAAGTTAAACTGTGCTAATTTTGGAAGAATAAATGTCTGGTGCTCTCTGCACACTAGTGGCTGCTAACTTATTGGTCAAAATGCTGGTCCATGTGAAGATCTCCATGCATAACGCTAGAATGCAGGGTCATCTGCTAAAGTTGGAGGGTGAGAGATTCAAAACAGATAAAGGGAAGTATTTCTTCACACAACGCATAGTTGTGTGATCGGGCTAACCCGGGCCAGGCAGAAATAACTAGCACAGTCCAATCAGAAGGGAGGAGCGGTGGGCCAAGGTCTGGCCATAGAAGAGATGTTTTACTCAAGAGGGATGGATCACATCCTTCAGAGCAGGCTTCATGTGCTCTTGATGGAATCTTAAGAGGAGGAGGATCAGGGGAGGAGGAGGAGGAAGAAGAGTAAGAAGAAGAGTTGGTTTTTATATGCCAACTTTCTCCACCACTTAAGGAAGAATCAAACCAGCTTACACCTTCCCTTCCCCTCTCCACAACAAACACCCTGTGAGGTAGGTGAGGCTGAGAGAGCTCTAAGAGAGCTGTGACTGGCCCAAGGTCACCCAGCTGGCTTCATGTGTAGGAGAGGGGAAACCAATTCGGTTCACCAGATTAGCATCTGCCGCTCATGTGGAGGAGTGGGGAATCAAACCCGGTTCTCCAGATCAGAGTCCACCACTCCATACCACCACTCTTAACCACTACACCACATTAGGGTCCCAACTTTCTCTCTCTCTGAAGAAAGAGAATGAACACGAAAGAAAGGCTCTTCCGTCTTTTTAACACTTTGCGGAGGAACAGCAGAAAAATGACACTGAAATACCAAAATATCGGCCAGAAACAGAATTAAACGTGCAAAAGCCCTAATTCAGTTGTTTGTTACCATTCCCCAGAGAATGGTGAAGGTACAAGTATCTGAATTTAAAACAATTTAAAACAAATACCAATCATCTTTCCAAGAAGATTTTAGAGGCGATCACAGACTAACAATGTTACAGTCAACAGAGAACACATTCGGAGATAGCAGTCAATTCAAAACGCACAGCGGTAGGAAGACAAAAAAACAAAGACCGGGGTTTAAAAGCAGAGCAGGTTCCTGGCAAGAAGAGTTTACCGATTTTTATTTTTTTTATTTGTATGTGTTTCATTTGTATTACAAAGTAATTCCCAGTTCAGTGTCAGGCTTACAAAATGCCACTCGTTTTTTGTGTGAAGCTAACTTAAAAAGCACAACACGTGTGGAAAAGAAACACCTTCTTGCTCCCCCAGTGACCGGGCAACCGATGGAAGCTGCAAGATCACACTGTGGTTGCTATGGATGCTTCATCCCAGCCATGGTTCCCCCCTCCCCAGTTTTCCTTCCTGTCTACAAGTTCTCCTGCAACTTCCACAAGCGGAGAGCTAATACACACACCCCCCCGCTTCCCCCCACCCACCACTTAAGTACACAAGAGCACATGCAAACACAACCAGCGCACAAAAGCTGTGATATGAAGAGTCCCGGAGAGGGCTTTCCCTGAATGAGCACAGCACTGTGCTAATACAAGTTGCCCTGGAAAAAAAAAGTGCACGCTAAAACGACAATGCCCGCAAAAGTCAACGTTGGTAAATACGTTAAAACCCCTTGTTCAAACATTTCGGGCTCATTCTCCATTCCGTCTCACTACAACCTCTTTGTGGTGGATGCTTTTGCCGCAGGAGGCACGCAAACCGTTGAGCTATCGATATGCAAAGGAGGAAAGGGGAAAGAAAGCAAAAAAATGCTAGACAGGCTACTTTTAATTAGAGAAGGTACTGGAAGGGGGAATCTGGATGCCACACCTGCTGTCTAAAACCAGCAATGCCCCCCACACCCCCAGAAAATCCCTGAACCCTTTCAAAGTCAATGAAGTTTCAACCAAAGGAAAGTTTTTGCTCTACTGGCTAGTACTGAAGACGAAAACAGGCTGGAAACAGAACAAATCAGAAGAAGCTACACTTGTGTGTCCCGCCCCCATATACCCCATCTCAATAGGGTTTCCAGGTCCCTCTTCGCCACCAGCGGGAGGTTTTTGGGGCGGAGCCTGAGGAGGGTGGGGTTTGGGGAGGGGAGGGACTTCAATGCCATAGAATACAATTGCCAAAGTGGCCATTTTCTCTAGGTGAACTGATATCTAGCCATATGTAATATTTTACTGTATAACTTAAGGTTTCTTTTTTATGCCATTAAAGGTTTTAGTATTGGGTATTGGTATTGGATTGGAACTGATCTCTATTGGCTGGAGATCAGTTGTAATAGCAGGAGATCTCCAGCTAGTACCTGGAGGTTGGCAACCCTACATCCCAAGCCCTAGAGACCACATAAGGTCTAAGGCAGGGCCTCTCTTCTCTTCCCCCCTAAATGCTACTGCAGCATGTTCAGCGACTTGCACTGACACAAAATAGGGGCAGAGAGCAGGATAATTGTTGATGGGAAGACCCACCCTTGCCCTCTGAACTAGGTGAGGAAGGGCTATGGCTCAGTGGTAGAGCCTCTGCTTTGCATGAAAGATCCCAGGTTCAATCCCCAGCATCTCCAGTTAAAAGGAGCAGGCAGTAAATGATGTGAAGGACTTCTGTCTATGGCCCTGGAAAGCCACTGTCAGTCTGAGTAGACAATACTGACTTTTTTGGACTGTGGGTGTGATTCACTATAAGGCAATGTGTTCATCTCCTCAATCCCCTTTCAGCTCTTTTAATTGGGAGAGAGGGGGCCATGGCTCAGTGGTAGAGCATCTGCTTGGCATGCAGAGATGTCCCAGGTTCAATCTCTGGCATCTCCTGTTAAAAAGGACCAGGGAGTAGATGATGTGACTTTGGACAGCAGCTGTGTATGTATGGGTGTGTGTGTGCTGAGGAAACCCAATTCAATCTGAAGCTGCAAAAATCAGGAGCAAATATGCTCTGGGGAGATTTGAATTGTTCTTGATGCCTGATGTTGGGGAAGGTTAGCTACTTAGCCCAATGTGTCAAGTGCGAATTGGCTACAGCTGGGTGGGCAAGCAGCTGCTCCTGAAGGAGTCACCAAGGCATGCGCAGTCACTGCCACTGACGACAGCACATGCGCCCAGGTAGGGAGGAGTTTTTGAAAATCCTAGGGCGTCCAGTGTTCCAGGTTTCACCACCAGTGGCATCAGCACGTCAGCATGCAAGGCCTTATTCCCTTTTTGCTCTTGGGGGTTGCTGCTTGTAGCCTGGCTGTAGACTTACTCCCTGGTCCTTTTAAATGGAGATATTGGGCATTGTACCTGGGATCTTCTACGTGCCAAGCAGATGCTCAGCCCCTCAGCCACAAGCTCAGCGCAGAGCCGCACAAATGTGCAGGAACATCTCTGATTCTTGTGCTCTTCTGGAAGGTTTCCCTACTAAAAAAATATCATCTAGGAACAAAGATATTTTCAAAGCAAACCACACATCACTGTCGTCTTAAAATAGCAATACTTGAGAGCCAGCGTGGCGTAGTGGTTAAGAGCAGTGGACTCTAATCTGGAGAACCGGTTTCGATTCCCCACTCCTCCGCATGAGCGGCAGACTCTAATCTGATGAACCGGGTTCGATTCCCCACTCCTCCACATGAGGCCTGCTAGTCACAGTTCTCTCCAAACTCTCTCAGCCCCACCTGCCTCACAGGGTGTCTGTTGTGGGGAGAGGAAGGGAAGGCAATTGTAAGCTGGTTTTACTCTCCCTAAAAGGTAGAGAAAGTTGGCACATAAAAATCAACTCTTCTTCTTCTACTACTTGAGGATTTGGGATGGTTAGGTGGGGAAAGGAGAGCGTTTCCAGTGCCCTAGGATCTTATTGTTTCTGCAGTCATTTTTTTAAAAAAATACAAATTTATTATTTAATGTTAAAATCGGTGGAACGCTGCAAAGGTGTTGACATCACCTTAACTACTGCAAACCGCATCATGTATGTGAAGAAATACTTGAAAGAAAAAAAGGCCTCTTAAATTTATGTTGCATATCGTTTTCCAGTAAAAGTCAGAGGTCAGAAGGTTACCAGTTTCTGCTTCGGCTCCCCAACCGTTCACCATTCCAGGCCCCATTTTTACTAGGCTTCCCTCGTGATGAAGTCAGCAACTTCTCTTTAAACAATAAAGTGGTTCAAATACTTAAAATTCCACACAAAGATGTTAGTCACAACTTTAAGCCTGGTTCTCCGTACGGGAAAACGCAGCACTGCTAACTTTAGTTTAAAAACTAATCTAGTTAAAATGTAGAACTTTGCAATTCTAATGAGTCCTGTTCAACCTTTTTTCCTCTCTCCCCCCCTTTTTTTTTAGAAAACACAATTCCTTTGTTGTCTTAACTGCGCTTGAATGAAACGGGATCATAAAACTACATTTAAAAGTATATACCTATTGGAAGTTCAGAACCCAGCTCGATAAAAGAACTCCTTTTAATATTCCGATTAAAGGCCCCTTTTACATTTTTAATTGCCTTTAATTAACAGAAATCCCTTGCAGTTGGCCCTTTCAGAAGTTACAAAAAAATCTACTCTTCCCCCAACCCCAAGTCCTTCTTTTTTTAAAAGGCAACACTAATTACAGATAAGATATGTGACAAAAACATGAACAACCTGCCACCTAGGCCTATGCTCTTTCTCTAGCCGTGAATTTAGTACATTTGGTGTGGCTCAACGATGAAGTTCTTTAGCATTCTTGTCACTCTCTAGCAACTACTAAGATGGTAAACAACTGAGCTGCCTTCTTGGCTAAGTTGGGTCACCCAGGACACCTCCACAATTTCCACTGGGGTTTGTGTGTGTAGGGCCTTTCTTCCCATCTTAACGGAGAACAGGAGGAGGAGGAGGAAGAGAAGAAGAGCTGGTTTTTATATACCGACTTTCTCTACCACTTAAGGAAGAATCAAACCGGCTTACAATCACCTTCCCCTCCCCACAACAGACACCCTGTGAGGTAGGTGGGGCTGACTGTGACTACGCTAAGGTCACCCAGCTGGCTTCATATGGAGGAGTGGGGAAACCAACTCGGTTCACCAGATTAGCATCCACTGCTCATGTGGAGGAGTGGGGACTCAAACCCGGTTCTCCAGATTAAAGTCCATCGCTGCAAACCACCGCTCTTAACCACTGCACCACGCTGGCTCTCCAGTGTGAGACTGAGAAAGGCGGGAGATTGTGAAAGGGAGGAAGCAAATGACGGACATACACTTAAAAAAATTATAAGTGAGCCCCTTCTGGAAAGGCTGTGGTTTAAGATGGGTTGAAAGTGCTGATAATGCCTGTTCTGTTTATTTATTTTACTTCATTTCATTTGGGGAGGGACTTCAACAGGGTATAAGGCCATAGAGTCCAAGTGTCAAAGCGGCCATTTTCTCCAGGTGATCTCTGTCGCCTGGAGATCAGTTGTAATAGTGGGAGTTCTCCCAGCTGCCACCTGAGGGTTGCCAACTCTGGGTTGGGAAATACCTGGAAATTTTGGGGGTGGGGCTGGGAAGGGGAGAGACCTCAGTATATTATAATGCTATAGAGACCACCCTCCAAAGCAGCAATTTTCTCCAGAGGAACCCATCTTGATTGTCTGGAGATCTACTGTAATAGCAGGAGATCTCCAGCTGGCAACCCTACGCAAGGCAGATTACAAAATTATGCAAATAGAGGAGAAGACCAGGGTAATCCATGCAATAAAACTGGATCACACAATTATAGAGCAATGAAGTAAAGGAAGTATAATCCTTCCAATGAACAAGGAGGCATGATGAGAGGGGGCAGAAAAACCACAGACAATTAAAACTATAATCCTGTTCCCTTTATAATAAGTGTCCCCTTAACACAATTATTTTGCATGGCTTCTGTGAAGAAATGGGACTTGGAGGTTTCAACATGCTAGCTGGGGCTCCAGGAAGAAAGTTTCTGGAGGTTCCAGGAAGAACATCTTTGACCCAGGTTGACCAAGTCAGTGGGTTGAGACAGAAAATGATTAAAACTGCTGAGAGGGAGGAGAAAGACCCTCTTTTGGCTGGGACACTCAGGGAAGACAGAGCTCATCTGAGGCCTGGAGGAGGCAGCCATTTTTTGACAGCGTGCTGGTCCCCAGAACACTGATGAAACCTTCCATTTAATGGAATCTAGATAGAAACGTACAGTACCCTAAGCTTAAGAGCCTGTGCTATACCCCAACATCTGATAGGGCATGTATAGAGAGAGGGACGGAGGAATTGCGCTTCTCCCAGTTCTTTTGAATCCCTTGCTCAATCTGTTGCTGTGCTAGAAGTATCCTTGGAAATGTTTTACTTCTAATAAGTACTTTTAAACTTTGAATGGTGACCATAGTTCTCTGTACCACATAGTCCTCCACCAGCTTGGAACATGCTATTGGAAAGCAGGGAGGGGGCTAGGAGGGAGGGAGGCTGGCAGCTGGCAAGCAGCTATTTCTCCAGTGGCAACCCCAGGCAGTATCTTGCCCCCATGGTGCCCAGAAGTGGGGTAAGCGGGAGACGCCGAGGCAAGGCCTCAGGGTTTGAGAGGGATGCTGGGGGGATCCTGATGCCCACCCCAGTGGGCAAGTCCTACAATGGTCAGGTGGTGGCAGCGGTTACCCGAAAGGAGAAAACGGCAACCCCTTCCAGGAGAGGTTGAGGATCCCCGGGAGAGGGCAGGAGTGGAATAGGGCCTGAGAATCTGAGCAGGCCTGTTCCACCACAGCTTCTAAAAGGAAAACAATCCTAAAAAATCTGGCCCACATATCACTTTAGAGTCCATGTGATGTAGTGTTTAGAGCAAGGGTGTCAAACACATGCCGGATCTGGCCCCTTGAGAGCTCTTATCCGGTCCGCGAGCCAGCCGAGGCAGCCACACACACACACCCCGACCCGATCTGGGCTGGCGAGGAATGGCCCGGCCTGACCAAGTGACGTTTATATCATATCTGGCCCTTGTAACAATTGAGTTTGACACCCCTGGTTTAGAGCATCCGTCTAGGGTCTGGGAGACCCAAGTTCAAATCCTCAGTTTGCCACAGAAGCTTACTGGGAGATCCTTGGGCTGGTTACTGTCATTCAAACCCACCTCACAAGGTTGTTGTTGGGAAGCTAGAATGGAGGAGGCAATAGTTCACTGTTTTGTGTCCATATTGGGGGAGAAAAATGGTGTGTATATATATATATATACACACACACACACACACAAACAGATTAATTAATTTTAGCATGTTCTGTTGGCAAGAACTGAGATCTTAGGATATTCACATATTGGACTGGAAAGGTGGTATCAAATCAACAAACACAACAGCAAAGTTGAGTTTCTAATCCTAAAGACAATATACAGTGGTTCTCCCTGCCATAGCCAAGCCTGGACTCACCGGATGAGAACCAGGGTCTTATATTTACACTAGATAGAAGTCAGTCTAGGGCAGTGGGAAGGGGAATGGAATCGGACTGGGGTGGTCCAGGTTCAACTTCCCACTCTTCTACGAAGGGCGGTCAGAGCGGAGGTGGCCATTTTCTCTCCATCTAACCTGCCCCCCAGCGTGGTTCTTTATTTATTTACTTACTTACTTTTCACATTTGTATCTCACCCTCCCCAGCAGTAGGGGTGTTGGAAAAATTTTTTGGTACAGTTCGGCTTCGGCAAAACTCGGCCCTTTTAAATTTGGGCCGTGCCAAAGTCCGAACTCCCCCGCTTCGGATCCATGAAATTCGGCGCGAGATCCGGAGTTCGGGGGGAAATTCACCCCCCGTGCGCCTTCACGGGGCTTTCCGGAAGGCGCGGGGGGGGGGGGCCTTTAAACAGATCAACGCCTAACAGCTCTTAGGCGCAGATCTGTTCCCCCCCCGCGCGCGCCTTCAAGGGGCTTCCCTGAAGGTGCGCAGGGGGCGGGAAACATCTGTGCCTCCCAGCTGGGAGGCGCAGATCTGTTTAAAGGCCCCCCCGCGCGCCTTCAGCGAAGCCCCGTGAAGGCACGCGGGGGGGGGGGGAACCTGACATTTATGCTGCTGCGCCGAACCCCGAATTTCCCGAATTTATTTGCCGGACACCCCAAAGTCGGGGAATTCGGCTCCCCCGTTTCCCGCCTTTTTTTGAATTCGGTTCATCCCGAACCGGAAACTGCCAAATTGGGGGAAATTCAGTAGTTTTTTGGTTTGGGACAAACCGAATCGACAGCCCTACCCAGCAGGCCAGCTCACGGCTGGTAACATCATTAAAAACATAACATACACTCAATAATCATATAAAACAACAATAAAACCCTGAAAAACTCATATCAAAGAATGGCACACAAGATACTAAACTGTGGGCACCATACAGGTGGCACCCCTTCCAATGGATATTATTTATCCATGTTAGGAAGGGGAGGGGGGAGGCCAGAAATGATGGTATGGTTTCTCCGGCTGTCCTCAGTTGTAGACCTGGTGGGAAAGTTTTATCTTACAGGCCCTGCAGAACTCTTTAAGGTCCCGTAGGGCCCTGATGTTACTAGGCAGAGCATTCCACCAGGCCGGAGGCCCTGGCTCTAGTCAACGACAGCAGCCCGCTCTTAGGGCCAGGGACCACCAGCAAATTCTCTTCAGACGATCTCAGTGTCCTTCGTATAAGGCTTTAAAGGTCAAAACCAGCACCTTGAACCTGATTCGATACTCCAGCTTGGAGCCAGTGCAAGTTGTGAGGATAAAAAAGGGGAGGAGAACATAAGAGGTGCCTTGCTGGACCAGACCAAGGGTGGCTAACCAGTTGCTCTGGAGAGGCAACAAACATGGCATGGAGGTCAAGGCCTTCCACCTAGGGTTGCCAACTCAAGGCTGGGAAATTCCTGGAAATTTGGGGGTGGAGCTGAGGTGGGAGCTGGGGAGGTGGAACCTCAGCAGGATACAATTACATAGAGTCCTCCCCAAAGCTTCCATTTCCTCCAGGGGGACTGATCTCTCTAGTCCGGGGATCAATTGTAACCCTGGGAAATCTCCAGTCCCCACCTGGAGGTTGGCAACCTTACTTCTCCCTGATGTTGCCTCCCAACACTGGTATTCAGAAGTTCCATGCTTCTGGATATGGAAGTTCATTCAACATGGCCAATAAGCCATCGATGGGCGTCTCCTCCATGTATCTGTCCCTTTTCAAAACCCTCTGTGGTGATCCCCATCCCTTGGTCCATTGACAGCAAATTCCACAACTTAATACTTGTGGAGCTTACTTCCTTTGGTCTGTCCTGCACCTCTCACCCATCGACTTCGTTGGGTGTCCCTGAGTTCTAGTGCTTACATTCCCTTCTCTGAGAGAAGTCACAGACACTGCTCTGAGCTCCCTGGAGAACAGGTGGAATAAAAATGTCTCGATATCGTCTTGTATTATGGCCCCTTCCAGTCATGCAACTGGAAGGACTCCACAGAATCGCTATCCAGAGCCTCCATTATACAGCGAAGGTCAAATCTTGCTGGACATAAAGCAAAGTGTTTCCCATTTAAACTGGCATATTGAAACAAGGTGCCATCCTATATGGGATCTAACCTCAGCAATGCGACTAAAAACGTTAATCGCCAGCATTCCGGGTGCTTCCATCCCAATAAAGACCAGAACTCGAAGAAAGTTTTCCTACCTTGTTCGCTGCTGTTGTCTCCGCTGTGTGATGTGTGCCCCCCACTGGAGGGCCCCGGCGTGCCCCCTGAACGTGTTGACGCCGTGTCGTCGTGGTCTCTGTTCCAGGAAGGCTGTTGGATACGAAAGAAGCAAACTGTTAAGAGAAAAGCCAGCTGTATTGCGAATACTGCCTTGAAAACAAGACAAGACATTGCAGATGACTGGATGGTGACCAAAACCCACCATTGCATTGAAAAAAGAGAGAGAAAGGTTGTTAATTTATGAGATTCTCTAGGCCCGCGTTTTCAGATACTTCCTTTTTCTCGAATTTGAAAACGCTGGCAAAACACGGGCGACCTCTGATGGTCGGAACCGGCACGCATAATCAACAAAAAGACCCAAAGTCATCGGAGGAGTGACAGCGAGTGAAACAGCCATGTATAAAAGACCTATGGGCAAATGGGATTCAGCTTTAGGATTATTTTTTTAAGGAAATTAGAGCAACAATGGCTTTATGTGGACCATGGACCCTCCACCCCACGCTGAGCCCTCTTGTACTACTGAACAGAAAACAGATGTTGCTTCTTATCACTGGGTGCATTTGAAAGTAACATTCAGATGGAAGGGGGTGGGTGGGAAATTGGCTGTAAATTAAATTCTTAGGGAAAACAATCAGAGCAACAATCCTCCCATGTCTCCCTTTTATCACCAGAAACCATTTTAATTAGCTTTTAGTCCTGAGCTTTTAAAAACATCACAGAGACTCTCTGGTCATCCTACACGGCCTGGGGTGCGTGCATGCACAAGCAACAGGATGGCTCGTTCTCGACTGCGTTGCAGTATGGGCCTGCTGTGAATTATTACTGGGGAGAAGGGGGAAGAGGAAGCCAAGGCTCAGTGGTACAGCCTCTGCTTGGCAGGCAGAAGGTCCCAAGTTCAGTCCCCGCTATCTCCAGTTAAAGGGACTAGGCAAGTAGGTGAGGTGAAAGACCTCTGCCTGAGACCCTGGAGAGCCGCTGCCAGACTGAGCAGACAATACTGACTTTGATGGACCAAGGGTCTGATTCTATATAAGGCAGCTTCGTGGGTTCAAGCAACATCCCTGCCAACCCCTGTGAGGCTATACAAAACACACCCAAAACAAGGTATCAGAAGAAGTGAGCTATGGCTCATGAAAGCATATACCCTGCCAAAAAATATGTTAGTCTTTAAGGTGCTGCTGGACTCCTACTCTTTTCTACTGCTATTGACAGACTAACACAGCTACCTGTCGTGAGCTAACACCAAAACAGGTTAACTGACAATTATTTGATGGGACTCAAAGCACTATGTGGCTGAAGTCACTCTGTCTTGCAACATGTGGGGCCTGAATAGGTCCTGGAGAATCTTAAATGTCCATCTAGACATGACAGGGCAGCCATGTTGGATTAGTTCCATCTGCACTTAACCACTACACCACGTTGCCAGCTCTGGCTTGGGAAATTCCTGGAGATTTGGGAGCAGTGCCAGGCCAGGGTGGAGCCTGGGTGAGGTCAGAGAAGCTCGGCATGGAAGTAATGTCACTCTGGGACTTCCATTTTTCTCTGAACCCTCCGAAACCACCCTGCAAAGCTGCCATTTACTCCAGGGGAACTGAGTTCTGTCGTCTGGAGATCAGTTGTAATTCCAGGAGAACTCCAGGCCCCACCTGGTGGTTGGTAACTCTACCCACATGCAAAATACAAAATGGCTGCCCTATGGCACCCAGACGTAAATGGGGCAAACGTGAGAACACATCTGCCAATACAGACAATCATCGCATCTAGTTTGAGTCTTCGACTTTTTATTCAGAAAGATGCTCAAAACTTAATGAGATTCTGAAGCGTTCAGACTACAGGTAACAATTTTAAGAGTTTTTATTTTAAAAAAATAACCCCCAAACAGACAGAATCGCTATAGCAGCTCTTCCCAGCTCACTAAAAGCACTTTCCCCACATCTTTTAAACTCCTTTATACAGCCCCACAGTTAAATATAGCAGACACAGGAGGGGGAAAAACCCACATGAATATTCTAATACAAGTACCAGGCCTACTCTGGAAACAAAAAAGTGCTAATTGATCTAGAGATACAGTGACTGAAAGACCAACATGCCAACTGCGAAAAAAGAAATGCTCTTTTGCAAAAACGTGCCTGTTTAAAAATATTTTGCGGCATGCCAGAAGAATGCTGTCGGAGGTAATCTGGAACACATGCTCAGAATGCAAACGGTTAAATGCATAAATTTTCAATTTGCACAACTGCGGCTTTAAAAGGAGAGGGGGGGAGACACGGCTTGTTTATTCAGAGCTCTGTCAGGAAGAATGGCATGGGCAACCCAGGGGACAGACGATGCCAGGCACAGCGCCCCGGTGCCTCGACATGCAAAAGGATTGTTTTTTTTCCTACGTGCGACAAATCCCACTTGAAAATATAATTAGAAAGGGAAAACGGCAAACTATTGCATTAACTGTAATTGAAGAGAAGATGAGCAAGACGGGTGGGAGGCGGCGGGAGCCCCTGGGAGTTCCGGGATGGTTCACATCCTCGGAGCAGCATCTCCAGGGGACACTCAGGCTATTTATGTCGCTCCCGACTACTAGTGTTGACTAGTGCTCTGACTTGTAATTAATAGGAAAGCCACAGATAACAAGGTGGGATATTGAACCGCCGCCGTAACCTCCGCGGAAACGTTCATTAATCTGATTAGAAGTAGGCCGGGCGCCGCCGAAAAGCCAAAGGGGTGGCCAAGAAGTAAAAAAGAATTACAGGGCCCTACTCTGTGCAGTGGGCAGCCTCCCTTTCCTGGATGTGACGACGGCCTTGAAATATTCGTTATCTTTTTTAATGAGCGCCACTGATTTATTCAACTCCATTCGGTTTACTTTCTTCACCAACCCCCCCACCCCACTTTTCCACTGTGCGGGATGTAGATTAATTCAATGCTTAATTGTTTAGTAAATTCAATTTTCCACATTCTATTCGGCACGGCTTTCGCCAAGGTTCTTAAATCTCCGGCGCCGAGCCCTGAGAGCCCCGGTGTTGGCTGATCTGCGCCTACCTTCTCCTCCTCCTCCTCTTTTTTTCAATCACCATTTTTCTTCCTCCACCACTTAATTCACCATGAAAAGATTTTCCTTGCTGGAAATTCTGATTCTGCTATGATCTGTGAGGCATTCCGATTCACTGCATCCCCATTGTGCTGGGTTCTCCTCTCCTTTTCTCACAGCCCTCGCCACATTATACAGCCGCTCATGCAAGAAATGTTGGATTCCCTACCTCGGTTTATCAAAATTTTGTGCATCCCGTGTTTACGTTTGCGTATT
Source organism: Euleptes europaea (assembly GCF_029931775.1). Taxonomy (NCBI): domain Eukaryota; kingdom Metazoa; phylum Chordata; class Lepidosauria; order Squamata; family Sphaerodactylidae; genus Euleptes; species Euleptes europaea. The sequence continues at coordinate 5,467,339 of NC_079321.1, forward strand.
CAGAGGCGGCGGTTCACATTTATGCCTCTTCGCCCCCTTATTGACCCGTTATTTTTATGACCTGCGGAAAATTAATAGACTTCCAATGCTTTTTTTAAAAAAACTTTCGCAACCGGCGGCGCTTTTGAAGAGTAGTGGTTTTAGCAGTGCTTTTCAAAAGGCTGCTGAACAAATCGAGGAATTCCACCTTCACTGCGCCCAGAGTAAAGAGTTGCCTATTTGTCCTTTAAAATCAGTTAACTCTGAAGAATCCCGTTTAATGGCAAAACACATTTTTGTAAAGTAAAGCTGTTTGCAAGAAGAGATTCCTTGCTACAGTGTTACAGTAATGAAACACATATACCTCACAAAAGCAGTCCCAAACGTGGTGCCCGTGGGCATGGTGTTACCCACCAATAGCTTTCCTGGAGCCTCCCAAGGGTTTTTAGGAAGTGGGGCTCCTGCCCAACAGGACTTCTGTTTAGCCATTGGCTGTGCAGATGAAAATAATGTTGTTTTGGTGGCAGTTGGCACTACAGTGTTGGTTTTATTCTCACTCCTCTTTTCCGGTGTATTTTAAAAGTTACTCCTCTTGTTCCCTGCAATTGGGCAGGGCCATCTTGACGCATGGGCACGCTGGGCAGTTGCCTGGGGGCACCACAGGGTTGCCAGCCTCCAGGTACTAGCTAGAGATCTGCTATTACAACTGATCTCCAGCCAACAGAGATCAGTTCCCCTGGAGAAAATGGCCGCTTTGGCAATTGGACTCCTCAGGCTTTGCCCCAAAAGCCTCCTGCCAAGGGCGAAGAGGGACCTGGATACCCTAGGCATTGAAGTCCCTCCCCTCCCCAAACCTCGCCCTCCTCAGGCGCCACCCCAAAAACCTCCCGCCAGTGGTGAAGAGGGACCTGGCAACCTTAGGGCCCCACAAGCATAGGAGCCCCATGCTAATCTATGTATGTTGTGACTTCTTGTCAATGAATAAATACTGTACTAAACTATAAATATTATAAGCTATAAATATTATGTTATATTGGTTCTTGTAGGTTATCCGGGCTGTGTAACCGTGGTCTTGGAATTTTCTTTCCTGACGTTTCGCCAGCAACTGTGGCAGGCATCTTCAGAGTAGTAACACTGAAGGACACTGTCCTTCAGTGTTACTACTCTGAAGATGCCTGCCACAGTTGCTGGCGAAACGTCAGGAAAGAAAATTCCAAGACCACGGTTACACAGCCCGGATAACCTACAAGAACCAATGAACTCTGACCGTGAAAGCCTTCGACAATATTATGTTATATTGTTCAAACGGTTGTGTTGATTAGCTTTTGCTGTACAGGATGCTTTTTCATGTTTAAATTGTTGGAAGTACCAATAAATATATCTTTAATTTTAATGACCATTTACATTTTTATTCCTGTGAGTGGTTGTGTAGGTAGGGGCCCCAAGGCACTGCTTTGCCCACGGGCCTATAATGCTGTTAAGGCGGCCCTGCACTTGGTCTGTGTGTGTGTGTGCGCGTTCACACACACATATGGTTCCACCTCAAATGGTGACCATTTTGTGATTTCGCCCACCACCCGATGTCAGAATTCCAAAGGTGCCCACAGGCTGGAAAAGGTGGAGGACCCCTGACTTACAAAATACACACAGGCACTTGTGTATATATGTTTACTCAGAGGGGAGAAGGGCAAAGCTAACAAAACTAGCTGGTATCGCCACTGGCTTGACATTTGTGAAAAATGGAAGAAGCAACCATTTGAGATAAGAACATAAGAAGGGCCCTGCTGGATCAGACCAAGGTCCATCAAGTCCAGCAGTCTGTTCATACAGCGGCCAACCAGGTGCCTCTAGGAAGCCCACAAACAAGGGGACTGCAGCAGCATTCTCCTGCCTGTGTTCCACAGCACCTCATAATCATGACTTGTATTCATTTTGACTAGTAGCCATGGATAGCCCTCTCCTCCACAAACATGTCCACTCCCCTCTTAAAGCATTCCAAGTTGGCAGCCATCACCACATCCTGGGGCAGGGAGTTCCACAATTTAACTATGTGTTGTGTGAAGAAATACTTACTTTTTCTCTGTTTTGAATCTCACACCCTCCAGCTTCAGCAGATGATCCCGTGTTTTGGTATTATGAGAGAGGGAGAAAAGCTTCTCCCTGTCCACTATCTCCATACCATGCATAATTTTATAGACCTCTATCATGTCTCCCCTTAACCGCCTTCTTTCCAAGCTAAACAGCCCTAATCATTTAAGCTTTAAGATCACATTTACCACCCTGGTTCTCTCACGAAGAATTTCCCCAGCCAACAGGAAAATACTGGTTTCTGTAATCACTCCACTCCACATAGAAGAGCCAGGTTTCATTTAGCAACCTATAACCATTCTTTTCAATAACCAGTGACTTTTGTGACTACCCTGTATTTTTAACAAAATAGATATGCTACAAAAATCACACCCTGACCTGGGTAGCCCAGGCTAGCCGAATCTTGTCAGATCTCAGAAACTAAGCAGGGTCAGTTCTGGTTACTACCTGGATGGGAGACCACCAAGGAAGTCCAGGGTTGCTACGCAGAGGCAGGCAATGGCCAACCACCTCTGAATGTCTCTTGCCTCGAAAACCATACAAGGTGCCGGCACGCTCCACCACCATAAAAATCCTAGTCCCGAACACCGTCCTTAAACACTCAAAAGGAAGATATATTTGAATGTTACCACGATCGGGTTATCACAAAACTTGAAGCAGGGAAGGCGCCTTCCCTGTTTCAAGTTTTGTGATAACCCGATCGTGGTAACATTCCAAATATATCCCAGTTTCTGGAACAGAGGCTCAAAATAGGATCAAAGGTTGAAAGACAGCAAAAAATATTAACCAATTCTCTATTACATTTATCCCACGTCAATCACATTTGACATCAATTAGACTATATGCTCATGGAGCCAGAGTCTACATAGAGCCCAATCCTAACCGGGGGGTAGTTCTGCCACGGCCGGGAACGGCACAGCTGCGCCACCTCCTGAGCGGCTTGCTGCCAGGTGCAGAAAGCTAAAAATACAATTTTGGAGGAAACCCCATGGAACTCTCCATATAGTTCCATGGGGCTACGCCTGCCTTTATGCAAGCGTAACTTGGCACCTGCAAAAAGGGGCATTACCGGGCCAAAAGGACTTAGGGAGCTGACTAACATCAGCTTCACTCCCGGGAACACCCCCTTTGACACCGGTGCAAGCCCCTGCACTGGGAAAACACTGCCGGCGAGGCTGCGCTGGCACCCATGGCTTGCGCTGCTGCACGACTCGAAGAAGAATTGGTTTTTATATGCCGACTTTCTCTATCACTTAAGGAAGAATCAAACAAGCTTACAATCACCTTCCCTTCCCCTAGGTGGGGCTGAGAGTTAGGAGAGAACTGTGACTAGCCCAGGGTCACCCAGCTGGCTTCATGTGGAGGAGTGGGGAAACCAACCCGGTTCACCAGATTAGAGTCCGCCGCTCATATGAAGAAGTGGGGAATCAAACTCGGTTCTCCAGATCAGAGTCCACTGCTCCAAACCACTGCTCTTAATCACTACACCACGCTGGGCGTGAGTGCCCCCATGCTGGCATCAGTGCCACTGAGGTCATGCCAGCTCCTATCCCCTTCGCACCCACCCACCCCGATTAGGATCGCACAGTTATTTGTAAAATAAATAAATAACTGTATTTTCCCACCGCAGGTCAGCAGACACTAACAGTCTAAGGATGTATTTCTTCATAGCTAGCAACGGTACAGTTTTGCACCAATGTGACTACAGGGACATCTTATGCCTGGAAAGCAGGCAAGGCCTTCCTGCTCTACGGCTTATCAGCTCCGGTTCCACAATATTTGTTTTAAAGGTTATCACAATATGTGCAGGGTGGCACTAGTGAAGCTGGGCATGGGAAGACCTTTCAGAAGGCGCATTCCCAGTTTCTACTCCCTCTCCCCACAAATTATTCCTGAGCCATGTTATATGGTTGAAATAGTAGTAGTAGTAATAGTAGTAGTAGTAGTGGAAGAGGAAGAGGAAGAGTTGGTTTTCATATGCCGAATTTCTTTACCACTTAAGGGAGAATCAAACCAGCCTACAATAACCTTCCCTTTTCCTCCCCACAACAGACACCCTATGAGGTAGGTGGGGCTGAGAAAGTGTGACTGGCCCAAGGTCACCCAGCTGGCTTCATGTGGAGGAGTGGGGAAACAAATCCAGTTCACCAGATTACCCTCCGCCACTCATGTGGAGGAGTGGGGAATCCAACCTAGTTCTCCAGATAGAGTCCACCCCTCCAAACCACCGCTCTTAACCACTACACTGCACTGGCGCTCTCATTGCACATGGTATATCGCACATGGTAATAAATGCTGCTGCCAACACAGTGGCATCATCGCACATGGCTGCAGTGAAGAAATACCCAGACTTTGCTCACAATGTTTTCATTAAAATACACCGGCCACCAACAGAGCTATTGCCATGCGGGTTTGCAAAGGGACTCAACAGGATAAACTCTGTAAAGCTGCTAAGTACTATAACATCATTTCAACTGTATCCCAGTAACACATACACACCCCAACACAGACATATACACACCCCTCTTGGGAAAGTACTATCAAAGGGGTCTCTTAGTTGAGTTTTAGCCACAAGTGCTGAAGACAGTCTTAAAACCACTTGTTCTAGGGTTGACAACTCCGGGTTAGGAATTTCCTGTTGATTTTGGGGGTGATGGCGGGGTTTGGGGAGTGAGCTTAGCAGGGTATAATTTTCTCTAGTTCCTCTGGAGAAAAGGGCAGCTTTGGAGGGTGGACACAGAGCTGCCATTTTCTCCAGAGGAACCTCCAGGGAAGGAGCGCTTACCACCTCCCAAGGAAGCCTGTTCCACTGAGGAACCGCTCTGTTAGAAAATTCTTCCTAATGTCTAGATGGAAGCTCTTTTGATTTAATTTCAACTCGTTGGTTCTGATCCGACCTTCTGGAGCAACACAGTTGCTCAACACAGGTAGGGCTGTTGAAAAAAAAATTCAGTCAAGTTCGGCTTCGGCAAAATTCAGCCCTTTTAAATTCGGGCCGTGCCGAAGTCCAAACTCCCCCGCTTCAGATCCCCGAAATTCGGCAGGAGATCCAGAGTACTCGGCCAGGTCTTTGAAGTGCTTTGAAGTACTTCAAAGAGGCGGGAAGGGGGTGGGGGTCTTTAAAGAGCTTCCACGGGGCTTCCACGAAGGCGCAGGGGGGGGCTCTTTAAACAGATCTGCGCCTTCCAGCTGGAAGGCGCAGATCTGTTTAAAGCCCCCCCCCCCGCGCCTTCAGGGAAGCCCCTGAAGGCGCGGGGGGGCAGAGGGTTTTAAAGACCCCCCGCCCCTCTTCCCAGGAAGAGGGGCTGTGGGTTGTCAAGCCCCTCTGCGCTGTCTGCACAGGCAGGGCAGAGGGGTTTAAAGACCCCCGCCCCTCTTCCTGGGAGTCCTCTGCTGCTGCCCCAAACCCTCTGCTGCTGCCCTCTGCTGCTGCCCCAAACCCCGAATTTGCCGCATTTATTCCCGAACACCCCGAACTCGCTGAATTCGGCTTCCTGTTTTCCCGCCTTTTTTGAGTTCGGTTCGTTCCGAACTAAAAACCGCCGAATCAGGGGAAATTCGGCTATTTTTCAGTTCGGGACAAATTGAATCGACAGCCCTAAACACAGGTTACTTCTTCTACCTCTGAATTCTCTCTGAATTCAGAAAAGGTCTCATGATAAGCCTTTTCCTGTCTCTACCAGCAATATGGAATGCCTTTCATATCTAGTAGGTGTTGGCTTGTCTTGGAGGACCTTTTCCTTCTCTTTGGCTTGCCATTACTACTAGTATGCTAAAAGGTCACAGAAAGATAATCCATGTCAGGTTTGGTTAGCAGGAGATAGAACCACAGAACCATAGAGTTGGAAGGGTCCAGAAAGGCCATCTAGTCCAACCCCCTGCATAATGCAGGATCAGCCTAGAGTATCCCTAACAAGTGTTTGTATGGTATGACACGCTTGTAGGGGGTCATGAGGATTGACAGGAAGCAAATTCTGAGCAGGTATTATGGAAAACCCTGCGTCCCATTCGTGGTACACGCACCATGGGTTGAGAACTGTTGGACTTTGGACTATATAATAGCTCATAAACACTAACAGGCAAATAAACTGTGGGTGGAAGAAAGGACCGTCAAGGTGCATCCTACTTATGGCGACCCCATAGAGTTGTCAAGGCAGAACTTGCCATTGCCTGCCTCTGTGTAGCAACCCTAGCCTGCCTTGGTTGTCTCTCATCCAAGTATTAACCAGGGCAGACCCTGGTTAGCTCCCAAGGTCTCACAAGATCGGGCTACTCTGGGCCATCCAGGTCAGGACTACATTCACGTTTTTAATTCTGTCATTTTGGGACCACCAACAGCAAACCACCCATGAGCATGTTGCTGGTATGCCTGGGATTGCCAGTTGGCAATTTCTAACCAACTAGCCAAAGTCTGCAAGTAAGGGCATAAACATATGGACAGTCAAAAGCTATTTATGCAGGAAACTATTTAAAAAGGGATGTCATATGTGAGAGTTCTCTCTCCCCCACCCCATTTTGTGTGAAGAACTCTATACAAAAAAAAATTGCTGCCACATTATTTTATTTGCCACACGACCAATTTTCAGCAATATCAAAGCACCGGGGCAAACAAAACCTAGCGTGGAATGTAAGCCACTGAGACTAAAATGAATGACAGCTCTCCAAATGAGATGCCCGCAGAGACACGTCCACAGCTAAGCAGCAGTGCTATTGCTGCTGCAAAAGAAGACCCAGTTTAAAGACACACTAAGGTCCGATGAGAAAGGAAGGGGTTAAAAAAAACCATAAGGACTCCTTGCTGAAATACCAGACCTGCATGTTAAGACACTCTAATCTCACTGTATGGGCTTGTTCTCAAGACAAGAGTGCATCTACTTCATCCCTTCATGAACCTTACATTAAGAAATATTCAATATGTACGATCCTAACGCTGTGGCAATTTACTAGGTGAAATGCACCTAGCTAATGACCAAGGATCAACACTAACTCCTTGCTACCTCAAAGTCAGAAAGGTCGGACCAGAACCAATGGGTTGAAATTAAATCAAAAGAGTTTCCATCTAGACATTAGGAAGAATTTTCTAACAGAGCTTAGAAACAGGCTTCCTGGGGAGGTGGTAAGCTCTCCTTCCCTGGAGGTTTTTAAGAAGAGGTTAGATGGCCATCTGTCAGCAGTGCTGATTCTATGACCTTAGGCAGATCATGAGAGGGAGGGCACCTTGGCCATCTTCTGGGCATGGAGTATGGGTCACTGGGTGTGTGTGGGGGGAGGTAGTTTGGAATTTCCTGCATTGTGCAGGGGGTTGGACTAGATGACCCTGGTGGTCCCTTCCAACTCTTTGATTCTATAATTCTAAGACATATGAAGTAGCCTTATACCATTGGTCCATCAAAGTCAGCATTGTCTGCTCACCCCAGCAGCTGCTCAAAGTCGGTATTGTCTGCTCAGACTGGCAGCTGCTCAAAGTCGGTATTGTCTGCTCAGACTGGCAGCAGCTCTCTAGGGTCTCTGGTTTGGGTCTTTCCCATCACATAACTCCTGATCCTTTTAGCTGGAGAAGCCAGGGTTCGAATCTTGGACCTTCTGTATGCCAAGCAAATGCTCTACCGCTGAGCCACATCCCTTCCTAGTCTAACAGCCAGAGGTGTAAACGGGAGCTGTCCCTTTCCCCCATTTTGCTCATGGTGCTGTGCGGAACCACTAAAGCCATAAAACCTCTCATTCTCTTTTTAAAAAAATATGTTCAGAAGCAATAGCTTACATACAGCACTGGGATGAATGCTGAAGTAATTCTGAATTTTCACAGCAATTCCATACCGAGAAAACAACGCCGTTTGTCATTACAAAATAACATGGAGCACAATGGGAAAATAATACAGGCTATATAGTGGGCAGCGATGGATAAAAAAATGTAAGCTGCTATATTAGCTGGCTAAAAGTTGGCAGGGCCCTGCTTACAGGCAGTCCCAACAGCACCATAACCACTGGCTGAGCGGCAAAGATTTCAAGGAATGCTCTTGCGGAGTGGGGTTGGTCACAGAATGCTAGCAATCAAGGCAGCTGCTACTGGGGGTGGGGGGAGTGAAAATTCAGCTCGGATGAAAAACACCACACAGGGCCCAGCATTGAGGGAGAGGAGAATCTAAGCACTGTTGATAGAACAGAAGACGTTATGCTCGGTAAGAGTGGACGCTGTGAAGTTAAGTGGCCCCCAGAGCCACCCAAAAAAAATGTGAAGAGTTGGCAAGACAAACTCAAGAAAGGGGGACAAATTAAGCAATGGGTTGAGAAGGAGGCCCCTGATGGAAGATGACAGAACGTATGAGGAAAACGATGGAGAAAGAACAGAAAGGCTATGGGGAGATTCAGAGAGTGAGGAGTTGTGTGAAGGTACTGGATCTAACTAGTGCAATTGAAACAAACAGCCGTGTGGCTCCAGCATGCCTAATAATTTGTGTGCCTTTCATTTTCTGATTACCTGCTGGTGCAAGTAAACATCCAGTGTGACCCTATGCAGAGTTACTCTAGCCTAAAGCTACTGTAGGTTTAGATTAAAGTAAATCAGCAGAGGATTGTTCCTCTCCCCCAAGATGATGGACAGCCAGTCTGGTGTAGTGGTTAGGAGCGGTGAAGTCTAATCTGGAGAACCGGGTTCGATTCCCCACTCCTCCACATGAGTGGCGGACTCTAATCTGCGGAACTGGGTTGGTTTCCCCACTCCTCCACATGAACAGCGGACTCTAATCTGGAGCCTTCTGGGTAACCCTGGGCTAGTCACAGTTCTCTCCAAACTCTCAGCCCCACCTAACACCTACCTCACAAGGTGTCTGTTGTGGGGAGAGGAAGAGAAGGAGACCTGTAAGCAGGTCAGATTCTCCTTTAAAAAAGTAGAGAAAGTTGGCACATAAAAACCAACTCTTCTTCTACATATAATAATCATAACTTTTATCATGTCACTCTGTCACTGCACTTTGTGAGGTAGGTGGGGCTGAGAGAGTTCTGAGAGAACTGTGATTAGCCCAAGGTCACCCAGCTGGCTCCCAGTTCTCCAGATTAGCGTCCGCTGCTCATGTGAATCCAACCCGGTTTTCCAGATTATACCACTGCTCTTAACCACTACACCATGCTGGCTCTCACCACATGTGGAGGCAGGCAATGGCAAACCACCCCTGAACATCTCTTGCCTTGAAAATCTGATGGGGGTCACCATGAATCAGCTGTGACTTGACGGCACTTTCCACCACCAATAACACTGAAATCAAAGGGTCTTACTGCTCCCTAACACAACAGTCCATCACAATTCATCTTTGCAGATTCTCAGCTACGATTCCGCTATAACAAGGAAAGCAGGGCTTGGATCTTCCAACGGTTTCCACTGATGGAAGGGATTTCCATCAGCATAGCCTGACTTCACCTTCATCCTCCCACTACAACCCAAAATGTCCCCCAAGCGGGAGGCCGCAAGAATAACATGAAGGGCAGCTGGAGCTTGGCTGCAAATCGGCAAAAATCCCCCTTCTGTTCACAGACATCCTTCGGTTGATCTAAGTCTCCACTTTGTCATGTGAATGAGCTTGGGGAAAACCTATGCTCGTGCATTCACCTCAATGTCCTAGTTCGTAGGGAAGGAAGGAAACCAGTTTGTGGTTCAGATGCTCTGGCCTGAGCAGCTGGGAGAGAGACAGAGGAGGAGCTTAGAGACAGCTGTAGCTGGCTGAAGGTAATTGCTGTGCTGTTGATTGCTGAGGGGGGGGGGCTGAGAGTATTTAAACAGGCTCGGCTTGCCAGAGGCGCAAGCCCTGGGGCTCTTAGCCTAGGGGTCTGGCCTGGGGGCAGCTGTGAATTTTCTTTGTTGTGCAGAGGGTTAGACTAGATGACCCTTGAAGTCCCTTCCAGCTCTATGTTTCTAACCATGCCTCTTCTAAGTTTGCCAAATGGCACAGATCCACAGAACCTGTTTTTTTAAAAAAAAAAAAATCTAAGCATGGATTGCCTCACTAATGAAACCGAGTTCTGAAACACAAATTGTGAACACATATTCACCATGTTTCCCCCAAAAATGCAGAATGGAGGGACCTGTTAGTGAGGAAATGTTTTCAAAAACTCTGCACATACAAACTGTAACCCTTAAGAGCTATTTTAGGTACGTTCAAAGGTTTGACAAAATAATAGCATTTTATTTTATTTTTTTCTTTTAACAGGCATGTGACAAGATTATTTTTGAAAGTCTCATGGGTCTCAAGAGAAGTCTGCCATGTGCCGTGAACTCTGCTTTCCAAGAAACACAATCTCAAAGCACATGTGGCATGCCAACCTTGTATGAAACTTTGGATGATCGCCACAGTTTCTTCCATGTGACTATGAAGCGTGCCCTGCTAGTCCAATCCAGAACTCTTAGGGGGAGAATCTTCTAATGAGCACACTTTTCACATTCATTGCCATGAAAGAGGCTACTGCACATGGATGCAACTGCTCATGACGCTGGGCTGAACCCCAAGAGTGGAAGCTCCGTATGTGCAACCGAGTGTCTATGTGTGCGTTGGCTCTGGACACAGGCCAGTGAGGTTTAGGACTGGCATGTTAAGAGATTGCAATAGTCATCTTTAATGCAACACGCACACACAAGAGCTAACCAGGCCTTTAGAACTAGGAGGAGGAAGAGGAAGAGAGGAGGAGGAGAAGGAGAAAAAGAGTTGGTTTTTATACTTTGATTTTCTCCACCTTTAAGGAGTCTCAAACCGGCTTACAATCGCCTTCCCCTCCCCACAACAGACACCTTGTGAGGTAGGTGGGGCTGAGAGAGCTCTAAGAGAACTGTGACTGGCCCAAGGTCACCCAGCAGTTTTCATGTGTAGGACTAGGGAATCAAACCCAGTTCTCCAGATTAGAGTCCACCACTCTTAACCACTACACCACGCTGTGATGCAACAGGATTAAGCGCTCACCTTCACAGATTCTCTTTCCCAACAAAAAACTATGTGAATGAGAGTTGGGGGGGACGGGACCTTAGATTCCTGCCTTCCCCTTCGCCTCCTGGTTCGCAGGAAAGAGAGCAACCCACAGTTTAGAAAAGCGAATAAAAGGGAACAAGGGACCACGTGAGCCTAATGGTTCCACAGGCTCCTTTACATTGAGAGCCATAGAGAGCCAATGTGTATAGTGGTCAGGTTGTCATACTGAGACCTGGGAGAACCAGGTTCAAGTCCCCACTCTGCAATGGAAGCTTGCTGGGTGACCTCGGGCCTGTCACCCACTCTCAGCCTAACCTACCTCACATGGTTGTTGTTGTTGGGATAAAAAGGGAGGAGAAGAAAATTAGGTAAGCTGCCTTGGGTCCCCAATGGGGAGAAAGGTGGGGTATAAATGAAGTAAATAACTAAAGTAACGACAAACTGTGGTTTCTTGTTAATGTCTGATCCATACCTCAGTGTCAGTGACCATTACCTTTACACAAGAGGTCATAGAGGCCAAGGCCTTCGTAAGAACGTCAGAAGAGCCCTGCTGGATCAGACCAGGGGTCCATCTAGTCCAGCATCCTGCCTCACCCAGCGGCCAACCAGTTCCTCAGGAGGCCAACAACAGGGCACAGATGCTGAGGCCTTCCCTTGCTTTTGTCTCCTTGCACTGGGATTCAGAAGCTTACTGTCTCTGAATGTGGTGACCCTTTACTCACCGTGGCTTAGAGCCACTGATAGACCCTGTCTTCCATGAATTTCTATATCCATTATAAAAGGCGGCCATTGCTCCTTCTTGCAGGCAGCTACTCAGTAGTGTGAAAGTCCTCTATTTACTGCTCAGATGTGGGTTTACAACTGCAGCTGGTTCCTCTCCATGCAGAAACTAAAGGGCAGAAGGCAACATTTGTTGAAAACTCCACCAGCTTCACCCCTCGTTCAGGCCAAGTGAAGCTATCTGATCCAAAACAACAGGCACACATTCCTTGTCATAACATCCCAGGAGTAGCCAGGACAGGGAATGGCCGTCTCCTAAAACCAGCTGAGGAGGATACAGCAGAGGTCTGAGTTAGCCACCATAAATACTTCTGACCATGAAAGCACCAGAGCTGGAGGTGCCAAGCCCCTGGGTTTGCACCATGCTCCTACCTGCTCACAAATTCTGGCACACAGGGAAACAGTAAGACTGACATACGGCAGACACGAAATGCATTGTTGAATGAAGTTACAGCTGTAATGTATAGAACTAAGCCAAAGCATCACATAAAGTGGTCCTGGTCATTCATGTAAAGACATTAAGGGCAGAGGATAATCCATCCTGATTATGCATTTTATTCTCTTGGAATTTTTTTCCTTTAACCTTTATGAAAGTTTACAAGGGGTTTAGAAAAATTTAATACAGAAAATACTAAATTCGACACGAAAATAAAGCATTAAACTCCCTCATATCCTACCAACATTTCCTTCATTTATCAGTTTCTGGGCTGATTGTTCTAATAGTTCACTGCCAAATTTAAGTTTCCAGATTGTAAGATTTACTTCATTCTGACACAGGCGACTCTGCAAGTATCACAACATCTAAAAAAGTTGGGAACAAAAACTTTTCACTGTTCAGCGCATGATTCATCTAACAGCTTCAAAAGATTCTGCTTCCTGAAAGTAACAGCGCATGGCATCCCTTCTGTTTATCACCAATCAAACCCAAATGGTTATTCCCTCCACATCGCATCCCTTGAACACATTCACAGCCACAGATTGGCAAAAGGCATTCAAACTCCAAACATACACCCTACCTTAGAGGCCATGAGGCAATGTTTTAAGAAATGATCACAGTCACGTTTCCAGAAAAACCAGACAATTATTTAATTTGTGTTGCCCCAGAAGGTCGGATCAGAACCAACGGGTTGAAATTAAATCAAAAGAGTTTCCATCTAGACATTAGGAAGAATTTTCTAACAGAGCTTAGAAACAGGCTTCCTAGGGAGGTGGTGTGAGCTCTCCTTCCCTGGAGGTTTTTAAGCAGAGGCTAGATGGCCACCTGTCAGCAATGCTGATTCTATGACCTTAGGCAGATCATGAGAGGGAAGGCACCTTGGCCATCTTGTGGGCATGGAGTAGGGGTCATTGGGGGTGGGGGGGAGGTAGTTGTGAATTTCCTGCATTGTGCAGGGGGTTGGACTAGATGACCCTGGTGGTCCCTTCCAATTCTTATGATTCTATGAAATGACTTAGGGGGGAGACAGGAGTCCTTCTCCCCCCTCCTGTAGCACAATTCTGACCCCATGAGCCACCCCCCTTTAAAACAAGCTGTTCCCTATAGCTGCTATGGGGCTGCAGGGAACCCGAGTTGGGTCCCTGGAGCCCAGCTTGGACACAACTCTTTAAAAACAGTAACGTGGAGTTTGGCCATGAGAGATATGGAAAAATAAAATATGGAAATTTAAGGGTCTCTATGTAGAAAATTAGTTTCTAGACTAAATTCTTCTGGATAGCGTACTTTCTTCAATATCGAGAAATTGTTTTGTATCCTACCAGAAGAATGTTAATGAACACTGCCTGAGTTACTGTGGAGAAACTCTCCAGTAATTAGAACATAAGTTGGTAAAATGTTAACCTGGATGAAATGTGCACTTTCTTCTTGTTTCACCCCTTAGAGACTTTCAGCTTGAACCAGACAGACACGAATGTTAAAAGGGATTACTCTGATTCTGTTCATGGTAAATGAGGAGGCGATGGCCTGCAAAGAAATAAGTTTGCTCTTGTTTTAATTTGAACGAGGGTGGACGTGATTTTGGAAAGAGGTGGTGTGGCTGTGATCTGGCATCTGGAAGACAGAGCAGTTCTTAAAGGTATTATGTGTTGTAACCAGGGGAGATTTGGAGCAGCAGGTCTTACGAGGGATTTGTTAAGTTGGTGGTTTTCAAAAGAACAGCAGACGGGGAGATTTTGCAGCTCCACATCCTTAAGTATGTGGGTGGGGCATGCGGTGAAAATGGACAGATGGAATGCAGAGGACCTTAGTTGCTCTTGGAGAAGCGGCCAGAGTGGATTGAAGGAGGCGGGCCGAGTGAGGGGACCGCATGGGGCACACAAACTCTTAACAAAATTGGCCCGAACTTTGAAAGCTTCAGATCATAGAATCATAGAGTTGGAAGGAACCACCAGGGTCATCTAGTCCAACCTCCTGCACAATTCACAACTACCTCCCCCCACACACACACCTCTAGTGACCCCTACTCCATGCCCAGATGGCCAAGGTGCCCTCCCTCTCATGATCCGCCTAAGGTCATAGAATCAGCCTTGCTGACAGATGGCCATCTAGCCTCTGCTTAAAATCCTCCAGGGAAGGAGAGCTTACCACCTCCCGAGGAAGCCTGTTCCACTGAGGAACCGCTCTAACTGTTAGAAAATTCTTCCTAATGTCTAGACGGAAACTCTTTGGATTTAATTTCAGCCTGTTGGTTCTGGTCCGACCTTCTGGGGCAACAGAAAACAACTCAGCACCCTCCTCAATATGACACCCCTTCAAGTACTTGAAGATGGTTATCATATCACAGTCTTCTCCTCTTCAGGCTAAACATACCCAACTCCTTCAACCTTTTCTCATAGGACTTGGTCTCCAGACCCCTCACCATCTTTGTTGCCCTCCACTGGACATGCTCCATCTTGTCTACATCTTTATTAAATTGTGGTGCCCAAAACTGAACACAGTACTCTAGGTGAGGTCTAACCAGAGCAGAGTAAAGCGATACCATCACGTCGCATGATCTGGACACTATACTTCTGTTAATACAGCCCCCATGTGAAAACTGCACACTGGGGGGGGGCATTATTTCCTTGATTTTGCTGCTCCACCCAACTCTTTAAAAATTGTAATGTGCAGTTTGGCCCTCGGACGGCAAAAACTCAGGTCCATTTGCTAAGATGGAATCGGGCGCAGCAGTTTGCAGTTCTCTCTCTCCCTTTAGCATTAGATGTAGTTGCACATTATACACACACAGAGTGAAAACTTTGTTATTCATCAGCGCTCATGGGGGGAATGGGGATTGCTGGTTAATCAAGTTTATGGTTCTGCCCTGCCCCAAACACAACAACCAAATCCCTCCCCGTTGGGAATGCCTTGGTGGCAGGCTTCATGGCTGGCCCCCGAACTTTTCACTGTGTGTGTGTATCATTCCCAAAAGACTTACACACACACACCCCTTTCTGGGGAACAAGTCTGCTGAATGGGGAGATTTCATATACAAAAAAACAGCCCTGGCCCTTTCATTAGTTATTTTACCCTCACGGTGAAGGAGAAAGACCCATGAAAGTCTAAGACTCATGCCTCCGCCAACTGTGACTGATTTACCTGACAATATTTCTGGGCCCCAAGGTTGCTTATAATTTACATTCTCTGCCACAGAACTTTGTACCACAGATGTGTTAGAACTGCTTTGGATTTTTAGTGATTGCGAGGGGTGGGGGGGTCCCTAAACGTTGAAATGTTATGATTTATGTTCTCCAGAACCGATCACTAATGTTTAATGTTTATGCCCCAGCTCGAGCGGAAGCCCTGTGTCTCCTTTTGACAAACGTCACCAGAACTGCCAACATCCTTTTAGAAGGGGAACCAAGAGACAGCCGAAGGGCACCGCACTAGAATTCCTGAGATATCATACTGAAATTAAACACACTGAAATGATGGTTGTCATATTAACATTTCCTTTTTCCTACAGATACATTTATCATCATGTAAAATCACTTACGTTAAAAGCAAGCGCGCTAATTTGCTGCCCATACACATTGGCGCCGGAACAATAAAATCAAAGACTTGCAACGTTTTTGCCTACAACTAACTGAATTGATGGCGGACTGCCTTAGTTTCCTTTTAGCTTTCAGAACTGCCTTTGCGGACAGCTATGGACTGATCCAGCATCTCCTCACGTGCAAACTTTACCCGAATAACTACGCAATTTAGAAATCCTAAAATGTGCACGGTATTCCGAGTGCCCTCAGCTCCTACTCTACACTACTTGTTTGCAGGTCTGTAATAGCCATTGTGTGCGTGTGTTAAGTGTCGGCAAGTCACTTCCGACTCATGGTGACCCTATGAATCAATGTCCTCCAAAATGTCCTATCTTTAACAGCCTTGCTCGGGTCTTGCAAACTGAGGGCCGTGGCTTCCTTTATTGAGTCAATCCATCTCCTGTTGGGTCTTCCTCTTCTCCTGCTGCCTTCCACTTTTCCTAGCATGATTGTCTTTTCCAATGAGTCTTGTCTTCTCAGTAATAGCCATTAGGGATGGAAATTCAAGCCCCCTCTGATTAGGGTTGCCAACCTAATCAGGTACAAGCTGGAGATCTCCTGCTATTACAACTGATCCCCAGCCGATAGAGATCAGTTCCCCTGGAGAAAACGGCTGCTTTGGCAACTGGACTCTATGGCATTGGTCCCTCCCCTTCCCAAACCCTACCCTCCTCAAACTCCACCCCCAATATCTCCAGGTATTTCTTCAACCTAGAGCTGGCAATGGAGTTGCCAACTTCCAGGTACTAGCTGGAGATCTCCCGCTATTACAGCTGATCTCCAGCTGATAGAGATCAGTTCACCTGGAGAAAATGGCCGCTTTGGCAATTGGACTCTATAGCATTGAAGTCCCTGTCCTCCTCAGGCTCTGCCCCAAGAACCTCCTGCTGGTGGCGAACAGGGACCTGGCAACCCTATATCTGATCAGTGGGACAACAGCCCTGGGGCAAATTTGGAGGGAGAATGTTGTTTCTTTTAGAAGCCTGACTCCAGTTCCACAACCTCACAGCACCAAATGGGTGCTCTTCAATTTAAGTACCAAAGCTGAACAGTGCCTCTTGTTAAAAGGAAAGGGTGGGGGGGAAGAGAGATCTGGCAGGCATACAAGAAAGGCTGTTATCTAAGGATAGGCACTGATCCTGCCCATATTGCAATGAAATTCAGCACTATTAGGAGCCACAAGCGCAAGGGAACACACTGTCGCTGATATTACAGAGAACTGCTTGCCTGCCGTTGTTGTTGTGAAATCAGTCTGTCCTCAATAAAAAAAATTAAACTATTGTGTGTAGTACAGAGGAGAAGTAAAAAAAATGCTTTTCCTATTTCTTTTAGGTCTATTTTTCCTCCTCTTCCTCATCCCAAAGCATTTCATACACTGCAGACAGGAAAGACCAACAACAGTCACAGCTATTAAAATAATTAAAACATTTCAATCAGCAAAAGAAAGAAAAAAAGGGGGGATAATTCATAGATCAAGCACACAATACCAGTATCAAGATAATGGAACCTACTATAAAACCCTTATTAACCATTCCCAACTGTGCCACTTTCTGGAGCCTGAGTATCACCTTTCGCTCTCATAAAAAGGAGTTTTATATTCAATACAGTTAAAGCAAAGTGCCTATTAATAATCCGAACAACAGGCTTAAGTGTCTAATCCTCAGAACCTTCCAAACGGAGGGCAATGTTCATTTCGTTCAAGAGCTGGAACCCTGCAGCACGCGCACCATTAACCCCCACATCTAAAACCAGGGGCCGTTCCCGACAACGGCTGGCCGCAGCCCAAGAAAACACACACCGTAATACAAGTTTGTACTCAAGAACGGCCAAGGCAGCGAGCAACTTAACACCCTTATTGCTCAGGCGGTTTCAAAGCCAAGTGATAAGCCACGCTGATGCAAATTGCCATTTTGCTTGTCTCTAAACTAGGTGTTTGTGCTGGTTCTTATAAGGGAACAGGCCCTTTGCTTCCAAGGTAGGGTCCCTAGAGCAGAAAGGACCCCAAAGGGACAAAGCCATTAACGTCTTGCCACCTCAAAATTCACACACAGTAGGAAGCCCCTCATTTCACTAGAAAGTTTCATTTTTTTTCCATTCCTTTCTGCAACCACTGGAACATTTTTGCAGCTACAGAAACAAAAGAATAGACCCCAAAACCTCTCTTGTTAGATCCCTCTTTTTGTTTTCACTTTTCGTCAACCATTACCGAGTATAATGGGGACTTAGAAAGCCTTCTGCAAGAGTACATACAATTCACTTTTTTTCTTCCAAGAAAGAAAGAAAAATCAAATACCAACACACATATATATACACACACACACACACACAAAAAGCCAGCTTTCATTCCCCACCCCACAGCTGCAGTGCTTTAACACCCCACAATCGCTTCAACATGAACCCTTTAAAAGCTCTACGGCCGGTTAGGAATACACTCACACTCTGTGTGCCGGAGACCTGACACAGGCACCTACATAAATCATAAATATTTTTTTCCGCTGGGTTCCCAAGCAATGAACAGAGTCTTTACATGTGAAGCAAACAAGGTTCTGGGTAAAAGCACAGCCCGGCTGTGTTTTTTGTGTGGACCTCCACAAACTGCTTTTATTACTCACTTCCGGGAAAGAGGAATGTCCTCTACATACTGGGCATACTAATACTAAACAAAACAAAAATTGTTATGTACAACGTCACTCCGGTCATCTTCGGAGGCCCTGATTCAGTTTCCCCCACCATCTAGGGTTGCCAGCCTCCAGGTTCCAGCTGGAGATCTCCTGCTATTACAACTGATCTCCAGGCAACAGAGATCAGTTCCCCGGGGGGAAATGGCTGCTTTGGTAATTGGACTCTATGGCATTGAAGTCCCTCCCCTCTCCAAACTCCACCCTCCTCAAGCTCCGCCCCACAAATCTCCAGGTATTTCCCAACCCGGAGCTGGAAACCCTACCACCCTCTGAGGCTAGATGGGTGGCAACTCAAGAAAGGCCTGTCTTGGTCGTGGTACCAAAACATTGCAACTCCCTCCCCAGGGAGATCCCTCTGTCTCCCTCTATCAGTGTCTTCTGCCAGCAGGCAAAGATTTTTTTTGTTTCATTTGGCATACTCCCAATAACCATTACCAGCCCTCCTCTCTGGTTCTGGTGTTGCATGTTTATGTGCTTTCATCAAATGATTTTAAAATTTTAAATGTTGCTTTTAATTATTTTAATGTTTATATGTGTGCCACCTTGAGAACCCTGAACAGGTGGAAAGGCGGCAGTAACATGTTTTAAATAAATAAAAATATCGGCAGTATATTTATCTATTTATCTAGAGAGCCAGTGTGGTGTAGTGGTTAAGAGCAGCGGAAATATTAACCAGGGCCAACCCTGCTTAACATCTGAGATTTGATGAGATTGGGCTAGCCTGGGCCATCTAGGTCAGGGCATTCAGAGAATACATGCCACCCCTTATTTTTATATTAATAATAATGGCAGAGGCTGATGTTTCTCCAATATGGAGTATCTAACATAGGGTTTCCAGGTCCCTCTTCACCACTGGTGGGAGGTTTTTGGGGCAGAGCCTAAGGAGGGCGGGGTTTGGGGAGGGGAGGGACTTTAGTGCCATAGAGTCCAATTGCCAAAGCAGCCATTTTCTCCAGGGGAATTGATCTCTATCGGCTGGAGATCAGTTGTAATAGCAGGAGATCTCCAGCTAGTACCTGGAGGTTGGCAGACCTAATCTAACATGAAGGCCAGCGTGGTGTAGTGGTTGAGAGCGGTGGACTCTAATCTGGAGAACCGGGTTCGATTCCCCACTCCTCCACATGAAGCCTGCTGGGTGACCTTGGGCCAGTCACAGTTCTCTCAGAACTCTCTCAGCTCACGCGTAGGCGGGCCATGGGAAACCACCTCTGAACATCTCTCGCCTTGAAAACCCTATAAGAGTCACCATAACGCTGATCATCAGCTGCATTTAGCTGTACGCAGAGTATAAGTTCCAGCTAGGATCGCCACCCACATATACAGTCCTTTAGGAGAAGTTTAAATGAGACCAGCTTTACCACTTCAGGTATTCTGCAACTGACTTCTCTGAAAAACACAACAGCATGTCTAGAAGGGGGGGGGAGGTGACAACTCTAGTTCCAGCCACAGCATCCACACAAATACACACATGTGCACACGCCAGGGCATAACTAGAGGGTTTTTTTTTGGGGGGGGGTTGCCACTGCACCCAATTCCTCATTTAGGATGCTCCGAGACCAGCTGGGCACCCTGAATGCAATGCCAAGGCTACGTGCAGCTTTTACTCTGTTCCCAAATTACCCAGTCAGCACTATTCGCAAAGCTTGAGAGGCAGGCAGGGAAATAAGTCCCGTACTCAAGTCAGGCCGAAACAGAGTATTGGCAACTATAGAAAGCAAAGGTATACATTATTTATCAGCACCACTCTCCCTTCATTACGTGCCGAGCTCAACGGGGAAAGACCAATTAGGATACTGTCCTACTTCCAGGCCACGGCTATCGCGAAACACACCCCTACGTTGGAAAAAAGCAGGCCTAAGATTATTATGATTAACAAACATATAGGCTGAGGTTTGCTCGCGCAATCGCTGAGGAGAACGGCAACTATTTCTTGAGAGACTGCGTCCGTTCTTGGAGGCGTGCTTTGCCACGTTCACGGAAACTGGAGACACACTCGGGGGGCTGTAAGAAGCTGCTGTGCTATTTACTAGGCGGAGAAAAGCCGACTTTAAAAGCCTGATCACAGAGCTGGTGATCAATGCCGTTCATCTTGGGCTAGTTAATAACACATAGAGACATTGCATGTCGCTGAGGCCTGCCATTATGGTTGTGACTCATCACAATGTCTCTAATGCAGGGGTTGACAGAAGCAAAAGGGGGGGGGGAGAAAACCCTACCTATAAACAAAGCTGGGTACCCTAATCCTGGGTGGAAAAGAACTCAATTATATATAGAAATCTATTTATTTTAAGGCGCTAATGTCACTATTAAAAACAATTTAAAAATTACATTAAAAGAAAGCGAAGAAGAGGAAGAGGAGGAAGAGGAAGAAGGAGGAGGAGGAGTTGGTTTTTATATGCCAACTTTCTCTGCCACTTAAGGGAGAATCAAACTGGCTTACAATCACCTTCCTTTCCCCGCCTCACAACAGACACCCTGTGAGGTAGGTGGGGCTGAGAGACCTGTGATTAGCCCAAGGTCACTCAGCTGGCTTCATGTGTGGGAGCGGGGAAACAAATCCAGTTCACCCAATTAGCCTCCACCACTCATGTGGAGGAGCAGGGAATCAAACCCGGTTCTCCAGATCAGACTCTACCACTCCAAACCACCGCTCTTAACCACTACACCACACTGGCAACTAATACAGGTCGATAGACTGAAACTACAATCCAAATGTGTTTCAGCCCCCTGGCCTTCGTCAGTGGTCTAATAAAATCACTTATTATGCGCACCTCTACATAATGCAACAGGTATGACAATATTAAAACAGTATTATAACAACCCAGGTGGCTTGCTACTGGCAGGCAGTAACCTGCCCAGAGAACCTCACAGGGCTTGCTGGCCAAAATGCCAATTCTGAGCTCTCTCCCAATGGCAGGGGAAATAAAATAAAATTGCAAGGACTTCTCTTGAAGGTATGTGAAAGATGTGTTATTAGTTACTTAGTATGTTCTATAGGTTGAGCATCCCTTATCCGGACTGCTTGGGACCAGAAGTGGTCCGTATTTAGGATCTTTCCGTGTTTTGGAATGTTTTGGAATTTTTGCATATACATGAGATATTTGGGGGACGGGATCCAAATTCATTTATCTTTTATACATATATTATACTTTATACACTTCGCTGGAATGTAATTTTAAACAATATTTTTAATCATTTTGTGTACACTGAACCATCAACGGCACTTAGGGTTGCCAACCTCCAGGTACTAGCTGGAGATCTCCCACTATTACAACTGATCTCCAACCGATAGAGATCAGTTCCCCTGGAGAAAATGGCCACTTTGGCAATTGGACTCTATGGCATTGAAGTCCCTCCCCTCCCCAAACCCCGCCCTCCTTAGGCCCCGCCCCAAAAATCTCCAGGTATTTCCCAACCCAGAGCTGGCAACCCTAACGACACGGCTGGGGGCCAGTGACTAACGCCTGCATGCCGGCTCAAAAGGTCCGGTTTTCAGATCAGTCCAGATATCGGATGTCCGGATAAGGGATACTCAACCTGTACATGCTTTTAAGTAATAACAAGTAAATGTCAGTATCAAGTTCCACTGACATCAACTTGACATGCTTCATAGCAAACATATTTTTTAATCAAGGTATAGCATAGACACACAAGCCACGGGAGGTTAAGGTTTCCACATTGTCTCCCCCATGACGGCACAGCGGTTTTGAACCATACAAAAGATACTATTCAGTATAAGCTAATCACCCTGCTCTTTCCACCTTAGTCAGAGGAATTTCACTTAGGGATTGAAAGACTGCAGCTGTTCAGCGTCTGTAATCAATGACAATCCCTCCAAGCATACATACCAGCAGTGGTTAATATACATAGTAAAAAAAAAAAATACTGCTGGAAACAACTTCATTTCCTTCACTGCAGGCATGTAAATCAAAGGACTCTGGCACTTAGCACTTTGGGAATTTTAATTTAGCTCCCGCTAAAGAAAATGACACCAAGACATTTCCCCTACTTGTTGAAAGACTGCGAGGAAATAAACAAGTCGAGAGTGAAATGTCTTCTAGCCCCCTGCAAGATAAAGATCACCCTAGAATTTCAAGGAATATCATGGATTCCTCTGCGTCACTTTTATCTAGTCCTGTGCAAACTTGGAAGACGCTTTATTTTATTTTTCAAACAAACACACACGCTGATGGAAATGGGCCTTGCTTCCAAGCAGACACACTTTAGGTAACAACTTTCGGATCGCACCACAGTCATAACACACTTGGCTGTCTTAAATACTGTTCAAAGGATGCATTTCTCGCCTATGGTCAGAGTAATTCACCAAAAACACACTATATATCCATGCTTCAGTCTAAGGTCTTGAACAATTCAAGGTGCTGGTTTTAACCAATAAAGTCCTCAGGGGCTTGGTCCCAACGTATGTGAGACTACCTCCACCGAAAGTTGCCAACCTCCAGGTAGTAGCTGGAGATCTCCTGCTATTACAACTGATCTCCAGCCGATAGAGATCAGTTCACCTGGAGAAAATGGCCGCTTTGACAACTGGATTCTATGGCACTGAAGTCCCTCCCCTCCCCAAACCCCGCCCTCCTCAGGCTCTACCCCAAAAATCTCCCACCAGTGGCGAAGAGGGACCTGGCAACCCTAGATCCACACCTACAGCCCAGGGAGAGGAGTCACCTCTAGGTCGTACAGTCTATACATGGCAAGGTATGCTTAGTGTCTGCTTTCCTATGATGAAAAACTTAAACCGGGGGACCCCGACGCGGTGCCCGAGGGTACCATGGCACCCGCTGACACCTTTTCTGGTGCCCACCAGGTGCTTTTAGGAAGTAGGTGGGGCCAGGCAGGGCGTTTGCCCCGCAAGGTTTCTGATTGGCTGTGCAGATGTTTTAAAAAGTTGCTCTGGCAGCAGCTGCCACCGCAGCACCAGGTTCTACACCTGGTGTGACCGAAGTTAAGCCATAGCAATCATTTTGTGGCTGGCTCCGCCTCCTATGGCAGCCATTTTGCTGCTGTGCCCACCATCCTGTGTCAGAATTCCAAATGTACCTGCAGGCTCAAAATGTTTGGGGGCCCCTGACCTGAGCATTGTACAATAGGAATGGAGGCTGTTTTAATTCAAATGTGATTAGTGGAGGGGGGGAATGTCTGTGTTTTTTGGGTGCAAGGAGACGGGTATTTTAATTGTAGCTATATATGTTACATATGAGTGGGAGGGTTGTTTTAGTTTTTTAGAAAGTGGTTTGGTCTCCATGTCAGTTTAAAAAAA
This sequence comes from Euleptes europaea, assembly GCF_029931775.1. NCBI lineage: Eukaryota > Metazoa > Chordata > Lepidosauria > Squamata > Sphaerodactylidae > Euleptes > Euleptes europaea. The sequence continues at coordinate 5,491,104 of NC_079321.1, forward strand.
AAAATTACAAAAAACAACGTGGCATCCATTTCAAACCTAAGGATCTTTCAGTCTAGCCTACTACATTCACACTGGTGATCCTACTCAGTAAGACATTAAAATGTAGAATAATAATAAATGTAGAATTTTTCCTCTCTCTCTCTCTCTCTCTCTCTCTGTTGCAGTACAATTCTAGGAAATAAAACTCTGTCTTTAAATTACATCATTATACTATAGAATTAAGGCTGATTTTTACAGCTACTGTTAAACGCTATGTTAATTTTGAAAGCCCTGGGTGAGCAAAATTACAGATAAAAGACGTCTAGAAATATCTAACACCCCAGTTCTAAAGGTTTGGGCTTATGCATCTGCCTTCGTAACTTTCTGAGATATTAGGGTAATGGCACGTCTAGTGGCAACAAGCCCTAGAGGCAACGTGTCAATACATTGAACTTTCCCAGTTTCATTACACTGGTCCACTGAACACTCTAGCAATACAAAAAACTCCAATCTCATCCAGGAAAACACACACACACACACACAAAACAGCATATCGCTCAAAGGAACTTCAGAGTTAGAAGAAAACACCGCACCAAAACACAGTACATTATTAAAACAATTGCAACATATCTAATATATCTCGCCAATGTCAATTGCAGAAATTCAGATGCTACTTTGCAGCATTTGGAAAAACAGCTCTACGTAAATAAAGTATTATAGTGTGGTTCTAAGGGTTTATCCCAAAATTCAACTTCATTCCATCCTTGGAGACTTCTGAAAATGTGGCGATATGTCATATGTAATATTTCATTGCAGTCTTGATACAAAGGTAGAGTGTACAGAAGAATACTTGATTTTCTGTGTTCGCCCCTAAAAGTCAATTCACAGCTGGATTCCTAAACAACTAATGGAGAATAATTCCACTGAAAGGGACAAGATGGACTTCCAAATATCTATCTCCAGGACCAAGGTTAACTGACCTATAACCCAGTTAAAGGGGAAGAACTTTGATTTATGTCAATTTATGTCAAAATCAGCAGGGCTTATTACCAAGTACTAAAATTTAGAATTAACTTGCTAGATTACGTGTTTGAAAACAGAATGCAAAAAGGAACACAAACAGGCATTTCAGCACATTTTTACCCATTTGCTGAGTTCTTTGGGATTTACTCTTAAGTAAGTATGTTCAGCATTGACGTCCTCTTTAGGATAATACGAAAAGGATGCAATAATGAATCACTTTCTGGATCTTGACTTCGTAAACTTATCTCTCCACAACCAAAATAAATAAAGTAACCCCCCTCCCCAAACAACCAACAAACAAGACTTGACATGTTGAGTCTAAAGAAGCTGATACAGATCTAACATGTCAAGAATTCACACACTGCCCAGTAACAGATGCCAGATCCTAAGTAGACATGATAGATTGTAATGAGATTTTCCAGTGATCTCAACTAAATTAAGAAAAGCAGCCAGAATGCATTGCAAGAGTTTGAGTTTCACCTACATTTTCTGCATTACCCTATTTCCTCCAAAACAGAAGGGCATACAAACACCACAACTCAAACCTAAGGCCTATACATCAGCTCTAACAAGATCAGGAGAAGCACAAGGAGATAAGCATGGGCAGATACATGCAAAATGTAGGCATGTTATTACAAGCCCGAATTACTGCCATTAAAATATTCTTCTGAATATAACGGAAATATTCCCACTGATCTGAAGGAGTTTTGTAACATTTGCTAATACATTAAGATAACTATGGGAGCCATAGAAATGGGAAAGACACTCAGTGCATGGATCCAATTTATGAAAATTTTCTCCCTGTGCATGTTTTAAGCAGAGGCAGGCCATTAGAAGTAGTAAAATCCTAAGGAATTGCCTCGCTTTCTGCCATCTGTAAATATATGTGTAAATTAGCAAACCTCACAAAGGACAGGCATTAATTTTACTCAGCTGGGAGCAGACAGGCAACATAAATAAATATAAAGAAAATTAATTTTAGTTACTATGCTACTGGGCAAAAAATATCAATGTAACAGACATTTTTAGTGATTTTCACCTTAAAACAAAGAGTACCATGTTCAACTAAGAGTAAACTTTTTAAAAATACTTATACAGACCATTAGCACCAAGCGGTTTTATTAACCATACAGTAATGACCTATAAATCCCACTAACTCTACTGGCAGTTGCATATACACATTGTCAAGGTTAAGTTCTAAACAGTCCGTTTAACAATAATAAAAGTTGCTTTTGCAGTCTGCACTATAGTTTTCACTGACTCCAGTAACTGTAATAAAACTAACACTGGATACGTACACAATCGCACTGCAAAAAATATATACACAAGGCTGAATTTAAAGTGGAGAATGCAGCACCCTTTCTTAAAGACATTCACATGGAAGTCAGGTCCACCTAATACGTTTCAGCAAAGTAACATCTGACTCAAGTCATTACTTTTTATTGGGAAGTAGGTTCCACTTTTTTTCAAAGGGACTTGCATATTTGGGAGTAGGTTCAGTATTACACCTTACAGACAGCAGTCAGAACTCCGCATCATAATTTTTTTAAGACCTCAAAACTAAAATGATGCTCTATTCTAAAAGAGAGAGCAAGAAAACTGCGGAAGACAGTAAAATATATCTAGCAACACACTGGTAGGCTTGAACCCTTACTGTTTATAATATGTCTGTGCATTTTGTTTTTTTTAAAAAAAGCTTGCTAGCAAAGAATTCCAAAAATGGACGTGCAACTAATGCACGTGCAACAAAGTTTTCATATCCTCCCAATCATGCGTGCTCACACAACTGGACATCAATAAACTTCCACAAGTTAATTTCAGGACCCCAGTCCTCTGGGGTAGCTCATCAGAACTTACTACAAGTACAATAACAGAAAACCAGTCTTACTTTACAGGAGATTTCAAAGTGACAAAGTACTACTGTGTTGTAAGCGTTCGAAGATTGTCCCACAGATTCCCCTAACATGCCAATAAAAGTTTTACATGGGAAGAGCAAAACAAGTGTAGCAATCCTACTGAAAAGTTATGCCACAGCAACATTTTACCCCCACATTTCTGTTTCACAACAAGCCCTAGTATTTGTTATAATATTTTATTCCAGCCTTGTACTCTCTCCCAGAGTGCTTTGCCTGTTTCACACTGACGCAGGCCTAATTATTACCTGAAAATGAATACACATAAAAGCCTAAATATTACTATTATGCTTAAGTGTAAGAACCTCCTCACTTTTCAGTAGCAATATCAGGCTTGCACTAAATCTATGTTTAACGTCTATCCCAGTTTCACATATAAGAACAGATACGGCACAGGAATGGGAGCTTTGCATTCCATCGCACAAATATTAACACGGGGTCCCAGTTCTGAAGTATAACCCATATTGCTGCTGAACATATCCCATCATCTGCACATGGAGCGGCAATTTGTTAGGATCCAACACTAACTTGCTCCTTTACAGTGGAGAAACAGTAAGATCGAGCTGTTCGAACTATATTCAGCATTTGAAACACTCATACAGTGCACTCCTAAAGAAAGTTACTCCAGTCTAATCCCATTCATTTCAGTGGGCTTAGACTGGAGTAACTCTCCTTAGGAATGCACTGCTAGTAACACAACACTTACAGTACAATCTTATGCAGAGTTACTCCAGTCTAAGCCCACTGAAATTAATGGGCTTAGACTGGAGTAACTCTCTTTAGGATTGTACTGTTAGAATCCTGACCCTAAGCTTTTTTACTTGGCAGTTCTGCTAACTTCAAGCCCTATCCGCAACCCACTTAACTGAAACGCTTTGGCTAACATCCCCACGAAAGGCACGTTTACCCAGAAATCCAACCAATTTCAACTAAAACTCGCTTTCAAATAAGTGCACTTAGGAGAGCAGCCTACAGCTGCCTTGACGTTCATGCCTTAATCCGAAACACACCATTCGAGCATATGTTGCGCTTACTTCAACGGGACGCGCATCCAACACAATGTGTTTACGATCTGGGTATAAGACTCTCATTTGTTTTTCCCAGTAATCTGCCACCTGAAAGAAAATTAAGTACTGTTCATCAGAGGGGGGATGCTTTGTACAGATGCTCCAGATCTGTTTCCCCTGCTTTTGGAAGCAACTCATTTCGACTGAAAGGAAAGGGTTGTTTTATTGTAACAACGTCAGATACTAAAGCCCATCTAAGGCCATTCTAACATATCAAAGTTGCAAGTCTTTAAGACTGTAACAAAAAATTACTCGGGCTATAGTATCAGTTTACTATCCCTTCAACAATTTCTCTGACAGTGGAATCAAATAATGTTGAATTATAGACCCCCTTAACAGGAAGTCTTATTTCATGTTCTTTTAAAAAAAATAAAAATATTGTTTTCCCGTCTAGCCCATATAGGAATTTGGCTGTTTGCCAATCTCCATTTATGTTTCTGTATACATAATTGGCTTGCATATAAAGATTAAATGATTATTCTGTCAAATCTTACTATTTTATATTTGTTAGAGTTTATTTTACGTAAGAAAAATACCATTACCCCAATAAACTGTATACATGCTAACATACTTTATTTGGATTTGCACTAGTAATATTTTTTATACTGCATTTTCTTTAAAAGGATGGTCTATAAAAGCTACCTGCATACAAATTATTGAAAGGTGTCATAATCTTTTACAGTTCGCTCCATGGCACCTGAGAGCTGAGATGAAGTAACTTTACAGCAAAGAGTCCCATGGTAGCGGTTGAATATATCTGGAATACCTAAGAAACTGATATGCTATTCTGTGATTTACAGACATGCTTTGTTATTTTTAGTATGGAGTTGCATAGCATTACATAAATTTCCCCACCAACAACAAGTGCCAACTCCATTTTAAAGCCTCCACAAGTTATGACAACCGTTTAAAAAAAATACAGGTATTTGAAGAGTAATTAAAAGTATTTAATCTGGAAATTACGCAATTAGAAATATGATAAGCACGGGCATACAGAAATAAATTGCATGGAAATCCATGAACAGTATGTCTGCCTGATGTGTTTTGGCCCACAGTGTAAAACAATAACTCACTTGACGTACAGAGAGCCCTTTCTTACATTAATATATGTAATTTTGTTATTTAATTTTGTTATTTCATTTTTCCATTATATGAGACCTTACGTCCCTGAACAGTGCCACCATCGCTCAATCGCAGCTACACTCACCATGGAAGCTCGAGAAAAGCTCTAACGCCTCAAGAGGCTCTAATGCTTCAAGCCGACACATACTCAAATCAGAAATAAGCCCGGGGAACTCACAGGAACTTATTTTCCAAACGTGCTGAACTAAACTACCCAACTAACAGTTTTATGGCTGCATAAGATTTTGTGGACTATAATCTTTACGGTCCAGTTCTAAACATGGCACTGCATATAAAGTTGGAAACCCAAAGGCTGCAATCAGTACAATCCGATCCTTATAAAACTATCTCTGCCCAAGCAGGTGGATACTTCTCTACATCTACCTGCTAGTACGTTCCGACAGATCTCATGAATATATTTTTCTCACGATAGTGTAACCTAACCAGTCTACTAAAGGCCTCACAGCATGTTAGTCACAGCCAGTCCTCTGAAACCTTACATAACAGTAGGGTACAGGGTCACCTGGGTGAGGCAGATACCCTAATCCTAAACACAATTTCCTGCAAGTCAGAATGATCATTGAACTAAATTCTCACTTGGTAAAGGTCAGGCATCTGTGCCAAAAAAAGGGAGGGGATTACCATTTACTTTTGTAACAAATAAGAAATCCAGGAAGTGATAACATTCTCATAACCTGGCAGGATGTTACAGGTAACCCGTCTTTCAAGTTGTTACGGACACCTGATGGCGAGTTACCACTTGTTAAAATGGCTGTCTGGATTCACCCACCATGTCCCTTTTGTGTCAATGACATTTGCTTCCAAATAAGAGTACTTACACCTCTGTCTTTGGCATTTTTACTCAGAAAGAAAGTCCCACAGATTTAAAAGGAACGGGGTGGGGGGGTTGCTTATTAAACATGTTTAGGATCTGACTGTGCTATACAGCGTTAGGTTTGCAACACCAACCAGCCAGGTGCACCAATGTGTCTGTATGAAAAGGACAATTTAATAGAAACAGTAGTTGTTTGTTTGTTTAACGTCTATTTTTTAAAAAAACTTTTTATATACAGATATGTCAAAGACTTTACCTGCTTACAATTTCTCCACAATCTAATGCCTAAATCCTAAACATGCTGTAAAAGCCAATGTCACTGTTGCAAACAACCTTAGTTTAGATTCAAGGTGCTTTAATGCTAAAAACTTTGTAGGTTCTACTGAAAATCAAGAGACCTTAAACCTCTGGGTAGGTGTAATGCAGAAATGCCCATAATTTTGAAATTGATGACAAACCCCATTTTGAACACCAACAATAGAGGAAACATACAGTATGTAAAGCTTATGCTTAAAATTAGAGCGTAATCATATTAGAAGGCCTATTCTACTCATCTGGCACATCCACTGAATAAGTTGCCGCCTGTTATTTAAACACAAGTTCTCTCTCCTGACTAAAGCAAAACGTGGACTGGATTTAAACATAGAGCTTTTGCACCTCTAGCAGAGGCGCTTATTTGGGAGTAGAAAAGAGCAAGAGTCGAGTACAGCTAGATGTATCTGAAGAGGCGAGCTGTGACTCACGAAAGCTCCTTCCCTGTCAGAAATTTTGTTAGTCTTTAAGGTGCTACTGGACTCTTGCTCTTTTCTACTGCTAGTGTCAGACTAACACGGCTACCCTTTGTGGTATATTTGGGAGTAAGCCAATGGGACTTGCTTCTAAAATAAATTGATTCTGAGGAAGGGAAGCGTGGCATCGTAGTTCACAACTACATGGAATCAAAATGCAGTCATCTTTGCTTCTCAGATACAGAAAACAAGGTCCCAACCAACCAAGTTGAAGATGGACTGTTTTGCTCCATTGAACCCCAAAGTTAGACCACCCCGTTCTCTCTACAAGCAACAGCAGGTAAAAATGGTGGAAATAAAAATCCAGACCCATTCAATCACTACAAATTAACAAGCCCACCACCAAATCTAAACACCTCTCTTCCAGCTACACTCATTTCCAATTTATGTTTTTAAGATCACACTCTTAAACCCTCTTCCTTAGACATTAATTCTACTGGAACTATACAGACTCACTTCTCAGAAAACCTGTTTAACCCCTGGGAGCTGAACAAGCCAGAAACACCACTGCAAGCTCGGAAAGTGTCCTATTGACGATCATAAATGAAAACCTATCCATGTACATATGGCGGTCAAAGCGCTGAGATCAGAGCAAAAACGTTTTAATTGCAAAGTTTGGTTCTGTATTCTAGTCCTGGTATTCCAGCAGCGGCAAGCCTGCAGAGCGGGCTGGCATGCCTCATCCTCAAAAGCCTCTCATGCCCAGACATAGCAGTCCTTTCTGAAAGTTTGTCCTGCCTTTAGAGGGAATTTGGGAGCAAGCCTTCCCTACCAGATGCTCTTCTTTCCCCAGTTCTTTAGAAGAAATTTGGGGTCATGCCGTCCCTACTATTTCCCCTTCTTTTCCAAGTTCTTCAGAGGAAATCTGGGCTCAAGCCTTCCCCCTCCCCCCCCCCCCGTTCCTCTTCTCTTCCCAATTCTTTAGAGCAAATTTGGGGTCAAACTTTCCTTACTAGTTCCTCTTCTTTCCCCAATTCTTTAAAGGGGATTTGGGGTCAAGCCTTCCCCACTATTTCTTCTTCTCTTCCCAGTTCTTTACAGGAAATTTGGGATCAAGCTAGGGTTGCCAGGTCCCTCTTCACAACCGGGTGGGAGGTTTTTGGGGCGGAGCCAGAGGAGGGCGGGGTTTGCAGAGGGGAGGGGCTTCGGTGCCACAGAGTCCAATGGCCAAAGCGGCCATTTTATCCAGGTGAACTGACCTTCTATTGGCTGGAGATCAGTTATAATAGCAGGAGATTTCCCGCTACTACCTGGAGGTTAAGCAATCAAAAATCAACACCTCTGTACCTATACCTAAGGTTAGAAAATTAGTACAGAAATAGGATAACAATGCATAATAACAATAGTGTATTGAATAGGAGCCCCGTGGCGCAGAGTGTTAAGCTGTAGTGCTGCAGTCAAAAGCTCTGCTCATGACTTGAGTTCGATCCCTACGGAGTTGGTTTCAGGTAGCCGGCTCAAGGTCGACTCAGCCTTCCATCCTTCTGAGGTTGGTCAAATGAGTACCCAGCTTGCTGGGGGTAAAGGGAAGATGACTGGGGAAGGCACTGGCAAACCACCCCACAAACAAAGTCTGCCTTGGAAATGTCAGGATGTGACGTCACCTCATGGGTCAGGAATGACCCCGTGCTTGCACAGGGGACCTTAACCCTTTACCTTTACCTATTGAATATAACAACGTGCTACCAAGCACCTGGAGGTTGGCAACCCTATGTCAAGCCTTCCCCCCCTATTTCCTCTAATAAAGAATTTGGGGTCAAGCTCCCCACACACACACACCCAGTTCCTCTTCCCTCCCCAGTTCTTCAGAGGAAATTTGGGGTCGAGACATCCCTTCTCATCCCAATACTTTGCAGGAAATTTAAGGCCAAGCCTCCCCCGCCCCCAGTTCCTCTTCCTTCCCAATTCCCCTGGGGAAATCTGGTGCCGAGAGAGACACCCCTTCTCGTCCCTCTTCTCCCCACCCCAGTCCTTCAGAGGGGGGACCTGGGGGGCGTTTCCCCCTCCCGCCTTCTCGTTCCTTTCTGGCCTCCCTGACTCAGGCGCCAAAGCCGCAAGGCCGCTGAGGCCTAGTCGGGTCTCCTGAGGCCCTGTGCAGGCCACAGGCCTCGGGCCTACACCCCCCATGCCCCATTGTCTGCCTCAGATAGGCCGCTGCCGCTGGGGCCTGACTCCACCGCCGCCTGAGGGAGGGAGGCCTAGGGAAGCGGCAGGCAACCCCCGAGCGAGCACCAGTTCTTCTTATCCCCCTGCGGAGGACACTCGAGTCCTGCCTTCGCCGCCGAGCAGGCCTCAGGCTGCCTTTCCCTACGGGGCGGGAGGAAGGCCTAGGCAGGCCCTGGAGGCCTTTGTGCCTGGCGCTGACCCTCCAGGCGGCGGCCCCTCGGCCCACAACACGTCGCAGAAACGGGGCCGGCCAGGAAAGACTGCAGGCACGTCTGAAGAGGGTGAAACTCGTGTCTAGGGCTATGGAGAAATGGGGCCGGTTTTGACAGCGGCTCACGCAACGGGCAAGAAAATGGACGGTGCAGGAAGAGGGCAGCCAGCCCCTTGACACGTGGGTTGCAGGAGAAACAGGCGCTTTCCGGGCAGCCAGCCTCTTGACACGCGGGTTACCTGAGAAACTGGCACTTTTGATGCAAAGGAAGCGGGCACCGAGCCTCTTGACACGCGAGCTACACATAGGAAGTGGACACAACGCCCCTCGACACGCGAGTTACACGTAGGAAACGGGCACCGAGCCTCTCAACATGTGAATTACATGAGAAACTGGCACTTTTGATGCATTGGAAGAGAGCAGTCAGCCCTTCAACACGTGAGTTACACATAGGAAACGGGAACCAAGCCCCTCGACACGCGGTTTGCCCGTAGGAAACGGGCACCGAGCCCCTCGACACGCGAGTTACACGTACGAAACGGGCACTGAGCCTCTCAACATGCGAATTACATGAGAAACTGGCACTTTTGATGCATTGGAAGAGAGCAGTCAGCCCTTCAACACATGAGTTACACATAGGAAACGGGCACCAAGCCCCTCGACACGCGAGTTACCCGTAGGAAACGGGCACCGAGCCCCTCGACACGCGAGTTACACGTAGGAAACGGGCACCGAGCCCCTCGACATGCGAATTACATGAGAAACTGGCACTTTTGATGCATTGGAAGAGAGCAGTCAGCCCCTCAACATGTGAGTTACACATAGGAAACAGGCACCGAGCCCCTCAACACGTGAGTTACACATAGGAAACAGGCACCGAGCCCCTCGACACGCAAGTTGCACATAGGAAACGGGCACCGAGCCCCTCGACACGCGAGTTACACGTAGGAAATGGGCACCGAGCCTCTCAACATGCGAATTACATGAGAAACTGGCACTTTTGATGCATTGGAAGAGAGCAGTCAGCCCCTCGACATGCGAGTTACACATAGGAAACAGGCACCGAGCCCCTCAATACGTGAGTTACACATAGGAAACGGGCACCGAGCCCCTCGACACGCGAGTTACACGTAGGAAACGGGCACCGAGCCCCTCGACACGCGAGTTACACATAGGACACGAGCACTGAGCCTCTCAACATGCGAATTACATGAGAAACTGGCACTTTTGATGCATTGGAAGAGAGCAGTCAGCGCCTTGACATGCAAGTTACACATAGGAAACAGGCACCGAGCCCCTCAACACGTGAGTTACACATAGGAAACGGGCACCGAGCCCCTCGACACGCGAGTTACACGTAGGAAACGGGCACCGAGCCTCTCAACATGCGAGTTACATGAGAAACTGGCACTTTTGATGCATTGGAAGAGAGCAGCCAGCCCCTCGACATGTGTGTTACACATAGGAAACAGGCACCGAGCCCCTCAACACGTGAGTAACACATAGGAAACGGGCACCGAGCCCCTCGACACGCGTGTTACACATAGGAAATGGGCACCGAGCCCCTCGACACGTGAGTTACACATAGGAAACGGGCACCAAGCCTCTCAATATGCAAATTACATGAGAAACTGGCACTTTTGATGCATTGGAAGAGAGCAGTCAGCCCCTCGACATGCGAGTTACACATAGGAAACGGGCACCGAGCCCCTCGACACGCGAGTTGCACATAGGAAAAGGGCACCGAGCCCCTCGACACGCGAGTTACACATAGGAAACGGGCACCGAACCCCTCGACATGCGGGTTACACATAGGAAACGGGCACCGAGCCCCTCAACATGCGAATTACATGAGAAACTGGCACTTTTGATGCATTGGAAGAAAGCAGTCAGCCCCTCGACATGCGAGTTACACATAGGAAACAGGCACCGAGCCCCTCAACACGTGAGTTACACATAGGAAATGGGCACTGAGCCCCTTGACACCCAAGTTACACATAGGAAACAGGCAGCAAGCCTCTTGACACGCAAGTTACACATAGGAACTGGGCAACGAGCCTCTTAACACGCAAGTTACACATCGGAAATGGGCAACGAGCCTCTTGACACGCAAGTTACACATAGGAATTGGGCAACGAGCCTCTTAACACACAAGTTACACATAGGAAACGGGCTCCGAGCCCCTCGACATGCGAGTTTCATATAGGAAACGCAACGAGCCCCTTGTCACGCAAGTTACACATAGGAAACGGGCAACGAGCCTCTCAACATGCGAGTTACATGAGAAACTGGCACTTTTGATGCATTGGAAGAGAGCAGCCAGCCCCTCAACACGCAAGTTACACATAGGAAACAGGCAGCGAGCCTCTTAACACGCAAGTTACACATAGGAAACGGGCACCGAGCCCCTCAACACACGAGTTACATGAGAAACTGGCACTTTTGATGCATTGGAAGAGAGCAGCCAGCCCCTCAACACACAAGTTACACATAGGAAACAGGCAGCGAGCCTCTTAACACGCAAGTTACACATAGGAAACGGGCTCCGAGCCCCTCGACATGCGAGTTACTTATAGGAAACGCAACGAGCCCCTTGACACGTAAGTTACACATAGGAAACGGGCAACGAACCTCTCAACATGTGAGTTGCATGAGAAACTGGCACTTTTGATGCATTGGAAGAGAGCAGCCAGCCCCTCGACACACGAGTTACACATAGTAAACAGGCACTGAGCCCTTCAACACCGGAGTTACACATAGGAAACGGGTACCGAGCCCCTCCACACGTGAGTTACACGTAGGAAACGGGCACCGAGCCCCTCAACACGCGAGTTACACATAGGAAACGGGCACCGAGCCCCTCGACACACGAGTTACACATAGGAAACGGGCACCGAGCCCCTTGACACGCGAGTTACACATAGGAAACAGGCTACAAGCCCCTTGACACGCAAATTACACAAAGGAAACGGGCTACGAGCCTCTCAACACGCAAGTTACACATAGGAAACAGGCAACGAGCCCCTCAACACGCGAGTTACATGAGAAACTGGCACTTTTGATGCATTGGAAGAGAGCAGCCAGCCCCTTGATATGTGAGTTACACATAGGAAACGGGCAACGAGCCTCTTGACTCGCAAGTTACACATAGGAAATAGGCAGCAAGCCCTTCAACACGCAAGTTACACATAGGAAACGGGCAACGAGCCTCTTGACATGCAAGTTACACATAGGAAATGGGCTACGAGCCCCTCGGCATGCGAGTTACATGAGAAACTGGCACTTTCGATGCCTAGGGAGTGGGCAACGAGCCCCTCGACAAACAAGTTATATGAGAAACTGGCACTTTTGATGCATTGGAAGAGAGCAGCAAGCCCCTCGACATGTGAGTTACACATAGAAAATGGGCAGCGAGTCCCTTGACGTGCAAGTTACATGAGAAACTGGCACTTTCAATGCATAGGAAGCTGGCACCGAGCCCCTCGGCACGCGGGTTACGCGAGAAACTGGCGGCTCGGATGCACAGTAAGCGACCAGCGAGTCCCTTGACACACGACAGGAGGCAACACGTTTACACGAGAATCGGGTGCTTTGGGGGAAAGGGCGTGCCTGGAAGCCTCTGGACGCAGAGCTTGTTGGACAGGCTCCATTGAAATCCCACTGAAATGCACTGACATCCCATTGCAATCAATGAGCCTCGACTGAAGTCTCCCTGCCTTGCAGCGCCCCCAGAACCATTTCCCCTTCCCAGACCAGCCTGCCTGCCTGCCTTCTCTCTCTCTCTCGCCTTTCCTGCCAAAGCGCTGGAGAGCAACCCCGGCGGCCCTGCAGCCCCAAAGCCGCCCTCCTCCTCTGCAGCCAGGCCGCGAGGTGCCCAGCCCAGCCGGTCGGAAGAGGGCGCAGGCTGCGAAGGGAGGGAGCAGGTGGGGTGCCCCCGGGGGGGGGTTGCAAAGGGGCCGGCCGCTCTTTCCCTTCGTGCCTGGAACGGGTGCATTCTGCATGCACAGGGGCCTGCCACAACCGCGTGTCCCCGGAGAAGACCAAGGGCAGGCTTTTGCAGCGCGTGCGCCCCGGAGCAGTTATTTACATTGGATGCACCCGACCAAGGGAGCAGCTCTCTGACGCTGGAATAAATTAAGTGAAGCCTTTTTTTTTTTGCATGGGTTGGATAATGCACTTCCGATGCTCTTTAGCCCTCATTTGCCAGTGGGTTTTCTTGCGTGGAAGAGGGAAATCCGCTGGCAAACAATGGGTGTGAAAGTGAACCCATGAACAAATGAAGCTGCCTTATACTGACTCAGACCCTTGGTTCATCGAAGTCATTGTCTGCTCAGACCGGCAGCAGCTCCCCAGAGTCTCAGCCAGGGGTCTTTCACATCACCTACTTGCCTATTCCCTTGAACTGGAGATGCCGGGGATTGACCCTGGGGCCTTCTGCATGCCAAGCAGAGCCGCGGCCCCTCTCCACGGCTCTCAGGCAGGTGTCTTTCACAGCACCAACTCGCCTGATCCCTGGAGATGCCGGGGATTGAATCTGGGACCTTAGCCGGCCAAGCAGATGCTCTACAAACAGCCACAGCCCCTCCCCAAAGCGCAGGGAAAGCGCCGTTATCCAACTGTGTAAGCAGCCTTAGGCTTGCGATCCTAAAGATTATTTCCGGGGAGCCCTCGCGTCGGGCTTACTTCTGAGTAGACCCCTTCGGGATTGCTCCCAGTCTTTCCAGTTGTCCCTGGACTCCCCTTTGCGTTTTGCTGCGACACAGAAACCCGGACCCGTCCTCAAGGCGAGCCGGTAAGCCCCTAAAAGGCTAAGGAGTGGTACCCCAGCCAGTGTGGATACAGCTCCTAACCTAGCCAGGGTTGCCAACTGGCCTGGAGAAAACAAGCCCTAACATAGGCTTCATGTCTGGAAACGGGCAGTGGAAACTTTTCATACCCTGGCTGTCAATCCTGTCACCTGATAAACAACACCCTATTAAGACCCTATTAAAGGGTCAGACAGAACATTTCCCTCCTGGTTATTGGCAACCCTATAAGCGTTCCAAAAGTCGCCCGGGAGGAAGAGGGGAGAGAGCCGCCTGCCTCTTCCCCTGACCTGCCCAAAAAGAAAGCTGCGGGATCAGTCCCACGCCTCCCTTTGCAAGCCGTCCTACTGCGGAGTCACTCCGGTCTCCGCCGGACCGTTCCCACGGGGCCCCAGGCGTCCAGGCCGCGCTGATTCCGGCGCAGAGGGCTCAATCGGGAGGGGATCCTGTAGCCGGCCAAGAGGGCGGCCGAGTGGGGGCGCCGCGTTCAGACGGCCAGAGGCGGGAGACCCGAACTGGCACCGCTCCGCTTTCGCTCCCGAAGCGCCAGCGCCTCCGGAGGACGCGGCGGATCGGGCTTTGCAGGAAGAGGGGAGGTGGGATCTCTGGGACCGACGCGAGAGCCGCCGGGAGTCGCTTTCCCCCCCCCCCCTGCAAGCCGGGCTGCAGAGCCCGAGGAACCTGTGGATCGTCGGCTGCCCCCCCAGGGGCGCGGCTTGCAGAAGCCGGAGGGCCTCGCGCGGCTGCAAAGTCGGTCGTGCATGCAAGAGGGGGTCTCTCTCGACCAGCCCCCTTGCCCGGTGCCCCTTCTTTACCCCCACTCTCTCCCCTCCCCGAGGTGGGGCACCAAACCCGCGCCCAGCAAAGGGCGAGCCGGGGAGGCCCCCTTTGGAGGGCCAGCCCCCCAAGCAGGCAAGGCAAGGCTGCACGGTTTGAACGGAAGAAATGGGGGGGGGACGGTTTGGGGGGTCGCTTTGGACCGCCAGGTGTTTCTTTTGCAGGGGCTTTCTCGCGGCTGCCTAGGAGAGGGGAGGGGGGGATTCCTCAGCAAGCCCCCCCCCCGTGTCTTTTGCAACCGAACCGACCCCCCCCCCCAAATTTTAAGAACCCGACACCAGAACTTTACTTCTGGAGCTTCTTTAATAATAAAAAAAAAGAATAATTCGTTGGGGAAAAACGCGGTATAAATCTTCATTTTGGAGGCAATTAAAGTGTTGATTTCATTCGTGCCCTTGAGCGGTTCTTGTAATTTGCTCAAATAGCTTTATGTACCCAGCACTGCGCAGCTCTTAGAAACCCATTTTCTAGTTAGACTTGTTGGATTGCAATTTATTTTTATTTATTTTTTAAAAAAGAAATTCAACAACAGCTCGGCTCGAAAGAGGAAACGGGGTCTTTTCCCCTCGTCTGGAGCTCAGTTTTTTTTTTTCCCTCTCAGCTCCCCAGTTCAGCTTTAGACGCTGGTGGGGGGGGGGGGACGATCCTCAGCACCGAGGTCTCTCCCAAACGTTTATCTTGCCTCCGGTGTAAACAAAAAAGAGGGGGTCGGAGGAGAACCCACCGCCCACCCAAGCACGGCCCCGAAGCCGGAACCGAGGCTGCAAAAAGTCCTAGAAAGAGTCGCAACTCTCCTTGAACGCTTTTCTCCCTCTTGCCCCAATTTACATTTTTATCAATGAGGCGCTTGCAACGCGCCGAGGTTCAGGAACGCCTCGCTGACGTTGCTCTCTCTCTCTCTCTGGCCATTTCTGCCTGGGAGGTTTTGCCTGGGATTTGCCCCTCTCTAGATGCACGTTTTCCCCATCCAAATTCTCAAAACTAAAAAAAAAATCAAAAAATAAATCAGCCCCCGTTGAAGAGTGTTGAGAATTCGGATGGAAACCTCCCAGGCATAAATGGCCAGCCTGTCTAAGGCCAAACAAACGCACACACAAAAGGAAGCCAACCCCGGGCGGGTCTACTCGGGAGCAAGCTGGCGCCTCTGCAACGGGGCCAGAGTCCCTAAACTGGGGGTTGTCGCAGGGAAAGACAACCTCAATGCCAAAGACTCTTTGAGGCCGACGTAATCTCTAAAAAAAACCCAAAAAACATCCCCCCCCCCCAGTCAAAGATGTTCTTGGTCATGGGCAAAGCTGGTCTAGTAGGGGAGATCTCCCCACCCCTCCCCAAATTGGCTACGACTGGCTTAACAAAAGGCCCGGGCCTGAAGACTTCTCCAGAGCCGCCAGATTAGAGCTCAGCGAACAACTTCGAAACCGAGAATCTCTCCCTGGTCAAACCACCTCCGGGGAAAACAAAACCCCTAGTCGCCAGCCGACGACGTCCCCACCTTAACCAGTCCGGGGGCCACCAAATGTCGGGGCTGAAGAAGCATCGGCTGCTTCAGGGTAAGCCCCCCCCCACTTCAAACACACACACACACACACACACACACACAAATATTCCAGGGAAACCAGCGGTCCAGGGGTAATTCGGGCAGGCAATCCCCCTCCCCCGAACACTCATAAACACACTTACAATGCGCTCTGTCATGCAACCGTGCAGTTTTTAACGCAAGCAACCTCAAACGTGTGAACTAATCCATAAAAAGGAAGAGACTGGAAAGACTAAAATATTATCTTTTTTAAAATGCAGGACTATTTCTCTTTCCCCCTCCCTTATTTATTCTCCCACCCACCCCCAATAAGTCAAATAAAACCCGGTCGCCCCCGCAGCGGGCCGGCTTCGTACAAAAGCAATGTTCACCCAAGTCTAAAAGCGTTCGGCGAAGGGAAACTGACAAGACAGACTAATGAACCGTACAGACTGGAAGAAAATAGCTCGCATTTGGTAGATTGCAAACCACTCTCCGTCTCCCTTCCCTGGACCACCTATCTTGGATTTTTTAAAATAAATTCTTCTCTTCTTTCTACCCCCCCCCCTTCAAAATCCCTCCAAGGCGCTATTACCCAACAGCGTGCAATTCACAGCTAAACACTTCTATTATCAATTTGTTTTATTTTTACAAAAAAGTGAGAGAGAGAGACAGAGAGGAGTAAATAAAATAAAGACAAGAAATTAAAAGCGACAAGAAACAGGTCAAGTTGGCGGGGCCGCGGCTTTTACAAGCTCATTTCGCCGGGTCGGCTCCAGGAGCGGCCCTTAATGAAGCGATAATAGCCACATTATTCAGAAATTTTCATTTCGATGGAAATTTATCTAAAGGGGGCTTAATCGTATGCAAATAATAAAGAAAGGGGCGTCGTGACCCCGGAGAGGCGGGCTGCATACAGATTGGAGCGGCCGTTGCCAAAGACAGGAGAAAAGGGGGGGGGGTCGTACCTGGTCTGTTAGATTTGCTGATCTGGTTATGTCTTCACTGTCTGATTTTGATCCGCCTTCTCGGTCGTCTATCACCAGATCGATAGGCATTTTCCCTTTCAAACAGCTAATATACCGGTGGCAGAAATTGTCACATAATTCGTGTACCTACATTAGGACAGAAAGTCACACACCAGAAAACACACACAAAAAACCCAAAATATAGATATAGATATAATCAAAGGACGCGTGGAGTGAAATTGTCAAGAATAAATCAATTCCCTTCCCTCCCTTCTCTCTGAACTGGCGACGACCACGGTTCTAAATAGGGCGCCCGCCATTACCCACCCTTCCAGACCAACCCAGAATTAAGAATAACTTCCTCTCTCCCCCCCCTCCCCTGACAAAATAGAGATATCCCAGAAAATTGACGTTGACAAGATGATCCAGGGCCTACAACGCATTCAACACCCGTGTTAAATTCATCTCCTTGCCCGGAGCTGTGGCCGTGGGTGGGGTGACCCGCATGGGTGGACGCTTCAGGTAAACCTCATTTAGTGCTCGGCCTGCTATATCGTCAGGAGAATGGGGGGGGGGTCCCAAAAAACCTTCCCCTTTTAGGGGAAAGCCGGACGCGCGGCGTTGGAAATTCACCCAAACCCAGCGCTGGCCTTAACATTTCCCAGGCGCTGGAAATGAAACTTGTTCGGCTTTCCCCGGTTAATGGGCCTATTTGAGCTTTCCCCCCCACCCAAAAGCCGGACAGCAATATCAGTCTGCTTGCTCCTCTAAGATAAGATGCCTGGAACGCCTCCACCCCAAACAATGTATTTATAAACCTAGATGTTTCTTCTGAGGGGCCGGTGGCGATTCTCTGATAGGCCGGTGACAGACATAAAATTCCCCAGGCCCCCTTGGAATGATTTCCCAGCCCGGTGCGATTGGGGCGAAAACCCATGGGAGGTTTTGCCTTGGTTTTGCCACTTTTTAAATGCACGTTTCCCCCAGCCAAATTCTCAGAACTCAAAAGCAAGCCCCCCATGCAGTGTTTTGAGAATTCAGATGGAGAAAATGTGCATCTAGAGAGCAGCAAATCCAAGGCAAAACTTCCCATGCGTTTCCCCCCGAAGATTCTTAAATATTATTCTTCGATCAGAATGGCTGGCATTGGAAGAATAAAACCGGTTTAGGGTGTGTACATTGGGGTGTGGGGGGTCGTTATCCGGTTCAAGAGCAGGGATTCTGCTTCGCTTACTGCACAACCCTAACGGAGAGAATCTGTGCCCCCTGGGTGACCCTGCAGATGGGTTTCTTTAAAAGGAGGGGGGAGAGACTCTCCAAAGCTAATTCAAACTAAGAGAACTACCTTGACCCAGATAACTATCCGTGGAAACAGGATCGGTCGCCGTCCCACGGAGGGGATGCGGGGAGAGACCGGCTGCTCTTTATATAAAGGTAGTTTTTAAGGGGGGGCGATACAAGGCCAGGGGTTTGGGACCCCTTTCGTTTTATTTTATTTTTTAGTGGCTGAAATTGTAATTAAACCGCCAAGAGAAATGGTCGCCCTGATTGGTCTTGACACTAATTACCAGCCAGAAAGACATTTATGCAAATTCTCCCGGAGCTTCAACTTCATGAAATGTTATTGGGGGGAGGGGGGAACTCGGGTGAGGCAGCAAAGAGGGGGAAGGAAAGGGGCGCGCGAATTACCTTCTCTAATTCCAGCAGATGAAACCTTAATACTTGTATGGCTTGAATCATCTGCAAAGATAGAAAAACAACGTGAGCATCTCTCTTTCTCTCTCTCTGGGTCTCTTAACAGGACTCCTAACAGGACTGACCCTTCCACCACTAAAATAATACTTTCTTTAAAAAATAAGTTATTTTTGATTTATGGTAACCACACTAAAACTTAACGGCAAAGGCCCTGTAGGCTGTTTAACTAGAAGAGCTCTCGAAACGGTGCTCAGTTTTTGGTTTTGGTTTTAACTTGATCGCTATCGCAACCAAGAGGACACAATTTCACCGATCTTAAGAAAGTGTGAATATTTGGTTGGAATTTTTATTTTTTATTAGCGTTATAAACTTGCCAGAGGCCAGAATAATCTTTAAAAAAAATTAAGCAAACTTTATTTTTTCTTTTTGCAAAGTCCTTTCAGTCGAGTATCTCTCCGCCCCAAATCCCTCCTTTCCTACTACTCACAAAAGAAAAAGCGTTCGGACGGCAGCTGCAGTTTCCGGATCTACTAGAGAAAAGACAGGCGAGTCCTCCCCCACCACCCCATCTCATTGGGATCTCTGCCTTCCCGTTTACACAGAACTCCGCTTTAAAAACTAAAGAAATGCAGAGCTCCTATTTTTTCCGTTCCCCGAAAAGTTTGGTTGAAAAGGCCAGAGGAAACTGCCCGTCCACGAAAAAAAAAGAATAATAATAAAAAAAAACATGCACAACAATGTCGAAGAGATGCGGTGGAAAAACTCTTACCAAGTTATCCAGTTCGGGATTAGAAGAAAATAAGGGTTTCTCTGCTCTGATCTAAACAGAAGAAAGATGGGGGAGGGAGAGAATATATATAGATATATTATTTTAATTTTAAGCAGATTTGAAACACGCAAGGAGCAAATGCGTTCTCTCCTAGGGCTGGGGTCCATTCTGCAAGCGTGCCCCCCACCCCCAGTGGAAGTCCAAGCGCTTCACCGCTCTTCCCGTCCGCAGCCTGCCGGCCTAAGGCCGCGGCTCCTCTCCCGGCCCAGCCAGAACTCTCCGCCACCTTCTTTGCAAGAAATGTGGAGGGGGGGGAGTATGCAAAGTAAATTGGGTGGGGGTCTCCTAAAGAGGGTGCATCCCCCCCAAGAGGCCTGCCCGCCGCCCTAAGCATGTGCATTATTCCGGGGGGCATGTCAAGGGAACCCCCCGGCCGCCCCCTTCCTCCCTTCCTCCCTCTCTCCCAGGGTCGTTGCAAGCGAGTTCAGCAAGGCGGGGGGGACCGGGACGCAGAGCCGCTGACCTGTTTGGCGAACACGGCGATGTCTTCGTTGAAGGACTCCGACGAGCACACGTCGCCCCCCGCCACCCCGGGCTCCCGGGGCGTGCAGGTGGCCAGTTCACATTTCTCGAAGATCAGTGCTAGAAGGGGGAAGAGCGGGTGGCTGCAAGAGAAAGGAGAGCCGTCAGCCCCCCCCCCCCAGCGACCGGGGGGCCAGCGCCGGACGGGAAGGATGCTTGGGGTGGGGAACCTTCATCACGCCGCTTTGCTGCACCCCCTCCCCGAAACACCCCCTCCCCCAAACACACACCCTCTCCCACCCTGCCCGTCCCAGCGCCACCTCCGCGCCTCAGATAGACAGGCCCCGCCGCTGGAGGCTCGACTGAAGCAGGCGGCTCCTCGGGGAAGCGCTTTGGAAAGCGTTGGAGGGGGCTTTTCAAAAAAGCAAGCCAGGTTCCAGCAGCCATTTTGCATTATCTGTCTGTCTGTCTGTCTGTCTGTCTATCTACCTACCTACTTACCTACCTACCTGTATGTGTGTGTGTGTGTGGGGGGGATCTATCAATCTATATTTATAAATAGATCGATAGATGTATCCTCCCCCCCCCCACACACACACCCACAAGTTTAGATATGGAAGACAGAGTGGGACCTGGTTGGAGGGCGCGGGGGGGGGGAGAGGCTGAGCCCCGGTTTGCTTTGCCCCGGCTGAATCCAGCCAGGCGGGCAGGGCTCTTTCCTTGCAGGGCCAGCCGGCGCAGAAGCAGCCCGAAGAAATCGACTGCGACGCTCCCCCAGAAGCCCTGAAGCCCCAGCGCTGGGAGTGGACGGCTGGCCCTCCCTCCCTCCCTCCCTCCCTCCCTCCGGCCAGCGGGCCCCAAATCGCCCCTAGGCCAGGTCCGGCCCAGCCTTTGCACGCCAACAGGGTGCGTGTGTGTGTTTTTTTTATTATTTTCCATAAAACGCCCCTGCAAGAACCGCTGGCCGAGAGACCCCTCTCCTCCCAGGCCCGCTCCGGATTCCCCCTCGCCTCCAAAATCTGTTCAAGGACTGGAAGAAACCGTCGCTGACCTTGGATAAAATGCAGAAGGGGCTAGGGGGAGATTTTTTTGGGGGGTGGGGGTGGGTGGGATGCGGATCCATCCGTTCCTTCTCAAAAGTTTGGAAGGCCTCTCGCCCCTCTAGGAGGCCCAGGCGTCGGGGAAGCGGGTTTTGGGGCCGCCGAATCGAATCCCTCAAGAGAAGAGAGAAACTGTTTCGAAAGTTCCCGCATTGGACCGGCTGCAAATAGCGTGGAAGAAGCGTGTGTGTGTGTGTGTGGGGGGGTGTCTCTCTTTTTTTTGGGGGGGGGGGGCTCTGAACTACGCCGAGAGGTTCTCCTAATTTTTTTTGCCGTATCAGGAGGCCTTTC
This sequence comes from Euleptes europaea, assembly GCF_029931775.1. Taxonomy (NCBI): domain Eukaryota; kingdom Metazoa; phylum Chordata; class Lepidosauria; order Squamata; family Sphaerodactylidae; genus Euleptes; species Euleptes europaea. The sequence goes on from NC_079321.1 coordinate 5,512,711, forward strand.
CAGGAGGCCTTACCCCGTGCAAAAAAACAGCACACCGACGCACAACAAAACAAAACCCCAACGTGGGATCTCGGCCTGGAAAACCTCCTGACTTCTCGCAGAGGCTTCGTTTCTCACCAGCCTCGCCGATCCCTTCTCTGCCTTTCATCTCCCCTCCCCACCCCCAAGATTTGCCAACTTTCTCCTGAAAAAGTTGTCCTCCGAATCCCCCCGCCCCCCAAAAAACTCTTATCCCACCGCTCATTTACACCTCCACAAACTTCATGTGTATATGAACTTAATATATAGATTTGCAATCTGCAAAGACAGAAATCTTCCTTTCTTTGGCGACAGTGCCAAATTAGTGCCAGTCTGCACACACGTATATATGTTGCCATCGTCCGCACACGGTATTGCAAAAAGACACACTCACAAAAGCAGAATGTATGGATATTTGCAAGTTGCAAAGACAGATGCTTGCTTGCTTTCTCCTATTTCTTTCTTTCTTTCTTTCTTTCTTTCTTTCTTTCTTTCTTTCTTTCTTTCTTTCTTTCTTTCTTTCTTTCTTTCTTTCTTTCTTTCTTTCTTTCTTTCTCTCTCTCTCTCTCTCTCTCTCTCCCCCCCAGTAGCCAAACCACTCCAAATACAAAACTTTTGAATTACCATTTAATATGTACATATCCCATCTTTTCAAAAACGAATCGGGCCCAGCGGCCCAGGCGCTTCCCCATTTGGTCCCCCCTTTCCCAAACACCCAGCTTCTTCCGCCGAGGGGCTGCCTGCCTGTCCAGCGGCGGACCCCGGCCAGAGCGAGCCGCGATGCCAGGCGGGGTCCCGGCGCGACCTACCCGTAGATGGCATCTTTGTCCCTCTTGAGCGCGTCGTTGACGGAGGAGCCCATGCTGGGCGGCATGGCGTTGGTGTGGGCCGTGTGCGGGTACTGGTGCGAGTGGAGCGGCGGCCCGTGGTTGAGGTGGTGGACGGGCTGCATGGAGCGGGCGGCGTGGGGGTCCCCGTACATGGTGCTGGGGAGGCCCACCCCCTCCATCCCGCCGTAATGGGGCAAGTCGTCGTACTGCAGGACAGAAATAAGGGGGGAAGGGGGTCAGAAGGCCTGGGCAGGGCCGGGGAGAGGCGCTTGCAAACCGGGGACCGGACGGGGCGGGCTGCCCGGCCCGGGGGAACGGTGGAGGGGGGCGTTCGGGTGGGTGGGGGTCCCACGGAAAAAGCCCTCCGCCAGGCCTACGCTCCTGCGGGCAGGGCATCCTCCCCGGAAGGGCAAGGAAGCCAGGCCCGACGAAGGGGGCTCCCTGGGAAATGCAGACCCCCCCCAAAGCGCCGGTGAAAACCTCCCCTTCCTAGCAGGCGCATCCAGACAATCCTCTCTCTCTCACTGGCCATTTATGCACGGGAGGTTTTGCCTTGGCTTCGCTGCTCTCTAGATGCACATTTTTCCCATCTGAGTTCTCAGAACTCAAAAATAAGCCCCCCATGCAGAGTTTTGAGGATTCAGATTGGGGGGGGGGGGACGTGCATCTAGAGAGCGGCAAATCCAAGGCAAAACCTCCCGTGAGATCTTCCCCGGGTTGCTCTTCCAAGGCGCGGGGCTCCCGACCCAGCAAGCGCCTCTGCCAGAATCCCCCCCTCTTCCCCGCAGGTTTCTCCGGCATGGTTTGTCTGGGGGGGGGGGGGACCGGCTGAGGCTGGGCTCCCAGAAGCCAGGATCGCCCTTCCTCGGAGTTGACCCTGCCCCGAGCTCGACACGGCCTTTTCGAAAACCCGGGAACAGCCGAGGAGTCCAAATCATTTTGGGGAGGTTTTATTTTTTAGGTCAGGAGTTGGTGCAACAGAGGCTGCTAGTTAAAAAACAAACAAAAATCAATTTGCTGCACAGGAACGGTTGTGTTTGAGGCATCTCTGCCAAAGCAGACACAAACACACCCCTTCTTTTTAGAACCAGGACCCTCCAAAAAACTAGAATCCTCCTTCAGGGTAAAGTGAAGAAGAAAGGAGGCACCCTGCCCCCTTTTTTTAAATGAAGAACAATTATTAAGGGCAATCTAAAGGAAAGAAGAATTTGCAGGCTGCCTCCACAGAGGCATGGAAGAAGAAAATTGCAGGAACAAACTTGTAGTTGTTTTGTTTTGCATTTGTGAAAGGGGCATTGCCTCGAAGCATGTCGGGGGGCGGAGGGAATTTTCCTTTTTAAAATGTCGTCTGGTTTGGATTGCCATTCACAAGAGTCTTCCTGAACTGACTAACTGTTCTTAATTTTTTTTTAAATCCCCATTTAATCAAAAGAAGAAAGAATACATAGGAATTTTAGATATCCCTGGGTTTCTTTTTCTACCCGGAAAGTCAACATGAAATTGGGAAATATATATATATTCCAAAAGAAAAGGGGTGGGCGACTTTGACGACCCCTTCCCCCAAAAAAGTTTTATTCACAACAGGTCTTTTTAAATTAAGATATTCTTAGCATACCCCAAAGGGGCAAGTGCAAGCATACTTTTATTTGGAATCCTAGTTTCTTGGAAATACATATAAAATCCAGGTTCAGCTCTGCCTACATACAGACACCCCCTCCCCCCAAAAAAACCCGCACACCCAGGAGAGATATCCGTGGCATGGATAGGGGGAACCCAGACGTCTGACTTTCTCCCTCACCTGTCTATAAGCTCCATCTATACAGTTCAATGTACACATCTATGGAAAAACCCTCCCGGGGTCCCTTCAAGATGAGGGGTGCAGCCTCCGGATCCACTCTCTCGCGCGCGTGTTTCCAAAAGAATCTGACCCCCCCCCAAGTCTCCAATCTGCACAATATTATTCCCCATATACAAAATAATAATAATAGCAATAGCAAGAATCACCTACCCGCTGCGCCATCGGCCTGCTTGGCAGACTTTCTCCCCCCCTTCTCAACTTCTCCTATATCCTCCTGAAGGCCAGTGTGGAAAGAGACAAAACAAAAAATAACAAAACAAAATAAAAAAGCCCCGCGCTTCCCCCACCGTCCCACCCACCCCCCCCCCAGAAAAAAAAGAAGAAAGGGGGCGAAGAATCCTCGGAAGCCGCCGGCAGCGCCGGGGAGGCAGGGAGAGTTTCTCAGCCGGACGGAGCTCCGAGGAGCCGGGCGATCCTTCGGCGGGGGCCAAGAAGAAGAGGCGAAGAAGCAGCAGCAGCCCAAAAAAATGGGGGGAAAGGGGGGGCAGGAAGAAGCCCTTCTTTTCCTGGCTCTTCTCCTTTTTCCTTCCTTTCTTCTTTCTCTCTCTCTCTCTCTCCCTGCGTCTCTCGCACTCTTCTCTTTCTGGTTTCCAAGACAGCGGCGGGGGGGGAGCGAGCCAAGATCCTTCGCTCTCTCTCTCTCTCTCTCTTTTTTTTTATTTCGCGCACCCCCCGATTCGGTCGTGCGCGCGCGCGCGAGCGTGCGGTTGGGGGTAAAAAGGGGGGGGCGCGGCGGAGAGAGGAGAGCGCCTCTCCAACCCAACTACCCAACTCGCATGACTTTTTTTTTTTTTTTTTGCGGTCCTCCTTCCCCCCCTTGCCCTTCCTCCTCTCCTCCTCCTCCTCCTTCTTCTTCACCGGCCGCTCCTGCGCTGTCAATCAAAGGCCAGCTTGTCAAGGCGGAATGAATGGGGGAGCCCGCCGCCGCCGAGCGCGCTCAGGACACCTCCGGGGCCGGCATCTCCCCCCCCCCAAAAAAAATAATAATGAAAAATAAAAATGAGCCAGGACCCCAAGAGGGTCCCGGGGTCTTTTGCTCCCGTCTTCCTCCCGGGGGCTGCGGCTCGGCTCTCCTCCTCCTCCTCCTCCTCCTCCTCCTCGGAGGAGCGCTGGCCCCAGGCTGGCCAGGCAAGGCGGCTGCCAAAGGTGGGGCGCGGCGCGGCTCTTAAGGGCGCCCCCCGCCCGGCCGCCGGCCGCCCCGTGCCCCGCGCCGCCGCCGCCGCGCGTCCGCTGCGCCCCGGCGGAGAGGTGGCGGCCGAGCAGTCTGCGGGAACCCGGAAGCACTGGTGGCCATAACAGGTCGCCTCTTACACAATGCGCGCCGGCCGCCTCCACTCGGCTGGCGGCGCAGGGGTGGGCCGGGGGCGGCCGCGCCGGGGAGGGAGGGGAGGGAGGGGAGGGGAGGGGGAGGCGCGCCGTGCGCCCCGGCCGGGGCTGGCTGCCATCCACCGGGCGCGAGCCACCCAGCGCGCCGCCGCGCCTCCCGGGGAGGCAAGGCAGGCGCGCGCCGGGCCGCGCGGGGGCGCGCTCCTCCGGCGGCGAGGGGGGGGGAGCGAACAATGAGCGGCGGTGGGATGGGAGGAGGGGGGGTCTTTTTTTTTGGGCACCCTCCGTCCCCCTCCGCCAACCGGAGGGAAGGGCGCGCGTGCGGATGCGCTTGGCGCGGGGCTGGCGCGGGGCCCCGCCTGCCCTTCTTTCTCTGGGCCCCCACGACCTTTCCGCCCCCCCCCACCCAATTTGGCATCAATTCGTAATCCCCCCCCCCCAAAAAAAAGAAAGCACACTTTGGATCTTGGCATGGGGCGACTTCGCCCGGGGGGTGACTTTGGGATCCGGATTCCCGGCCAGGGCGGTTGGGAGGAAAGCAGCCCCCTTCCCCCCTCCCCCGGCCAGAAGAACCCGGCCCCTGCCTCGCCTTCTCTCTCCCCCCCCCCTAGCCCGGGTGACATCCCGCGGCGATCCCCGGGGCCGTCCGGCGTCGCAGCGAGCGCCCGGCCGGCCCGAGGACCGTTTCCCTTTGTCTGGCGCCGGGAGAGCGAGGGAAGGAGCCGGGGCCGGCCCCGGCGCCACACGCCGCCTCGCTCCCACCGCCGCACTTTCTCGGCCTCTTTCGTGCACCGAGGAGGGAGGGGGTGGTTTTGGGGGTACAAAATTGAAAAAAGCCCCAGGGAGATGGGGGGGGGGGTGCGTTGGGGGCGCTCGGGGGCACTGCCCCGCCGGCTCCGGATCGGAAGCCTTGGCACCAGGAGTTGCTCTCCAAACTGCACCCTCTTGTTTAACCCCCCTTTCCAGACGAGCGATTTCGGCCAGCCGAGCGCCTCCTTTCCCGGCTTCTCCCCCCACCCACCCACCCACCCACCCCCGTCGTCTCTCGCTCTCCTTTGCAAACCCCACCGTTTAAAAAACACACAAAAAAACCCCGCGCGGCAAGGCTCCCCCCGCGCTCCGCCGCAGAATGAGCTCACCCAAATCTCAGTCGCCAGCCGGGGAGGAGCGGCCGTCCAATCAGGGGCCGCCCTTCGAAAGCCGAGCGGGCATTGGCGGAGGGGGAAATCAATTATCAAATAATCGATCCGCGGGGAGCTTCGATCTGCCGGGAGGGGCCCCCGCCTTCCTCAAACAGCCCCCCCCGCCGCCCCTTTCGGCTTCCTAACGGATAAGTGGAGTTCAGCAAGGCAGAAGATGGCTCACTTGGTCCACTTCACTTCTCAAGGGGGGGATTTGTTTTTAAAAGGGGGAAAGATCCTGGGGGGGGGGGTGTTGTTCTTTTTTTTTTTGCACGCGAGAAAGCTTCCTCTCCTTTTCCCTCTCGGAACCCGGGTAACTTGGGAAGCCCTGCTAGGTTGGAGGGGTCATTTGCACGGCTCGTTGCCCCCTTCGCCCTGTTCCCCAATGCAGAGAAGAGCTTTCTCCCGTCGCACAGCGAGGGGGAGCCGCGGGATCGGGTCCCCACGTTGGCCGGTGGGCAGGGGAGCCTTTTTGTGAAACCGCCAGGGCGTCCTGAGCCCACGCCCGGCCTGAAGCGCTCTTTCGGGATCGCGCGCCTTCGGCAGGCAGGAGCGAGCCTTCACCGTGATGAGCGGGCCGCCCGCGGGCGAGCGTGTCTACCCGGGAGTAAAAGGCCACTTACGCATGGGAGGTTTCGCCTTGGATTTGCGGCTCTCTGGGTGCACATTTCCCCCATCTGAATTCTCAAAACTTTGCAGGGGGGGCTTATTTTTGAGATCTGAGAATTCGGGTGGGGAAAACGCGCGCCTGGAGAGTAGCAGATCCAAGCCAAAACCTCCCATGCATAAGTGGCCTATTTAGCTTTGCAGGGCAAAAGCCAAGCCTGACACTAGATCCTGATCCCCTTCCTTCAGAAGTCAGGGCTACCGCAATCCTATGCACGTTTTGGGGGGGGGGGGCATTCCTCTTGTACTCAGGAGTGCTGACTTCTGAGGAGATCTACCTAGACTGTACTTGGAGCGATGGGTTGTTTTGCAAACCAGTCCCCTCAAACTACTGGGAAAGATTTGCCTGGCTTTTTGGATCTCGCGCCAAGACTTTGCCCGTGCAATTCCAAGATGCGCTGAAAAATCCAACTCTGAAAGTGTGGCTTGACACGGGTGTCGGGGGTGTCCAAGATGCAGAATATCCAGTGGGTTGCTTTCCCCCAACCCCACCTCTGGCTCTGCCTCGGGAACAGCAGAGGATCCCCTTTGCTCCTTCTGGGAGGAGAGGAAAGGGATCGCAGGCTTGGATCGGGCGCGGAGGGAGAAGGGGGAACGAAGCACAAGCATAAACCGCCCTAGCTCGGCTCCTTATGGATCGGATTAGGAACGAAGTGGCGGCGGCGGAAGGCAGGAAAGTTCAAGTCGCCCAGAGAGGACCTTTCTCCCGGGGAAGGAAATGCTTTCTCCGCTGGCTAGTTGAGCCAGGAGAATCGGGGCCAGCCGCGGCATACGAGCCTCCCTGTCCCCTCCCCACCCCCCTTGGCTCAAGTCTGCGACGGGGCAAACTTCTTGGAGAAAATAAATAGAATCATATATATATTTAAAAATACACTTTCCCACGTTAGCGGCGGCGGGCATCTGGGCCCGGCGACCCGCCGGCCAACTCAGTTCAGGCTTCCCCAGGTAAGGGCCTTGCTATCCACCCCCCTTTGGAGCCGACTTTCTAGCCAGGCCCTCCGAAGCCCCCCTAGCCCGGGTTTCCTTGCAAGCGACGGGACCCTTCCGGAGCCGGGCCCGGGAAGAGGCGAAGGGCGCGCGGCTCCTCTCGCAAGGGATCCCCGGGCCTCGAGGAGAGCCGTTTCCAGGGAGCAGGAGCGTTTCGAACCGGGGCGAACAGCCGTGTGGACGAAGGGTGGGCACTGGGCCCCAACCTCCTCCTGGAGCGAGCTTTTTCAGTGCCCGCATTTAAAAATGAGCCATCGGCCACCAGTTCTAGGCGCTGGGAGCCCAGGCCGCCTTGGGAGTCGCAACGATCCAGCCGGCCTGCCAGGAATCGGCTCGTGGGAAGGAAAGCGGGGCAACGGCCAGATCTCCCCCTACTCGGTTGGGAAGCTGCTGACGACCTGGGGTGGGGTGGGAGGTCGGCTGCCCCGCTTTCCCCACCGGCTGGCCTTTTTAGGCAAGGCAAGCCGTCGGCTCTCCGACCCCCTCCCCACGCCGGATCTGACCCCTTTCCCCAGCCGCCCTCCCCAGCTGCGGGGGTCTTTGCTTCTGCCTCCCTCCCCTGCTCGTGCTTAGCCAGACACCATCCTGACCCCCACCCCAAAAGCTCAGGGCCGCGCAAAGGAGCCGCAGCCCGGCCGGGAAGGAGCGGCGGCTCCGGAGGCTTTGGCAACCACGGGGCCTCTACGGAGCGATCCTGCCTCCTCGGCCGGAGGAGACGCGCTCTGCCCGGGCTGACGAGCCCCGCTGGCCTGCGGGCCGGGGCAGGGTGTGGGTTTCGGCTTCCCTCCCCGGGCCGGACTCGGTCCTGGCCGTGGGAACAGCGAGGCGCTTCGGCCAGGACGGCTCCGCGCTGGGGCGTCGGTGCCCGGGGAAACTTTCCCCCCAACGGATCCGATTTTATTTGTTAAGGGCGGATGGGAAGCCCCCGTGCCTACACGAGCGTCAAAGCCCTTGCGGCCTAAGAGGGCCAACCGAGGACTGCAGTCTTCATTGGCCCGAATTACCCCGGTGGAAGCAAAGGAAACGCGTGACTTCGGAGGTCTTCTAGACTCAAACGCGGGTCGTCGGGTCTGATTTCGGCTGGCGCGGACTGGCCCCGGCTAGCCCGCTTGGGGCGGCCTCAAGGACGGAGCCGTTTACTCTGGAGTAATCCCGTCGATCGATTACTCCGGCGTAAGCGGCCGGCGGAGCGCCGCTGGGTCGAAAGGCTCTTCGCTGGAAAAGGGTCCCGTTTGAAACTGACCCGGCCCGCAGGCTTCGCGGTTCACGCGCCAACTGCCCTGATGTTTGGCCCTGGCCAGATGTGACCTGACATCTGGTAACACCAGATCTCCCTTTCTCTCTGGCCCGTCCATCAGGATCCAGGTTTTAGGGGCATTAAATCGGGGGTGGGGGGAAAGAGACGAACAAGAAGGAAAACAGATTTCCAACCGCGGCGCAGAGATAATGGAGGAATGCCGCAGATAAGAGCTACAAGTGATAGGAGAGAGACCTGAAAGGGGATGGGGGGTGGTGGGATTCAGCCCCTTAATGAATGTCTGTGAGAAAGGGGGGGGGAGAGAAAGAAAAGAAAACTATTTAAAGATCCATTAAAGGGCAAAACCTGAGAAGGTGATAGAATTAAAAGACGGTTGACTGGAGGGGTTGAAGGGGGGAGGAATCCAGCGGGCTGCGTACGAGTCAGGGGGTGGGGGGGTGGGGGGAGAGAGATCTGTTTACTGGATCCCGACTTCTGGAAACAAAGAGCCCCCCCCCCCGGTCCGGTTCAGGAGTCACCCAGAGGTCAGGTTGTACCGCCGGGACCGGCGGAGGCAACACAGTCCGGGCCGCTGTATTCAGTAAACAGTGTGGACGGGGAGACCCGCACCAAAGGCATGTTGCACAAGGAAAATAAAGGCCATTTATTCATGGAAGGTTTTGCATTGGATTTGCCCCTCTATAGATGCACATTTTCCCCATCCGAATTCTCAAAATTCTGCATGCGGGGCTTATTGTTGAGTTTTGAGAATATGGATGGGGGGAAAGTGCATCTAAAGAGTGGCAAATCCAAGGCAAAACCTCCCATGCATAAATGGCAAAAGGGTTATTGTTGTTTTTGCAGGAGATGCGTTTTGCACGGTGGCTTTTCTTGGCAAGTTCTTTAAGGTGCTTGACTCGGGGGAGGGGGCGAGGGAATGTCTGGGGGGGTAGAGAAAGGCAGTTTCACCGCTGGAGGTAATTACCAGTTCTGACATTTCCAGAAGTTATAGAGGGCTTTTATTAATTAAAACGGCCGGCTTCACAAAACGTTCCTACCAAGAATTTACTTGCTTGCCTTGAAAACTTTCTAAACACCGCGGTAATTAAGAAAAAATTAACTAATTGGGAAAGACGTTACTAGCCTCGACTTTTACAGCATGCATTTTTAAAAAATCTACCCGGCTAAGGGAGAAGGGAGCAAAATGGAACCTTTTCAGTGTCCAAAAGTTTGAAGTTTCCAAAAAAGACAGTGGAGTTGAAGTCTTAGAAGTAACTTTCCCTTGTTTTCATATATAAATTCAATGAACTTCCAGGTGTACAACGGGAAATTATTTGAACATTGAGCTGATTGTGAAATTTATTTTTATTTACCTTATTTAATGGTCCGCCTTTCTCACGGGGACTCCAGGCGGATTACGATTACAAACCAACAAAGTGGGACATTCAATAACCAACGCATTCCGATTTTAGGAGTCCGGAACCGTCAGAAAGAACTGAAGCACACCATAAGTACGACATACATTTTCGGGGACACCCGCTTAGTATCTTCTCACTGCAACCCCGACCCTACTAGACACGCGATTTCACGTGCACACGTTATGGTCCTAACCCCGAACAGCTACGAATCAATCCGTTGCGAGATACTCTAAAACTGGATCGCGGGAAGGACTCGGGTAGAGAGTTTGGTTACTTTATCATTTCAGCGACTCTTGGAATCCAGTTTTTTAAGACAGGGGTTTCCCTCTCTCTGCCTCTCCCCCGATTATAACTGTACTGAAATTTCCAAAAAAGTTCGTGATTTCTTTCGCATTTTTTGTGTAATAATAAAAAAAAACCCACACACCCTGGCTGAATAATACTAATAATAATACTAATAAAAAATCTGCTTAATTATTGAAAGCAAAACCTGGTGGAGCGCCTGGGAAACCGAAGTCTTGAGCGTTTATGCCGTCTACTGGACGATGTGAGAACTGCAGCCACCACCGACCAAAAAAACCCCTCCTTTGGGGAAGAAAAACATTTATGCACTGGGGGTTTCGCCTTGGATTTGCCGCTGTCCAGATGCACATTTTCCCCATCCGAATTCTCAGGACTAAAAAATTACCCCCCATGCATAGTTTTGAGAATTCGGATAGGGAAAATGTGCGCCTAGACAGAGGCAAATCCAAGGCAAAACCTCCCGGGCTGAGGAATCGCCTTGGCAGAGGCAAAAGCAATACTTCTCCCAATGCAGGAGACACTGGATAAGTCTCACTGGTGTGGCTCCAGTTGAAAACCTCTCCAGTGTAAATGCCCTTTGCAAAACGAACCGAGACACACACACACCCAGCCTCGTTCCTACGGCACCGCGAACCAAAACCACCGCGGCGATAGAGACCGGAGCCTTCTCTGCTCACGGCTGCGGTTTGAGTTTGGTGCCCCGGCCAGTCCTAAAAAAGAGCCCCGTTGCTTTCCAGGGGACTTCGAAGGGCTTAACTCCGTTTAGGACCCGCACTGTCGAGGGAAGAAAGCGGCGTTGGCCAAACCCTCCGTTCCCGCAAGCGCCGGCTTAGCAGGGGTCTCCCCTCTGATGCGTTTTGCAAGAGAGGTTTTGGAAAACATCTCCAAGAGAAAACTTAAATAAAACCCGGGCCGGGGTGTTTGGTCTTAGAAAGAAAGGGGTCCGGGAAAGTGAATTGCGCGCAGCCGGGGAACAGCCTGTCGCCTCTGGGGTCTGCTGAAAAGAGGGCCGGGGGTCTGCTTTGAGTGATCTGGTGTGAGCTTTGCGTGTCGGTGCGTTTGTTGGGCCGCCCTCGGCTTTGCCCGGAGAACATTTCTGATGCATGCTTCGGAACCAGGTCTTTTCTCCCAAGACAGCCGACTCGAGGAGCTGTGGCAGAAGACACGGGTCACTTCTGCAAAGGGATCGTAGCGGGCGAAGGGAAATCAACGACCCCAGCGGAGATCCTGAGCGGGATCCTCTCGGTTGCATTCGAATCAAACAGGCTTCGTAAAAGTCTGTGGGTTGGAGTGGGTTCTGGCTTGTCTTTGTAACGTAAACAGCTCTCTCTTTGCCTTTTGGAGCAGAACAATATACGACTTCAGTTGGTAGATTTAGGTGTTGGGGGGGGGACACACCAGCCGTTACACTTAGGAAACCAGAGTCCTTCCTACTAAAGAAGTGGGATCCCAACTCTTTCCCCTCTCCCAGTACTGCACATGGAAGGAAGGAGAGCTGAAAAGCCTTTTCCACAGGAGTTTCCAAGGTACACCTTGGGACCTGAAGAAAGGAAGTTATGGAACGAGTTATTATTTGCTGGTACGCAATAATTCCGGGTTGCGGGGGGGAAGAAGTGGGAACCTTCCCCTAAATGTTGGGGAACCGGTTACTACTGATCTTTCCAAAACGAGAAGAGGTGGATTCGCCTTATAAATGTTTCTGGGTATTCAAGTCGATAGATAGATGGATGGATGTGTGTACATACAAACACACACATATGTACAGTATATGTGTGTGTATACACACACATGTATGTATATATGTATATGTGTGTGGATGGATAGATATGTGTGTGTGTGTGTATATGCGTGTATATATGGGTGTGTGTATATACACATATATACATATATGTGTGTGTATAGTGTGTGTGGATGGCTGGATAGATAGGTAGATATGTATAGACTTGTGTATATGTATGTGGGTTCGTGTATGTATATATGCATATACATGCATATATAGTGTGTAGATAGACAGACATACTTAGAGCCCTCCCTGCGATGTCTTTTCATTTTAGCCTGCACTCATCTTAACGAGCTAATACAACATATCAACTATCAACAGGGAATCTATTAATATCTATCTATCTGTCTGTCTGTCTGTCTTTCTATTTATCTCTCTCTTTCTGGAAACGCGGAGTTATGTGCATTGGTATTCACGGAATACTTTGCTGTATTTTCAATGTTTTTTTTTGAATATTTTTGTTCTTTAGGACAGGATTTACTTTGTAAATGGAAAGGCTAACAAAGCGAGGGGAGAACACACACACCGGACAAGGTGTTTCTTCTAAAAGGTTCCTGGTTTGATCTCGAGTGAACTAGAAAGCCTTGTGGATCGCACACACTCTTTCTTTCTTTCTTGCTTTCTCTATCCAAAACAGCTCGCGTTATTCAACAGCTCTCATTCAGAGTGTTTTATTTTATTTTATTTTATTTAAATCACAATCCCTCTATAAAGACAGATATTGCTGCTCGCCTGAGCATTTGTAAGGGAATCCCTCACTAAAAGTACAGAACTGAAGTTGGAATTCCAAGGAGGCTGCGTCGCAAATGATTGTGGGGGGGGCAGAAACTTTGGGATATGGGAACCAGATAATCCTAGCCAGAATTACACCCCCATAAACCCATTGAGGTTCTTCCTCTTCTCTGCCTGTGACCCTGGAGAGCCGCTGCCGGTCTGAGTAGACAATACTGACTTTGATGGACCAAGGGTCTGATTCAGTAGAAGGCAGCTTCATGTGTTCATGAGTTCAAACAAAGGGGGGGGGATTCAAGCGACTGGGTTTTTCTTTCTCTGCACAGAATCCTTATTATTTCAGATCGGTCCGGCTCAGAGATCGCCCCAACCTAGGCCGGGATCCCTTGCCTTTTTGAGCAGTGGGCGAGTGCTTGGGAGACCCTAGCAACTGAGTTGCGCTGACCCGCTTGGAGACTTCCTCCATTGAGTAAAGCCAGAAAGAGTCGGATTGGCTTCCTCGAGAAGTGAGATCCGCACCGCGCGTCTCCCGGCAGGTTCTTCTCTCTGGTTTACGGAGCTTCTCCAAGACAGCTTTCATGCCTCAGAGCCTCGATCGCCTGGGTCCCCAGCTCCAGGCCTGTGCGACTGGGGAGCTCCTTGCCGGTTGGTGCAAAGACAACCAGAGACTTTCGATCCTCTGGGGCCAGTTGAAGGATTTATCTCTCCCCCCTCATTCTAACGACCACCCATGCTCGTTTTTCTGTTGGTTCCCAGCAAGTCTGTAAAATCAATCGCCTTCTTACTAGCAACTAGAAGCAGGTTTGCAACTGGCTGGCTGCATCCCGGAGCAGGTTTTTGTGGGATTGGCGAAAACAGGACTGGAACCGGATTAAAAGACTGGAATGGATGTGGAAGACAAACACCGGAGTAACAAAAAGTGACGACGGTTGCCCCCCTTTGCCAGAGGAAGAGATCATAGAATCATAGAGTTGGAAGGGACCACCAGGGTCATCTAGTCCGACCACCTGCACAATACAGGAAATTCACAGCTACCTCCCCCCACACACATCCAGTGACCCCCTACTCCCTGCCCAGAAGATGGCCAAGATGTCCTCCCTCTCATTAACTGCCTAAGGTCACAGAATCAGCATTGCTGACAGATGGCCATCTAACCTCTTCTTAAAAGATTGGGGGGGGGGTAATAAAATGGCCTGGAGATCTCCTGGAATGACAGCCGATCTCCAGACCATGGAGATCAGTTCCCCTGGAGGAAATGGTCTGCTCTGGAGGGTGGGTTCTATAGCATTATACCCCACTGAAGTGCCCCCCTCCCCAAACCCTGCCCCCCTCAGGTTCCACCCCCCAAATCTCCAGGAATTTCCCAACTGGGAGCTGGCAACCCTACCCAAGAGGAGGAAGCAGGCAGGCTTGTCAATTTCACTGGCGGGGAGGGGGGGGAAGAAGAGAGGGCGCTTTGTGCAGCCGCAGTCCCCCCCAACTCCTTCCCCTTTCCAGGCTGAAGTTCATTCAGTCTCCAGCTGGGGTTACCAACTCCTGCTTGGGAAATTCCTGGTGGAGCCTGAGGAGGGCGGGGCTCAAGGAGGGACTATTCAGCCCTCCCTGTTCCACAGCTCTCTAAGCTCTCAGGCTCCTTCCACCTCCGGAGGGAATCATGAGAGGGAAGGCATCTTGGCCATCTTCTGGGCATGGAGTAGGGGTCACTGGGTGTGTGGGAGGGGAGGTAGGTGTGAATGTCCTGCATTGTGTAGGGGGTTGGACTAGATGACCCTGGTGGTCCCTTCCAACTTTATGATGATTCTATGAATTCTCTGCTACAAGTATCTAGACTTCAGCTCTGTCCCTGTCTTCTGAAATCCTTCAGGACTCTTCCTCTGTGTCTACTGGCTGTTTAAGGAAGAAGAAGAAAAAGGAGAAGAAGAGTTGGTTTTTATATGCCAACTTTCTCTACCACTTAAGGGAGAATCAAACCGGCTTACAATGACCTTCCCTTCCCCTCCCCACAACAGACACCCTGTGAGGTAGGTGAGGATGAGAGAGCTGTGACTAGCCCAAGGTCACCCAGCTGGCTTTGTGTGGAGGAGTGGGGAAACAAATCCAGTTCACCAGATTAGTGTCCACCACTCTTGTGGAGGAGTGGGGAATCAAACTAGGGCTGTTGATTCGGTTCGGCCCGAACAGAAAAACAGCTGAATTTCTCTCAATTCGGCAGTTTTTCGGTTCGAACGAACCGAACTCAAAAAGGGGGGAACCGGGGAGTCGAATTGGCCGAGTTCGGGGTGTTCCCGAATAAATTCGGTCGATTCGGGCCCTTTCCCCCACCCCACGCGCCTTCAGGGAGCTTCCCTGGAGACGCGCGGGGTGCCCTTTAAACTGATTTGTGGCTCCCGGCAAATCTGTTTAAAGGGCACCCTGCGCCTCTCCAGGGGAGCCCCCTGAAGGGGGGGTGGGGTGCCCTTTAAACTGATCTGCGCCTCCCGGACGGGAGGCACAGATCTGTTTAAAGGGCACCCCGTGCCTCTCCAGGGGAGCCCCCTGAAGGGGGGCGGGGTGCCCTTTAAAGAGATCTGTGCCTCCCGGCTGGGAGGCACAGATCTATTTAAAGCCCCCCCCCAGTCCTGCCTGGAGTCCCGGCAGGGCTGGGGGGGGGTCTGGAAACCCTCTGCGCTCTCTTGACAGCCCCCGCCTGCCTTCCCGGGAGTCCCGGGAGGGGGGGAGGGGGGTCTTTAAACCTCTCTGCGCTTCCTGCGCAGACAGCACAGAGGGGCTTGTTTAAAGGGCCCCCGCGCGCCTTCAGGGAATCCCCCTGAAAGCGCACGGGGGGGCAAATTTTCCCCCGAACTCCTGATCCCCCCGAATTTCCAGGGATCCGAAGCGGGGAGTTCGGACTTCGGCACGGCCCGAATAAAAACGGGCCGAATTTTGCCGAAGCTGAACTATACCGAATTTTTTTTTCAACAGCCCTAAATCAAACCCAGTTCTCCAGATCGGACTCCACTGCTACTTCTACTTATAGTCTGAAAAGGGATTGAAAACTCTTAACTAGTGATTGGCTCTTATCCAAGTTTGCTAAAGGGGCCAATAGGATTGCTATGTTCTCCTCGCTGTCTGATTGGTTCTTACCAGTAGGTCTGGCAACAGGTTTTGGGGGTGGAGTCTGAAGAGGACGGGGCTTGGGGAGGGGAGGGACTTCAAAAGGGGTATAATGCCATAGAGTCCACCTTCCAAAGCGACCATTTTCTGCAGATGAACAGATCTCTATTGGCTGGAGATCAGTTGTAATAGCAGGAAATCTCCAGCCACCACCTGGACACGTTCCACCAGTAAGGAAGGGAAAAGCTCTGGGCAAACTGAGAGTAACACTCGAGCTTGCGTTAAGAATCCATGTGCATCTTCTGAGGAAGAAATCTTCGAAACAGGAACAACCAACCGGTAACCTGTAAAGAAAAGAAAAGAACTTTACACATGGACATGTCTGGAAAAAACAACAGTAGATATGAACACTTACCTTGAGAAGTAATAGTGATATGGTTCATGGACTTCACTTGTTACATATGGAGACTGTACCCTCTGACCTCGAGATTTTGTATGATGACTGATCTATTATGTGGTATTTGTACTGCAAATATATGTGGGAGATTTTGTGTGTATAACATTGAGTTGGTTCATGTTTAGCATTATAGTTGTAGTAAGAGCACGTGGCATAGAAATATCATCATTAAATGTGCAATCTTGATATGAAAACCTGGTAAAGATTCTAATAGATTGTTTCTGTTATAATATAAGCCTTGGAGGTTGGCAACCACAGAATTTCAGTCTAGAGAAGCAAACACTCTTTCCTCCAGGCCATTCCTGGAGGGTGGCAACAGAGAATTTTTTTCTCCAGGCCAGTCCTGGAGGTTGGGAACTGAGGTCTTTTCCTCCTTAGGTTCGTCCAGGAGGGTAGTAACAACAAAACTTGCAACTTAGATTTTTGCAACTTGATTTTACACTATAATAGGTTGTTTTTGCTAGAACACTATCATTCTAACAATGTAGGTTCTTGTTGAGGTGGTGACCCCCTGGAGGCTGGGCAACCCTACTTACCAGGCTAAGGACCAATACAACAGCTCTATTTTCCCACCTGCTTCTCTAATTGGTTAGCTTTACAAACTCTGATTTGCATGATTGTTCAGCTTTCTAACACACCTAAAGACCTTAAATTCATTCTAATACACTTCTCTTTACAATTATAAATATACAAATATAGACTTAAAAAAAAAATCCTCACATATATAAATGCACCAGACTTATGGACAAACTCTTCATGCATCAGACAAAGTGAGAAATAGCTCACAAAAGCTCCCGCTGGAATAAACGTTGGTTGTTTTTAAAATGCTGCTGGATTTTACTGTGGAATAACACCATTATCCCTCAGGAATTTGTAGCGGGGCAAAGAAGCTTATCTTCTCTCTTTCATTTTATCCTCACAACAACCCTGTGAGATAGGTTAGGCTGAGAATGTAATTGGCCCAAGGTTACCCAGTGAGCTTCCATGGCGGAGTGGGGATTTGAACCTGGGTCTCCCAGATCCTAGTCTGACACCCTAGCTACAACAGCACACTGGCTCCCCCAGTGTGGAGGCAGGCTGAAGTCCCTTCTCTCCACACTGCGGTCCCAATCCAAATGGTGCCCCTGTGGCACTGGGAACTTAGTTGCCAGTAGCTACCTGACTGTAAGAGCGCAATCCTGAAGCCCCCCCCCCCCAAATTGGCATAGGAGCTGGAGTGACCCCGTGCCGACATAAGAGCCCATTTATCCTGGGGTAAGGGGCACTTATGCTGGCACGGGGGGCATTCACACCGGTGCAGTCACGCTGAGACCAGAATCCACGCCCCAAAAGGAAATTGCAGAGCTTGAGAAGGTGCAGAAAAGAGCAACCAAAATGATCAGGGGGCTAGAGCAACGGCCCAATGAGGAGCGGTTAAAATGCTTAGGGCTGTTTAGCTTGGAAAGAAGGCAGCTGAGGGGAGACTCCCTTAACTCCCTGCCACAGGATGTGATGATGGCTGCCAACTTCTAAGGCCTTAAGAGGGGAGTGGACATGTTCATGGAGGAGAGGGCTATCCTGTCAGATTCTAGGACTCCGTTGCCTCTCAGGAATCATCAACTTTACTCCAGACGTTAGCAGAGAGTTAAAGTAGAATTTATTTGAAAGGAAGGGTACAGTAATCTATGAAACACAACGTTACAATGGCGCCAAATCATTTGGAGGGTATTCTTATAGAGTACACACGCTAGCATGTTTACAAGTAACATCTTTGAAATGCAAAACATCAGAGGTTCCCCAATACCAAGAGAGAGAATTCACACCTTAAGATCAGAGCAGGATTACAATCAGGAAGTCACTTTGAAGTGGAGATCTCTCGAGCCTTTTGGCTGTTGCCTCTTCCTTCCCACGGGAAGGAGAGATGAAACGAAAGTCACCTCGCTATCCCGGGTCCGATTGCATGCCCTCGCTGACACTCCGCCTCCCCAAAGGCCCCCCCTCCAGATTTCCTGGTTTGTCCGGGTAATGGCGATGGAAATCCGCTACAAGGGTTGGAGCCTGTACGTGAACAGCGGACACCCACTCATCGTGACTGGAATTTAAATGTTTCCAACGCACAAGATATTCCAGTCGGCCCCTGCGCCTCCGAGAATCGAGCACCCTGGAGATTTCAAAGTGCCGTTCGCCCTGTACCATGATGGGAGTTGCCGCTTCGGGTTCGGGGTGCCATTCTGGTGCTTGTAGAAAGGGTTTTAGTAGACTCACGTGAAACACCGGGTGCACCCCTTGTAAGGATTTGGGTAGCTCCAGCTCTACCGTAACCTCATTGATAACTCTGGAGATAGAAAATGGGCCCACAAACCGTTGGCTCAATTTTTTACACGGGCGTAAAGACCTGAGGTTCTTAGTGGAAAGATACACCTTTTCTCCGACCCTCAATTCCCACTGAGGTGTTCTGTGTTTGTCTGCTTGTAGTTTGTACCTATCTTTAGCCTGTTCCAGGTTTTTTACAAGCCAGGGCCAAGTGTTCCTCACTGTGTGAGCCCATTTAGACACCTCGGGGGGATCGCCTTCTGGCGGGGTGGGTACAGCCCCTAATGGTCCAAAATCCATTCCATAAACTGCTTTGAATGGGCTCACCCCGGTTGCAGAGTGCACCGAGTTATTGTAGGCATATTCTGCCAGTGGCAGCAGATCAACCCAATTGTCTTGGTGATAATTAACAAAACAACGCAAATAACATTCCATCACCGCATTAACCCTTTCGGTCTGCCCATCCGTCTGGGGGTGATAGGCAGATGACAAACCCAACTGCACACCTACAATTCCTAAAAACGCTTTCCAGAACTTGGACACAAACACGGAGCCCCTGTCACTCAGGACCTTCCGTGGAAATCCGTGCAATTTGAATATGCAGTGCACAAACAAGCGAGCCAGTTTATGTGCAGATGGCATCCCTTCACACGGCACGAGATGAACTTGCTTAGAGAAAAGATCCGTGATAACCCACAGGACAGTCTTCCCCTGACTGGATGGGAGGTCTGTTATGAAATCCATCCCAATCACTCGCCAGGGTGCCTCGGGAGTTTCTAGGGGCTTTAATAATCCCGGGGGTTTTCCCATCAAACGTTTACTAGTTGCGCACACAGGGCAGGATTTGATAAACACTTCGATGTCTTGGCGCATCCCAGGCCACCAAAACTGTCTTCTTATTAGATGTAAGGATTTAGCAAACCCAAAATGTCCCCCTATTGTTGAACTGTGGCTCCGTTCCAATATCTCCCGCCTCAGTTCCCTGGGCACGTAATGTTTGTTCTTACAGATACCGTTTTTGTCCGTCATCTGGGACGGGATAGATTCTTCCTCCCGCTCTCGCTGAAGGGCCTCCCCCCACCTCGTCCTGACTATCTCTGGGAGGCTTTCTGGAACTGCCCAGAGGCGGGGAATGGCAGCATCCGACCCCGGCAAGGGGGTGGGTACCGGCCCTTCAGCCTGGTCCCTTCGCTCTATTTGGGAGTTTCCCCCCCCCTCCCCAGCGGTAGTGGTTGAGAGTTCTCCAGGGACTGCTGGGGATGAGAAGGTGGGAGCGACCACTTCACGAGGGGAACTCGAACTCGAGTCCTGTGCCGCCGCGCGGCTTTGCGCTCTGGTCAGAACTCCTGCACTATTCCCCTCTGCAGTCAAACCCAGGTGTTCCCGTGTGAAAAGAGAACCCACCGGCCGCTCAACCTGACACTCATATTGCGGCATGTGAGACAGTCCGTCTGCTAAGCAGTTTTCTTTCCCAGGCATGTGTTTGATGGTAAAATTAAACTTAGAGAAAAAGGTAGACCAACGCACTTGTTTGGCTGACAGCTTCCGCTGACCCAAAATAGATTCGAGGTTGCGGTGATCAGTACATACCACAAAGGGCTCGGCAGCCCCCTCCAGGAACTGTCGCCAAACCGTGAGTGCATGTTTAATCGCCATTGCCTCTTTTTCCCCAATTGGCCAGTTGAGTTCAGGGCCAGAGAACTTCTTAGAAAAATATGCGCAGGGTCTAAGTCTCCCTTGATCATCCCTCTGAAGGAGCGCGCCTCCCATCGCCTTGTCAGAGGCATCTACCTGTAAGGTGAATGGCCTGGAGCAATCTGGGTGCGCCAGAATGGGTTCAGAGGTAAAGCGCTCCTTAAGAATTTCGAAAGCCTCCTGACACCTGGCGGTCCAAGGTACCTGGTATTGTGCAAATGTGGCCTCTTGCCCCTTCCCCTTGGTTTTAAGCAAATCCGTAATAGGCAAGGCTATTTGAGCGAAATCCTGAATAAAATTTCTATAAAAGTTCGCAAACCCCAGAAACTGCTGAACTTGTTTGCGAGTTCTGGGAGGTTCCCATTCTAACACTGCCTGCACTTTCTCCGGATCCATGCTTAACCCTTGGGGAGATATCACATAACCCAAAAACGACAATTGGTCTTGGTTGAATGCACATTTTGATAACTTAGCATACAAATGATTGTCCCTTAGACGACTCAACACCTCCCGCACCAACTCTCTGTGCTCTGCGGGATCCTTGGAGTAAATTAATAAATCGTCGAGAAATACTATTACACCTTTAAATAGGAGGTCGTGTAGGATCTCATTAATTAATTGCATGAAGCACGAGGGCCCCCCAGACAGACCGAATGGCATGACTAAAAATTCAAACAAACCATAGCAACAAGAAAAGGCTGTTTTAGCTTCATCCCCCTCCTTGATCCGGACCCTGTAGTAGGCTTCCGCCAGGTCAATTTTCGAAAAAACACAACCCTCCTGTAACGCACTCAGGAGATCCGGGATTAAGGGAAGGGGGTAGGCATTAGTTTCAGTAATCGCGTTAAGCCCCCTGTAGTCTACACACAGTCTGAGATCAGATGTACCTTTCTTCTTCACAAAGAAGCAGGGAGAAGAAAATGCAGCCTTGGACGGCCGTATGAAACCCCGCTTCAAGTTCTTGTCCAGAAATTCTCGCAGCACTGTTTTCTCGTGAGGACTCATGGCATAAACTCGAGCCTTGGACGGTTTCACATCCTTAATCAGTTCGATGGCACAGTCCGTTGTGCGATGAGGAGGCAATAAATCACAATCCGTCCCTTCAAATACATCGGAAAAGTCACTATACTCTGGGGGTAACGTGGGCGTCTCCAAAGCAGCGGCGTCTCCCCCTTCCCCTCCAGGTAAATCATCCCGGCTGTGTCTCTCGCACTGGGGAGCTCCAAATACCACCTGCCTTTGTTCCCAATCAATGCTCGGGTTATGCCCCACCAACCAATTGATGCCGAGCACCACCGGGTAGGAAATTTTAGGAACTACCGTGAAGTGGATCTGTTCCCAGTGATTTCCCACCCCCAACCACATCTTGCGAGTGCGCAAATGAACCGGCCCCCCCCCGCAGGTCACTCCCATCCATTTGATGGAAGTGTAGGGACTGGTCCAGTTCTCGAGTCCCAATTTTCAGACGCTCTACCACCGCCTGATCAATTAGGGTCCGGGAGCACCCGGAATCCACTATAGCCACAACAGCCACAGGTTCCCCCCCTTGGGGGTTTCGTAACACCACAGGTATCAGTAATGTCTCTCCCTGATCACTCACCCTACATGGAGCCGGTTTGGTTTCTTCCGCGGGTGCCCTCTGTGCCGGTTCCCTCACAGAAGGCCGTCCTCGTTTTTTGCCGGTGAGGGGCTTCGGAAACTATCTCGGGTACAACGGTTGTGGAGATCCGATGAGGTTTCAGCTTGCAGGGCCGCCGCCCCACGGCGACCGTTCATCCCCTCCGCTCTCCTGTGCTCCAGATTCCGAGGTGGTGTCGCCTCCCGCTCTTGTGTCGCCCTGTTGCTCGTCCCTTCTGACGGCGTGTTGGTACATTTTGCTGCAAAATGGCCCATCTTCCCACACTGGAGGCAAGCTCCCTCCCTGAACCGACGCGCCCTGTCGAGACTGTAGACTCCTCGATGTCTTCCCTCTCGCCGGGGGCCTACTGCGTTGTCCCCTCTCGCGGGCGGGATAGGGGTTGTCTTCGAAGGACGATCCCTGGAGAACTGGAGGGTAAGCTTGCGATTCTCTACCAGAGCTGCCAAACTTATCCACTCCTCCACCGATTCTGGATCTCCCAAAGTCAAACAGCCATCCAGCACTTCCCACCGCAACCCTTCGCGGAAATGCTGGACCTTTGTGGCCTCGCTCCACTCCCGTATCTTGCACGACAAAGATAAAAAGTCTTGTGCATACTCACTTACTGAGCGGGTTCCCTGCTTCAAACGACGCAGGGCAACCTTTGCCTTTTCCCCCCGGTGGGGGTCTTCGAACCTGCGTCGCAGAGCGGACAAGAACTCATCCAGGGATGCCAAAACCCTAGGCATAGTCTCTGCCGCCGTCACTGCCCACTCCACCGCTTCCTTCTCCAGCAGGCTGATCACATACCTGACCCGAGCCTCTTCCGAGGCAAAGGTCTCCCCCTGGTCCTTCATGAAGCCGGAAATTTGGAGTAAGAAGTGAGGCAACTGTGAGCTGGATCCGTCGAAAGATACCTTCAGGTCTCTGGCCGTAGGGCGTCTGGGCGTGGGAGCCTCCCCAACAACGAGCGGTCCAGTAGTCGGCCGCGAATCCGTTTGGGGTGGTTGCACGGGCTGTCCAAGCCCCCTCACTGCCCCTAGAACAGCTGCGAGATCCCGCTGCAAGGTGTCTAGCTGAGTTTGCAGGTCCCGATTCTGCAGAACGAGCATCTGATTCTGTCTGCGTATCAGAGTGGCCGCTTCTGCCGTGAGGGTAGGGGTGTGAGCGAGCGTGGGGTCCTTCCACCCTTCCCCCTCTCCATACCAAGCGGCCAGCGGTCCCCGGTAGAAGTCGCCTCCTGGTTCTGACGCTGCTCTCTGCCGCTGCCCGGCCCCCGAGAGTCGGGGGGTCCACGTCAGCCTTCCAGGGACATCGGTAGGCCCGGGTGGGCGCTGCTCCGGGGTCGCTTCTCCTTGGCCAACCTCAATATCAGCGGGAGTCTGCCGACTTTCCTCTCCCGCGTTGAGCGGCCCCGAGGGTGGTACAGACATCCTAATACTACTTCTGACCCGAAAACAAAAAAGGTTGGGATTGTAACGTACTGTCAGATTCTAGGACTCCGTTGCCTCTCAGGAATCATCAACTTTACTCCAGACGTTAGCAGAGAGTTAAAGTAGAATTTATTTGAAAGGAAGGGTACAGTAATCTATGAAACACAACGTTACAATGGCGCCAAATCATTTGGAGGGTATTCTTATAGAGTACACACGCTAGCATGTTTACAAGTAACATCTTTGAAATGCAAAACATCAGAGGTTCCCCAATACCAAGAGAGAGAATTCACACCTTAAGATCAGAGCAGGATTACAATCAGGAAGTCACTTTGAAGTGGAGATCTCTCGAGCCTTTTGGCTGTTGCCTCTTCCTTCCCACGGGAAGGAGAGATGAAACGAAAGTCACCTCGCTAACCCGGGTCCGATTGCATGCCCTCCCTGCCACAGGATGTGATGATGGCTGCCAACTTCTAAGGCCTTAAGAGGGGAGTGGACATGTTCATGGAGGAGAGGGCTATCCATGGCGACTAGTAAAAATGGATACTAGTCATTATGCATTCCTATTCTTTCCAGGATCAGAGGAGCATGCCTGTTATATTAGTATTCGTTTTGTCTAGCAGCCACTGATAGCCCCATCCTCCATAAGAACATAAGAAATGGCCCTGCTGGATCAGACCAAGGCCCATCAAGTCCTGCAGTCTGTTCACACGGTGGCCAACCAGGTGCCTCTAGGAAGCCCACAAACAAGACGACTGCAGCAGCACCATCCTGCCTGTGTTCCAAAACACCAAAGATAATAAGTTATACTCCTCGGATAATGTAGAGAATAGGACTGCATCATGACTAGTATCCATTTCGACTAGTAGCCATGAATAGTCCTCTCCTCCATGAACATGTCCACTCCCCTTTTAAAGCCTTCCAAGTTGGCAGCCATCACCACATCCTGGGGCAGGGAGTTCCATAATTTAACTGTGTGTTGTGTGAAGAAATACTTCCTTTTATCTGTTTTGAATCTGATTATAAACTGTAGTAATCAGGCAGCCATCTGCTGGCTATTCCACCACTTATGGAGTCTTGCCTGACATTGACCAGGGCCTTTTTCGTCGTGGCTCCAGCTCTGTGGAATGGGCTCCCTGAAGAGGTGAGGGGGCCCCTCTCCTTGGAGATCTTTGCCAGGGCTTTCGAGGGTGGTTGAATTGGCAGGCATCTTTTAAGAGGGGGAGGGAGAGATTTGGGGTTAGCTTTTTTAGTTTCTGTTTTTAAACTGACAATGTTTGTCACTATTATTGTAAGCCGGCTTGAACCATAAGGAAAGGTGGGCTATTAAGCTCTGAAAACCCTCTGATTTGGCCTTTGATAGAAAGGATGCATTTTGTCAGCACCGAGGCAGAACAACGTCCCCTTCCTACATAATGGCTCTGTCTTCTGCCAGTCTACCCAACCGGCCGGGCATTGTCACACCACGTCAAGACTCCAGTGCCATTTACGCATGGCTGTTTCCTCGCGGTCACCCCACTGACTACTTCACCTATTTTCTCACCTATTGTGTTCAGTTTTGGGCACCGCAATTTAAGAAGGATGTAGACAAGCTGGAGCGTTTCCTGAGGAGGGCAACAAAGATGGTGAGGGGTCTGGAGACCAAGTCCTTTGAGGAAAGGTTGAAGGAGCTGGGTATGTTTAGCCTGAAGAGGAGAAGACTGAGAGAGGATATGATAACCATGTTCAAGTACTTGAGGGGCTGTCATATAGAGGATGGTGCCGAGTTGTTTTCTGTTGCCCCAGGAGGTCGGACCAGAACCAATGGGTTGAAATTAAATCAAAAGAGTTTTCATCTAGACATTAGGAAGGATTTTGTAACAGTTGGAGCGGTTGCTCAGTGCAACAGGCTTCCTCGGGAGGTGGTAAGCGCTCCTTCTCTGGAGGTTTTTAAGCAGACATTAGATGGCCATCTGTCAGCAGTACTGATTCTGTGTCCTTAGGCAGATCATGAGAGGGAGGGCATCTTGGCCATCTTCTGGGCATGGAGTAGGGGTCACTGGGGGTGTGGGGGGGAGGTAGTTGTGAATTTCCTGCATTGTGCAGGGGGTTGATTGATCTTTATTACAGCCAATGACCAGCACAGGTAAACATATAAAGGACCAATTTACACAAAAATACAATATCTACACATCAGAGTAAAACATGCTAGATCATTTGTTGACATAAATAAAATCACTTCGAGAGGAGGGGAACATATAATTAAAACTGTTGCCCCTCAATTTTTGGGGCTGTTGAATAGCGCAAACCCTCCTCCGTCATAAGTCAATTGCAGCAGCACAGATTCTAGCCACTGAGTATGTTGTATCAGAGTCCGTATCTTGTAGCAGGGATGGAATATAGAGATGTCCCATGTAGCCAGAGAATTTGTAAATTAATGGCAAGATGAACCTTTCTCAAATAGCTGTATAATATTGACAGTCGAGGAGAACACGTTCAAAAGTTTCTGTGCACAGGGGGTTGGACTAGATGACCCTGGTGGTCCCTTCCAACTCTATGATTCTATTATTCTAGCTTGGCATTGTCATACCATGTCAAGACTCTAAGGCTATTTATGTGTGGCTCTTTCCTCACAGTCACCCCGCCAACTACTTCGGGGCTTTGCTTTGATTATGCACGCATTTTCTGACCGTCAGAGGTCGCCTCGCTCTCCGCCCATGTTCCCCTGCATTTTCCCGCATTTTCTGGATTCTGGCTAAACACAAATCCAGAAAATGTGGGCAAAACGTATGGAAAGGGGCTGGGAGAGCAGGGCAACCTCTAATGATCAGAAAATGCAAGCATAATAAAAATAAAGCTCTGAAGTAGTCGGGAGGGAGACCGCAAGGAAACACCCATGCATAAATGGCCTTAGACTTGAATCCAAAAAGCAGGTAAGGTTAAGAACTGGTACCTTCCCCCATAAGAGTTTACAGATAAACTCTGCGGTCTTTCGTCCAATTTGTACGTATCATTTGCTTTGTTCCTGATGGAATTAGGTATCGGTCTTAACTGAGGATTATTATTAACATCTATATGAGCCTTAAAATGGAATGTGTGTTCATGGTAAAATTCATAACACGATTTCGTAAATATACGAAGTAAGGGGGAAACGGAGAGTTAACTGGCTGGCCTGCAAAGCTGAGCGAGTGTTGGTGCAACTGTGGATTGTTCCCTTTATGTTTATATTGTTTTGGACTTAAAGTGACAGTTTCCTGGCATCGCAGTATCCCAGAGTCTGTCGCTTTATCGAAATATACTGTTTTTCAGCTAATGTGCAAAGCAACAGAGGTTACAAGGCGTTTATCTAATAACTTGTAGCTACTACAAAGTTTTACAGTCCGAAGAAGGATATCAAAACGGGATACTAGCCGGCAAACCTGTCACTGTTGCGGTTTTGTATTATATTATCAACACTTTTGCTTTTTGCGTTTGCTCATTATTTATATACTATAATACATGTTTTGTAATTTATTTGAACATTTGTTGTTATTACTATGTTGTAAAACTTTGGAGTAGCTACAAGTTATTAGATAAACGCCTTGTAACCTCTGGTGCTTTGCACATTTTTTTTCTGTCTTCTATCAGAGGTTTCTCCCCCTTCTTTTTTTCAGCTAATGTGTACATGCATACCACACTGTACCATACCATATCACACTGCACCGCACCAAACCAAATATGTACATGCCATGCCATGCCATGGTGTAGCATGGTGTAGTGGTTAAGAGCGATGGTTTGGAGCGGTGGAGTCTGATCTGGAGATCCGGATTTGATTCCCCACTCCTCCACATGAACAGCGGACTCTAATATGGTGAACCAGGTTGGTTTCCCCACTCCTCCAAATGGAGCCAGCTGGGTGACCTTGGACAAGTCACATTCTCTCAGCCTCACCTACTTCAAAGGGTGTCTGTTGTGGGGAGGGGAAGGGAAGGTGATTGTAAACCGGTTTGATTCTTTCTTAAGTGGTAGAGAAAGTCGGCGTATAAAAGCCAACTCTTCTTCTTACCTGGAATGCCCAGCGAATGAGGTCACCATGAGTTGGTTATAACTCGATGGCTTCTGCTGCTTCTTCTTCTTCTTCTTCTTCTTCTTCTACTTCTTCTTCTTCTTCTTCTTCTTCTTCTTCTTCTTCTTCTTCTTCTTCTTCTTCTTCTTTTTAACCTGCTCGTCTTGATTTTAACGCATCAGTACATGGATGGGAGACTTCCAAGGAACTTCCAAGGAGACTTCCAAGGAACAGAGCCTTGATTACTTACCGTGAACAAGTCACATTCTCTCAGCCGCACCTTGAGTCTCCTTTAAGTGGTAGAGAAAGCTGGCGTATAAAAACCAACTCTTCTTCTTCTTCCATACCATACCATACCATACCATACCATACCATACCATACCATACCATACCATACCATACCATACCGTATTACTTTAACATGATATAGTCCAGGGGTCACCAACCGTTTTGGGGCTGCAGGACCCTTTGGAGTTTTGAGAGGGATTGGTGCGCACCACCCCAAAATGGCTTCCCTGGGAGGCGGAGCCAACCCACAAATGGCTGCTTCAGAAGGCCAAGCCAAATGGAACACCACCTTCCTCACACTTTCTGTGAAGAAGTAAAACCTGAAGGGGAAATGGAACCACACACTGACTATGCAAAGTCCAGTTGCTCAAAAGTCCTCCTCGTCCTCCGGAGGAAAACTCATTCATTTGACTGAGGGAAGCCAAAAACAAGCTCTCCCTTACAATGCCCCCCCCACTTTCTGAAAATCTTGGAGGGGCTAAGGGGAGTACTGGGGGGGCACACTCTCTGGTCACCTTTCCCAGCCCTAGCCCTTCAAGCTCAAAACAAGGACAGCCTCTCTTCTAGGTGTTTGTAAACCTACCAAAATGCACATTCTGTGATTTCATAGAATCATAGAATTATAGAATCATAGAGTTGGAAGGGACCACTAGGGTCATCTAGTCCAACCCCCTGCACAATGCAGGAAACTCACAACTACCTCCCACACACAACCCCAGTGACCCCTAGAAGATGGCCAAGATGCCCTCCCTCTCATCATCTGCTTAAGGTCATAGAATCAGCATTGCTGACAGATGGCCATCTAGTCTCTGCTTAAAAACCTCCAGGGAAGGAGAGCTTACCACCTCCCGAGGAAGCCTGTTCCATGGAGGAACCGCTCTGACTGTTAGAAAATTCTTCCAAATGTCTAGACGGAAACTCTTTTGATTTAATTTCAACCCGTTGGTTCTGGTCTGACCTACTGGGGCAACAGAAAACAACTTGGCACCCTCCTCTATATGACAGCCCTTCAAGTACTTTGCAGTACTTTACATCCAACAGGCCTGAATTTCCTGGTATAGCCCCTCCCTCCTTTCCCCTTTTGATACATTGCAGGTCTTTCTGCTAAGAAGGTTTATCGTTGGGGCAAAAAGCCACTGCCAGCAATATTAATAATAATAGCCCTGAGTTAAAGTGCACTTAATTACGCCGGACATGTTCTAAAGTGGAGGCAGGGAGAATAATGCTTATGTAGATCTATACTGAGACAGAGTGCTTGTAATGCCAGATGCTTTTCCATCTCTGGCACCTTTTTAGACCGGGCTAAGGTGGCATTTAATGCCTCGTAGGTGGCATTTCGCAGCCATTTTGCAATGGTCGTGTGAGCAGGCTCAGGAAAGAGTTATGCAGACAGAGATATACAAATAAAATCCATGTGTCAACCCCACTCCGTTCTCTGTCTTGATTTTCAGCCAATTTTCAAATAGGTTGAGTCAAGCCCATGGCTTCTTTACTCCCAAGGAAGTGATGGTTTCCTTTTGCCTGTTCTTTCTAACAAACAGAGAATGTCTAATCCACAATAATGCGATTGGGGGAGATTTCTGACATGATTCCCACTATTTCCAGGTAACGGGCCAGTGTGGTGTAGTGGTTAAGAGTGGTGGTTTGGAGTGGTGGACTCTAATCTGGAGAACCAGGTTTGATTCCCCACTCCTCCACATGAGCGGTGGATGCAAATGTGGTGAACTGGGATGGTTTCCCCACTCCTACACATGAAGCCAGCTGGGTGACCTTGGGCTAGTCACAGCTCTCTTAGAGCTCTCTAAGGGAAGGGAAGGTGATTGTAAGCCAGTTTGATTCTTCCTTAAGTGGTAGAGAAAGTCGGCATATAAAACCCAACTCTTCTTCTTCTTCTTCTTCTTCTTCCTTGACTTTCCGAGTTAATTCTTTACACCTGGCAGTGGTTTGTATCCTTCCAGCTTCCCAACACAATCTTGCCCAATTCCCTCCCTCATTGCAGACTGTGAGATGTAGCCAACCTGGCCACCTAACGTCCGGGCTGCCTGTTAAGGGGGGAGTAGGGCTGTGCAAAAAGTATTTATTGGTATTTTTTCAGATTCAGGTTTATCAAACCTGGAAATTTTAGAAAAACCCAGAAAACCTGGACTTTTGAAAAATATTCGGGTTAATAAACCCGAACCAGAAAAATACCAAAAATAAACTCGAATCCGAAAAACAAATTCCACACCGCCCCGATTCTCTCAGTTCCTGAGAATTGGGGCGGCATGGAATTCATTCAGTGGCAGGTAAGTAAGGAGGGAGGGAGGGGGGAAATGGCGGTAGTGCCAAAGCAGCCCAAATAATGCCCCCCAAAAGTTGGCATTATTCGGGATCAGCTTATCCGGCTCCCTATATTGCCACCTTTTTTCATACCAGTTTAAAAAAATCCCCAGGTTTGGTTTTTACTTCAGCAAAAAGATATGCACACCCCTAGTGTGGAGTGAAGCAAGGCTGTATTCTGGCCCTTCTGCTATTTAACTTTTTGATTAAATCAATGGTTCAAGCTCTGTAGAATCCAGATTTCCATCTGCCAAATTTAGCAAACAGACTGATACCTGCCTTTGTTATACACGGACGATGCAGCTATTCTATCCTATTCTGAAGTAATGCTTAGAAAAGCTTAAGATATTTCTGTCTTTAGATAGATTGTTTATTTACGGCCCTTGGCCAGATAAAACAAAATACATGGACTAAAATGGTCTTACAGACAAAGATTCTGAGTCTTAAATCACTTAAAAAATTGAAAAAGAATAATAACAAATAACATCCAAGTTACATCTGCCATTTGGACTAAGAGACTACTCTGTGGCAATGAATTTTCATTGCTGCTGTACAAAATTTTGCTACCTGAGAGGTGATTGAAGGATTATCTCCTCGTAGGAGCTTTTAGATCTTTTCTCTTTCCCTGTTGGGTCCCATTCTCAGTATGAGGGGCTCAATAAACTTAGAATGAGGTATTGTGTAAAAGTTACAATTCAGGAGAACACGTTCAGTGGTTTCTTAATCCCCAGATTTACAGGGGCAGAGTCTCTCCGCCCTGGGTATCTTCTTAAATTTCCCCTCTAACATAGCATAGGGTAAGGCTGCACACCTAGCCAAGGTAAAAGCCCTCCTATATTTGTTTATCTCTAAGTTACAGAGATAGGCTGCTGGTGAAAGGAAACATTTGGAGTGGGGGGGAGCCATAAATAGAGGCACTCTTGCTAAATCTGCTTGTCGCTTGATATCTTTAACCCTTTGGTTTATAGTTGACTTAGCTTGATCCCACCCTAACTGAAATAGTGCCAGGTTATTTAGTTTGTCTTCAATGAATATTATCCACTTTGACCTAAAGGTATCACAGAGAATCAGTGGAAGAAGACCCTTAGGGTTGAAATTAATTTTTAGCCAGAGATAAAGTGAGGACAAGACAACCCTTGCCTCTACCTTCATCATTTCTGTCTTTGTGTGCTCCAAACTTCGCCCACATGGGGTCAAAGTCTGGAGCCTGCTGATGAAGGGCTGGGAAGCAGTGGGGCTTCCCTTCTACCTGTTTCTTTCCAGAAGAGTGAAAAGAAGTAGCCAAGAAGCTCACACGAACATGAACACACATGAAGCTGTCTTATACTGAATCAGACCATCAGACCATCAAGGCCAGTCTTGTCTACCCAGACCGGCAGCGGCTCTCTATGGTTTCAAGTCAAGGTCTTTCACATCACCTACCAATTGATCCTTTCTTTCTTTTCTTTTTTTTTAAAAAATAATTTTTTATTTTTCTTCATTTAATATATCCATAAAAACAATATAATAATACTAATAAAGAGAAAAACAAATAGTATTTCTAATTTAACAATCAAATGACTTCCCCCTCTCCCTCTTCCGTCTAAAATTAAATTGTATAATCTTTTGCTAATGGAACTAATCCCAATATTGTTTTTATTAATCTGTTCTTGTCGTATCCAACATTATGAAATCAATACCTGATATAAAAATTAATACAAAGTATGAATAAGGATTAGATCAATGAGTATCCTTTAAATGGTCCCGTTAAAAAATAATTTTCACAATACATTCTCCAAGCCTCCCATTCCCCCCAAAATTGTTCATTATCATTCTGATTTATCAAACTGTAATTCGCCATCTCAGTCAATTCCAGCATCTTTTTTATCCAGTCTTTTTTGTCTGGTATCTCAACTGTCTTCCATTTAGCTGCATATATCAATCGAGCAGTTGTGGTGGCATAAATCAAAAAAGTTCTATGAGTGAAAATGGTATCCGGTATCATACTCAAGAGCGTCATTTCAGGTGTTTTAGGAATATTTTGTTGTAGAATCTACCTTATTTCATTATATATCATCTCCCAATTTTTTTAAGCTTTTTCACAAGTCCACCACATATGATGAAATGATCCAGTTTCTTTATTGCATTTCCAGCAATTTGGTGACATTGAAGCATATGATTTTGCTAATTTCTTTGGTGTTAAATACCATTTATACATCATTTTGTATATATTTTCTCTTAATAGTTGCGAAGATATAAGTTTCAGGTCTCTCATCCAAAGCCTTTCCCATTTTTGTAACATTATATCATAACCCAGCATTTGTGCCCAACTAATCATGGTAGGTTTTATTCGTTCTTGTTCACAATAAAGTTCTAAAAATAATTTATACATCTTGGAAATAAGATGATCATTTGTATCCAGGAAAAGTTTCTGTAAAGTTGATTTAGTTTTAGAAAATCCTGTTTTCACATCTTGTAAGAAAACCGAGTTTATTTGATGATACTGGAACCAAGATAATAAGTCTTTAACTTCCTCATATTCTTTTAGTGAACATTTTGTACCTTCCCATTTCAAAAGATCCTGATATATTACAAATTGAGCTGGTCTTAATGGGCGTAATGTCAACATTTCTTGGGAAGAAATCCATAACGGAGTTTTTGTATCTAATAAATGCTTATATCTAATCCATATCCTAACCTACCAATTGATCCTTTCAACTGGAGATGCTAGGGATTGAACCTGGGACCTTCTGCATGCAGAGAGATGCCAGGGATTGAACCTGAGACCTTGTGCATGCCAAGCAGATGATCTACCACTGAGCCTAGGGCTGTTGAAAAAAAATTCAGTAAAATTCGGATTCGGCAAAATTTGGCCCGTTTTTATTCGGGAATTGCCGAAGTCTGAACTCCCCTGCTTCGGGTCCGTGCAATTCGGCATGAGATCCGGAGTTCGGGGGAAAATTCGGCCGAATAAACCCATTAAAATCAAAACTGCACCTTTCCGCTGCTCCGGGGGGGCATTTTTGGGGGTAGAGGTCCCAGACTTTCAGCGTAGCTTCAAAGGACCCTTCTTGCAATAACCCCCAAGTTTTGTAAAAATTGGATCAGCGGGGGGTGAGATATGGGCCCCAAAAGGGGTCCCCCCCTCCTTAATGTGCGTTTGCAATTAGCAGAGCTTGCCACCCACTCGAAGCTCCCAGCCCTGACAAACAGCTGAGCTTCAGGGAGCAAGGGCAGGGCAGGTACGAAGAAGTTTGCAAACCATGCAAAGCAACACAACCATGCAAACCATCACATTTGCAACCATGCAAAGCAACACCTGACGCCTGGGAGTTTGCAAACCATGGAAAGGGACAGAAGAAGTTTGCAAACCATGCAAAGCAACACAACCATGCAAAGCAACACGTTTGCAACCATGCAAAGCAACACCTGACGCCTGGGAGTTTGCAAACCATGGAAAGGGACAGGGGCATGCTAGCTAAGCATAAGGAGCAGGAGGGGGTGGGATTTCCCCTTTTGCATCGGACTCGGGACCAGGCAAATGCATTCTTTAAGTCACAATTTGAAAACAATTTTTGAGCAAGCATCAAAATAGACCTAACCAATCTTATGAATGAGGGAAAACTTGAGGACACACAACTGAAGCCCCCCCCCTCAAACCAGGGAGAGAGAGACTCGAGGGAGTACACACACCCCAGACAGAACGGGCAAAAGCCCCCTTTGGCTTCCCCCCCACACACAGAAACTGCTCCCTCCCCCCCCACACACACAGACTCTGCTCCCCCCCCACACACACACAGGAGAAAAAATATAGATTAAAGCCCCAAAAGGGGTCTTACTGTGAATGTCTTCTGTTCCATCAGGAGGGACTTGGAGGACTGGGTAATCCAATACGGTTCCATTTAAGCACGGGAGGTTTTGCCTTAGATTTGCCGCTGTCGAGATGCACACAGGATCGGCTGATCCCATTCATCCCAATAGGGAAAAGGGGGGCATATCTCAGCCCCCGCTGATCCATTTTTTACAAAACTTGGGGATTCTTTCAAGAAGGCTCCTCTGATGCTATGCTGAAAGTTTGGGGGCTGTACCCCAAAAATGTGCCCCCTGCAGCCATGGAAAGGAGCAAATGTGTGCTGTAAATGGAATAAAAATGCACATTAAGGGGGGACCCCTTTCGAGGCCCATATCTCAGCCCCCGCTGATCCAATCTTTACAAAACTCGGGGATTCTTGCAAGAAGGCTCCTCTGAAGCTACGCTGAAAGTTTGGGGGCTGTACCCCAAAAAATGCGCCCCCTGCAGCCACGGAAAGGAGCGAATGTGCACAAGCACCCCCCACGGGGATTTCTCTCTCGCACAAACAGATACTCTCTCTTTCTCTCCCCAGCCAGGCCACACAGCAGCTGGGCTCATGCACTCAATCACGGCTGATTGGCCAGAAGAAGACCCAGCTTGGCCACCGATTGCCCGGGGGAGAATGCTGTTTACTAACTGATGGTTATGCTACTGCGCCAAACCCCGAATTTGCCGAATTTATTCACCAAACACCCTGAACTCGCTGAATTTGGCTCCCCGTTTTCCCGCCTTTTTTGAGTTCGGTTCCATCCAAACTAAAAACCACCGAATCAGGGGAAATCCGGCTGTTTTTCAGTTCGGGACGAACCAAATTGACAGCCCTAACTGAGCCACAGCCCCACCAGAAAATGATACTTGAAGAAGAGTTGGTTGTATATGCCAATTTTATGTACCTTTTAAGGAGACTTGAACTGGCTTACAATCTCCTTCCCTTCCTTTCCCCACAACAGACACTTTGTGAGGCAGGTGAGGCTGAGAGAGCTCTAAGAGAACTGTGACTAGCCCAAGGTTTCCCAGATGGATTCATATGTAGGAGTGGGGAAACCAACCCGGTTCACCAGATTAGAGTCCACCACTCTACACCACGCTGGCTCTCTCTTATACCGAACAGCTGCTCTATACTGAATCAGACCCTCGGTCCATCAAAGTCAGCATTGTCTACTCAGACTGGCAGCTGCTATCCAAGGTCTCAGGCAGAGGTCTTTCACATCACCTGTTTCCTGGTCCTTTCAACTGGAGATGCCAGGGATTGAACCTGCGACCTTCTGTATTGCAAGCACATGCTCCACCACTGAGCCATGGCCCCTCCCTAAAGGGCACTGGAACACATGAGCATATGAAGCTGTCTTATACTGGACCATACCATTGGTCCATCAAGCTCAGTACTATTTATTCCATGGTCTTAGTAGAGGTCTTTCACATCCCCTACTACCTGATTCTTTCAGCTGGCGATGCTGGGGATTGAACCTGGGACCTTCTGTATGCCAAGCAGATGCTCCACCACAGAGCCACGTCTCCCTCACCCTCTTTCGTAGTTTGATATATGTGGGTGTCCCCTAGCATGTTATAGAGGCGCTGCAGGTTCATAGGCTTTGGGGCTTGAACATGACACATGTTCCTTACCTGCTGGCCATAAACTGCGCAGAGACGATTAAAAGCAACAAGGCAAATATTCTCTTGCATATGCATTAGGGAACATCAATATATTATTTTTCTGAAAGCGCCTGCCAATCCATCTGTGTCGTAGTAAAAGTTGGGCGCCTCCCAACAAGGTGGGATGCATGGGCCATTTATTTTCATTGTTCATTCCCTAATTGTATCTTCTCGGGAAGCAAGAGGCAAGCTTGGGTATGCTTTGAAAAAAACCGGGTTCGTTTAAGTAACAAAAATATCACCTGTGATGGAAACACTGTGGGATTTTGTCACTGTGATGAACCACCCCATGCAAAGTGCCGACATTCTGCAATGATCGTCCATCACCCTCTTTCTTCCAGAGCTACAGGAGAAAAGATGAGCTCCATTGATTATAATGGTTTATTTCCTGCACAATAAAAGTACCAGTGAAGTCCTGATTTCACACTGATTTTGTTTCGCCGGGTTTTGGATTGGCATCCGACCATTCAGTGCAATTTTCTAGTCAATGTCAATAAGTAGAAGTACTGGGCATAGGTACCAAGACAGCACCGCTAACTATTGTTGCCAGACCCCCCACTTTGGGCCCCCTCCCCTTGGTGCCATCCAGCTGGCCGGTGGGGGTCTTACTAGGTGCAAAATGAGGCCTAGCCCCTGGCATCATCAGCGCACTTCCAGAAGGGAAAGTATGTTGCCGCCGACATGGGAGACACTGTGGTATCTGGGCAAAACTCTATGGCAAAAACAACTTCTACCATAGAGTTTCTGTCCAAATACCTAGCAACCTTATGGCTAACTGAATGACAAGGAACATGGGCACACAAAATTATTAACCTGCCTCACTTTGAAGGGTGGGTATGAGGTGGGGCTGTGGCTCAGTGATAGAGAATCAGCTTGGCATGCAGAAGGTCACAGGTTCAATCCCTGGCATCTCCAGTTAAAAGGTCCAGGCGGAAGGTGATGTGAAAGACTCTTGCCTGAGACCCTGGAGAGCTGCTGCTGATCTGAGTAGACAATATTGACCTTGATGGTTCAAGGATCTGATAAAGTATAATGCAGCTTTATGGGTACAAATGTTAGGGATGCTAGTCTCCAAGTGGGGCCTGGGGATCCCCCAGAATTACAGCTCATCTCCAGATGACAGAGATCAGTTTCCCGGGAGAAAATGACTGCTTTGGAGGTGGACTTGGTGGCACTGTAGCCAACTGAGGTCCCTGTCTTCCCCAGGCTCCACCCCCAAATCTCTAGGGGTTTCCCAACCTGGATCTGGAAACCCTACCCGGAGATGGTCAGGGGGTACCTCGCAACCATAACACTTATATGTGAGAGGAAGGTTTAATTTAATTAATTTAGATCGTATTTCTTCTCCCCTTTTTGCCTAAATGGGGATCTAACACAGCTTGCAACATTTTATTTATTATATATCTATCTACCAGTGTGATGTAGTGGTTAAGAGCAGTGGTTTGGAGCGGTGGAGTCTGATCTGGAGAACTGGGTTTGATTCCCCACTCCTCCACATGAGCGGCAGAGGCTAATCTGGTGAATCGGATTTGTTTCCCCACTCCTACACATGAAGCCAGCTGGGTGACCTTAGGCAAGTCACACTCTCTCAGCCCCACCTACCTCACAGGGTGTCTGTTGTGAGGAGGGGAAGGTGATTGTAAGCCGGTTTGAGTCTCCCTTAAGTGGTGGGAAAAGTCGGCATATAAAAACCAACTCTTCTTCTTCTTCTTCTTCTTCTTCTTCTTCTTCTTCTTCTTCTTCTTCTTCTTCTTCTTCTTCTATCTAACATCTACCTAGCAATCATCTATCTATTTCCATTACTCTCCAATGGGGATCCAAAGCAGTCACCTCTCCTCTATTTTATCCTCACAACAACCCTGGTGAAGTAGCACTGTTTTCTTTGGGGCTCCCCCCCCCCCATTTTTGTATTTTAACTTTTAAAAATAGGGTTTTAAGCTTTGAGGCAGCCAGGAAATGTCTTTGGAGGCGCCGTGGCGGTGCCTCAGCCACACCGTCCCTGTAAGGCTTAGGAATGAGCTGCTTGTGACAAAG
Organism: Euleptes europaea; assembly: GCF_029931775.1. NCBI lineage: Eukaryota > Metazoa > Chordata > Lepidosauria > Squamata > Sphaerodactylidae > Euleptes > Euleptes europaea. Next base: position 5,549,785 of record NC_079321.1, read on the forward strand.
CACATATGCACAAAAATGCACCGGAGAGTAATATCGATATGCAATATGTACACAAATGGCAATCACACACCAGTGTGGTGTAGTGGTTAAGAGCGGCGGACTCTAACCTGGTGAACCGGGCTGGTTTCCCCACTCCTCCACATGAAGCCTGTTGGGTGACCTTGGCCCAGTCACAGTTATTTCCAAACACTCTCAGCCCCACCTACCTCACAGGGTGTGTGTTGTGGGGAGGGGAAGGGAAGGTGATTATAAGCCGGTTTGAAACTCCTTTAATGTAGAGAAAATCAGGGTATAAAAACCAACTCTTCTTCTTCTTTTGCGCAATTTCGAATTTTCATTAAAAGAAGTCCTGCTGGAACGTGTTCACATAAACATTGTTTTACTTTCTCCATGCAATCATGTATCGAACTATGGTGTCTATTGACATAAAGGAACAGATCTGATCAGGCGAATCAGTTTAGGACCCCTTGAAGACAACAGGAAATTACCTGCAGGTCGCACAGGAAATGAGGCAGACATAAGCAACACATCACAAAATGCAAACCAAACTTGACTGATCAGACTCATTAGGAATTTTGCCTAAAGTTTTGTAAATATTCAGCATGAGCACAATTTAGCACAATTAAATGAGGGAAATATTACTTACAGGAGAATAATCAGAATTTTTTTTGCATCTGTCTGTCTATCTAGTTATACCTGTCTCTCTATCTATCTGTCTGTCTGTCTGTCCTTCCATCTATCCATCTATCTAATATTCTTTCTATTTAATCAAACTCCTTGGAATTATTCCTAATCTATCATAAAATGTTTTAAAGGACATGATTAATTCCATTGTTTAAATTGTGTTTTATTGGAGGATGAAACCCTCATAAACGATCACACACCTTTCTCACCGATCATTTCCTTCTAAAGTAATATACTAATTAATTTCAATTAAATATATGTAAAAGAAGATATATTTTGAAAAATGCTTCTCCCTTGTCATTTGTTCATCTATCGAAAAAGTGTAAACCTTGAAGCATTTCGCATAGAAAATATTCATTTTTGGTAATTTCTCCAGGGGACAATTTATTAAATGAAAGGCTTTTAACATTAGCTAAAAGCAGCCTTGTAAATCACGAGTGTCATCAAACTGCTTCATCACTTCATTAATTTAAAAGATTATTATATGCGTAACTGACATAATTTTGAACAATGTTACATGGTTAATTTATTAATGGAGAAAAGCAGGAATGACACACCAAATTGATTTATTATAACAATTGCACAATTTTAGGATTTTTCTTTCCCCAACAGTGCAAGTGATTCAAGGTAATTGGTTTTGTTTTTTTTGGAAAGTCACCCATTTAATTTCTAGGGTAATACCAATTTATAAAGGAATGTATCCTTTTTACCTTGGGGGGATATGTACAAAGACAGGTTGTTCCTTGTTTAATGGAGCATAGACGGCAAAGCTCGCGATTCTGTTATTTTTATTTAATTCATTTATACCCCACCTTTCTCCCCATGGGGATCCAAAACACCTTACATTATTCTCCTCTCCTCCATTTTAACCTCACAACAACCCTGTAAGGTAGGTTTGGCTGAGAGTGTATGTCTGGCCCAAGGTCACCCAGTGAGCTTCCATGGAATGGGTGGGGATTCGAACCTGGGTCTCCTAGATACTACTCCAATACACTTAACCACTACACCACACTGTCTCTCAGGGTTAATTGTAAAATGCTTTTGAAAAGTGTAAAATGGATGTTTTGAACTGACCCTTTCTCATTCTCACTCTATGAGAAGAAGAAGAAGAAGAAGAAGAGGAAGAAGAAGAAATGATTTTTATATGCCGACTTTCTCTACCACTCAAGGAAGAATCAAACAAGCTTACAATCACCTTCCCTTCCCCTCCCCACAACAGACACCCTGTGAGGTAGATGGGGCCGAGAGAGCTGTGACTAGCCCAAGGTCACCCAGCTGGCTTCATATGCAGGAGTGGGGAAACCAATTCAGTTCACCAGATTAGCGTCCGCTGCTCATGTGGAGGAATCAAATTCAGTTCTCCAGATCAGAGTCCACCTCTTCAAACCACCGCTCTTAACCACTACACCACACTCTTAACCACTATACCACACAAGGGTATGTGATCCACATCCATATCATGTTGGCAATATTTATTTATACCAGGTAAACACTGAGCTGAAAATGCTGTAACATTCTTCAGCTTCTCCATGATATTTGCTTCTGTGAGGCTATGAGGACGTCTCTTTACACTGAATTGTTGAAAAGACCACCCCTTCTTAAAGGCTGCATTGACCTTTCATTTTTATTTACTATTTTATTTAAAACATTTATTAGCCACCTTTCTTCCTTATGGAGCTCAAGGCAGCTGACAACATCGATAAAATATATAAAATATGTTACACAAAGAACATAAAACTGATGTTTAAACTCACAATTTAGGACTGTTTTAAATAAATGCAGTCCTAAATAAAACCATCTTCAGCTGCCTCCTAAAGATCGAAAGTGAGGGGGCCAGGCACACCTCCCTGGGGAGGTTGTTCCATAATCGTGGGGCTGTGACCGAAAAGGACGTCTCTCGTGTACCCACCAAAGAACCTTCTTGGATTGGTGGGAAAGACAGGAGGGTGTCTCCTTGTGACCAAAATTATTAGGGGACTGGAGCAACTGTCCTATGGGGAGTGGTTAAGATGCTTAGGGCTGTTTAGCTTGGAAAGAAGGCGGCTGAGGGGAGACATGATAGAGGTCTATAAAATTATGCATGGTTTGGAGAGAGTGGACAGGGAGAAGTTTTTCAACAATGAAGTTGTTGTATTTCATTTTTGTGCACAACTGCTGTATGCATTGCATAATATTTATAACATGAGTAAATATACGAAGATATGTTTTTGGTACTTGGTTATGTTTGGATTTAGCCCTTCTATGTTGATGTTTTCTTAGTGTAACCCTTATAACATAGAGGTGTTTTTTCTTTGGTAAACCTCTAGGTGATGGCTGGAGAACTTCAGCTATTGCAACTGATCTCCAGGCAACAGAGATCCATTCACCTGGAGAAAATGGCTGCTTTGGCAATTGGACTCTATGGCATTCTATTCCATTGAAGTCCCTCCCCAAACCCTGCCTTCCTAAGGCTACACCCCAAAATCTTCAAGTATTTCCCAACCCCAAGTTGGCAACCCTACCTTTAAGGCATTACCATACCAGCTCTTAGGCACCAGGCCCAAACATTTCTTCTTAGCTGCTTTAGGGTCCACTTCTGGTCCAAGGTCTGCTATTTTTTAGGGTTCTCAATGGCTGCTTTTAATGGCTTGTGTTTCTTTGAAACTAATGATTTACCAAGTTTTTATGATTTTCTGGCATTGTTTTTTAATTGTAATTGTAAGCCACCTTGAACAGGACTCTCAAGAGACAGCATAAGAATTCCGGACGGAAGGAAGGAAGGAAGGAAGGAAGGAAGGAAGGAAGGAAGGAAGGAAGGAAGGAAGGAAGGAAGGAAGGACAGAAAGACGGAAGGAAGGAAGGAAGCACCAGATGGACCCTCCATCCAGCTTCACCTGACTTCCCAAGCAGCGACGGACCTACATTTTTGGGGCCCTGAAGCTTGAACTGTTATGGGGGGCCCTTCTCAACCGGCAACAACAGGGCATCGTCCAACAAGGTCCAAAGGGCCCTGCTGCCCTTGCGAGGACCTCAAGGCTCAAATGGTGATGAACAGGTGGTGGGGTGGAGTCCTTGAAAATGGGCCATAAAGTGACGAAATAAAACTACAGAACTATTAAGCCGTGCACCAACAAAAGATCTGACAATCCAGCTGCCAAAATGTAAGCTGTGAATAGATTCTGGCGAGCTCAGTGAGCCCTTACAGCTGGGGGTTCGAGCACAGCAAGCCCCCGAGAAAATTGTGAAATTTGACCAATGACAGAGACATTTTGAGGCCATATGAAGTGGGTATTAGAGCATATTCTAAAGTCAATATTAAGTACTTCAACCCATCGGCTTATGATTCTATCACTTAAAAAACTGCATTGATTTTGTTGAGAAATTCGCTCATTAAAAAAAGTTGCTTCAGGGGGCCCCTCCGGGATTAGGGCCCCTGAAGTTTAAGCTTCATTAGTTTCACAGTAGATCCACCTCTGTTCCCAAGCCAGCAAGATTATCAGCTGGTATGGAAAACTCACAGCTGGAAGATCTGCTTCCACCAGCCAACAGGCTCATTGGTATGGGAAGCAGGGAGATTCATGGGATTTCTGGGCTGAGCCCCACAAAATCTGACCCTGAAGGCTGTTTCACAGCTACCACACTGTGAGTGCCTTGGAAGAACCATATTCATGAGCAGTTGCCAGTCGCAGGCTTGCCATTTGCCCACCCATGGTAGGTAAACTTCTGTCCTTGGTCCTAACCCTCTGCCCTTGATAAATTAAGGAGCAGGAGGGGGGAAATGGCCTCTTTAGTGATGCTAATTCCCCCTGAGTACCATAGAGATTAGGGGAATTCCTAGACCATCACCCAGAAGTGATGTCACATCCTCTCCAAACTCCACCCTCCCTCAGGTAACACCCTCAAAAATGTGCCAGAGGCTGTTTGAGGTTGGGAATGAGTCAAATACCTCCTCTCCCACACAATCTGGAGACACTGTAGGTTTCTATTTACCAATAAAAACCATTTCAAAGTCCTTCTAACACTTTGCTTATTTAAAATTTAGGGCAACAATTCTATGCAAACAAACCTTGTGACCAAAACCATTTTGCTGTTTTCGATCAGAAGGCAACCAAGCCAAACTGATAAATTTCTCTATTAATGTCAAAATTCTCATTGCTTTTTATACCAACATTTAATTTAGTTAAGTCTTAATCTGCCTGCATTTCTGATCTTTTTTTTTGGGGGGGGGGGTCTACGCAAATGAAATTATTGTGAAGCTCCTATAAAAGAAAAGTAATCAAATTCTGATTGATTGATATAATTATGTGCTATAATTGCATGGTGTTGTACTGCAGAAAAATTACTTACGTGATATAGGGAACACTGCTAAACAGGTCTCCTCAAAAGTAAATCTCATGTTATTCCATAGGGCTTATTCCCAGGAAACTGCCCTTAGAAGTGCAGGCCACAAATGATCCCAAGAGTAGGAAACAGAATAGAAAACCATAAGATGCTGTAAGATAACATTGTTGACATGAAGAAAAAAAGATCTTCCTAAAAAATATTTTACTAACAATTGTTTATTTGATAATATTGGGGCTATATGTTTTCAACAACTTGTAATTGTTCAAAAAACATAGGCAACAAGATTGAGTAAAGAGTGAGAAATTATATAACTATCTGCATTACATGTTGGAAACAAAATCCAATTTATGCTGGTTTGTGGAGGAAATCTTTCCCCATTTCGACAGGCCCCAAACTGCGCTCTGCTTCCAAACAGCCTCTCGCTTTCCGTCTGTGGACACAGGTTGACTTCTTACCAGTGAAGAATTTATTAAACTAACTCCCTTGTCTATCTCACTTGGCAGCACTAGAAAGCCGTTTCCACCAGTGGTAGGGGCCTGCTGATATTTGGAAAGGTAGCCCTTATGTAACAAGCTGGAAAGCGTTTACAACGTGGTCGAATGGCCATGTTTCCTCTTCTAAGAGTTGTTGGAAAAACCTTCCCTATCTCTCCCATCGTTTGTTGCCTTTTGTCAGTCACAAAGGGCAGATTTTCTTTTTTTCTTTTTGCAAATCCCCAGTAATTAAATGACTACTTCAGCGGCCGAAGGTCTTCAATCGGCCCGTTTCCTAGGTTTTGCTTTTGATGGCCATATTTTCTTTTTTTGCCTCTAAGATGACTAAGGTACCTAACCCTCCTTAACACTAAACCAATTGATGCCGGCAGACACTGCGTGAAGGAGGAAAAGATTCATTAAGGGCACTTCATTAAAGAGCGGCAAAGGGAAGCCCCAATGCTGCCGAAAGCGACTGAAAATCCAGAGCAGGCTGTCTATTAGGGAAGCAACAAAGACGGTTTCGGAAACTGAACTCAGGCTCCAGTGCAGCGGATTAGGGAGAGTGATGGGATTAGTGTTTAATGACTTGGGCAAGAGACAAAAGGAATTTCAACAAAGAGGCTTAGATGTGGAAGAATTAACACTCTCTATCCCGACTGGGCCTCTGATGGTTTCCAGCATCCTATTTGGCCTCTAAGGCTGAAGTTGAGAGAGAGAGAGAGAGAGAGAGAGAGCAGAAAAGATCCACAACTTCTTTAACTTTTCCTTTTCCATAGCTTTTTTTAAAAAAAGATCACTATTGAAAAGTATTTTGAAATTCAAACTGGGATGTGTGTTCTTTAAGGGGAAAAGATCTTTGCAAACCATCAAAGATGTTACCAGATAGGGTTGCCAGGTCTTCTTTGCCACCGGCGGGAGGTTTTTGGGGCAGAGCCTGAGAAGGAGGGGCGGGACTTCTGCGCTGTAGAGTCCAATTGCCAAGGTGGCCTTTTTTCTTCGGGGGAACTGAGCTCTGTCGGCTGGAGATCAGTTGTAAGGCCAGGACATCTTCAGCTACTGCCTGGAGGTTGTTGTAATAACTATATAAATAGGTGTACTGATATGAAATTTATGTATTTATATATTTATAACTGTATGTATATGTAATGGGAATCATGTTCTTTTTAAGGCATTGAATGGAATATAATAATAATGGTTAAGAGTTAACTGTAAGTGATAGTTATGGAGTAGCATCTCCAAGTTTATACAGGATACTTACCTGGAAGAGTGAAAGACTTTGTATTATGAACACCTGTAAGAAAGAAACACATAAGAATGAGATGTTGCTAAACATTTAACATAAAGCATAGGACTAGGAGTCACTCTTTTGAACTGCAATGGTGCAGTCAGGTAAGAAGCAATGCACTTTATATTAAGGGGGAGGTTCAGCATGTAACATGTGAGGTATAGGATGTCATTGTGTTAATTGATTTTCTACAATATTGTTGCACGGTCTGAAGAAGCTAATTGCACACAACGCGAAACAAGAGGCAACCGGGATCTTGTTACATCTTTGTGTGCGCTTTATATGAATTTTGGATGGATCCACATTCAAATATATAGCTGCTTTTAGCCAAATGAGAGATATCGGCAGGAATGGGATTCCACCGTTGTGATTGGATCAGTCTACATCACCTGACCGCAGAAGTAGTGCGGGTTACAGCGATCCCCACAATACTGCTTACTCGTGAGCAAGGACAGTGCTGCCGGCATTTGGTTTTTCCCGAGGGATACTCATCAGTGTTAAAGATTCTGATAAGTGTTTGTATAGTGAAGTTTGTATAGTGAAGTTTAACTGAATTCAGAACTTATAATTTTGTTGTTGTACAAGTTGTCAAGACAAGTTAAAAGGTTAAAATTAAAATAAGATACACTTGGAGAAAGAAACTTTGCAAGAAAGAAATATATTTATAAGGAAAAGTTGTGGTAGTGTACTGAGATAATTCCCTTAGGGTTGCACTGCCTGGAGGTTGGCAACCCTATTACCAGATGTGTAGTCCAAGTTCCATATTTGGAACTAATTTAGGGTTGCCAGGTCCCTCTTCGCCACCAGTGGGAGCAGGGTTTGGGGAGGGTCTTCAATGCCATAGAGTCCAATTGCCAAAGTGGCCATTTTCTCCAAGTGAACTGATCTCTATCGGCTGGAGATCAGTTGTAATAGCAGGAGATCTCCTGCTATTACCTGGAGGTTGGCAACCCTAAACTAATTGCTGATTTTTTAAAAGTGTCCAGGTGTAACAGCTCTTTCCATGTCCCTGAAAATTAAGTTAAAAGAGGGGGAGGGATCATCACAGTGTGTGGGTTCAGAACAGCGAAGGTCTGTACGGTTTTCAAGGCAAGAGATGAACAGAGGTGTTTTTCCCTTGCCTGCCTCTGCATGGAGACCCTGGACTTCTTTGGTGGTCTCCCATCCAAGTACTAACCAGGGCCAAACTTGCTTAGCTTCTGAAATCCGATGAGAATGGCCTAGCCTGGCCCATCCAGGTCAGGATAGGTTAAATGTGCGAAGAAGAAGGAGAAGAAGAAGAAGAAGAAGCAGGAGGAGGAGGAGGAGGAGGGTTGGTTTTCATATGCTGACTTCCTCTCCTTTTAAGGAGTCTCAAACCGTCTTACAATTGCCTTCCCTTCCCCAACAACAGGCACCTTGTGAGGTAGGTGAGGCTGAGAGAGCTCAGAGACAACTGTGACTAGCCCAAGGTCACTCAGCTAGCCCCCAAAATCTCCAGGAATTTCCAGAGTTGGCAAATCTAATGCAGTAGAAAAAAAGGGTGCTCTTTCCATATTTATGGAAGTAGCCACTGAGAGATTCCTATTTATCGCGTCCAATACACATGTACCATTTCACTTCTTTCTTTCTTTAATTTCTTGCACACACAAAAAAGAAGTTATTACAGATGGGAAATGAAGTTCCAGCTGGATTTTCATCCAACATTACGCTCTGGTGGCGCTTCCTCTCATTTGGACCAGACTAATATCACTTGCCTGAGTGAAATTCTTTTCGACCTGCCAATGAAAAAAAAAAAAAAAAACACCCGGCTCGGTTTTCGAATGGAATAAAATCAGAACAAATGACTCCAAATGGAAACCACGGCATTGCTTTGTAAACAGACAGAGGACCCCACAATTTGGCGCTTCGGCTCCTTTGCAAAGTCCAATGCCGATCTGCCGTTGGCAGGAGACGTTACGCTCGCACATTGTTAAAAATTTTTGTCCGTATGCTTCAGTGCTCTGACTTCTTTTGCAACAGCCTTGCCAAGTCTCCTCCTTTAGGGGAGAAGCTTTCAAATGCAATGAGGATAAAGAGGCCGTTGGAAGGCACAGAGAACTGAAATCCGCACCAAACCTGCGTCGTCCCCACTCTCCCTGGGTATCTTTTCCCTGCCTCTGTAAGCACTCCTACAATAAATGTAGAGGGAAGAAGAAAAAGAGTTGGTTTTTATATGCCGACTTTCTCGATCACTTAAGGGAGACTCAAACTGGCTTACAATCTCCTTCCCTTCCTCTCCTCACAACAGACACCCTGGGAGGCAGGTGGGGCTGAGAGAGCTCTAAGAGAGCTGTGACTGGCCCAACGTCACCCATCTGGCTTTATGTGTACGAGTGGGGAAACCAAGCCAGTTCACCAGATTAGAGTCCACCGCCCATGTGGAGGAGTGGGGAATCAAACCCGGTCCATCGCTCCAAGCCACCGCTCTTAACCACTACACCATGCTAGTTTTCTGGAAGGAAGGTAATGCTAGGATGGCGTCCCACAAAGAAGTTGTGGCATTTCCTTTGTGCAAAAAAAGAAAAAGAAAAAAAGCTCGATTTCCTGATAAAATTTCTGCAAATTACTTTCTTTCTACAGAAGCACAAACTAAGGTTCCCAACATCCAGGTGGCACCTGGAGTTCTGTGGCTCAGTGGTAGAGCCACTGCTTGGCATGCAGAAGGTCCCAGGTTCAATCCCTGGCATCTCCAGTTAAAGGGTCTGGGCAAGTAGGTGATGTGAAAGACCTCCGCCTGAGACCCTGGAGAGCTGCTGCCAGTCTGAGTAGACAATACTGACTTTGCCGGACCAGTGGTGTGATTCAGTATAAGGGAGCTTTGTGTGTTCATGTGTTCGCTATTACTTTTGATCTCCAGATGACCGAACTGAGTTGCCCTGGAGAAAATGGCTGCTTTGGTGGGTGGACTTTATGGCATTATTCCCTGATGAGGTCCCTCCCCTCCCCAAACCTCACTCTCCCCAGGCTCCACTCTGACAGGAATTTCCCAACCCAGAGTTGGCAGCCTTAGTTCCCAGCCTCCAGGTAGGGTCTGGCTATATCCCACTATTAAAACAAATCTCCAGATGACACAGATCAGTTCTGCTGGAGAAAATGGCTGCTTTGGAGGAGGGACTCCATGCCATTATAGACCAACGAGGCCCCTCCCCTCCTCAAACCCTGCCTTCCCCAGGCTCCATCTCCCAAATCTCCATGTATTTCCCAACCCGGAGTTGGCAACCCTAAGCCACCTGCTTCGCTTTCTCTTTCCCGCTGCAGTCCAAAATGGACCCTAAAATGCTTCTGCCCTAAGGTTTGGGGGAACCTAGGGTTGGCAAGCCCTGACCGGGATGGCCCAGGCTAGCCTGATCTCGTCAGAAGCAAAGCAGGGTCAGCCCTGGTTAGTACTTGGATGGGAGACCACCAAGGAATACCAGGGTTGCTGGGCAGAGGAAGGCAATGGCAAACCACCTCTGTTAGTCTCTTGCCGTGAAAACCCCAAAAGGGGTCGCCATGTCGGCTGTGACTTGAAGGCATTTTACACACACACACACACACACACACACACACACACACACACACACACACACACACAGGGTTGCCAAACTCCAGGTGGGGACTGGCATTATTCCAGATTTACAGTTGATCTCCAGGCTACAGAGATCACGTCCCCTTGAGAAAATGGCAGCTTCGAAGGGCAGAATCGAGAGCCAGAGTGGTATAGTGGTTAAGAGCGGTGGTTTGGAGCGGTGGATTCTGATCTGGAGAACCGGGTTTGATTCCCCACTCCTCCACACGAGCGGCGTAGGCTAATCTGGTGAACTGGGTTGGTTTCTCCACTCCTACACACGAAGCCAGCTGGGTGACCTTGGGCAAGTCACAGTTCTCTTAGTGCTCTCTCAGCCCCACCTACTTCACAGAGTGTCTTTTGTGGGAAGGGGAAGGGAAGGTGATTGTAAGCCGGTTTGATTCTCCCTGAAGTGGTAGAGAAAGTCAGCATATAAAAACTAGCTCTTCTTCTTCTTCTTCTTCTTCTTCTTCTTCTTCTTCTTCTTCTTCTTCTTCTTCTGATGCTGCTGCATCTGCTACTGCTGCTGCTGCTGCTTCTGGTTCTTCTGTTTATCCTTATGCTGTGCTTCAGTTTCTTTCTTTCAGATTTCTGTTTGGTCCCAGACTTCTACCGTCTTAATCCTATTGCATTTCCATTGTTTATTGAACGTCCCATTTTGTGGATTGCACTGACTCACTCTGTCTAATCTGTGAGAAAGGCGGAGTGTAGATCACGTAAACAAATAAATAATAAATAATAAAATGTGTCATTCAGAATAAGGGGCTTAGATGTTCTACTGACCTCTGTGGCTTGCAATCACTGGCCATTGATATGGTGGCTACCTTGCTGGTTACTGTTACTATTGAAATAAATATGGGCACCTGGCCACTTCAGGACTTTTGTCCCTCCCTATTAGGGTTGCCAACCTCCAGGTAGTCGCTGAAGATCTCCCGCTATTATAACTGATCTCCAGCCGATAGAGATCAGCTGCCCTGGAGAAAATGGCTGTGTTGGCAATTGGACTCTATGGCATCGAAGTCCCTCCCCTCCCCAAACCCCGCCCTCTTCAGGCTCCACCCCAAAAACCTCCCACCAGTGGCGAAGAGGGACCTGGGAACCCTAGTCCCTCTCCGTAAGTTGGTCGGTGTTCTTGGTTCCTTGCCATTAGCTTCATTGTAAGTAAATTCCAACTGTATTCCCTGGGAAATGGAGATAATTTTTTGCCTCTAGAAGAAGAGCCTTCCATATCCTTACATTTTGTCCCTGAAGCAATATTATAAGACATGTGCAGAACATCTGGTTTCTCCTTACAAGTCAGATGAAGGATCTCCATTCCTTCTGCATTGTCTCTCTCTAATGAAATTCTACATCCTCTAATTTTATTGGTCTGGTGGTTTCAGCAGCAACCGAAGCAGATTTGAAGCTTCTTCTTTCCCTCCCCCCCTTCTGTCTCCCTTTGTCTTTTATCTTATCATAGAATGAGGGATATCAACATCTTGCTCAGCAGTTAATATTGTTTGTGTGCATCAAGGCAGCACCCAAGGGCTGGAGTGAACAACCACACCAATGGCAGCTGCAAGGAAAATTGTGTTTCCTTGTACAACCCACAACCATTGTTTCTCAAGCTCCCTCATTGATTTCTTTTGGACAGAGAGGATTTTAATATGGAACCTGGGCGGTCGCTGCTTCTTAGAACAAAGTCAGAACAATGAGGAAAGGCTGAAGGAGATGGGGATGTTTCGCCTGGAGAGGAGAAGACTGAGAGGGGATATGATAACCATCTTCAGGTACTTGAAGGGCTGTCATCTAGAGGATGGTACCGGGTTGTTTTCTGTTGCCCCAGAAGGTCGGACCAGAATCAACAGGTTGAAATTAAATCAAAAGAGTTTCCATCTAGACGTTAGGAAGAATTTTTTTAACAGTTAGAGAGGTTCCTCAGTGGAACAGGCTTCCTCGGGAGGTGGTAAGCTCTCCTTCCCTGGAGTTTTTTAAGCAGAGGCTAGATGGCCATCTGTCAGCAAAGCTGATTCTGTGACCTTAAGCAGATGATGAGAGGGAGGGCATCTTGGTCATCTTCTGGGCATGAAGTAGGGGTTGCTGGGTGGGTTTTTTTTTGGGGGGGGGAAGGTAGTTGTGAATGCCCTGCATTGTGCAGGGGTTGTACTAGATGACCCTGGTGGTCCCTTCCAACTCTATGATTCTATGATTTTAATGTTGTTTCTCAAATATACTCTCAAATATACAACCCTACCATAAGTCGAGGTGAAGCACATTTAAGGTGATATTACAAACAGCAGAAACATACAAATCTGATCAGACCGACACTGAACAAACCACCAGAAGATTCTTCTGTCCAAACATGATGGGATATTAGCGTGACAGTTGAATAATTGCCGTTTAACCGATAAAAGACGACTCATCAAAGTATTAGAACTCAGGCCTTTCGTTACGTTTAGAATCTTATTAGAGATTGGTCTGTGCATGTCGGTAATAGGCTTTGAGTTTATATAATGGCTAGGCTACAGGATTATCTCTGATAAAAGCTACCAATGGTCCAGATTTTCCCCGGGACAATCTCTGCTTTTGCTTGCACGCTCTGGTATCCCGGCTGTTTTAATGAAATATTAGAACTTAGATTTTGGTAATTATTCTTTTCTTCTTTAATCCTGTTACTAGTGAGAGAACAGATTGAGTTTACTTTATCACCGCTGGAAGAGATTTGGTGGCTACTCTAAATATTCTTGCTTTCTGTCAAGTTCTGCTAAATCTCAGTATCGGTGCCCCAACACAGTTTTGTTGTGAAAGGCAAATTTCAAAGCATTTTCCCTGAAGGTTACAACATTTCAGGACATCTTCATCTCCTTACATCCTTTCCACCCATTTCTCACTCACATGACTCCAACACATCTGCAGATGCCATTCTCGAGAAAAATCACAGCAATTCCTTGGTATTCACTTAAGGCCAAATGTCCCTACAAATTCGTGTTTAAAAACATTTTTACCCATTGGTTTTGGTGTCACAGAAGAGCAGGTCCTAAGAAATGTGAAGGCAATGCGGAAACTAACACAACCATATTTTTTCCCTCCAGTGTCTGTGATGGATGAAAAGGCAAGCATTTGCACCTGTGTGAGAAGACAGATCTGTTAGGAACCATCAATCTTTTCTGTGACGTTTTTTTTTTTGACACTGGTAGCACTCCAGGATTCATTTCTTAAGATGCTAATACAGACAAGCTCCTGTCTGTCATGGGGAAATAAGATCGAACTTTTGAGGGACGACTCAGCCTTCTGCAAATATTTCCTATAACAAAAAAACCAAGGATAGTTTAAAAAAAATCTCTTAAATTGTTTCCCCATGACATCCATGAAGAATGTTCCTCTTACCCTCCCCAAAAGGCAATTGTGCATACATGCCAGAGATAATTGAAGCTTTACTAGATATATCATCTCGCTTGTGAATGCTTAAATCTATGGATAAAATGATGAAGGGTACCCATCTGGGTGATTTACAATTGAAGAGCAGGGGGTTGGCGTGACTGAAAAGCCACCCCGCAGCACGTATTCCATACACACAAGCCTGTTCTCTCGAGATTTCCAATGTTCCCCAACATACTTGGCCTCTTCTTCCCTTGTGATGTTATAGAGTACACATAACATGTCACCCAACATCTGGATACCACTCAGCACCCTTGTGAAGACTGAATTTCAATGTTAAAACGATTCCGGTATGTACATTGTGGTTCTATGATCATCGCTCCAGACTTCCATATCAAGTTGTGACTGTGGGATTTGGATGTTTTGTTGAAGATAGGCTGTAAGTTTTGTTTGTAAGGATGCCTTTAACAGACAAAGAAGCTCTGCAGTTCTCCATTTATTGAGATCTTGCTAGTACAACGCCCAAAAGTCACAAAGATTTGTAGAAATTTTATATATAATTTACAGTCTGGTGCGCTAGTTTCTTTTAGACCACTGAAGAAGGCAAATACGCCGAAATGCATATGGTCTACATGTGATTGTATGTTAATGGTTTGTGTATGATTGTAGGTCTTATTGTATATTATGCCAATGGTGTTATTTTAACACATGTGTTTGGGAGGCTCCTCACAAGGCCATATAGGAGTCATCAGCATCATTTGGTTTTAACTTGTATTAAACCTATATGTACTTAGACAACTTTTAATGGTTTAGCTTTTAATTATATTGTTGGCCTTGTTAGCGGTTTTTTCGCCCGACCTTCTAGGTACTTAATCCTGTTTATAGGGTTAAGTTTCACCCCCTTCATTTTTTGGACCCAGATTTACTAGATATATCATTTAGCTTGTCACTGTTTAAATGTATGGATAAAATGAACAAGTGTACCCATCTAGGTGATTTACAATTGAGGAGCAGGGGGCTGGCGTGCCTGAGAAGCCACTCTGCAGCATGTATTCCATACACACAAGCCTTTCCTCTGAGATTTCCAATATTCCCTAACATTCCTGGCCAGACAGAGGTATTCCACCAGGCCTACGATTGAGGACAGCCACAGGTAATATCAATGCTGGCCTCCCTACTCCTCTCCAAATTTATAACTATTTATTGAATTTGGGGGGGTTGGTGCTGACCCATGAAGGTCTCATCTGGTGTTAGAATCATAGAATCATAGAGTTGGAAGGGACCACCAGGGTCATCTAGTCCAACTCCCTACACATTGCAGGAAATTCCAAACTACCTCCCCCCACACACACCCTGTGACCCCTACTCCATGCCCAGAAGATGGCCAAGATGCCCTCCCTCTCATCATCTGCCTAAGGTCATAGAATCAGCATTGCTGAAGGATGGCCATCTAGCCTCTGCTTAAAGACTTCCAGGGAAGGAGAGCTCGCCACCTCTTGAGGAAGCCTGTTCCACTGAGGAACCTCTCTAACTGTTAGAAAATTCTTCCTAATGTCTAGACGGAAACTCTTTTGATTTAATTTCAACCAGTTAGTTGGGTTAATTTCAACCGGTCGGTTGGCACTCTGCTCTAGCAGATACCATATTATATTATATTATATTATATTATATTATATTATATTATATTATATTATATTATATTATATTATATTATATTATATTATATTATATTATATTATCATGTTAATGATTTTATAAATAATTTTAGAATGGTTATATGGTTTTAATGTATTTTATTGCTATGCTGTTTTACTGTTGTTACCCGCCCTAAGCCCGGCCTTAGCTGGGGAGGGCAGGTTACAAATACCAACAGGTGTAGTGGTTAAAAGCAGTGGTTTGGAGTGGTGGACTCTGATCTGGAGAACCAGGGTTTGGAACTGGATTTGTTCCCCCACTCCTACACATGAAGCCAGCTTGGGCAAGTCTCTCAATCCCACCTACATCACAGGGTTGTTGTGTGGAGGGGAAGGTGGTAGTAAGCTGGTTTGAGTCTCTTCTTCTTCTTCTTCTTCGCTAGCCAACACAAAATGCACCCCCAGAGCAGTAGTCGGCTCCAAAGTATTCTTTCGCCTGTGTGGCTGAGCAGGACACAAAGACAACCCCCCACTGCATGCCATTCAGGGCTGATATTAGCAGCCAGTGTGAAATTAAATGCATTACGGAGGGAGAGCTTAATGTGTTTTATTGGCAGTTGTTCATCCGCATCAAACTCCGTCTTTTCAAAAATCCGAACATTTGATCCCATCACAGGAAACGTGCTCGGAGAAGGCGAGGGACACGTTTACACTGCCAGCAGGGCAGTAAAAGCATAGCAGAGCTGGTGATGGTCGCAAAAGCAAGATGCCACTAAGATAGGGTTGCCAACCTCCAGGTGGTGGCTGGATATTCCCTGCTATTACAACTGGTCTCCAGGCGACAGAGATCAGTCCACCTGGAGAAAATGGCCGCTTTGGGCCACTGGGCATTGAAGTACCTCCCCTCCCCAAACCCTGCCCTCCTCAGGCTCCACCCCCAAAATCTCCAGGTATTTCCCAACCCAGAGCTGGCAACCCTAAACTAAGATGAGCTTAACTCTTCGGAGGGAGGGACAGGGCAGAGAAAGATCACGTAGCACTTTTTCAATTCTGGCCCACACTGGATGTGACACACACACACTCCTGCGCATGTGATTTTTTTTACACCTTTTAACTAAATGCAGGCTCTCGCATCATTTAACTAGAGAGAGAGAGGGGCTTAAGCACCCCCCTTCCTTTCCTATTCAAAGCTGCCCTTTGCATGCTGCTTTGGGAGGGAAATAAAGGGGACCATTATCCTTTTCCTCACAGGAGGAAAAGCAACTTGGGGAGGTGATTTTGGGTGGAAAAAATGGACGAAGAAGGAAGAGGAGGAGGAGTTGGTTTTTATATGCTGACTTTCTCTACCACTTAAGGCTCAAACCAGCTTACTATCCCCCTGTGAGGTAGGTGGGGTTGAGAGACTTGCCCAAGGTCACCCAGCTGTCTTAATGTATAGGAGTGAGGAAACAAATCCAATTCACCAGATTAGCGTCCGCCTCTCATGTGGAGGAGTGGGGATAAAACCCAGTTCTCCAGATCAGAGAGAGTTCGGAGGAACTGTGACTACCCCAAGGTCACCCAGCTGGCTTCATGTGTAGGAGTGGGGAAACCAACCCTCCACACAACAGACACCCTGTGAGGTAGGTGGGGTTGAGAGACTTGCCCAAGGTCAACCAGCTGGCTTAATGTATAGGAGTGGGGAAACAAATCCAGTTCACCGGATTAGCCTCCGCCGCTCATGTGGATGAGTGGGGAATGAAACTCGGTTCTCTAGATCAGAGTCCACCACTCCAAACCACCACTCTTAACCACTTCACCATGCTGGCTCCAAGGGGAAAGGATTAGCAGTCTCCTCCATTCCTCTGTTTAAGGGTGTGGTTGCCTGAGATTTTCAGGTTTTGTTTAAAGGGAGAAAAATGCGCCCAATAGTGTTTTGTGGACTAATTTGGGCCAGGGTTTCTCACTCTGTAATATAATGAATCATAGGCCAGGCAGGCAGTGGTGGTGGAAAGTGCCGTCAAGTCACAGCCGACTCATGAAGATACTTAGGATTTTCAAGGCAAGAGACTTCGGTGGTGGTTTGTCATTGCCTGTCTCTGTGTAGCCACTCTGGACTTCCCTGGATTTCTCCCATCCAGCCAACCTTGCTTAGTTCTTGAGAGCGGATGACATCAGGCTAGCCTGGGCCATCCAGGTCAGGGCAGAGACAAACAGAAGTGGTTTCTCATTGCCTCCCTCTGTGTAGCACCTCTGAACTTCCTTGGAGGTCCCCCATCCAAGTAATAACCAGGGCCAACCTTGCTTAGCTTCCAAGATCTGATGAAATCAGGCTAGCCTACATCATCCAAGACAGGGCAGAAAGACAATATTGACCATGATAGACCAATGGTCTGACTCAGTAGAAGACAGCTCCATGCGTATGTATTCAGTTCCCAGATCAAAATATTAAATAATTATATGAGACATGTAAAAATAGCAATTAAGAGTAAGGAGTATGATCCAGCAAGGAGATTGAAGGCTGAAATTCGATGCAGATCTGCTGGGGACTATCGAGCTCAGTGGCACACCTGGTGTGGAAATAGGGTGGGTCTGGAGATGTCCAGTTGTTATAACTGGGTCTGGAGATGTCAACCTCCAGGTGAGTTTGGAGATGTCCAGTTGTTATAACTGATCTCTGGACAGCAGAGGTAAATTCCCCTGGAGAAAATGGCTGCTTTGGTGGGTAGTCTCTATGGCATTATACCCTGCCAAGGTCTCTCCCCTCTCCAAACCCCACCCTCCCCTGTTCCCCTTGGCTCCACTCTCAAATCTCCAGGAATTTCCCCACCCGGAGCTGGCAACGCTTCCTGGGGGTGTAATCTGGCCCCATGCAAGTTGCTGGGTATGATTCATAACTTTCCCAAATTGCACTGGACGGATACACTCCAGCAGGGAAAATGATAAATCTGTGTACTGTCATCATTCTCTGGGGTCTGTCTACAGTGGCTTTTAAACTGTTGAAATAACATCAAGCATTTCTCGAACGCACGAGCCGTTTTCAGCCCCGGAATGCAGTGCCAAGGATATTAGTCAGCCGTATGTTTTTGGATCGTGTGTCACAATGGATTATCCGATACTCCGTGAACATTTGACCGCTTCCTTCGGTCTCGGCCACAAAACCCGTTCTCAGGCACGCCGCCGGACACTGTGGTCTCCCCAAAGAGGGTCTGGGCAGTCCCAAGGGGTGAACATAAGAACACAAGAGAAGCCATGCTGGATCAGACATGCTGGATCAGACAATTCCACACCGTGGATCAGACAATGTTCACACCGTGGCCAACCAGGTGCCTCTAGGAAGCCCACAAACAAGACCACTGCAGCAGCACCGTCCTGCCTGTGTTCCTCAGCACCTAATATAACAGGCAGGCTCCTCTGATCCTGGAGAGAATAGGTATGCATCATGACCAGTATTCATTTTGACTAGTAGCTATGAATAGCCAGCGTGGTGTAGTGGTTAAGAGCGGTGGTTTGGACTGGTGGAGTCTGATCTGCAGAACCGGGTTTGATTCCCCCCTCCTACACATGAAGCCAGCTGGGTGACCTTGAGCTAGTCACACTCTCTCAGCCCCACCTACCTCACAAGGTGTCTGTTGTGGGGGGGGGAAGGGAAGGTGATTGTAAGCTAGTCTGATTCTCCCTTAAGTGGTAGAGAAAGTCGGCATATAAAAACCAACTCTTCTTCTTCCTCCATGAACATGTCCACTCCCCCTCTTCAAGTCTTCCAAGTTGGCAGCCATCACCACATCCTGGGGCAGGGAGTTCCACAACTGAACTATGCGTTGTGTGAAGAAATACTTCCTTTTGTCTGTTTTGAATCTCTCACCCTCCAGCTTCAGCAGAATATGCCATGTTCTGGTTGTCTCTTGGTGGGGTTGTCTCCCGGCTGCCTCCAAACGCAACCGAGCTGCACGTCTCAACGTATAGCCCACTTAACAAGAGCGCACATTCAGAAGTTGTCAGTGTGATGTGTTCCCTTCGGTACCGCAAATCTGATACAAAAACCAGTTGGAGAAATGTGAGGCCTTCCCTCCAGCGGGCCTAATGAGCTTGCAAGCGGGGAGTAGGAACCTAGGCTCTGCGCACCTAAAGAAAGGCTTTGAATGGTTGCCAAGGGGTACCGGGGAGGGCTCGGAAGACTCTGCTTCAGGCTTGCTTTTGTCCCCTAAACTATAGGCGAGCTCTATGGTGGATTATGAATGGGGAGCGGCGGGAGACACAGAAAGGATGAAGGGAATGGCCGTTTCAGTGAGGGTTTATTTTTCTAGCAGAAACAGAATCAGGTTTAGGGGCTGATAAGAACATAAGAACATGAGAAAGGCCATGCTGGATCAGACCAAGGCCCATCAAGTCCAGCAGTCTGTTCACACTGGGGCCAACCAGGTGCCTCCAGGAAGCCCACAAACAAGACGACTGCAGCAGCACCATCCTGCCTGGGTTCAACAGCACCTAATATAGGAGGCAGGCTCCTCTGATACTAGAGAGGATACTTATGCATCATAACTAGTATCCATTTTGACCAGTAGCCATGGATAGCCCTCTCCTCCATGAACATGTCCACTCCCCTCTTAAAGCCTTCCAGGTTGGCAGCCATCACCACATCCTGGGGCAGGCAGTTCCACAGTTTAACTATGCGTTGGGTGAATAAATGCTTTCTTTTATCAGTTTTGAATCTCTCACCCTCCAGCTTCAGCAGATGACCCCCATTCTAGTATTATGAGACTGCGTGAGTTCTTTGCGAAGGAGGAAATATAACTTTCCAAGCAAAATGTGACCTCCCCACAACAGACACCCTGTGAGGTAGGTGGGGCTGAGAGAGCTCCAAGAGAGCTGTAACTTGCCCAAGGTCGCTCAGCTGGCTTCGTGTGTAGGAGTGAGGAAACAAATCCAGTTCACCAGATTAGCTTCCACCGCTGATGTGGAGAAGTGGAGAATCGAACCCGGTTCTCCAGATCAGAGTCTACCACTCCAAACCACTGCTCTTAACCACTACATCATGCTGGCAAGAAATTTAGCCCTGGGTTTCACATATAGCGGGTATTCAAATATGTAGTGGTATAAATCCTCCAGAGCAGATGTTCCACATATGCAAAAACATTGGTCTTTGGGCATTGGGCAACAATGCCTGGTCAATACAGCCATTGGCATTGTTTGAAACCGTAGGGACATAAAGGCTGCTCTAAGCTTTGGATTTGGTGTATTAGCTAAATAAGAAGCTCCAAGATGGTCAATATTGAAGAGTTTAAACCAAGGAGCAGTTCCCAATTTCAGAATCTGTGTTCTGTCCATCAGGGCATCAAATTTGTAGACCCAGTCTTTAAGCTGGGAATAGTCTGCCGATAGCCCTAAAATGTTTTCTGGAATAATATCTTATTTAAGAATTCTAGGCATAATGGATCTTTTGTTAGCATGATATTGAATGATTGGCTGCTAAACAATTTTGCTCTAGGTATTCTGTTTTTCTTTCTCTGGCTGATAGAGATCAGTTCACCTGGAGAAAACAGCCACTTTGGCAACCGGACTCTATGGCATTGAAATCTTTCCCTCCCCAAACCCCACCTTCTTCAGGCTCCGCCCCAAAAACCTCCTGCTGGTGGCAAAGAGGGACCTGGTAACCCTACCTATGGACGACCAAGCATGACGTTCCTTTTTGGGATTGGCATGGTCTCTGCTGGCTTGTGGCCAGCTTTATTCCTTAACTGAAGGCGTGCCTTGGGGTTGCCACGTTCCATCGCCGATACCCCCCATTGCTTCATGCTTTATTTACTTTCGGGGCAGCTAATCGTACTTCAGAGACTACTGCCAGCCCCCGAGAGGCGAGGCGCTCTGCAGGGTGGAAGTTTTTGATTTGAGGGTAACTTCCAAGCCTTGTTTCGCCAACCTGCGTTCTGATGGGGTACAGTCCCAGGAGAGCCCTGCTGTGAGCAGGGTTTTGCTTTTAATGGAGTATGAACCTTATGGAGAACCTGTCGGCTGTTCTAGGCCTGCTGGGGTCCTCTTCTTGTGAGCTGACAAGACTGTGTATCACCACTCTGTGTGAGCATGTGTCTGTGTTGCTCGCTCAGTTCTGTTCTGTTTAAGCGTATGTCACCCCCCCCCCCCACCGTCAAGTCCCTCAGGCTGGATGCGTTCTGAAAGCTCCCTCTGTGAAATGCGTTGTGCCACCCAAGCCATCCCGACTACCCACATGAATCAAGTTAAACATGCGCGCGGACATCTAGGGTTACCGCCTGAAAGAAATGGACTGTGTAGACTTGGAAACGCTCTCTAAATAACATGCTTTATTTATTCGAGGGCTACATTTAAAACACACTCCAGCTGAGGAGAGTGCTACCTGAGAAACTTTTAAGTACTCCGGGAGAAATGAGAGGGGGATGAAAAATATATTAGTAAAATACTGTTTCTGGATGACGCTGGTCAGGCCTGATTCAGATATATGCGTTCTCTTCAGAAGCAGTAGAAAGCTGATGGGAAGAAAGTAGATTCCTTTGAAATGTGGTGTTGGAGGAGAGTTTTATGGATACCCTGGACCGCCAAAGAAGACAAAACAGTGGGTTCATAAAGCCTGAATTGCCCCTAGAAACTAAAATGATCGAGGCTATTGTACTTTGGTCACATTATGAGAAGACAAGAGTCACTGGAAAAGACAAAATTACTAGGCAAAGTCAAAGGCAGTAGGAAAAGATGAATTGACTCAATGAATTGACAGGAGATGAATTGACTCAATCAAGGAAGCCACAGCCCTCCATTTGCAAGCCCTGAGCAAGGCTGTTAAAGATAAGATGTTTTGGAGGACATTGATTCATAGGGTCGCCATGAGTTAGAAGCAACTTGATGGCACTTCACACACACATACACATGCACACAGGCATCTAGTTCGCTTTCCTATACCAGATCATTTAACTCCTAGCCAGAGGTACACCTCAGTAATACTATAGGTTCCTTCTGGGTATCGTACACAAGTAAATACTATTTGAGGATCTATGTTTCCATTCTAAGCTTGTTTTATTAAAGCAAAACTATTGCGCTCTTAACATAGACTACGGTAATTCTGCAAAATGTGATATTATCCATCATTATTGTTACTGTACATTGATAATTAAAGGAGCGCAACTGCATGAGTCCATGGCCATTTATGCAGGGTTGGTTCTGCTCCTCGCTCAATGCTGATTTTTTAAATCCGACCTTTAAAATGAGTATTCAAGGTCCCGATGCAAGAGAAGAAAGTCAAACAAATTTGCCCCCCCATTCGCCTTCTCCTTTGTTTGCACAGCCATTAGCAATAGTCGTTTGCATAGCTAAGCCGTGGCTGGGATTCTGCATGCTTCCTTCAGTGAATGCTTTGATGCGGGGGTGGAGCAAATACAAAAGGTCGCGTTAAAGGGGCTCTTAAGAAATGAAAAGCAGGTATGCACCACCTTCACAGTCACTTCCTGAATGACAGTTAAGCATGAAGAAAAAAAAAATATATGCCGAACACTTCAGCCTGGAACGTGCTGCTAATTACCAAGCATAAACGGCCAATAAGCGTTTTTTACCCCAAAAGTAAGCAGGCCACAGACAAGGAGCCCCTTCTGAGAAGACACTCTCATTTAATACAATTTCCACTATTGGTAGGATTTTAAAATCATCTCCTAACCATACCTACCTGTCTCACTTGAAAAAGGCACACATTCTTGGCTATTTCATTATCTCATACCTTGAAACACCACACAAGGCTATCTATACTTAAAACGTCTTAGAATATATTTAAAAATGTTAATTTAGTCTCACTACTTTGTATCTTGACAGTGTCTATTTAAAAATAATGATTACAAGTTTCTCATACATATGAATATCTTCTGGCCTTCACCAATACTCCCATCCTTGAATCATACCTTTACTTCTGTGAAGTTGGAGATTCTTGCGATTCTCAGACGTCTGCTTCTGGACCTCAGCAAATTGTATCTATTGATAATGGGTTTGATGGATTTCAATCAACACAGGGTCATATAATTGTTGCCTATAACTGTCTTCTTCTTACTGCCCTTCAAGGATATTCTGTTCTGGAGCCAGGGTGGTGTAGTAGTTAACAGCAGTAGAGTCTAATCTGGTGAACTGGGTTTGATTCCCCACTCCTACACATGAAGCCAGCTGGGTGACCTTGGGCTAGTCACAGTTCTCTCAGAACTCTCTCAGCCTCACCTACCTCACAAGGTGTCTGTTGTGGGGAGAGGAAGGGAAGGTGATTGTAAGAACATAAGAAAAGCCATGCTGCATCAGATCAAGGCCCCTCAAGTCCAGCAGTCAGTTCACACAGTGGCCAACCAGGTGCCTCTAGGAAGCCCACAAACAAGACGACTACAGCAGCAGCATCCTGCCTGTGTTCCACCACACCTAATATAACAGGCATGATCATATGATCTTGGAGAGAATAGGTATGCTTCATGACTCCTTAAAGATAGGGAAAAGCGGGGTATAAAAACCAACTCCTCCTCCTCCTCCTCCTCTTCTTCTTCTTCTTCTTCTTCTTCTTCTTCTTCTTCTTCTTCTTCTTCTTCTTCTTCTTCTTCTTCCTCCTCCTCCTCCTCCTCCTCCTCCTCCTCCTCTTCTTCTTCTTCCTCCTCCTCCTCCTCGACTCCCTTCTTAACAGGCTTCCCTCAGAGACCAGGTTTGTTCTGTTTATGTGAGCCACAACATCCTCTGTGATCTGTCAGGTCAAGTCCAGCAACTGTTCCCCTATATTTCTGGCCACATCAGTGATAATATGCTGAATTCACAAATGTCGCTTAGCAGTCTGTGGTTCTCTAAGAAAATGAAGGTGCTTCAGAATAATTAGAAATCAACTAATGCAGCATTGTAATGATGGAGGGTTGGATCCGGGCCGGCCAGCTTTTTCACTCAATCTTGCCCAATACCCAGTCTTTACTACAGTCTTCATCCTGGGTGATATTTGTCCATGGGCCATTTATGCTTGGTAATTAGCAGCGTGTTCCAGGCTGAAGTGCCCCACATTTTTTCTTGATTTCTCCATGCTGAACCGTCATTCCAGACATCACTGCAAAGACGGTGCATACCTGCTTCGCATTTCTTAAAAGCCCCTTTAACACAACCTTTTGTATTTGGTCCACCCCCTCCTCGAAGTATTCATATGAAGAATCGCAACTGCAGCTTAGCTAGGCAAACATCGATTGCTAATGACTATGCAAATGAAGGAGTAGGCGGGTGGGGAGTGGGGTGGAATTTGTTTGACTTTCTCCTTTTGCATTGGGACAGTATGAATAGTCATCGAATCATAGAGTCATAGAATCATAGAGTTGGAAGGGACCACCAGGGTAATCTAGTCCAACCCCCTGCTCAATGCAGGAAATTCACAACTACCTCCTCCCCTCACACCCCCAGTGACCCCTACTCCATGCTCAGAAGATAGTCATTTTAATGGTCGGATTTAAAAAAGGAGCTTTGAGTGAGCATCAAAATCGACCCTGCATATAGGGCTGTCAATTCGGTTCGGTCCGAACTGAAAATCAACCGAATTTCCCCTGATTCGGTGCTTTTCTGTTCGGACGGATCCGAACTCAAAACTGGCGGGCAACCGGGGGGGCCGAATTCAGCGAGTTTGGGAGTTCGCGAATAAATTCGGCCAATTCGGCCGTCAGTAAGCAGCATAACCGTCAGTAAGCAGCATTCTCCTCCCCCGGCCAATCGGTGGGCAAGCTGGGTCTTCTTCTGGCCAATCAGTCAGGATTGAGTACTGGAGGAATCAGCTGATGTGCGGCCCGGCCAGGGAGAGAGAGAGAGAGAGCAAAATCCTCGTGTGTGTGTATGGGGTGCTTGTGCACATTCACTCCTTTCTGTGGCTGCAGGGGGCGCATTTTTTGGGGTGCACACACAAAACTTTCACTGGAACTTCAGATGAAGCTTCTTAAGGTACCCCCCAAGTTTTGTAAACATTGGGTCAGGGGGTCCCGAGATATGGGCTCCCCCCTTTTTCTTTCCATGGCTGCAGGGGGCGCATT
This sequence comes from Euleptes europaea, assembly GCF_029931775.1. Classification (NCBI taxonomy): domain Eukaryota; kingdom Metazoa; phylum Chordata; class Lepidosauria; order Squamata; family Sphaerodactylidae; genus Euleptes; species Euleptes europaea. Next base: position 5,575,128 of record NC_079321.1, read on the forward strand.
TTTGGGGGTACAAATCCCAAACTTTGAGTGGAGTTTCAGACCAGTGTTCTTAAGATACCCCCCAAGTTTTGTAAACATTGGGTCAGGGGGTCTCGAGATATGGGCTCTCCCCCTTTTCCCTCCCCCCCTTTTCCATTTATGTGGCTGCAGGGGGCGCTTTTTTGGGGATATAGCCCCCAAACATTTAGCATAGCTTCAGTGAATTATTCTTAAGATACTACCCAAGTTTTGTAAAGATGGGTTCAGTGGGGGCAGAAATATCGCCTCCCCCCCTTTTCTCTTTCCATGGCTGCAGGGGGCGCATTTTTGGGGGTGCAGACACAAAACTTTCACTGGAACTTTAGATTAAGCTTCTTAAGGAACCCCCCAAGTTTTGTGAACATTGGGTCAGGGGGTCCCGAGATATGGGCTTTCCCCTTTCCCCTTTCCCCTATTGGGATGAATGGGGCAGCCGATCCGATCCTGTGTGCATCTCCTCTCCAGAGCAAAACGTTCCGTGCCTAATTGGAATCATCTTGGATTACAGCCCGTCCTGATGGAACAGAAGACAGCCACAGTAAGACCCCTTTGGGGGCTTTAATCTATCATTTTTCTCCTGTGTATGTGTGTGTGTGTGGGGGAAAGCAGAGTCTGTGTGTGTGTGGGGAGGGAGCAGTTTCTGTGGGTGGGGGGGAAGCCAAAGGGGGCTTTCGTCGGTTCTGCCTGGGGTGTGTGTTCCTCCTCGAGTCTCTCGCTCCCTGGTTTGAGGGGGGAGGTTTCAGTTGTGTGTTGCAAAGGTGTTGTTTAACAAGGTTGTGTTTGCAGTTGTTTTGCTAATTTCTCCGCTGTTGTCGGGCTGGGAGCTTTGTGCGTGGGCGGCAAGCTCTGCTGAGAGATGCACAACATTAAGGGTGGGGGGACCCCTTTCAGGGCCTATATCTCAGCCCCCCCGACCCAATCTTTACAAAACTTGGGGAGTCTTTCAATAAACGTCCTTTGAAGCTCTGCCAAAAGTTTGGGACCTCTAAGCCCAAAAATGCCCCCCCCCAGAGCCGCGGAAAGGCGCAGTTGTGTTTTTAATGGCTTTATTCGGCCGAATTTGTTTCCGAACTTTGAATTCCCGCCAAATTGAACGGATCCGAAGTGGGGGAGTTCGGACTTCGGCACGTACCGAACCCACAAGGGCCAAATTCGGCAGAATCCGAACTGTACCAAAAAAAATTTTTTTTGACAGCCCTACCTGCATAAATGGCCTCCGAGAAGGTCCCATGATCTCCAACATAGCCTATTTTGTGGTGTGGTTTTTCTCCAGCAGAAAAGCCGGTTACATCCAATCCATCGCATCTTCTCTAAAAATGATGTCTGGAAGTTTCTTGATGTTCAGGTATGTCTGGTTTTGCCTGGTCCTTGTCCAAAAAAGAAAAGAAGGAGGCCAGAGGAAACTATTCACATCGCAGGGAAATATAAATGAAGGTCGAAAGAAACCACAACATCTGGAATGTGAGAACAGGAATTACTGCTCCAGGCTTAATGAACTCTGAAAATAAAGTTCTCGACTTGGCTAATTTGTTTGGGCTTCAAAGAGAAATAGAAGGCAAAGCTGTAAAAGGGTTTTGATTTTTGTGTGTGTGAAAAAAGGGTTCTTAGGTAACCCCCCCAAACCCGTAAAGAGTACATCTGAGCTAACATTCATATGTTGTGATAGCTAAGCTGAAAGCCTCTCCATTATTTATCTGATACCATGCCTGTGAAAATGCTAAAGGGTTAGTGCTACGGATCTAGATGTACATTATTGAATGGAAAATCTTCCTATATGTTTTGTTGCATTATTGGGTAGAGGGAGGGAGGAGAATTTTGGTGGTGTTGCAAGGGGATAATGGCTTCATCCGAGTTTGGTGGACGTCGTCATGGACCACGAACCAGAAAGCCACAGGTTTAGCAGCGGGGAGATTGGCTGTATCAAAAAAATGTGGAACAGGATCTCAGGTAGGAGGACCAGGTTTCCTGCTATATAAGCAGACCTCTTAGCATGGGTAAAGTCGCCAGGTCCCTCTTTGCCATCCTGGGGCAAGGAGTTCCACAATTGAACTACATGTTGTGTGAAGTATTGCTATATTTTCTGCTTTACTGCTAGGCAGCAAAAGGAAAGTAGAAGCTTTCATGAAGAAGATGAAGAAGTTACACTCTTTAAAAAAGCTGCAAGTAAGATAGGGGCTGTGGCTCAGTGGTAGAGCATCTGCTTGGCATGCAGAAGGTCCCAGGTTCAACCCCCAGCCTCTCCAGTTAAAGAGACCAGGCAAGTAGGTGATGTCAAAGACCCCTGCCTGAGACCCTGGAGAGCTGCTGCCGGTCTGAGTAGACAATACTGACTTTGATGGACCAAAGGGTCTGATTCAGTATAAGGCAGCGTCATGTGTTCATGTGTTCAAGTACTCCAGAGGAAGTAGTAGTAGTACATTATGTCTGCATTGTATAGCAGTAATTTGACACCAATTTACCACTCCATGTATGAACCAGACAGTATCTGCATACTTGGCTGTAGATATAACGGATATCTAATCTGATCTAATCTAATCTACTGCATTTATATCCCACTTTTTCTTCTCAGATACAAGGTGATTAACAATGTACAACCAGGTTGGAAGGACACAAAACATAACAGTCCATTTAATAAGATTTTCAAAAGGCACAGAATTAAAATCAGACTGAATTAAAATGCAGAGGCACACAGACACACCAGATACAAAAAGAATGCGGCCAAACTGGGATATAAAATCATGGAACCATAGAGTTGGAAGGGGCCATACAGGCCATCTAGTCCAACCCCCTCATCAATGCAGGATCAGCCTAGAGCATCCCCTCTGCCAAATGCTCTCTAGAATAAAACTCGAATAAAACTCTCTAGAATAAAACTAGAATAAATATCTCAAGAATAAAACCTCCAGATACTAGCTGGAGATCTCCTGCTGTTACAACTGATCTCCACCCAATAGAGATCAGTTCACGCAGAGAAAATGGCCACTTTGGCAATTGGACTCTATGGCGTCAAGGTCCCTCCCCTCCCCAAACCCCTCCCTCCACAGGCTCTGCCCTAAAAACCTCCTGTTGGTTGCGAAGAGGGACCTGGCAACCCTAGCTAGGAGCTCTCCCAGAATTTCAACTGATTTCCAGATGACAGCGGTCAGTTCCCCTAAAGAAAATGGCTTCCTTGGAGGGTGGACTCTGTGGCATTATACCAAGGTTTTACCCCCAAATCTCCAGGAATTTCCCATCCCGGAGCTGGCAACCCTACCTTCAGACCAGGGACCACTTTAAGGGCTGAGTCCCAGAACAGTATATACTTGCAAGTTCACGGAAAGAAGAAGGAAGGCACTTCATCGCTGCTGTGATTGAAAACATTAGCCACCATTTCTCTTGCTGAAGGATACAGTAAATCCACCACTTACACAATGCAACTGTAAACTGTAATGAAGTTAGAGGAGCAGATTTTTACAAGCATGTGGGGGGGGGGGACTCCGCCAAAAGTCTGAATTGACACACTGCATATTCCTCAAACTGAAACAAATGTTCATTAAAGGGGTTTATTTTTTATCGGAGTAGAGAGGAATTTGGTTTCGATTGGCTCAGAAGGAAGCTGGCCATGGATGAAGACGGAGAAGGATTTATGCTTCCTCTCCCTAACGGATTAGACTAGTGGTGGAAAGGGCTGTCGAGTCACAGCTGACTTATGGTGACCCCCATATGGTTTTCAAGGCAAGAGAGGAACAGAAGTGGTTTGCCATTGCCATCCTCTCAGTAGCGACCTTGGACTTCCTTGGTGGTCTCCCATACAAGTACTAACCAGGGCTGACCCTGCTTAGCGTCCCAGATCTGATGACATCAGGCTAGCCTGGACTACCCAGGTCAGGGAATGGATTGCACTCTCTCTCTGTGTGTGTACCCTCAAGCCACAGTTGATTTATGGCGATCCTGTAGGCTTTTCAAGGCAAGAGATGTTCAGAGATGCTTCACCATTGACTGCCCCCGCGTGGGCTGAGAGAGTTCGGAGAGAACTGTGACTGGCCCAAGGTCACCCAGCAGGCTTCATGTGTAGGGGTGGGGAATCAAACCTGGTTCTCCAGATTATAGTTCGTCCTCTCTTAACCATTATTGTATTTTATTTCTGCCCCGCACCTTTCCTGGCCACGCCGGGCTCGGAGCAGCTTCCAGTACTCAATACACATAATAACACCGCATACATTTAAAAGAATAATTCTAATTGAATATAAAACTCCAGTTCATATGTACAATAGTACAATCCAGCCAGCATCGTCTAGTGAACTGGGATTTTATATTCAATTAGAATTATGCTTTTAAATGTATGTGGTGTTGTTATATGTTTTATTTATTTATTTATTGTTTCAATTTAATACCCCGCTCTTCCTGGCCGAGACCGGGCTCAGAGCAGCTTAACAGAGAATAATAATCCATTTATCAATAAAACCATTAAAACAACATTTAAAGTAGCCCTAAAGTTATGTAAACCAAATTTCCTAAAACTACTTAGGCGCCTCTAAGTGTAAAAAGTTACAACTAGGCGAGCAGATGGACTAAATACAACAGCAGAGAGGGTTAGGGAGGCCCGCAATCATATATAGGAAACCGTAGCTGGCCTCAACCATAAACCTGGCGGAATAGCTCTGTTTTACAGGGCCTGCTGAACTCTTTAAGGTCCCACAGGGCCCTGGTCTCACTTGAGATGCTATTCCACCAGGCACAGGCCAGGGCCGAGAAAGCCCTGGCCCTGGTTGAGGCCAGCCAGACATTGCTCGGGCCAGGGACCACCAAAAGATTGGTATTAGTTGAACGAAGAGTCCTCCACTGATCTCCAGGTGACAGAGATCAGTTCCCCTGGAGATAGGGTTGCCAAGTGCCCGGTGGCGGTGGGTAAAATCCCGCCAATCCAGCTAAGGGCCGGCGGGCACTGTGTGCTCGCGCGTGTGCATGCAGCACATGCGTCACTTTCGGGTTTATCCGGAAGTGACGCAGACACTCTGGCAACCTCGGCTAAAACTCTATGGAAACCATAGAGTTTCAGCCAAGATTGCTACAGTGGCCGCGTTGGCGCATCGCGCATCTTGGCTGCGGCCCCGCAAAGCTCCCGCAAGTGGAGCTATGGAGCCTGGCAAGTCAACCTGGAGTTCAGAGGGTGGACTCTATAGCTTTATACCCTGCTGAGATCCTTCCCCTCCCAAAACTTCAGGTTGCCAGCTCTGGATTGGAACATACCTGGAGATTTTGGAGGTAGAGCCTGAGGAGGGCAGGGTTTGGGGAGGGGAGGGACTTCAGTGAGGTATAATGCCATAGAGTCCACCTTCTAAAGCAGCCATTTTCTCCAATTGAACTGATCTCTTTTGCCTGGAGGTCACTTGTAATAGCGGGAATTCTCCAGCCAGGTTGGCAACCCTACCAAAACTCCACCTTCTCTAGGCTCCACCCCCAAAATCTCCAGGAATCTCCCAACCTGGAGTTGGCAGCCCTGTGTGTTACTAACATTTCCAAAACGACTTAGAGGCTAAATCAGAGAACAAGAAACTGGCTTGCAGCTTTTATTTTCCAGTACTTCGAAAATATTACTGCAACGCACTCGAGAAAACCAGAAACAAAGGCTAGTAAAATAGCTCCATTAAAAATAATAAATAAATGGCATGGCTTCGGGTACCCAGGAGTCTTACATGAAAATTTGTGGGTGTGAGGGATTAATACTCTGACTAGTTAGTTAACGGGCCTTTCATAGCTCAGCGAAAGCTGGAGGAAAACCAGCCAACATATGTTGAACAGAAGGTCCAAAAAGTAATCTCGAGATCTTTTCACGTGTAGTGTTAAGACCATGTCGATCCAGCTGCAAATGATATAAATTGCCACTTGGTTGGCTGAGAACCTCAGGTTTGGGGAGGGGGCAGAACAACACGAGGAGTTGTTTAATTTATTTATTTCCTTTCTCCCAAGACTCAAACAGCCCATGGGGAAGGGGTACACCGGTGACTGGAGGCTGCACAGCCGCGCTGACTCCAAAGGAGGTTTTACACACACACCCCACTGAGGCTGAAACTTTCCACTTCCCTCAAAAACTCGTGCAACTGTTCCATAGGGTTGCACGGGGATATGCAACCTAAGGTGGCGTATCTCAAGGGAAAGGGGGCATTTCTGGGCTGAAAGGCCTTAGGAGGCCACCTAAAGGCAGCTCCTCCCCTGGCCATGTGCAGGAACGCCCCAGGAACACCCCCGTGAGGATGGAGCCCAGAAGTGCGCCATTCGGACTCTGGCGCGAGGCTGTGCCAGTGTCCCTGAGTGGCACTACTGGGAGGATGGCATCCAGGTCTCCTCGCCGGCATCCGTGCCACCCTGGGTGGTGTAAGTGGCACAGGTGCCGGCTCAGGGGCCCGAATGCCCATGCAGCCCCTTCCTGGCCTAAGGACTTTCATCCTTTAGGCTCAGGAATGGGCTGATAGTCAATTCAGAATATAAAATAGCATAAGACGCCTAATAAAAATGCCCTCTTGGACACAGATTGAACACATGAAGCCGCTCTATACCGAATCGAGACCATTGGTCTACCAAGATGACTACCCCGGTAGTTCCTTGAGCTGAGTAAAGCTTATTCTTTCGCCACTTGTGTTTCTGCTTGTGCAAGATCTTGCACAACCAGTTTTTGGATACTGTTATAGGAAGGAGCCTTAACCTGGAGGGCCCAGGCTAGCCCAATCTTGTAAGATCTCAGAAGCTAAACAGAGTCGGCCCTGGTTAGTACTTGGATGGGAAACCACCAGGGGAGTCCAGGGTCGCTACACAGAGGAAGGCAATAGCAAACCACCTCTGAATGTCCCTTGCTTTGAAAATCCTATGGGGTCACCATAAGTAGGATTGCCAACCTCCAGGTACTAGCTGGAGATCTCCTGCTATTACAACTGATCTCCAGCCGATAGAGATCAGTTCACCTGGAGAAAATGGTCGCTTTGGCAATTGGACTCCATGGCATTGAAGCCCCTCCCCCCCCCAAACCCCACCCTCCTCAGGTTCTGCCCCAAAAATCTCCCGCTCGTGGTGAAGAGGAACCTGGCAACCCTGGAGTTCTCCTGCTATACCACAAGTGATCTCCTGCCAATAGAGATCAATTCCCCTGAAGAAAATGGCCGCTTTGGCAATTGGACTCTATGGGATTGAAGTCCCTCCCCTCCCCAAACCCCTCCCTTCCTCAGGCTCCCCAAAAATTATTTCCCAATCCAGAGCTGGCAACCCTAGCCATAAGTCAGCTGTGACTTGATGGCACTTTTCCACTTCCATTGACTCTTCCCTTTTCTTGTGGTATCAATAGTTTAGGCTAAATTTAATTCTTATATCATGGTTGTTCTTTGAGTGGACCTGTTAGATACCTTGAGTTTGAAAGGTAGGGCACCAAACAGTCTAATAAAGGATAAAGTGCCTCTTCCTAAGAAATTCTCCAGTTCATTGTTACCAGGGCATATACACCAATAAACGCTGATGTTGGAAGATGGAAGTCCTATTATGGAAAGAAAAGCAGAACTGTTAACTATCAGCTCTGTGATTCAAACACAATGGATTTGTACGGCATGGGATTACTGAGACGCTGAACAGAGAAGAGGTCAATAATTAGTGGAGTGTTTTTTAAACTGTTTATCATTCAGATCACAACTTTAAAAAAAAAAAACCCTGGCAAATTGGAAGTGTTGGAACTTCAGTGTTTCCTCGAGAAAGAATTTTTAAGGCAAATTCTTCGAGCCAAGTGAGTCCCATCTGTTTGCAGTAAATATTTCTAAGTCTTGTGGTGGGGCGGGGGGGGGGGGGAAGAGAAATATACCATGTGCCTAATTTTGATGCTGTTCCCAAGCAAATGGCACTATACAATTATCTGGGGGAGATTAATCAAACTGTTGATCGAGATGGATTTGTTCCCAATGCCAAGAATTTGGCTTTAACTACAGGAATGTTAAACAATCCCCTATTCCGCTTGGAAGAAGTTGATTATCACTGAACAAATCTTTTCTCCCCCACCTCCCTTCTACAACCTACCAGGCAGACTTGACCATTTACTCATGATTAGCTCATTGTACATGAAACCATGCATTAAAGTATTTTTACGCTGTTACTTCCAACTGTTTAAAAGACTACGCTCCAGAATCACAAAAGCCAAAAGGAGGAATAATGCCAGAAAGGTCGACATTTGCTTAAGCGGCGAGAACAAGCTCATGAGAAGAATGTGGGGGAGGGAAGCCCGAGTGCCAAACCCTGACATTTACAGCGAAATTATGTCCTCTTTTCGAAATATGAACTATCGAAAGTGATTAGTTTGCAATCATTACGTAATCCTTATTACTTGGCTCGCGGGCTATTTGTATAAGATTAGGTTACCGCCATTCCCAATAATACCGAGGGCCCTCGCTGTCATGGCTCTTTAGCCAAATGAATCCTCGTCTCTTGTAAACACTCTTGTGATCTGATTTCCATTGGGACGAAAGTTGTAAAAGGCCAGGGATTTGCGATGGATTTACACATATACTGTTTCAGTTAAGTTACCAAGGCCGACTTAACAGCCCTTTTCCGCCGAGTCTAAAACATATTTGCCACCCACTGTATTCTAGGAAGCTCGATGCTAAAACTTCAGTGGGGCGCACAACCCGCCTTCTTTTTAAGAGACTTTAATGAGCCCCACGGAGTTACTTGAAAGCTTGTTTTCGCTGAGATGTAGGATCCATCACCGAGAAAAGAGTGTAACTTGAATCCGAAATATCTTTTTCCCCCCTGGAAAGTTCTACTGATGCAGTGGAAAGTACAATGATAGGTAGCGGTGAATGAATCAATCGAACGCCAACTCAATGGAAGGGCCTGCAAAGTAGATCGGAAGGTTAGGTTTTTCTGCCATGAGAATGGTATTACAGTTTTTAGCTGTCTACTTTGCCTGTGTGTTATAGAGCCACTTGAAAGGTGGGCTAGGGAAACCACAAGCTATACTCAGCAGTTCATGAGTAGGCAAGTAGTTCATTGCAAGGCTATTTGAGAGGAATCAGGAAAAAAAAAACCATATACATGTCAATTTCAGGACACATTTTTTGGTGGGGGTAGAATTTAATTCAGGTTAAGGCTGATTTCAGGTTAAGGCTGAAACTACTTGTAGAAAGTGATTCGGAAAAGGGGAATTGTATGAATAGCTGTCTGCATTGGAAACTGTGTGAATAGTAGGGAACTCTGGCTCACAAAAGGTTACGCTGGAATAAATGTTGTCAGTAGGGTTGCCAGGTTCCTCTTTGCCATGGGCAGGAGGTTTTTGGGGTGGAGCCTGAGGAGGGTGGGGTTTAGGGGGGGGAAGGACTTCAATGCCATAGAGTCCAATTGCCAAAGGGGCCATTTTCTCCAGGGGCACTGATCTCTATCAGCTGGAGATCAGTGGTAACAGCAGGAGTTCTCCAGCTAGTACCTGGAGGTTGGCAACCCTACTTCCACTACTTGCCAGAAGCGATGCCATCACATCGCTGGTGACATGCAGGTGTTCAGTTATGTGAATAAAAATGCTATGGTAAAAATGGCTTCCACTACAGTTTTTGCCCATATACCAGAGTGCCCCCTCGTGGCTGGCATCACCAGAAGTGATGTCAACGGGACACCCGCAACAGAGGCCTAGGCCTCAGTTTGCTGTAAGTTCCCCCCTCATTCCCCACCTGTGTGTCTGGCCCCCTCACTTTCATTCTTTAGGAGGCACTTGAGGCTGGTTTTATTTTGGAAAGAATTTGGTTAAGTTTACTAGCAATCCTGTGATTTTAAATTTTGGTTTTAATATTTTGGACATATTTTATTCGATATGTTTTATCTATGTTGCAAGCTACCTTGACCTCCATAAGGAATATGGAGGTACTAGCTGGAGATCTCCTGCTATGACAACTGATCTCCAGCTGATAGAGATCAGCTCACCTGGAGAAAACGGCAGCTTTGGCCATTGGAGTCTATGGCATTGAAGTCCCTCCCCTCCCCAAACCCCGCCCTCCTCAGGCTCCACCCCAAAAATCTTCCACCAGTGGTGAAGAAGGACCTGGCAATCCTAGTAAGGAAGAAAGGTGGCTAATAAATGTTTTAAATAAAACAAATCAATTTTTAAAAGGACTTCATCAGTGAGGTTAACCACTGGACCAAGCTTCATGGGAGCCCTTACACACAAGTATCTTCTCCCACAGAAAGGAACCCCCACGAGATTGGAACCCACACCGCCAAAGAAAATGTTTGAAGCGGCCCTGGTGAAAGAGAAAGCAAACCTCCGTGATATTTTACTACCAGATTTATTCTCTGTGAACTTTAGTTTGAGTTACAGCTATCAGATAGAAATCTGTCGATAAGGAAGGAAAAAAGAGATTCACAGTTCAACCACAAGTCCTGGTGACTGGTTTACTTTTCTTAGCAACTTGGCAAACAATTTCTTTGTGAAACGCTCTCCCAATCACAGCTATATGTTTTTTTTTTAACACTGCAGAAAGAAATCAGGCTAAAATATGAATCAGAAGCAGCACTTACCTCGGACTGATTAATATGCTTGCGCCGTTACTTTACCACCCATGCTTTTAAGCCTAAAGATATGCTTCCCCCCTTCTCTGCTAGTCCTCTATATATTCATACCTCCTGCATGCCAGGAAAACCTCTTTGATTAGTCACACTAAACCAGCTCTTAAGTGGTCTGCATTTTTCTCAGACCCGCGTTGTTGTTTTTTTTATAATCAAGTAATAAATTCTGGGTCTAATCACAAGTGCTATCTTCCCTATGCCCATGCAAAGGAATTCATCAGGCGTTTTTTCCAACCTTATTAAAAATAAAACACCTGCGTAATTAAAGATGTATGCCTTCCAACGCGAATAAAAGTTCAATTCGGAGGGTCATAATGTGGACTCGGAAATTTGCATCAAGTTTTTCATGGGGTCCTCTTCTTGCGAAGTGATTTCTGATACAAACAAGAAGGACTGTTGGCATGATGGTTTATTTATTTTTTAAAAAACCGTCTGCCCTTTTATCTCCTCCTTGGGCACCCAAACAAGAATGGTCTTAATTACGATGTTACACTATTGAAAAAGATGAGCTTTCTTTATGAGTTAGAGCCAGCATACCGTCATCTTTTGACAAAGTTTAATGCCCGAACCAGGCCGGAAAATGTTTTAGCAATGAATATATGGAACGGTAAAGATTTATGGTGCAGTGGTTAAGACCGATGGTTAGGAGAGGAGGATTCTAATCTGGAGAACCAAGTTTGATTTCCTACTCCTCCACATGAGCGGCGGACTCTAATCTGGTGAACCGGGTGGGTTTCCCCACTCCTCTACATGAAGCCAGCTGGGTGACCTTTGACTAGTCACAGTTTTCTCTGAACTCTCTCAGCTCCACCTTCCTCAAAGGGTGTCTGTAGTGGGGAGGGGAAGGAGATTGTAAGCCGGTTTGATTTTTCCTTAAGTGGTAGAGAAAGTCAGCGTATAAAAACCAACCCTCCTCCTCCTCCTCCTCCTCCTCCTCCTCCTCCTTCTTCTTCTTCTATTTTCAGGTTATGAGCTTTCAAGAGTCAAACCTCCCTTCTTGTATTTGGACTTGAATCTAACTCATCTCTGTAAACTTCTCTGAGACTCCTTAAAGATAGGGAAAGGGGGTATAAAAACCACCTCTTCTTCTTCTTCTTCTTCTTCTTTGAGCTGCTTTGTGGTCTCCAGTGACAATATTATTTAGTGACAACATTATTTAAAACCGTGTCTGCGATGCAACACAATTCTTTCCTATGCTTCGTGCTCCGTGCTTGTCTTTGATACTACCTTTTAAAAGCCAAAAGCGCATTGCCATTCTATCATAATGCCCATCCAGGTGAGATCTATTACAGAGCCCTTCCTTGTATTTTTTTTAAAAAAATAAAAGATCCCTTCCTAAAACTGATGCATTCCTTATGCCCACGGAGAGCATATCCATCTTAGAGCATTATCCAGATGGAGAAAAAAGAGACATTTCCCAGGGCGTGCAGTGCCTCCGAAAGCGTAACCAGCATGCCAACAGAATATGACACTTATACGGATCTGCACCCTGCTGTGGAAATACATACACAAGGATTCCATTACCACATTCATTAGGCTGTGCTGCACTTCATCTTGAATAGGGATTATGAACCATAATAGACTGAAAACAGTCGATTGAATCCACTTAGCCAAATCTCTATGACACTCGCCAAATATTTCAGAAGGGAGGGAGAAAGGAGGAGCTGGAAGGAATTCGGCTCTTACAAATTTGTGCGCTTCCTTAAAAAAAAAAACACAGTTATATCGTGAAGTGTAAAGAAAGGGATGTTATGGATAACGTGCGGTACCTATATTTTCACAGTGTAGATGGACAACGGATTAAAAGTGCCATTAAGTAAAAGTGTTCTCAAGACTGAGGAAGACTTGGGTGCCTTGTTCTGTTTATTTGGTTTGGAAAGGCGGTTGGAAGCGTGTTTTCTAATCCTCTCTGCTCCGATTAAAAAAAGCTTTCCTTGGTACCCCGAAAATAAAGTTGCCAGGTCTGTCTTTGCCATCAGCAAGAGGGTTTTGGGGTGGATCCTGAGGAGGGCAGGGCTTGGGGAGGGGAAGGACTTCAATGCCATAGAGTCCAATTGCCAAAGCGGCCATTTTCTCCTGGTGAATTGATCTCTATTGGCTGGAGATCAGTTGTAATAGTAGGATATCTCCAGCTAGTACCTGGAGGTTGGCAACCCTACCCGAAAAGGATCTGTCTTTCTTGATTGCTCATGATAAGGGATCCTACAGTTACCTCATTATGGTGCTGAAATGGTAATTACATTCAGATGGGTGGAAAAGTGTCCGTGTCTGCCTTTGGCTTAGGATATTGTATTCAAGACATAGCTTGCTTTTTGTGAGCAGCGCTCCAATTCGTTTCAAATATTGGAAGGAGAAATAAAGGTGAGGCCCATCGAAATGACACACAAGTCACCACAGAAGAAATCTGACAGACATCAGGGCCGGACAAGAAAAACCCCAGGCAAATAAGCCAACAGCATCCAACCTACTCGTTGCGATAATGAATGAATGAACGAGGCAAAAGGATAAACTGGACATTATGTGGGAGATCCCACAATCAGATCACTCAACTTTCTTTTAAGTTTTAAAAACAACTGTGTATGTCTGTGTAACTATGGGGAAGATGAACACATGAACACATGAAGCTGCCTTATATTGAATCAGACCCTTGGTCCATCAAAGTCAGCATTTGTCTACTCAGACCGGCAGCAGCTCTCCAGGGTCTCAGGCAGAGGTCTTTCACATCACCTACCTGCCTGGTCCCTTTAACTGGAGATGCCGGGGATTGAATCTGGGACCTTCTGCATGCCAAGCAGATGCTCTACCACTGAGCCACAGCCCCTCTCCAAAAGATACTGGATCAGGGTCATTACACTGGGGAAGGGAGGCTTGATTTCCCTATGCCATTTTCCATATTGAAATATCCCCTACCTGATCGTGTTATCAATTAAAATGGGGTGGGGTAGCAGAAGATTAACACATTATGGCAGGGGTCCCCAAGCTTTTTGAGTCTGCAGTCACCTTTACAATCCTGACAGTGGGGTGGGTAGGGTTGTGAGGTTGTTTGGATTGGGGGTCAATTGCCCACCAATCCATCGGCCGGCTCAGGAGTGGGGATTGTGCATTTTGGGGTTTGAGTGGTAAAGCGGCTAGTCATGATGCGGCACTTCCGGGTGTAAACCGAAAGGGATGTAATCATGTTGTGTGTGGCCATTCATGCGTGATCCCCACCTCAAGTCTGCCCCCAAAACCTTCCACCCGAGGAGAGGGGGGACCTGGCAACCCTAGAAGAAGAAGAAGAAGAAGAAGAAGAAGAAGAAGAAGAAGAAGAAGAAGAAGAAGAAGAAGAAGAAGAACAACAACAACAACAACAACAACAACAACAACAACAACAAGTTGGTTTTTATATGCTGACTTTCTCTACCACTTAAGGAAGAATCAAACCTTCCCTTACCCTCTCCACAACAGACACCCTGTGAGGTAGATGGGGCTGAGAGGGCTCTAAGAGAGCTCTAAGAGAGCTGTGACTAACCCAAGGTCACCCAGCTGGCTTCATGTGTAGGAGTAGGGAAACAAATCCAGTTAACCAGATTAGCCTACTCCGCTCATGTGAAGTGGGGAATCAAACCTGGTTCTCCAGAGCAGACTTCACCGCTCCAAACCACCGCTCTTAACCACTACACCACACTGGCTCCTAGTGGTTTGGTGCAGCCACAAATGGCTGCCACAAAATGGCCTGCTGCAGGAAGAGAAGCCAACCACAAAAAGGCTGCCACATCTTACCTTCAGTCACACAGTGAAGAAAGATCCTTGTGCTCTGGTGGCAGCAGCTGTCAAAGCAACATCTTTTTAAAAATCTGCACAGCCAATCAAATCTCCTATGGCCAGTCAGAAGCCTTGTTGGGCAGAAACCCCCCCCCCCACACACACACACACACACACCATGGCCCCAAACAGTTGGCGGGCACCAGGGCTAGTGTCAGCAGGTGCCACATTGGGGACCCTTACGTGATAGTATCTTTTTTTCTCCACCATGCTTAATTGCAATGTGGAGGGAAGAATTTCAAATAGGGAAACAGCACAAGGGAGCCGTTCTAATCCCTCCCCTCCCCGCTCCATGAAATTGCTTGGAAACCTTTTAAAAGGTGTGCAGATCTGGTCATGGACTTCCTATACAAAGTGTGTTTTTTTAAGACCCCCTGAGCCCTCTGCAGCCCATTCTGTTCATGTGTCATGGGAGCCTGCCAGCCACAGATGTGCATGATCCTGTCCTTTCCTGCCCCTGAACTCTACAAATTCAGTTGAATACAATCATCCTCCACTCATTCAGCCTGCATGGTGTAGTAGTTAAGAGCGGTGGTTTGGAGCAGTGGACTCTGATCTGGAGAACCAGGTTTGATTCCCCACTCCTCCACATGAGCAGCGGAGGCTAATCGGGTGAACCAGCTTGGTTGCCCCACTCCTCCACAAGAAGCCAGCTGGGTGACCTTGAGCTAGTCATAGCTTTCTTTGGAGCGGTGGAGTCTGATCTGAAGAACCGGGTTTGATTCCCCACTCCTCCACATGAGTGGCGGACACTAATCTGGTGAACTGGATTTGTTTCCCCACTCCTACACATGAAGCCAGCTGGGTGACCTTGGGCTAGTCACAGTTCTCTTAGAGCTCTCTCAGCCCCACCTACCTCACAGGGTGTCTGTTGTGGGAGGGGAAGGTGACTGTAAGCTGATTTGAGTCTCCCTTAAATGGTAGAGAAAGGCGGCATATAAAAACCAACTCTTCTTTTCCTTCTTATGTAATTCTGCCTGTCTCAAGGGGGGAAATATGTGTCAACTACTTTCATTTAAGGTCACAACTGAACAAGACAAGATGTTATTAATAGAACTGAGGCAATATCTGAGAAGTACTGGATGCAATCCAGTTTGGAGAGGTTTCAGAAGTTTCGGAAACAAATGTACATGAGAAAAAACAGCGCAAGCGTATGCTGCAGTTTTTATTTGTCTGTCAGTGCAACAGCTCTAGCACAAGTGGAAATTTTGTGCTGGATTCAACCCTATATACATTCCTCCTCTTTACATCTCCATTTATTATTTTTCCAGTGTCATGAATGGGATGGGGAAAATAAATAATGGTGTGGGGTTTTCAAGACCCTGGACTTCCTTGGTGGTCTCCCATTCAAGTACTAACCAGGGCCAACCCTGCTTAGCTTCTGAGAACTGATGAGAATGGGCTAGCCAGGGCCATTCAGGTCAGGGCAGAGGTGCTTTGCCATTGCCTGCCTCTGAGTAGCAACCCTGGATTTCCTTGGTGGTCTCCCATCCAAGTACTAACCAGGGCCAACCCTGCTTAGCTTATAAGATCTTACAAGGTTGGGCTAGCCTGGACCATCCAGATCAGGGCTCCTTCCTATAACTCGTGGGCCGGATAAGAGCTCTCAAGGGGCCGGATCCAGCCCGCGGGCCTTAGGTTTGACACACCTGGTCTAGAACTTCTTCTCAGCTAGTAAGGCAGATAGGTTTATCACTTCTCTTTACGAGCTGGTTTGTTAGTTCCATAGGTAAAGCTTTTGTGACTCTGTTCTGAGTACCACACAGGCACTGTGCCAATGGAGTCACAGCTCACTTCATCAGATACTACGAAGAGGGAATCATATTCCATGTTTTTATAGGGAAAAGTACCGAAGAAGAGGGGAGGAAGCGAGGAGAGAGCCTTAGCAGAAATCTTGTATCTCAGCCGAAATCTTTCAGGTGTGTCAATGTATCTGAAAAAGGTCACCACAAAGCTGGAAAAAGTACAGAAGAGGGCAATCAAGATGATTAGGGGATCGGAGCACCTTTCCTATGAGAAAAGGCTGAAGATTATGAGGCTTTTCAGGTTAGAAAAGAGATGACTAAGGGGGGACTTGATAGAGCTTTATACAACTATGGACGGGGGTGGAGAGAGTTGACAAAGAGAGCATTTTCTCTCTCTCCCAAAATACCAGAATTCAAAGGCATCCAGTGAAGCTGATGGGCAGTAGATTCAGGACGGGCAAAAGGAAATACTTTTTTGCACAATGAGTGATTAAAATGTAGAATTTTCTGCCAGAGGACATAGTGATAGGCATAGACAGCTTTAAAAGTGGATTAGACAGGTTTGTGGAGGAGAGGTCTGTTAGTGGCTACTATCCATGGTGACTAAAGGGAACCTCCATGTTCAGAGGCAGTAAATCTCTGAATAGCAGTGCCAGGAGGCAACATCAGAGGAAAGCCTCGGCCTCTATGCCCTGTTGTTGGACCTCCAGAGGAACTGGTTGGCCACAGTGTGAGGCAGGATGCTGGACTAGATGGACCACTGGTCTGATCCAGCTGGGTTCTTCTGATGTCCTTATGAAGGCCTTGGCTTCTATGCCCTGTTTGTTGGTTCTCCAGGGAAACTCATTGGCCACTGGGTGAGACAGGAAGCTGGACTAGATGGGCCACTGGTTTGATCCAGCAGGGCTCTTCTGATGTTCTTATGAAGGCTTTGGCCACTCTGCCCTGTTGCTGGCCCTCCAGCGGAACTGGTTGGCCACTAGGTGAGACAGGAATCTGGTCTAGATGGACCACTGGTCTGATCCAGCAGGGATCTTCTTTATTTTCTTATGTGATTCTCTGTACTAGGGACTTGAACTGATTAAGTTGTTACACATAATGGATGATGGAAGGTCATAAGAACATAAGAAAGGTCATGTTGGATCAGACCAAGGCCCACCAAGTCCAGCAGTCTGTTCACACAGTGGCCAATCCGGTGCCTCTAGGAAGCCCACAAGCAAGACGACTGCAGCAGCATTACCCTGCCTGTGTTCCAAAAGAACCTAATATAATGGGCATGCTTCTCTGATCCTGGAGAGAATGGATATGCATCATGACTACTATCCATTTTTACTAGCAGCCATGACTACCCCTCTCCTCCATGAACAGGAACATGCCCACTCCTCTCTTCAAGCCTTCCAAGTTGGTCAGAGTTTGCAACCCCTTCTTCTGGGCAGCATGTGCCTGGGGAGAACTAGGCATGCTGTTTCTGAGGGACATGGTCACCTTGTTTCTGTTTGGCTAGGTATTTCCCAAAGTCATATCCACTGGCCAAACTAGCCTTCCTATTCATGGGATTGGGGCCAATCGCTTTCGCCACAGAAGATGAGACTCGGAGAACAACGCAAGCCCTTCATCATCTCAGAAGTGCAACCCCTGCTCTGGAGTATAACAACAGCATTGCTTATCGGGTCGGCAAAGAGCATTGCCTTTCCCAGTGAAAACAGGCAGTCCACTTTCAAGAACGGCTTGACCCCGCAGCCTGCTTTTTGAGCCAGCTCTTTTCTTCTTCTGCTCCAGCTATGACTTTCTGCTTGAATTTGGGGAGAGAGAGATAAGTGGAGGGATCAAACAGGTTGAAGGAGGCGCTGTTTTCTTGCTGCAGCAACATGGCCCTTTACACCGCGATTGTAATCCAATCCCCCCTCTCTGGGACTGCGCAAGGCTACAGTGCAAAACTGTGTTTGAAAACCTCTTTTATCATTCATCGTCTCCAGACCGAAATCATTTTTGACAACCTCTGCAGAAAACAAGCAGCGCTCTGGCTACTGGCGAGCCGATTAAAGGGAGGAAACATATGTTCACTGTCAGACCGAGCCCCTGGAGAAAGCAGCGACAACCTTTTAACCCCTTTCCTCAGTGAAAGTGCCCAAATGTTGCTCTGCAACAAAATCCTGGCATTGTTTTAAAGGGGCTTGGATTTAACGTCTCGGATTTTCTTTAAGATGCTCCTATTTCACGACTTTTTCAGGGGGAGATCTACCCGACGCAAGCCCGGTTAAGCGAGCTGAATAGGTGGGGAGTATCTTTTTGAGAATGAACCTTTCTTTTCGATGGCTTGGGCCGCAGTTTAAAGGCCAGCGCTTTGCAAAGTTCGCTCACCTCTGCAGTGATTTTTCACTCTGAGCCAAGAAACGGCAGGAGTGAAATTTTCAGAACAGTAGGGAAGGTCGCCTGGCAGACATTATTACCACTCTGAGCATTAGAATCCGGCCATGGAAACTTTTGTGAAGAATGAGACGCCGAGCCAGAAAAACCCACACATTACTTATATATTTGTTATCAAGGAAAGCGCTTTCATCCTGTTGTACTCCATCACCCACAAAGGGGGTGGAATAAATTGTCTACCCAGAAGAAAAATGCACCTATTTTTCAAAGCACTGGTTTAAAAATAAAAATCCTAAAGATTTTTTTTTTTTTTTGCTATTTGTACCCATGGTTTCGTTTGACATGGATGTTGCTAACCTCAGTCCCAAATTACATAATAACTGGAAAAAGTCACGGTAAATCATCATGAGTGCATTAAGTAATTGTTGAGATGAGTAATGTGCAGCTCGATCCAACGTGTGATTTCTTGGACATTAGTTCCATTGGGTTTAAAGGGAGTGAGTCTATAATCCTATGCAAACCTACTTGGGTGGAAGCCCCACTGAACGATGCAGAACTTAATTGTGAGTTGACTCTCCGCCCCAGGATGTGGTGACGGCTGCCAACTTGGAAGGCTTTAAGAGGGCATGTTCATGGAGGAGAGGGCTATTCATGGCTACTAGTCAAAATGAATACTAATCATGATGCATACCTATTCTTCCAGTAGCAGAGGAGCATGCCTATGATATTAGGTGCTGTTGAACACAGGCAGGATAATGCTGCTGAAGTCGTCTTGTTTGTGGGCTCACTAGAGGCACCTGGTTGGCCACTGTGTGAATAGACTGCTGGACTTGATGGACCTTGGTCTAATCAAACATGGCCTTTCTTATGTTCTTATGAGGTTTGCTTGGCAGCCCTCATAATGGCGACTGAAATCTTACCATGTTCTGTTGTGGAATCTTTTAAAAAACTTTTATATCACTCTTGCCTTTTTTAATTGTTTGTAGATTTTCCCGCAAACCTGGAGGTTTGGCCAGTTTTGTTGAAAAAAACCCCATCTTTGTATGTGGCCCTATTACGTGGATTTTTCACTCCACATTCTAGTCCCATGTTCTGAATTAGATCTACTGATAACTCTTCTTTTGGATGGCACTGTAAGTACTTTTTAAATCAACAGAACAAGCTGGTTTTGACAGAGACCCACTGCTTTCAGTATGAGTTTGTCACAACTAACTTTAGCTGGATCAGGGCCATGTAGTGCATGCCAAAGGTGACTGTGAGATTCAGTCTTGTGTGTTGTTCAAATCGACAGTAAAATATTTGCAGCAGCAATGTACTGGCATAGCTTTGTGAATCAAACACAGCAGAAGCTAACCCTCTTTTGTAAAAGATTGAGTTTGAAACAGCAGCTTCACGATCATTTCATATTTTTGACTCATGTATGTAGTCTAATATGAGAAGGGGAAATTGGATTCCTTGAGATCAGAATTCTGTTGAATCACAGCCAAAAACTTAGTCCCACTTGAAGTGCTACAAAACAGGTGTGAATCTACGCAAACTGACATGATCCCACAAAACCAAACTCTCAGAGGGCTCATGGAAAGAGACCAGACCATGGGGGGAAAAAACCAAACTTTATAACCCCCTTCAACTGAACACAGTTTGTTCTTTCTTTTTAATGCAAATAAGAAGTATGCAAATTGGATCTTCATTTCTCTTAAGATCATTTGAAGTGTTTTTTAGTAATATTGTAAAACAGACACATGGTCACAGGGGAATGACATTTTTTGTGTGTGAAAAAACCTTACCTAATTATCTGTAGTGCTTTATATCAATAAGAGGAAGATGAAGAAGAAGAAGAGTTGCCGACTTTCACTACCACTTAAGGAAGAATCAAACCGGCTTACAATCTCCTTCCCTTCCCCTCCCCACAACAGACACCCTGTGAGGTAGGTGGGGCTGAGAGAGGTCGAAGAGAGCTGTGACTAGCCCAAGGTCACCCAGCTGGCATCATGTGGAGGAGTAGGGAATCATACCCGGTTCTCCAGATGAGAGTCCACCGCTCCAAACCACTACACCATGGTGTTTTATTCTTCGACATGGCAGTACAGGAATACCTCGAGCCAAACGCCATTTGATTTTCAGAGGCTGCTCCATTCATTCCATATGTGATCATTATTGTGGCTATTAAATATAAACACAAGGAACAAGACCAGGGTAGTTCAAACGGAGGGAGAGAACAGCCTCTTCTACGGCAGGCAGCTTCATTGCTTGCCGTTTTCAGTTAACGCAATTCCGATCTCCTTTTCACAGCGCTCGGCAAACAAATGTCTCTAGATTTGAGCTACGGGCGCAACAGATGGCAGCTACGTGACCGGCGTCTCTCCCTCGCTTCCCCCCAAACCCCGTAGCTTCTGTCTCTAGACACAATATATGGATTCTTCACGGCAGTCTGAAACCATCTGATACAAATGGAAGTTGTGGAAATGCCTTATTAGTGAAGGAAGTTCAGCTAATCTAGTCTTAGGAAACGTGAGATCTACTTCAGGCAGCCCAGGTGGCATGAGGGAGGCCTACAAAACTAGGGTTGCCAACCTCCCTATATAGAATCATAGAGTTGGAAGGGACCACCAGGGTCATCTAGTCCAACCCCCCGCACAATGCAGGACATTCACAACTACCTCCCCCCCCCACAAACCCCTAGTGACCAGAAGATGCCCAAGATGCCCTCCCTCTCATCATCTGCCTAAGGTCACAGAATCAGCATTGCTGACAAATGGCCATCTAACCTCTGCTTAAAAACCTCCAGGGAAGGAGAGCTCACCACCTCGCGAGGAAGCCCCTGTTCCACTGAGGAACCGCTCTAACTGTTAGAAAATTCTTCCTAATGTCTAGATAGAAACCCTTTTGATTTAATTTCAACCCGCTGGTTCTGGTCCGACCTTCTGGGGCAACAGAAAACAACTCAGCACCATCCTCTATATGACAGCCCCTCAAGTACTTGAAGAAGGTTATCATATCCCCTCTCAGTCTTCTCCTCTTTAGGCTAAACATATCCAGCTCCTTCAACCTTTCCTCATAGGACTTGGTCTCCAGGCCCCCTCACAATCTTTGTTGCCCTCTTCTTGACACATTCCAGCTTGTCTACATCCTTCTTAAAACTGAACACAGTGCTCTAGGTGAGGTCTAACCAGAGCAGAGTAAAGCGATACCATCACTTCGCGTGACCTGGACACTATACTTCTGTTGATGCAGCCCAAGATCGCATTTGCCTTTTTAGCTAGCGCGTCACACTGCTGACTCATGTTCAGTGTTTGGTCTACTAAGACCCCAAGATCTTTTTCACGCATACTACTGCTCAATATGAACCCCTATTGTGTAATTTGGCATCCTCGAATGTGTCATGATAACACTTATGCTTTGCTTCAGTTCTGTTTTTTAGACTTCGGCTTGGTTCTACAACCCAAATCCTATTTCATAGGTTATTAAATGTCCCATCTTAGGGAATGTATCGATTCATAGGGCTGTCAATTCGGTTCGGCCCGAACTGAAAATCAGCCGAATTTCCCTTGATTCGGCGGTTTTTAGTTCGGACGGATCCGAACTCAAAACTGGCGGGCAACCGGGGGGGCCGAATTCAGCGAGTTCGGGAGTTCGGCGAATAAATTCGGCCAATTCGGCCGTCAGTAAGCAGCATAACCGTCAGTAAGCAGCATTCTCCTCCCCCGGCCAATCGGTGGCCAAGCTGGGTCTTCTTCTGGCCAATCAGTCAGGATTGAGTGCTGGAGGAATCAGCTGATGTGCGGCCGGCCGGGGAAAGAGAGAGAGAGAGGGAAATCCTCATGTGTGTGTGAGGGGGTGCTTGTGCACATTCGCTCCTTTCCGTGGCTGCAGGGGGCGCATTTTTTGGGGTACCGACCCCAAACTTTCAGGGGATATTCAGACAGGTTTTTTTAAGAGACCACCCAAGTTTTGTAAACATTGGGTCAGGGGGTCCCGAGATATGGGCTCCCCCCCTTTTTTCTTTCCATGGCTGCAGAGGGCGCATTTTTGGGTGTGCCGACCCCAAACTTTCAGCGGAGCATCAGACTAGGCTTCTTAAGATACCCCCCAAGTTTTGTAAACATTGGGTCAGGGCCCCCCGAGATATGGGCTCCACCCCTTTTTCCTCTCCCCCCTTTTCCATTTTCGTGGCTGCAGAGGGCGCTTTTTTGGGGGTTCAGCCCCCAAACTTTTGTCATAGCTTCAGAGAATCCCTCTTAAGAGACCACCCAAGTTTTGTAAAGATGGGTTCAGTGGGGGCTGAAATATTGGCTCCCCCCTTTTCTCTTTCCATGGCTGCAGGGGGCGCATTTTTGGGTGTGCCGATCCCAGACTTTCGGCGGAGCTTCAGTCAAGGCTTTTTAAGAGACCACCCAAGTTTTGTAAACATTGGGTCAGGGCCCCCCGAGATATGGGCTTTCCCCTTTCCCCTATTGGGATGAATGGATCACCCTCGAGAGATGCATACATATGGATCTTCTATTGGATACAAATGGAATCATATTGGATTACCCAGCCTCCCAGCCCCTCCTGCTGGAACAGAAGACAGCCACAGTAAGACCCCTTTGGGGGCTTTAATCTATATTTTTTCTTTTCTGTGTGTGTGTGTGGGGGGGGGGGAAAGCAGAGTCTGTGTGTGTGTGTGGGGAGGGAGCAGTTTCTGTGGGTGGGGGGGGGAAGCCAAAGGGGGCTTTTGCCGGTTCTGCCTGGGGTGTGTGTTCCCCCTCCAGTCTCTCTCTCCCTGGTTTGAGGGGGGGGCTTCATTTTTATTCTTCAGGTTTTTCCTCATTCATAAGATCAGTTAGGTTATTGATGCTTGCTCAAAACTGGTTTTCAAATGGTGACTTAAAGAATGCATCTGCCTGGTCCCAAGTCCAATGCAAAAGGAGACATTCCACCCCCTCCTGCTTATTATGCATAGCTAGCTGCCTCTGTCCCTTTCCATGGTATGCAAACTCCCAGATGTCAGGTGTTGCTATGCACTGTTGCAAAGGTTTTGCATTGCGTGCTTGTGTTGCTTTGCAGTTGTATTGTTTTGCAAAATTCTTCACACCTGCCCCGCCCTTTGCATATTTGCAAAGGGGTTGCTCTGCAGTTGTGTTGCTTTGCAAAGTTCTTAGCACCTGCCCCGCCCTTGCTCTCATCAGCTGTTTGTCGGGCCGGGAGCTTTGTGGGTGGGCGGCAAGCTCTGCGGAGAGATCCACATTAAGGGTGGGGGGGACCCCTTTCAGGGCCCATATCTCAGCCCCCCCTGACCCAATCTTTACAAAACTTGGGGAGTCTTTCAATATACGTCCTTTGAAGCTCTGCTGAAAGTTTGGGACCTCTAAGCCCAAAAATGCCCCCCCCAGAGCCGCGGAAAGGCGCGGTTGTGTTTTTAATGGCTTTATTCGGCCGAATTTTTTCCCCGAACTTTGAATTCCCGCCGAATTGAACGGATCGAAGTGGGGGAGTTCGGACTTCGGCACGTACCGGACCCACAAGGGCCAAATTCGGCCGAATCCGAACTGTACCGAATTTTTTTTTTTTGACAGCCCAATCGATTCACTCTGAGAATCTACCTGAGTCCCAGTGAGAAAAGCAGACTATTTTGTGTGTGTGTTGTAGAGTCACAGCTGACTTATGGTGGTGACCCCGTAGGGTTTTCAAGGCAAGAAATGTTTGGAGTTGGTTTGCCAATGCCTGCCTCACAACCCTGGTGTTACTTGGAGGTAGGGTTGGGAAATACCTGGAGATTTTGGGGATGGGGCCTGAGGAGGGTGGGGTTTGGGGAGGGGAGGGACTTCAATGGGGTATAATGCCATAGAGTCCACCTAGGCTTGCCAGCTCCGGGTTGGGAAGAACCTGGAGATTTTGGGGCAGAGCCTGAGGAGGGTGGGGTTTGGGGATGGGAGGGGCTTCAATGCCATAGAGTCCAACTTCCAAAGCAGCCATTTTCTCCAGATGAACTGATCTCTATCGGCTGGAGGTCAGTTGTAATAGTAGGAGATCTTTAGGAAGTACCTGGGGGTTGGCAACCCTAAGTCCACCTTCCACAGCAGCCATTTTCTCCAGGTGAACTGATATCTATTGCCTGGAGATCACTTGTAATTCCAGGAAATCTCCAGCCACCACCTGGAGGTTGGCAGTCCTACTTGGAGGTCTCTCATCCAAATACTAGCCAGGGCTGACCCTGCTTAGCTTCTGAGATCTGACAAGATCAGGCAATAAATAAATTGCTGACAAAAAGTAGAGAGGTGTACTTTTTTGTTTTCAGTCCTGTTCCAAAGGTAGGGTTGCCAGGTCCCTCTTCTCAACTGGTGGGAGGTTTTTGGGGTGGAGCCTGAGGAGGGTGGGGTTTAGAGAGGGGAGGGTCTTCAATGCCATAGAGTCCCATTGCCAAAGTGGCCATTTTCTCCAGGTGAACTGATCTCTATCGGCTGGAGATCAGTTGTAATAGCAGGCGATCTCCAGCTAGTACCTGGAGGTTGGCAACCCTATCCAAAGAACACCTATGGAACAATTCAGTTAGCAAGTGAGCCCTTCAAAACTTGTTCAGACATTAAATACAAATAGGGTTGCCAACGTTTGGGTGGGGCCTGGAGATCTCCTGGTATTACATCTGATCTCCAGATGACAGGTGAGTTCACCTGAAGAAAATGGCATTGAAGTCCCTCCCCTCCCCAAACCCTGCCCTCCTCAGGCTCCACCCCCAAAATCTCCAGGTATTTCCCAACCTGGAGCTGGCAAACCCTAAGAACAGAAGATTAGATCCTATTTTTTAAAAAACAATAATAATCAACTATTCTTAGGTTTCATGTTTCTAATAACTATGCTCATTAAAACGGATCTTCAAGCAAACAATCGTTGCCTATTTTATTCTTTGACATTATTAAACTTAAAGTTGACATGATTATTTACATTCTCATGCAGGGTGACAATCGGATCACTGCAGACTGCAAATACAATATTCAAAGAGCCCCTTGAGAATTTAAAAGAAAACCAGGATATGTAAGTTTTGCTCCTGCTTGATTAACCTCCAAATGTTCTTGCAATACAATAATACCCAGTGCCAACAAGAGAATTTAATATTCTGCTGTCAGGTGCCTCCGCGTTGCTCATCTAAGAATTAGGCCTTGTTTTCCCATATGGAACATTTTCTTCATTTCATCAGAAGAGGATGCCAATCAGGCACTGACCGGAAAATATAGTTATCGCCAAGGTCATCTAATTTCCCCCTCTCCACCATTTTGATTGGCCAAATGACATTTAGCACAAGAGAGGCCTCATAGCATTGCCAACTCTGGGTTGGAAAATTCCTGGAGATTTGTGGATGGGGCCTGGGGAGGGTGGAGTTTGGGGAGGGAGCTCAGTAGGGATGTGACATCACAGGGTCCACCCTCCAAAGATGCCATTTCCTCCAGGTAGGGTTGCCAACCTCCAGGTGGTGGCTGGAGATCTCCTGGGGTTACAATTTACCTCCTCCAGGAAACAGTGGTTATTTCGCCTAGAGAAAATGGCTAATTTGGAAGATGGGCTTTATGGCATTATGTGTGTGGGTTAAGTGTCGTCAAGTCACTTCCGACTCTAGGAGACCCTTTGAATCAAAGTCCTCCAAAATGTCCTATCCTTGACAGCCTTGCTCAGATCTTGCAAATTGAGGGCTGTGGCTTCCTTTGCAGAGTCAATCCATCTCTTGTTGGGTCTTCCTCTATTCCTGCTGCCTTCAACTTTTCCTAGCATGATTGTCTTTCCCAGTGACTCTTGCCTTCTCATAATGTGACCAAAATATGCCATTATACCCTTCTCCAAACCCCACTCTCCTCAGGCTTCACCTCCAACATCTCCAGATATTTCCTATCCTGGAGATGGCAACCCTACCTCCAGGGGAACTGATTTCCATTTGTCTGGAGATCAATTGTACTTTCTGGAGAACACAAGGCCTCACCTGGAGATTGGCAACTCTAACCTCATCTATTCTCATATTACATGATAAGAAATTAATGGTTAAGATGTGCCTTTTCATTCTTTCTTACATGCGATGGATTGCTGGTGACTCCCCTAGCACAGAAACCACCTTAAGTCTGAGTAGCATGCTTTCTCAGTTACTTCCAAAGCATTTGACATTTCTTCCTTAACTTTGGAGCAAACAATGTTTTAAAAGAACAGAAAAGAAATAAAGACCCATACTCTACTACTCAGGAGAGAAGGAAGCATGGTATAGCCAGATCTCATTGGATCTCGGAAGCTAAGCAGGGTCAGTACTCTTCACCACTGGTGGGAGGTTTTTGGGGCTGAGCCTGAGGAGGGCGGGGTTTGGGGAGGGGAGGGACTTCGATGCCATAGAGTCCAATTACCAAAGCGGCCATTTTCTCCAGGGGAACTGATCTCTATCGGCTGGAGATCAGTTGTAATAGCAGGAGATCTCCAGCTCATACCTGGAGGCTGGCAACCCTAATGCAGATGCCCAGCAATGTGAAGTGAAAGCTAAAATCCCACTTCCCCATCAGTACTCCAAAGAGCCAGCGTGGTGTAGTGGTTAAGAGCAATGGTTGGGAGTGGCGGATTCTGATCTGGAGAACAGAGTTTGATTCCTCACTCCTCCACATGAGCCGCGGAGGTTAATCTGGTGGATTTGTTTCCCCACTCCTACACATGAAGCCAAGCTGGGTGACCTTGTGCTAGTCACAGTTCTCTCAGCTCCACCTACCTCACAGGGTAAGGGATGGTGATTGTAAGCCTGTTTGATTCTCCCTTAAGTGATAGAGAAAGTCGGCATATAAAAACCAACTCTTCTTCTTCTATTCCAAAGGTCACTGTTAGTTACTTTTTTAATGTTCCATTTTTTATTCAATACTCCAACCATTGTCTTGTAATTATGTGTATTCAGTGAAAAAGCAATAGGCGTGTTCAATTAGGAATGTAGCTTTTTTAGTGCGCTGAGTTTAATGAAGTTACGGGCCCTTTGCGAGTTATAAAGAATAATGAATAAAGCTTTTTTAAAAAAATAATAATAACCGAAACAGCAAAATAAGTTACTGGAGAAGGAGAGGGCACGCCTGTGTAATCTGATGAATTGACTTCAAGAGGCTGATGGGTGATCTAAGCGGTACACGACACTTGCTCGAACAGTTCCACTGTTGATCAAAAACCGAGTAAATTATCTAAGTGCACACTGGAGCCCTCTAACATGTGGTTCCAGCTGGAGCGTCATGTGTCACAGCCTCTGCACGTTGCCAGCTGGAACCGGCACAAAGACTGGGCCAACCAGACAATCACTGTTATTCATAACAGCGGACCAGCATTCAAAAAACACACACAGGCCAGGTTTTCCGAAATAACTTGACACTCAAAGGTATCCATCCGCAATCGACGGCTTAGATTCGCCTTTGAACGGCACAATCGCCCTGTTCCTGGCCAAAAAAAAGAAAAAGAAAAAAAAGAAGAGAGATGCCGTATGATTCCTAAGCAGCCCAGAATCTGCTGTTTTCATATAACTAGTCGTAGCAACATGAGAAAAGCTTTGCTGGATCAGACCAAGGCCCATCAAGTCCAGCAGTCTGTTCACACAGTGGCCAACCAGGTGCCCTTAGGAAGCCCACAAAAAAGACGACTGCAGCAGCACCATCCTGCCTGGGTTCCACAGCACCTAAGATAATAGGAATCCTCCTCTGATACTAGAGAGAATAGGGATACATCATGACTAGTATACATTTTGACTAGTAGCCATGGATAGCTCTATCCTCCATAAAAACATAAGAAAAGCCATGCTGGATCAGACCAAGGCCCATCAAGTCCAGCAGTCCGTTCACACTGTGGCCAACCAGGTGCCTCAAGGAAGCCCACAAACAAGACAACTGCAGCAGCATTATCCTGCCTGTATTCCACAGCACCTAACATAATAGGCATGCTCCTCTGATCCTGGAGAGAATAGGTATGCATCATGACCAGTATCCATTTTTACTAGTAGCCATGAATTGCCCTCTCCTCCATGAACATGTCCATTCCTCTCTTAAAGCCTTCCAAGTTGGCAGCCATCACCTCATCCTGAGGCAGGGAGTTCCACAAGTTAACTAGTCAGGAAGTGAAACACAGAGAGTTGGGTAGAGGGCCAGACTTGAAACAGGCAAACTTGGGTTCAAATCCCTGCTCAGCCATGAAGGTCATGGGTCACCATGGACCAGTCTGGGTTCCATCTCTCTACCTAACATCCTGAGATTGCTGAGAGATTGGGGAAGGCCTGTGGATCAGTGGCTGAGCATTTGTTTAGCATAAGGAAGGTCCCAGGTTCAATCCTCACCATCTCCAGTTTAAACGATGATAGAG
Organism: Euleptes europaea; assembly: GCF_029931775.1. NCBI lineage: Eukaryota > Metazoa > Chordata > Lepidosauria > Squamata > Sphaerodactylidae > Euleptes > Euleptes europaea. The sequence continues at coordinate 5,603,954 of NC_079321.1, forward strand.
CCAGCATGGTGTAGTGGTTAAAAGAGGTGAACTCTAATCTGGGGAACCGGGTTTGATTCCTCACTCCTCCACATGAAGCCTGCTGGGTGACCTTGGGCCAGTCACTGTTCTCTACAAACTCTTTCAGCCCCACCTACCTCACAAGGTGTTGTGGGGAGAGGAAGGGAAGGTGATTGTAAACCAGTTTGAGACTCCTTTCGGTAGAGAAAGTCAGGCTATAAAAACCAACTCTTCTTCTTCTTCTTCTTCTTCTTCTTCTTCTTCTTCTTCTTCTTCTTCTTCTTCTTCTTCTAGCTGGTGATGTGATAGACCTCTACCTGAGACACCGGAAGCCACTGCCAGCCAGAGTAGGCAATACTGATCTTGATGGATCAACAGTTGGATTTAGTATAAGGCAGCTTCATGTGTTCAAGTTGAAATAGGCTGATCCTCATGCACGATGCTTCGAGTCCCTTTGGAGATGTGAAGTGATACAGGTTATGCGAGATTGTTGCCACTGAGATACATTCCTCATTAACTTAACCATCATAGCAAAATTAAGTACTTGGAAGTCCACACTAAGCAATTGGAAGGGTGCACCTCAATGGGACTTAGAAGTTAAGAACATAAGAAAAGCCCTGCTGGATCAGACCAAGGCCCATCAAGTCCAGCAGTCTGTTCACACAGTGGCCCAACTAGGTGCCTCTAGGAAGCCACAAACAAGACGACTGCAGCACCACCATCCTGCCTGTGTTTCACAGCACCTAATATACAGTATTTGGCATGCTCCTCTAATCCTGGAGAGAACAGGTAAGCATCATGGCTAGTATCCATTTTGACTAGTAGCCATGAATAGCCCTCGCCTCCATGAGCATGTCCAAGCCTTCCAAGTTGGCAGTCATCACCACATCCTGGGGCAGGGAGTTCCATAATATAACTATGCATTGTGTAAAGAAATATTTCCTTTTATCAATGTTGAATCTCTCCCCCTCCAGCTTCAGCAGATGACCCCGCGTTCTAGTATTATGAGAGAGGGAGAAAAGCTTCTCCCTGTCCACTCTCTCCAAACCATGCATTATTTTATAGACCTCAACCCCCTTCTTTCCAAGCTAAACAGCCCTAAGTGTTTTAACAGCTCCTCATAGGGCAGTTGCTCTAACCCCATGATCATTTTGGTTGCTCGTTTCTGCACCTTCTCAAGCTCTGTAATATCCTTTTTTAGGTGTGGTGACCAGAACTGTACACAGTATTCCAAGTGTGCTCTCACCATAGATTTGTACAAGGGCAGTATTATATCAATAAGATACAAGGGCAGTATGATATCTTCATGTTGACTGACCATTCCCAAAGTCTGCAAGATAGTCACACCACAACATTTCTTTGTATTCATAGTTTTTTTATATATATACATGGGTTGTTTCCATCGCGATCACCCTTCGTCTACTTTGGGGCTTCATTTTCATCATGCACGTCTTTTCTGACCTTTAGAAACCACTTCGCTCTCTCCCCACGTTTCCCCCGCATTTTTTGGATGTGGTTTCTGGCGGCATCTAGAAAACATGGGGAAATGCATGGAGAGAGCGAAGTGACTTCTAAAGGTAAGAAAAGACGTGCCTAAAGAAAACGAAGCCCCGAAGTAGACGGGATGGGGGTGGTGGTGATCACCATGGAAAAAACCTGTGCATAAAAGGCCAGAATGTCTGTCAAACAAAGCACCAGAGTACGATGCAAGGAATTAAACAATATTTTGTTAACCAATGCATTCTAACTATTTAGGATTTTTTTTTTAATTTCTGGTGCATGGGATGTACATCTACAGAGAAAACACTCACATTTGGTCTTCAGTATGTTTAAGTTCAATTCGCTTTCTCCAGCTTAGACTCTTAGGATGTCTGTCACAAACAAATGGTACCAACATGTATTCAGACAAAAAAACTAATACAAAACCAAAACCAAAACACCCTCTGCTTGCAAGACTTTAGTATAGATTGTATGAATCATATGCCAAAGACTTCAATTATAGATTACTTGCATGGAAGAAGTCCTGGTGTACTCCAGACCTGGGTTAGCCAATAGATGTATTCTTGGAGACACTGACAATTCCTGAGACACAGGCCAAGATCCCAGAGCAACCAGTTCCATGATATAGTCTGAAACGCATGTATGAAATCGCTACATACAATCAAATACATTTATACAGTATACAGAAAAATCCTGAAAAACATGGGACATCTTTGTACCTAGTATCTGATAGTCAACTATAAATGGAAACTTGGTGGTGGTGGTGGGGGAATTGAGGACATAAGAAGAGCCCCGCTAGATCAGTCCATCTAGTCCAGCATCCTGTCTCACACACTGGCCTACGGGTTCCTCTGGAGGTCCAACAACAGGGCATAGAGGCCAAGGCCTTCATAAGCACATAAGAAGAGCACTGATGGATGAGACCAGTGAGGTTCCATCTAGGCCAGCATTGTCTTCTCACACAGTGGCCAACCCGTTACTCTGGAGAGCCAACAACAGGGCATAAAGGCCAACCCTTCATAAAAACATAAGAAGAGCCCTGCTGGATCAGACCAGGGCTCCATCTAGTCCAGCATCCTTTCTCGCACAGTGGCCAACCTGTTTCTCTGGAGGGCCAGCAACAGGGCAGAGAGGCTGAGGCCTTCATAAGTAGGGTTGCCAGGTGCCCGGTGGTGGCGGGTAAAATTCTGCCAATCCAACAGGTTACCCTCCAGCCAGCTAAGGGCCAGTGGGCCCAGTGGGCCCGTGCGCTCGCACGCTCCGTGCGAGTTACTTCCGGGTTTACCCAGAAGTGACACGGACACTCTGGCAACCTCTGCTGAAACTTTTCGGCTGGGATTGCTAGAGCATCCGTGTCTTTTCCAGGTAGACCTGGAAGTGATGCAGGTGCGTTGCGCGGGGTGTGTGCGTGTGCTGCACTACGCACGCAAGCGCACTGCACACGTCTCCTGCAGCCACTCAAAGCTCCCGCCGGTGGACCTGCAGGGCCTGGGAAGCCTATTCATAAGAACATAAGAAGAGCCCCACTGGATCAGACCAGTGGTCCATCTGGTCCAGCATCCTTTCTCACACAATGGCCAACCAGTTCCTTTGGAGGGGCAACAACAGGGCATAGAGGCCAAGGCCTTCCCTTGATGTTTCCTCCTGGCACTGGGATTCAGAGGTTGACTAGCTCTGAATGTGAAGTGATGCCATGCAGAGGATAGGCCAGCCATGTTTTCAGTCATGCTGGATGACAAGACTCGGACTAATGGATATAAACTGCAGCAAAGGAGGTTTCCTCTAAGTTTGAGGAAGAACTTCCTGATGGCGAAGTGTGAACACATGAAGCTGCCTTCTACTGAATCAGACCCTTGGTCCATCAAAGTCAGTATTGTCTACTCAGACCCGCAGTGGCTCTCCAGGGTCTCAGGCAGAGGTCTTTCACATTACCTACTTGCCTTGTCCCTTTAACTGGAGATGCCAGGGATTGAACCTGGGACCTTCTGCATGCCAAGCAGACGCTCTACCACTGAGCCATGATAATGGAACGGCAATGGAACGATAATGGAAAGACAATGGAACAATCTCCCTTGTGAGATGGTGGATTCTCCATCATTGGAGGTTTTTAAAGTATTGATTGGATATCTACTTGTTGGGAGTATTATAGTTGCAGTCCCTGCATTATCAGGGGCTGGACTAGATGGCCCTAGTGGTCCCTTCCGACTCTGGGATTCAATAAATAAATAAATCACCACATCTGCTCAAATTGTGAGTGGGACTATTCTGATTAAGGAGAGGTCACTGGGTCCCTCAAAATAGTAATTCGCATTCCTCCCTGAGCAGAGTTATACCCTTCTGAGCCCAAGTAAATTGGCTTTGAAAAGGGTAACTGTTTAGGACTGTCCCGTTAGAGGCAATCTAGACTTATCTGTGCACCACTTGTTTGGTGAAATCATTTTAATCACACAGCTCTTTGGCCAGACATTTAATAATGTGCCAATTATAAAGGTAAAGGTAGTCCCCTGTGCAAGCACCGGGTCATTACTGACCCACGTCATCACATTACTGACCCACGTCATCACATACTGACATTTACTAGGCAGACCTTGTTTACGGGGTGGTTTGCCAGTGCCTTCCCCAGTCATCTTCCCTTTACCCCCAGAAAGCTGGGTACTCATTTTACCGACCTCGGAAGGATGGAAGGCTGAGTCAACCTTGAGCCGGCTACCTGAAACCAACTTCCGTCGGGATCGAACTCAGGTCGTGAGCAGAGCTTTGGACTGCAGAACTGCAGCTTACCACTCTGTGCCATGGGGCTTGTGCCAATTAAACTGCTTGCCTGATTGATTCTTATTGTGGTTTTTGTTATTGGCTGTCTAAAGTCATGTTTCATTATTTGGATTTTACGATAATTTAACTGATGCTGTAAATCACCCTGTGGACCTTGGGTTGAAAGGAGAGGCAAAAACCATTTCAAACTAAAAGAAGTGCAGAATCTCCCTTCTTATACCTTGAACATATCAGTTTTTGTAAGATCACCAGGGGATAGATGAAGAAGAAGAAGAGTAGGAGTAGGAGGAGGAGTTGGTTTTTATATGCTGACTTTCTCTACCACTTAAGGAAGAATCAAACAGGCTTACAATCTCCAGCCCTTCCCTTCCCCACAACAGACACCCTGTGAGGTAGGTGAGGCTGAGAGAGCTCTAAGAGAGCTGTGACTAGCCCAAGGTCACCCAGCTGGCTTAATGTGGAGGAGTGGGGAATCAAACCCAGTTCTCCAGGTTAGAATCTACCGCTCCAAACCCCTGCTCTTAACCACCACACCACGCTGGCTCTCTGGTCCACCTGGACCATGAGCTCCTAACCTTCTTGAGCCTGAGATCACCACTGGAGTTCTGATGTAGCATGGTGGGCGCAGCCACAAAACACATGCTGCGGGAGGCGGATCCAGCCACAGAATGGCTGCCGCAGCTTACCTTCAGTCAAACAGTGAAGATCTTTGTGCTGGGGTGGCAGCAGCTGCCAAAGCAACATTTCCAAAAACCTGCGCAGCTGATCAAATCTCCAATGACCAATCAGAAGCCTTGATGGGCAAAAGCCCCACCTGGCCCACTCGGCGGGCATCAGGAAAGGTGTCAATGGGTGCCATGGGGCCCCTGGGTAACTCATTGGGAACACCTGACCTAGACAAAAGCTAAGCAAGTAAGTAAATCCTATACTGGGATGTTGTGATCATGCGGCGCCAAAAAAGCATAAATGCTTATGCAAATGAGCAGTTCCAGGGTGCCAGTCAATTAACTGTCTTGCTTGGAGCTGATTAATCCATTATGAATTCACCCATTTACATTCATATTACAGTATTTTAATACAGGTGATATTTTGAGAAGAATTAATGGAGGTAGTTATTTCTCCCCAATCAGGAGGAAACAAATCTTTTAACCGCTGAACATCATGCAGCAGAACATCGACTGAAATAACAGATGTATATCGATTTCTGACAGCATTTGTGTAAATACCCTTTCGGTAGTGATGGAACATTTAAAAGAAATCTGTGCGTTCGTTGATCAAAAAAGTTGGGGACTCCTGCCCTACGTGTGTGTTAATTGCCGTCAAGTCACTTCTGACTCATGGTGACCCTATGAATGAAAGTCCTCCAAAATGTCCTATCTTTGACACACTTGCTCAGATCTTGCAAATTGAAGGCCGTGGCTTCCTTTATGGAGTCAATCCATCTCTTGTTGGGTCTTCCTCTTTTCCTGCTGCCCTCAACTTTTCCTAGCATGACTGTCTTTTCCAGTGACTCTTGTCTTCTCATAATGTGACCAAAGTACAATAGCCTCAGTTGAGTCATTTTAGCTTCTAGGGTCAGTTCAGGCTTGATTTGATCTATAACCCACTTATTTTTTATTTTATTTTTGGGGGGGCAGTCCAGGGTATCCGTAACACTTTTCAGGGTATCCGTAACACTCTCCTGCCCAATTAAATGCCCCAGCTAATCCTTTCCTGTGCTTTATTTGAACCAAAGAGGGGACAGGAAGACAACATACCTGGTACCCAGGACAAGGAATGAATTTCTTCTCTCAGGCTGCAAAGTTTAAGCATTATTTAATATGTACTTTATCATTTCAGTAGCAGAGAATCGAACTGAATGTATACAGATGCAAGGAAAATCTACATGTGAAATCTTTTACATGGCAATCTTCACAATCTTCAGCTAGCTCAAATTGGCATGATCCCAATGTGGTTCACAAGAGTTATGCTAAATTTCACCAGCTGGGGATCTGGACCCTAAAATTAAAAGCAAACAAACAAAGCCGCAGCCATTTAAAGCTGGTTCAACATTTGTATTAGTTCAAAATGTTTCACTTCTAATGTCCTCCTGTTAGCTATTATTTCTGTTTCTTCTTCTTTAAAAAGAACTGATGTACATCATCAAACGGCTTCGGTTCAGCCTTCGTGGAACGGGGAGGGGAGGAGAGAACATTGTGCTCCTGAGACAGGCGAGGAAGAGCCAACTCAAACATGTACCATGTACCATGTGTGGACACACATAGACTGGGCTTGCCAGGCACAGGCAGGAGGGTTGAGGGTGGAGGCAATCGCCCTGGTGAGAAAAATGAAAAAGAAACATAAGTCCTCGGATAATTGCTGGAAGTTCTGACCACAGAGTTCCTGGAGATTCCTAGAGCTACCCAGAAGTGATATACTACCCAATAATGTCTAGGAAGGATAGACCACAGAGTTTTTGGGTGACTGCTAGAACTACCCTTATCACTTTGAGGGGCCAATCAGAGAAGCTCTCAGAGTCAGCAGTAGCCAATAAAAGCAGTGGACTGGGGGAGATTTGTAGGGTTGCCAGCGCTGAGTTGGGAAATACCTGAAGATTTTGGGTGTGGAGCCTGAGGGGGGCAGGGTTTGGGGAGGGACTTCAATGCCATAGAGTCCAATTGCCAACACGACCATTTTCTCCAGGTGAACTGATCTCTATCTGTTGGGGACCAGTTGTAATAGCACATTGAGCTGGTGCTATTTTCTAACTTCGTTGTATCAGCACACGTTTCTTTCCATTAGTTATACCACCTGGAGGTTGGCAACCCTAGAGATTCGGGAGTGAGACAGCGGGGTTAGTTTAAGAGAAAAGTTAGAAGTGTGAAGTAAAGACCTCTATAGATATCAGATCTTTGATTAAGTTCCCATTATTGGATAACTAATTGTAAAAAGGCATTACAATATCTCACGTTTTGTTGGGTCTGGTGTGAAACTAAGCTGCATCAGAAAGCATCGCTTGCCCCACACCTAGGATTGCCAGGTCCCTCTTCGCCACCGGTGGGAGGTATTAGGAGCGGAGCCTGAGGAGGGTGGGGTTTGGGGAGGGGAGGGACTTCAATGCCATAGAGTCCAATTGACAAAACAGCCACTTTCTCCAGGAAAACTGATCTCTATCGGCTGGAGATCAGTTGTAATAGCAGGAGATCTCCAGCTAGTACCTGGAGGTTGGCATCCCTACCCACACCTGACCAACCCAAATACTTCTGCATCCCATCTGCCATCGGTAACCTTTCAAAACAGAACGGAAAGAATTTCCATGGGGTTGTCAGCTGGTCCGCTGATCTCAAACTGCCACTGATCTCCGGCAAAGGAAACCAGAAATAGGACATTTCAGGCCTAATTTTTTCTCTTCAGACTGCAGTCGAAACCCCTGCTGGGTCTGTTTATGACAGCATAATCCTCTCCAAAATTTGTTGTTACAAGTGCTAATTTTTTTTGAAAATCCTTTTTTTTTTATCCTCCGCGTTCTCACCATGGGAGAGTTATTTGATAGCGGAATTATCTGAAGTGGTACAAGTGCCCCTGTTTGAACAGCCATCCACTGCAAAGCGCTAAAAAGGAATCTCTTCAAGGTTTTCCTTTTTATCTTTCGCCGGCCCCATTGTTTTGGTTTCTCCATGGTGAGAGGAAGGGAAAAGCTCAGACATGGAAGCTGTTTCACATCTATTTATCATCCCTCAACCAGAACTAGCAACATTACTAACACGGACAGATGACTTTTTTATTTTTAAAGCAAAGGGATATGTGATGCCATAGAGCAGCGAAACATCTCCTAGTGCTCCGTGAAGAGACTGGAAAGAAAAATAAGTAAAATAAATGTGACAGGATCTCAAAATTGCAAGCTCCAGATCTAAGTGGAGCTTGGTGATTTAACTTAAAATGGAGAATGTTTTATTAATTCGGGGTCCGTTTAAATTATATAAACTGTCTATGAATCGTATATCCTATCATTTTAGTTACTGTACATTCTCCAATTTTAATTCTGTAACTGATAGGAATGTTTTTAATGGCATTTGCTGTATTAATAAATATATCTGAATCTGATCTATGTGGGTAAAATATTGTGGGTTTACAATACTTGCTTTGAATTCATTCTCAAATGTGTTGCCTTACGTTATTTTTGTTTCTTTGTTTGTTTGTTTATGTAGTGAAATTAGTGGAGAAAATAATTTTTTTGAATGAAATAAAACTGGATGTTTAACGTGCCCAAATGCTTAAACTACCTTCCAACGTCAATACTACTGTCATTCAGTTTAGTATATAGGTGCCAGGGAGAAATTACTGCTCCATGATGAACTTCTCTCCTGAAAAGTGCTCTAAGACTCAAAAAGTTTGGGAACCGCTGCCATAGAGTCTGGTCACCGATAGGGTTTGGAATGTGGTCTCTATGGCACTACGCCCCGCTGAGGTCCCTGTAAGGTTGCCAACCTCCAGATACTAAGGAAATAAACAGCACGAGGGCTCCACGTGATAAATCAGTGTCTAAATGAATAACACTGCGTTGAATTGATACACAATTTAATGAGCATTAATGCATGCTCCAATCCTATGAAAATAACCAACAAAAATACAATTATATGCACATCCTTGTGCTGCAGTGTAACATCAATACATCAACTTTATATATAAAAATAACCTTATGCAACTAATTACATCAAAAATTGCATGTACAATCTTCCCAGAAAGGGGAACTGGTAGGTATAAGTCCATATAAGGTAAATTACAACGTTGTCACTCCGCACTGCAGTCCAAAGCTGTCACGCCGCTCCTGGGCTTCTGGGACCCCCGGGGTCTCTGCCTGGACAAAGGGTGGGGGCGGAGGAGCCTCCTCGGCCTCAGACCAGTCCGAGGGGGAGTCAGAGCTTTCTCCCCTCTCGGACGTTGCCAGGTTGTCGGCTCCCTCTCTTGCAGCCTCCTCACAACCTCCATTTGGCTTCCTCCCTGGCCGCGGCTCCCCTCTCGCCTTATCACCTTTCCCAACCAGAGAGGCCCCGCCCCTTCTCCCCACACCCCCGTCCCGCCCCCGTGCTCCCCCCCCAGCCGGGCGTTGCCGGCGTCTTGCGGCGATCGGCCTCAGCTGCGCCGGCCGCTCTCCCCCGCCCCAGCCGCGCCCGCCCGCTCAACAGCTGAGGGGGGCAGAGTCTGTGCGGCCGCGTCATTCCGGCCGCGCCGGGCCTCGGGATTTGCGGCGCCGCCGCTCCGCTCCTGGGTTGCCGGGCCTCATCTGATCGGCTACCTGGGGGAGAGAGAAGGAGCAGCGTTGGCTTCCCCCGATTCTCTGGGGGGGGCTGGGCGACCGGCTGTACCCCCTCCGCTTCTCCAGCGGGTAAGCCTGGGCCCGGGGCTGTGGGTCCGGGAGAGATGTCGGCCCGGGAGCCGGCCAGCTGGCCCGTCCCGGGACAAAAGCTGCCATTTCCTCCAGAGGAGATCTAGAGATCAGCTGTAATTCCATGAAAATTCTAGGCCTCACCTTAAGACTGGTAGCCATATCTGTAGACAAAATAATGTAGGGTTGTCAACTCTTTCTGCATCTTTCTGTTTGCTTCCCACTTACTGAAGGAGCACAGATCTCGAAGGCTCATTCACTGGGAGAAAGTCATGGGTTGACAGCAAGTGAGGTCATGGAGACGTCTGGCCAAGGCCTGTAATACCATTACAATGAAGTAATAATGTATTTATAACACACCTGACCACCGATGGCTTCTATTCCTGCTAGGCTTTCCCCCTCCACCCCTGCATTTGCACAGATGTTTTCTGAAAGAACGGGAGAACCGGCCTCCTGAAAGAACCAGGCGGAAAACAAGCGGTGTCTGTTGATTCTGGCTGGCTTCTATAATGATGGCTGTTAGCACACACGATTTATGTTTCAAATATCATTTTAATTTCTTAGGCCTTGGTTCTTAACTAAAAAATGTGAATTCAGCACTGTACTATAAATGCTGCAGCTTATATATATATATATATATATATATATATATATATATATATATATATATATATATATATATATATATATATATATTCCCTTTGGATCCATGCCATAGCTTGTAAAATTGTTCGCTGGATTAAATGTGTATTCTGAACAATTAATGATACATAGCAAGGCTAAAAAGGGACACACCTTCATCATTCAATAGATACACTTAACATAAAATTGAAATTTAGTTTCCTAAATATTTCTATTGCTTTTCTGTCAACCTAACAGAAGCCCTGACCTGGATGGCCCAGGTTCACCCAATATCATCAAATCTTGGAAGCTAAGCAAGGTCGACCCCAGTTGGTACATAGATAGGAGACCACCAAGGAAGGCCATGGTTGGTACATAGAGGCAGGCAATGGTAAACCACACCCGAACATAGAGCTGCCAGGTCCTCCGTCTCCTCCTGCGGGAGGCTAATCTACTGATATTGGGAATGTGCGCATGCGTCACTTCTGGTTTAGAACCGGAAGTGCCGCCTCGCAAGGGGACGTATACCTCTTCGTTTGAGTGGTAAAGTGGCCCTTTACCACTCAAACTAAGAGGTATAAGGCCCCCCGCGAGGCGGACCTTCCGGTTCTAAACCGGAAGTGACACGCGCGGTATCTACGCACATGCATATTTGCACCCTGATCCTCGTGGTCGGCGGGCAGAAGGGTCAATTGCTGGGGGTTTGCCTGTCACCAGCGGGCACCTGGCAACCCTACCCGAATGTCTCTTGCTTTCAAAACCCCACGGGGTCACCATAAGCCAGCTGAGACTTGGTGGCACTTTCCACCAACAACAGAGGAAGAATTTTTCACAGGACCTTAAGATGATAATGACAACAACAGCAACCAGTTATGCGGGACCCACCCTGCAAACTATGTCGGTAGACTGCGTCTGCCCTGAATTCTTCTCTTGCCTAGCTGTAAAGATCAACTCTCCCAACATCTCAGAGAAAGGGAGCCAGCGTGGTGTTAAGAGCGGTGGTTTGGAGCGGTGGAGTCTGATCTGGAGAACCGGGTTTGATTTCCCACTCCTCCACATGAGCAGTGGATGCTAATCTGGTGAACCAGGTTTGATTCCCCACTCCTCCACATGAAGCCAACTGGGTTACCTTGGGCTAGTCACAGCTCTTAGAGCTCTCTCAGCCCCACCTACCTCACAGGGTGTCTGTTGTGGGAAAGGGAAGGTGCTTGTAAGCCGGTTTTATTCTCCCTTAAGTGGTAGAGAAAGTTGGCATATAAAAACCAACTCTTCTTCTTCTTCTTCAAGTTTTGAGAGAGAGGAGGATATTCTCTCACAATACAGCCTCGCGTGCTGACAGAACAAAGGAAGCTTTTCTTTGCCTCAAAAAGAAGAATTTCATAATTATCTTTCCAACACCATTTCTAGGCTAATTTCATTTTACTGCTTTCACAACATGCTCTAAGATCCTCCCCCCACCCCAGGAGACAATGACACCCGGCCGTCGCTGCCAATACAGCCATCACATTTCAATTTCTAACACATTTTCACAGTCCTCCAATTATAATGCATTCTGTCATCCGGTGAAGTGTCTTCTCTCCTACCCACTGCTATGGGTTATCGGTCTGAAACAAAGGACAATTTCAATTCGTAGTATAATGGCGAAGAAAGAGAGGATGCTCATGCACTCGTGCGCGTGCACACAAAAGGGAACAATTGGCCACGGTTACGCACATTGGCTATCGAGGCACTGTACTGATTTGAGTACGGAGTCATTAGTTTCCGTGGCACACCACCAACTACTCTGCGATCGTTTTTTTCAGGGCAGATTATTGAATCTTGGCCTCCCAGCGAACTGCATCAGCTACTCTGCTCAGGATACAGTTTGGGCGCCCAATGGCAGTCTTACTAAGTAAAATTCAGGCCCTATCTGCTACTTCTTCTTGTCCACAACCTGTTTTCTGTTGAATGAATGCAAAACTAAGCCTCCGCATCCCTTCCGATTTTGCAAAATGCACCGTGCGTCCTTCATAAGAACAAAGTGCTATTTTAACTAGGAGAAGAAGAGTTGGTTTTTATATGCTGCCTTTCTCTACCACTTAAGGAAGAACCAAACCAGCTTACAATAGCCTTCCTTTCCTCTCTTGTTTTCTGTTGAATGAATAGAAAACTAAGCCTCCTCCTCCCTTTCAATTCTGCAAAATGCACCATGCGCCCTTCAAAAGAACAAAGTGCTACTTTAACTAGAAGAAGAAGAGTTGGCTGCTATATGCAGGCTTTCTCGACAACTTAAGGAAGAATCAAACCGGCTTACAATTGCCTTCCTTTCCTCTCCCCACAACAGAAACCTTGTGAGGTAGGTGAAGCTGAGAGAGCTCCAAGAGAACTGTGACTAGCCCAAGGTCACCCAGCGGGCTTCATGTGGAGGAGTGGGGAAACCATCCTGGTTCACCAGATTAGCCTCCGTGGCTCATGTGGAGGAGTAGGGAATCAAACCCAGTTCTCCAGATAAGAGTCCACTGCTACAACCCACTGCTCTTAACCTCTATACTATGCTGGTTCACTATGTGAAATGGCTCTAGAATAAAGCTTGCCAACCAGATGCAAGTTGGGAGACTCCTGGAGATTTAGGGGTGGAGCCTGGGGAGGACAGGGACCTCAATGGAGTAAAATGCCCTAGAGTCCCACCCTCCAAAGGATCCATTTTCTCCAGGGGAACTGATCTCTGTATTCTCTGTGTATTTTGAATATCTGCATCTCTCCAGCAAGTTATTTGAAGCAGTTTATGGCCATCAAAATCAATAAAGAAATTGACATGTTACAATAAAAAAAAAAATGCTGTGCACATGTCCTAATGAAAAGATTAACAGATTTTCAAATAAATCTTAAAAACAGCACTGGACATTAACCAAGGAAAGTGCCTAAACAGAGTCAAGAGGATCTAATTATTTTTTTTAACTAATTTCACATTAAAAAACCATTTGAAGAAAAAAGGAACCTGACAAAAACTTCATAAAAAAAAAAGAGAGAGAACAAGAAGAGAGCGCGGGGGTGTGGGGAAGCGACTGAGAGAGAGAGAACTGAGATGTTAGTAAAAGTTATCTTGGCTTAAAGGAATGCATTTAATGTTCAAGAGAAAACAGAGGATTGGGAAGGTGTTCTATACTTATGTGTAGCTCTATGATATATTTAATCACGGTCCACTCTGGAAATCCTCCTCTGCGATCCAGGGCTTTGGGCTTTTGTGATTCTGAATTCAGCAGGAAACAAATGCAGTCCCTGCGGAAGGAGCTCACAATTTAATTCTTCCTTTCTAATTGACAGAGCCGGTGAGAAGAGTGCAGTCACAGTACCTCTTGAACAGCAGTTTTCAGAGCAATCTCTCTCTCTTCCGCCCTCCCTCCTCTCCCCTCCCCAGTCTATGCTTCACTTTAACATAGCAGCTCAATGGTGTTATCCGGATGGGCAATAAGTAAAGTGTGAAATTGTGGGCTGGTGAGAGCCATATGAAGGGTGATAGAAAACATGTGCTTTTTGTTTGGAGAACTAGGGCTGCCAACCTCCAGGTACTTGCTGGAGACCTCCTGCTATTACAATTGATCTCCAGCCGATAGAGATCAGTTCACTTGGAGAAAATGGCCAGTTTGGCCATTGGCCGCTACGGCACTGGAGTCCCTCCCCTCCCCAAACCTCGCCTTCCTCAGCTGCCTACACTTGGGAGTATCCTACGGGAACTGGTGAACTGGCTTCATGATGATATATAGAATCTAATTAAGCTTGGATACTTGATTGGAAATGGGGCTGAAGAAATTTTGAAACGGCCGTCCCCCACCCATCATGCTTAATGAAGACTCTGTGATCATTTATACATGTACCTGATGGACTTTTAAAATACTTTTCTATATACTAAGATGATTCTACTATTTATAGACTGTACTATTCATAGACTGCATCAAACACTTTTTGTATATTTTGTATATATTGTTTATTGTCACTTGTTGTAGTCCATTGTACTTGTTGAAATGTTTTGAAACACAATATACACATTTTGTATTATTGTACTGATTTCTTCCCGTGCCAACCTCCAGGTACTAGCTGGAGACCTCCTGCTATTACAATTGATCTCCAGCCGATAGAGATCAGTTCACTTGGAGAAAATGCCTCTACGGCACTGGAGTCCCTCCCTTCCTCAGGCTCCGCCCCAAACCCTCCCACCAATGGCGAAGAGGGACCTGGCAACCCTATGGAAAACTGTGCTGGGTCCTCAGGGGTAGGGATGCTGAGGATATCTGTTCTTGGTATATTTATAAGGATATCTATTCTTGCTAGGGATGCCAGCCTCCAGGTGGGGCCTGGGGATCCTCCAGATTCCCAGCTCATCTCCAGACTGCAGAGATTAGTCCCCTTGGAGAAAATGGATGCTTTGAAAAGAAGAAGAGTTGGTTTTTATATGCCGATGTTCTCCACCTTTTAAGGAGAATCAAACCAGTTTACAATCTCTTTCCCTTCCCCTCCCCACAACAGAAACCTTGTGAGGTAGGTGGGGCTGAGAGAGCTCTAAGAGAGCTGTGACTAGCCCAAGGTCACCCAGCTGGCTTCACATGGAGGAGTGGGGAAACCAGCCTGGTTCACAAGATTAGAGTCAGCCACTCACGTGAAGGAGTGTGGAATCGAGCCCGGTTCTCCAGATTAGCGTGCACTGGTTTTTAACCACTACACCATGCTGGCCCTCTCTTTGGAGGGTGGGCTCTAGGGAACTGTACCCCACTGAGGTCCCTGTCCTCCCCAGGCTCCATCCCCAAATCTCCAGGAGTTTCCCAACCTTGATCTGGAAACCCTACCCCCCATCCCTCGCCGGTGGCCAAGGGGGACCTGGCAACCCTATTCAGGCTGCATACACATTGGGCAAAAATGCATGGTTGCTTTAGCCTCCTTTATTCCCTGTTTCAGCCAGGATTCAGCCAGGATTGAACGCACGTTCGGCGAAAATGCATGCGTTCGATCCTGGCTGAAACAGGGAATAAAGGAGGCTAAAGCGACCATGCGTTTTCGCCCAAAGTCTGTGAGCTGCAGCGCTTGGAGTGTGGTACTGGGGAGACTGGGGTTCAAATGCCCACTCAGCAGTGAAGATAGCTACAGTGACCTTGGGTTAGTCACTCCTTCTCAGCTTAACCTGCAATCGCAGGGTTGCAGCCGTGAAGAAAACATGGAGGAGGTAAGAGGGAGGGGCTGTGGCTCATTGGTAGAGCATCTGCTTGGCATGCAGAAGGTCTCAGGTTCAATCCCCGGCATCTCCAGTTAAAGGGACTAGTCAAGTAGGTGATGTGAAAGACCTCACTGCCTGAGACCCTGGAGAGCTGCTGCCGGTCTGAGTAGACGATATTGACTTTGATGGACCGAGGGTCTGATTCAGTATAAGGCAGCTTCATGTGTTCATGTGTTCAAGAGCTATCCATGGCTGTTTATGCATGGGAGTTTAACCTGAGGTTTGTTGCTCACTGGACCCACACTTTCCTGTTGGGAATCTCTGCACCAGCAGTCTTCAAGCTCAAATCAAGTCCCCACCCCTTGAAATGCTGCTTTGTAATTGGCTTCCTTTGTAGAGCTTAATGTGAGAGAGAAAACCCCCAAACCCAATTGCTGCATAAAAAAGCATTTTAAGAACAAAAAACAAAAAACGGAGCAATCTGAAAGGGGGGGGGAGAGAAATCCAACTCTCGGTTTTAAAAAGCCTTTCTTCTGCTCTGAAAGATCTCCCAGGAAGCAGGAAATATTTGAATCCCCGCCTCTTTACATGCTGCTTTGTAATTGGCTGTGAGCAAAATTAAGCTTGTATGTCCCACGCTTTGCCTTATGCATGGGGATTTCACCTGGGCTAAGCTCTGGGGAGAGAGAAGACTGGACAGCGGGACTGGACCGGAAATCCCAGGATTTGCTGGGCTGGCAGCGAGGTCATCTCTAATGGAGGGAAAACTCATGCATAACTCCAAGAAACAACTGAGACTGACCGGGGGAGAACATGAGTGAAAGTACCCATGCATAAACGACCTATGTCATCCTCAGGAAAAGAGTGGGATATAGAACATTCTGTAATGCTAAGTGTTGGGAAATCCTTCCTGTCCTTTGCTCTTGGCTGCTATCCACAGTATCACAGTTCCATTCTGGATGCAGTCACTTTAGAACTGAATACCAAGAATGCTTTTAAATTTAAATTCCGCCTAACTAAATTTAAACTTCATTCCTATCCAGTTTTGGTCTCCTTCCCAGATTTTTATTAAAACATTTTATTTTTGCTCTACTTCTGGCATCACAACCCTCCAAGCAGCCTGCGCCAGAATAAAATCTAGTTTCAAAATATCGTTTAAAAGACTGGGTTGGAGACTCGCAGCTTTCCCACCGCTGCAAGCAGAGGTGATCTTGCCTAATTCCACTCCTTACTGCCATTTCTGTTCCATGTGGCTTTTTGTCTATGTAGGTACAAGTTCAGCTTGCCTGCTCCCAGGGTTGACAGCCTAGGGTTGGAAGCGCTCGGTTGGGAAATACCTGGAGATTTTTTGGGCAGAGCCTGAGGAGGGAGGGGTTTGGGGAGGGGAGATACTTCAATCAGGCCATAGAGCCCAATTGACAAAGCGGCCATTTTCTCCAGGGGAACTGATCTCTATCAACTGGAGACCAGTTGTAATAGCAGGAGATCTCCTGCCACTACCTGCAGATTGGCAACCCTACCAATGAGTAGGGTTGCGAGGTCCCTCTTTGCTACCAGTGGGAGGTATTAGGGATGGAGTCTGAGGAGGGCAGGGTTTGGGGAGATGAGGGACTTCAATGCCATAGAGTCATTGTTTGTTTGTTTGTATGTTGTTTGCTCACTTGTATTCACCATATGTACGTAGGGTGACACTTTGACACGTTTATTTTGTAACTTATTTAATAGCATTTTTGATATATTGATCATTGGCTGTGTACTGGTTTTTTGTAGCAACCTCCAGGTAGTAGCTGGAGATCTCCTGCTATTACAACTGATCTCCAGCCAATAGAGATCATTTCACCTGGAGAAAATGGCCACTTTGGCAATTGAAGTCCCTCCCCTCCCAAACCCCATCCTCTTCAGGCTCCGGCCCAAATATCGCCCACCAGTAATGAAGTGGGACCTGGCAACCCTATGCATAGATGGTGCCGATTGCTCCCCCTCCCTTCCCCTAGTCTGCTTCTGCCCACTGACCAGCTGAGAGTCAATGGGCAACAGAAGCAATTGGGAACCCTATCCCTCACATTCAATATTGTCTACTCAGACTTGCAGTGGATCTCCTACGTCTCAGCCTGTCGTCTTTCACATTTCCTACTATCTGACCTTTAACTGGGCATGCTGGGGATTGAACCTGGGACCTTCTGCGTGCCAAACAGATACTCTAACAGTGAGCCATAGCCCCTCCTAGAAAGGAACTCTGTCCTATGTGATTTGGACTGAGGATATCTGATGATTTAGACCAGAACTTAGAACAGAGTCTGGAAACAAACCTGGCAAGCAGTGTAGTTCTTTCAGCAGTGGGGTAATATGATCTTGTTAACACACATACAACAATGTTTTTGGACACATTGCAGTTTCTGCCCCTTTTAAAACCTCAGAAGTGGGCAAAAGTTGACCTGTAAACCGATAAATAAATCTCAGGTCTGCAGAGGCAGGGCTTCTGTAAATCCAGTCCCAGAGAAAGACAAAGCAAGAATAAGCCTTGATACCTGAGCTGACCAAGTCGACCTGCAGTTTGAAATTCCTGAAGAACAAGTTTTTGGATTGCCTGCCTAAACAGAACACAGACTTTGAGAAGAAGAAGAAGAAGAAGAAGAAGAAGAAGAAGAAGAAGAAGAAGAAGAAGAGGAGGAGGAGGAGGAGGAGGAGGAGGAGGAGGAGGAGGAGTTGGTTTTTACATGCCAACTTTATCACTTAAGGAAGAATCAAACCAGTTTACAATCACCTTCCCTTCCCCTCCCCACAACAGACACCCTGTGAGGTAGGTGGGGCTGAGAAAGCTATAAGAGAGCTGTGACTAGCCCAAGGTCACCCAGCTGGCTTCATGGGGAGGAGCGGGGAAATCAACCCAGTTCACCAGATTAGCATCCGCTGCTCATGTGGAGGAGTAGGGAATCAAACCCGGTTCTCCAGATCAGAGTCCACGTTTGCCATGTGCAATACACAAAGGGAACAGGACACACAGAGGAGCCGGGACTACTTTGTGAAGTGCCAGAGTTTAGGTGTTGTAAAGTGGCAGTAGTCATGTCTGTCTGGCCCATATAAGTCAGATTCATAGCGCTATCAATCTTTTTTTGTTCTATCTTATGTGAGATTAATTGCTCAATAATACAAATCTGATAGAAATGCAAATGGAATGGGAGAGAGGCTGAGTAGCAATTAATCAATACCTAATAGGTGGAAGATTTACACTCGGGCAGCAACCTTGCTGAAAATCAGAGCGTTCTGACTTCCTCGAATTTCCTTTACTTTGAGAAGTGCAAAGAAATAGAGGTTGAAGACAATGAGAAAAAATGATCTTAAGAGATCACATATAACCACCAACTTGTATTTTAATTGCCATGGCTTCTCCTCAAGTTTTATTGATCATACCCAACTGGCAACAAACAGGTTGAAACTGTCCATTTAGGAAGAAGCAAACCAAAGCCAAAATTAATTTGGGAAGCAATCATTTGAGAAATTCAGAAAAATCAGGTATGGCTGTTTGGAAATTCACTCAGAATACATCAAAGTCAATCTGCAAAGGTATTTTCTCCTGCCATCAAACTAGGAAATATGCTGGTGTCATCCAACTTGCGGAAGTATTTCGAGCAAATCTCACATTCCCAGTATCTTGAAGTGAATGCTGGACTTTGAAAAGTTTTGGACGGACAGGCTACAGATAAATATTCAAACTTCTAGATGACTACTGGTGTGGAACCTCTCGAGATGCCCAAGTTCACCCACAGGGTATCGCGGTCCACTGGTCAGAGCTTACTGATGTATGAGCAGCATAAGCTATATGGGATGTGATCCAGCGCTTGCGGTAGCCCCCATTCAGACTCTTGGTGACACCCCTAAGTAGTGGATTGGATGCACATGAAGAATTTCTCATCTGTGCCTGGCGAACCACAAAGATTGGCTCTTCTCTATCTCATCGTCTCTATCTCATCAAGGCTTCCCATTAAACTCTTCTAACCTCCAGTAGGATTTCAGAGCGCCTCTGTCTGCAGAAGTCTGACTGTTGAAGACAGATTGCTAATCCCCCCCCCCTAAGAAAAATTATGAGCCGCACCCCATCAAAGCTCCCGAAATCGTGACACTGAACCAAACACAAATGAGGAAGTTTTAGTCTGTATTCTGAATGCTATTCCTTTATGATTACTGGTTGCAAAAGTTTGAATAAACAAAATTAATTCCATCTGATGGATTCACACACTCAGCACACCTAGGTTGTATGCCATTCAGCAGCATTTAAACAGACCCTTGTGTGTGTGTGTCGTCAAGTCACTGCTGACTTATGGCGACCCCATAGGATTTTCAAGGCAAGAGACATTTGGAGGTGGTTTGCCATTGCCTGCCTCCACATGGGCTGAGAGAGCTCTAAGAGAACTGTGACTAGCCCAAGGTCACCCAGCAGGCTTCATGTGGAGGAGTGGGGAAACAAACCAGTTCTCCAGATGAGAGTCCGTTGCTCTTAACCATGCTGGCTCTCATAATAGACCATTACATTTTTATTAATTTCAATAGAATTTAAGTAGGCGTAACTTTCCCTGCATCAGAGTGGTGTAGTGGTTACAAGTGGTGGTTTGGAGATAGGGTTGCCAGGTCCCTTTTCACAACCGGCGGGATATTTTGGGGTGGAGCCTGAAGAGGGCGGGGTTTGGGGAGGGGAGGGACTTCAATGCCATAGAGTCCAATAGCCAAAGCAGCCATTTTTCTCCAGGTGATCTGATCTCTATCGGCTGGAGATCAGTTGAATTAGCACGAGATCTCCTGCTACTACCTGGCAGCTGGCAACCCTATTTGGAGCGGTGGACTCTGATCTAGAGAACTGGGTTTGATTCCCCACTCCTCCACATGAGCAGCGGACTCTAATCTGGAGAACCGGGTTGGTTTCCCCACTCCTCCACATGAAGCCTGCTGGGTCACCTTGGCCTAGTCACGTCTCTCTTAGAGCTCTCTCAGCCCCACCTACCTCACAGGGTGTCTGTTGTGGGGAAGGGAAGGTGATTGTAAGCCAGTTTGATTCTTCTTTAAGTGGTAGAGAAAGTTGGCATATAAAAACCAATACTTCTTCTTCTTCTCATCATATAGTATATTTTTATCCCACCCTTATTGCAAGCAATTGAGGGAGCTTTATTGTGATCCCTCTCTGTTTTATCCTCACCAGAACCCTGTGAGGCAGTCTAAGCTGAGATGGAACGATGATCCCAAGATCTCCCAGTGCTCTTTATAGCTGAAGCAGGGCTTTTAATCTGGATTTCCCTCACCCTAGTGGAACACTCTGTTGTGTCCCGCTATCTCATTTGAACAGTTTTGAAAGTTTAACAGAGGGGCAATCTATGGGGACCTTGTGGCCATACGCAAGCTGCATATACCCCATGGGGACTCTGTTGAGCAGCGCTGCAGGGACCTGATGCTGTTTGGAACCGGGGCTCTTGCCTTCCCTCCCGCACCACTTTCCTGACCTGAAATGGCGCTGGGGAGTATTATTTGCCCGGGAGGCCTGAACGAGCAATCATTCAGTGCACATAGGGTTGGCAACCTCCAGGAATTAGCTGGAGATCTCCTGCTAATACAACTGATCTCCAGCCGATAGAGATCAGATCACCTGGAGAACAATGGCCGCTTTGGCAATTGGCCTCTATGGCACTGAAGTCCCTCCCCTTCCCAAACCCTGCCCTCCTCAGGCTCCACCCCAAAAATCTCCTGCCGGTGGCGAAGAGGGACCTGGCAACCCTAGGTGCACATAAAGCTGCCCAATGGGGCAAAAATGTCCCCTGGATTATTCGACTAAAAAGTTTTAGATGGGCAGAAAATGATGAAGTGGGGAATGTGGAAACCCCTCCTCCTCCTGTGCTTTTGTCCTGATCTGAATCAGGCCTTGAGGTGTTTTTATATGGAGTTGTCTCTGGCAGGTTGCAGCTATCCCTTGGGAACCTATGCAAAACATTATGTCTAGTTTGGCCCTAAGGCTACCCCTTTTGGCGCTAACATTTACCACTTGTTTTGAACACATGAAGCGGCCTTCTACTGAATCGGACCCTTGGTCCATCAAAGTCAGTATTGTCCACTCAGACCAACAGCAGCTCTCCAAGGTCTCAGGCAGAGGTCTTTCACATCACCTACTTGCCTGGTCCCTTTAACTGGAGATGCTGGGGATTGAACCTGGCACCTTCTGCATGCCAAGCAGATGCTCTACAACTAGAGCCACAGCCCCTCCCCACCCCTGCTTTGCTTCTGAGATCAGATGAACTTGTGCTAGTCTGGCTATTCAGGCTGCTGATGGTGTTTCATAAAATCCATTATTTGTGAATGCATCCAGACCGCCTGATGTACGACCAGTGATCTAGTGGGCATATTAAGCAGTACCAACATGAACATGCGCACAAGTACGGTAACAGGATTTACACCGCCACAAAATCTACCAATCTTGGCTTGTGATAGAGGGATTTATTCTAAATTCTGCAGAGACGGATGAGGATCTTTTTCTATGTATTGATCTCAACAGGCTCTGGATCAGGCCTGAAATATTTATCATTAACAGTCTTTAAGGTTTTGATATCGTGAGCAGTGCTACTAGGCCTCGGGGTACACAAAAACAGCTGAGATGCATACTGTGAATAATTAACATATAAGAGAGAATCAGAGAACGAAATCATGCAGAGTTAATTCCAGGTATCTGCCAATATTTGAAATCTAGAAGAAGATGGTAAAAGCTTGTCTCGCTGATACGGTATGTCTCTCCTGCGACCAGTACCAGAAAGAAGGCAAGGCAGCCGAAATACTTTCATACTGGAGTCAGTCGCATCACCATGCAGTACACACGATAAAACAAAAACATCTGGCAGTTCAGGTCTCGCTAAGGAAATCTCCTTTTCTGGAGTTAACTCGAACGGCAGCTGAATTCTTGCTCGCAGAACAGTTCGAGCCTTGACAAACTCCCATCGCTTATCTTAAATAGGCATGCGGCAAACTTCGACACGAACAGGAATGCCCGGCTGACTTTCCCGACTCAAATCCCTCAAGCAGCTACAAGGATTGGATTGCCTTGATGCAGTCCGTGTTTCTATTAATGAAAATATTTCTATCCTACTTCATCTTATTAGACTCCAGGTGGCTAACAGGGCAACAACACGAAAAAGAGTTGGTTTTTATGTGCCGAATTTCTCTACCACTTAAGGGAGAATCAAACCAGCTTACAATCACCTTCCCTTCCCCTCCCACGACAGACACCCTGTAAGGCAGGTGGGGCTGAGAGAGGTCTAAGAGAGCTGTGATTAGCCCAAGGTCACCCAG
This sequence comes from Euleptes europaea, assembly GCF_029931775.1. NCBI lineage: Eukaryota > Metazoa > Chordata > Lepidosauria > Squamata > Sphaerodactylidae > Euleptes > Euleptes europaea. The sequence continues at coordinate 5,626,717 of NC_079321.1, forward strand.
CTGGCTTTGTGTGTAGGAGTGGGGAAACAAATACAGTTCACCAGATTAGCATCCACCACTCATGTGGAGGAGTGGGGAATCAAACCCAGTTCTCCAGATCAGAGTCCACCGCTCCAAACCACCGCTCTTAACCACTACACCATGATGGCAAGGATAAAAACACCTAAAAGTCTGTTGACAATATGAAAAAACAAAAATCGGCATATAAAAAACGATTCTTCTTCTTCTTCTGTGCATAGCAACCCTGGACTTCTTTGGGGGTCTCCCATCTAAGTACTAACCGGGGGTGACCCTGCTTAAGAAGAAGAAGAGTTGGTTTTTATAGGCTGACTTGCTCTACCACTTAAGGAAGAATCAAACTGGCTTACAGTTACCTTCCCCTCCCCACAACAGACACCCTGTGAGGTAGGTGAGGCTGAGAGAGCTCTAAGAGAGCTGTGACTAGCCCAAGGTCGCCCAGCTGGCCTCATGTGTAGGAGCAGGGAAACAAATCCAGTTCACCAGATTAGCCTCCGCCTCTCATGTGGAGGAGGGAGGAATCAAACCTGGTTCTTCAGATTAGACTCCATCGCTCCAAACCACTGCTCTTAACCACTACACCATGCTAGCTTAACATCTGAGAGCTGATGAGATCAAGCTAGCCTGGGTCATCCCGTTCAGAGCATTTCTAATCTTTCAAAATTCCTGTGGGTTAAAGAAGGAGTTCTCAAAACGTTATACCCTCAGAGAACTCTTTCCACATTGATTTGGCTCTGGAAGAATACCTCCAAGTTGGCCACGACACCTCTGTATGCTGCGAATGTTATAGAGGTATAATCTGTGGCACATGTTTGTGTCATCGTTCATCCAGAGAAAACTGAGAGCGCCCCTTTGGACATGGCCAACACAAGGTTGGCAGCAAATGACAGTAAGACTGACAAGATGATGTGAGAAAAGAGCAAGAGTCCAGCAGCCCCTGGAAGACTACCAACATTGCTGGCAGGGTATGAACTTTTGTGAGTCACTGCTCACTTCTTCAGATACAGCTAAAATGATGTGAGATATCTTTCAGAGAAGCTCGTCCGCTTTCGTGATATCTTGTCGAGGAATCCATGATCAGCTTCCAAGAACTCCTGGGGAGATATTTCTCCATTAGACGTGTAGGGTTTGTATTGATGCACCCAAACCTCCACGGAATCGATGAGGAGCTGTTGTATGAGCCACGGCTTCATGAAGGGGCTGTGGCTTCATGGTAGAGCATCTGTTTGGCATGCAGAAGGTCCCAGGTTCAATCTCCAGTATCTCCATTTAAAGGGACTAGGTAGGTCAGTGATGTGAAAGACCTCTGCCTGAGACTCTGGAGAGCCGCTGCCGGTCTGAGTAGACAATACTGATTTGATGGGCCAAAATTCAGTATAAGGCAGCTTCATGTGTTCATGTGTTCATGTGATTCAATTCCTGTACCAAATTTTACTGAATGTTACCAAATTTTGTGACTGTGTTGGCTCAGCTCTGAAGTTTATGTTTCTTTTATGGGTTCTCCACGTGTAGAGCCACGCTGCAGTTTTCCCCTTTCCTCGTCATGTGAATGAAATCTGACTAGAAGAAGAAGAGTTGGTTTTTATATTCCAACTTTCTCTACCACTTGAGACTCAAACCAGCTTACAATCACCTTCCCCTCCCACACATACACCCTGTGAGGTAGGTGGGGCTGAGAGAGCTCTAAGAGAGCTATGACTAGCCCAAGGTCACCCAGCTGGCTTCACGTGTAGGAGTGGGGAAACCAACCGAGTTCACCAGAGTAGAGTCCGCCACTCATGTGGAGGAGTGGGGAGTAAAACCCCGTTCTCCAGATCAGAGTCCACTGCTCCAAACTACACTCTTGCCCTTAAGAGGGAGTGTCCTGTGTTGTGCAAAGGGTTGGACTAGATGACCCTTGACATCCCTTCCAGTTCTGTTTCTATGTCTACGTCTATGTCTACTTGCAAATAAATAGTGGTGTAAACGAATGACCTAAAATGGTGCAAAAAGGTTGTCAGGGAAACAAAAAAAAAATGGAAAAGTTTGCCAAAGAGAAAAGCGGGGGGAATGAAAAGACCCGAATAATGGCTACACTTTCTTTATATGAAAAATGACTGCTGAAAAAGACCATAAGTATCACAGAGGGCACACCATGTTAGTGTTCAATAACCCCCCTGCTCCTCTTGTGTCTATACATTTTGCCCCGTTCCTGTTAACATTTCTACATCCAGTAAGTTCTAACCAGCGTTCATTAATTGATGGAATATTTGCTAAAGACAGCTTCCTGTCTTATTTTCTGTTTGCAGGGGGGAGAGAGAGAGAGAGAGAGAGAGAGAGAGAGAGAGAGAGAGAGAGAGAGAGAGAGAGAGAGAGAGAACACAGAGGAACAAGCTCCAAAGAGTGGAAAACATTCATATTCCATTTGAAATCCATGATTAAAAAGGCTTAAAAATTCAAATCAACGTTAAAAAGAACACACACACCAAAAAAAAAAAAAAATCCACCCTGTTTTATTCTAATACTCTGGAAGGTTTCAGTGAACTCCATTATTTTCCCTCACTATTTGCCTGAATAATTTAGGCAAGAAGGCTAAATTATACATAAAGTGTACAGTTAGAAGAAAAAGTTCATGCACCGCCTCGGGCTATAGCCATCCCCTAATGATCTCTGTAGTGAGTAGAAAAGAACTCGTTAGACTGAGAGTAATTTCTGAGGGTTTAAATTTTTCTCTCTTAAAGCAATCATGTACTTCTCTACAAATTGTGCAAATAATATTACACCCTAAAAGGGAGGGGGGGAGGAAGAAGCACCATCAAAAACCCCGAATGAAAGCATTTCTTAATAGCGTCAGCTATCGATGTTTTTCAGCTGAATTTTGCATTAAGTGCAACTTATCTGACGCCGTTGATGCTCGGGTGTGATTTGATTAAACAACGGCTTTTTTTTATACAATGTGGCTTTCTCTCGCATCCAGTGAGCCAGAAGTATCCATACAGTTAAAATAAGACGCAGTGGCGAGGTGCTCAGAATTAGTGCAGAAATCGACAGTGAAAGATACTTACTTTTATAGTCGACACGCAGCTGGGGGGGTTTTAGCTAGTGTCTGCGGCTTGCTACACTCCTGAACGTAAGCAGCAAATTATGAAACATTTACTACCCAGTTCACTAAAGTTTGTCTTTTACTTTCGGCCGTCAACGTGCTTCCCTTTTCCCTGCCACCAAAAACAGAGGTGAATATTTTCGACACTGTTAGATTTTAAGGAACTCTGTAACAGCTTCTTTTCCCTCGGACTGTATATCGTTCAGGATGTGTGTGTGTGTTATGTGCCATCAAGTTGCTTCCGACTCATGACGACCCTATGAATCAATGTCCTCCAAAATGTCCTATCTTTGACAGCCTTGCTCAGGTCTCGCAAAATGAGGGCTGTGGCTTCCTTCATTGAGTCAATCCATCTCTTGTTGGGTCTTCCGCTTTTCCTGCTGCCTTCAACTTTTCCTGGCATGATTGTCTTTTCCAGGGACTCTTGTGTTCTCATAATGTGGCCAAAGTACAATAGCCTCAGTTTAGTCATTTTAGCTTCTAGGTTCAGTTCGGGCTTGATTTGATCTATAACCCACTGATTCTGTTTTCTTTGGCAGTCCACGGTATCTGTAACCCTCTCCTCCAACACCACATTTCCAAGGAATCTACTTTCTTCCTATCAGCTTTCTTCATTGTCCAGCTTTCACAATCATTCAGGATTCAATTCCTTAATCCAGTCAACTAACCGAAGCTTCTGCATGAATGCTACTGGGAAGGAGAACACTTGGAGAGAAAGGGAACACCATCTTTTTGGTTCTTCTCTTCCTCCCTGCTTTGGAAAAACCAGTCCGTGTGCTGTAGTGATTAAGAGCGGTGGACTCTAATCTGGAGAAAGGGGTTTGATTCCCCACTCCTCCACATAAAGCCAGCTGGGTGACCTTGGGCTAGTCACAGTTCTCTCCGAACTCTCTAAGCCCCACACACCTCACAAGGTGTCTGTTGTGTGGAGGGGAAGACAAGGCAATTGTAAGTCAGTTTGAGTCTTCTTAAAGAAGGTAGAGTAAATTGGGGTATAAATACCAACTCCTCCTCCTTCTTTTCCTCCTCCTCCTCCTCCTTTTCCTTTTTCTTCTCCTTCTCCCTCTCCTCCTCCTTCTCCCCCTCCCCCTCCCCCTCCTCCTCCTCTTCTTCTTCTTCTTCCTCCTCCTCCTCCTCCTCCTCCTCCTCCAATTTTTGGAAGAAAATACCTCTCCAGCTATTACAGGCAAACTGAGGCTTCTCTCCCCTTGTCATAACCAAATAGGAGACTGGATTTATCCAAGGCAATTGTTTTGCGCTTCAGACAGCAAGGGTGTAAAAAAGGAACCCTCACCTCCCTTGCAAAGCAGGGCTTCTCTCACATTCCGAGACGAAAGTTCATCCTTCTTTTCAGCCCTTAAGGCTTGTCTTTCTACCCCTCGGAAAAGCCTGGGGAAAGTCAAAGCTGAAAAAAGCCGAATACCTATTTGGCTGATTTGGCAATTGGCTATCCAGCTTCGGCTTTATTCCTAGGTTTTGTTATTTGGTAAAACCAAAACCCGAATATTGCCAAAATGGCTAATTTTGGGTTTATTTCCAGTTCGGGTTTATCGATATGCACAACCCTAATGAGGATCTAAGATCAAGTTATATTATTCCTCTTCTTACAGATTGGACTAGTACCTCTGTGTCTGAGTTAATACCCTATTTATCAAGTGACAGCAATCCTAAGGTTACATTGGCAGTGGCAAAATTTCAGTCCTTATATTTCTTAAACAATAGATTTAGAATTATGCTGCTCAAGATTTATGAATCAAGGAGCTTCTAACAGAGAAAGGAAAGGAGATTCCAGATCCTTAAAGAGTTCTTGCTTTCCCCTGAATAACTTTCCAGGATACTAGGAGATTTACATCATCTCATACTTGTATTACTCTGTCACATTTCGTTTTATATTACTACCATGTTCAGCAGTTTAGTATTAATGTGATATAGAAGTGAAATTACATGTGCACTTTCGTATTGTTATATTGAAAGCAAGTACTTATATGACACTAATACGATGCAAGCCCAATAAAACAGACAGTCGCAAGCAGAGAGACGTTTTTATGTCATGTTCAGCATCAGGATGCTTAATGTCCTTTCCTGGACCATTCTCAGAGATGCAAAAGAGCAAAGACAAGCATCATCTGCTATCATGGGCTGTCCCCTTCTCCACCTGGGAAGCTAGGCGAAAAGGGTCTCCGGCGGGCAGAAGAAGAAGAAGAGTTGGTTTTTATACCTTGCTTTTCCCTACTGAAAGGAGCCTCAAAGCGCCTTACAATTACCTCCCCCCCACACACACAACAGGCACCTTGGGAGGTAGGTGAGGCTGAGAGAGTTCAGAGAGAACTGTGACTAGCCCAAGGTCACCCAGCAGGCCTCATGTGGAGGAGTGGGGTATCAAACCCGGTTCTCCAGGTTAGAATCCATTGCTCATGTGGAGGTGTAGGGAATCGAACCCAGTTCTCCAGACTAGAATCCACCACCCATGTGGAGGTGTAGGGAATGGAACCCAGTTCTCCAGAGTAGAATCCACCGCTCATGTGGAGGAGTGGGAATCTAACCCAGTTCTCCAGATTAGAATCCATCACTCATGTGGAGGAGTGGGTAATCGAACCCAGTTCTCCGGATAGAGTCTGCCGTTCTTAACCACTACACCGTACTGGCTGCTGAGATCAACACTGGCAGGAGCCAACCCTCATTTAGAATCTGGGTGGCTGGTACTCCCTGCAATGAACTGTCTAGGGAAAGATTGTGGCACAGTAGAAGCACCTCTGCTTTGTATGCAAAAGGTCCCAGGTTCAATCCCGGCATCTCCAATTAAAGGAACCAGGCAGTACATGGATGTGAAAGACCTCCACTGAGACCCTGGGGAACCGCTGCGAGTCTGAGTAGACAATACTGGCCTTGATGGACCGAGGGTCTGATTCAGTATAAGGCAGCTTCATGAGTGTATTCAAACCAGAGTGGGATTGGGGGAGCCAGTAATGAGTCAGACTGAACCCACGAATTGTAAGGGAGCCACTGGTATCACTCACTTCTGTTGGGAGACATGCTCCTGCCAGGACTTAAGAGCATCACCTTCATCTTGTCTGCACCTGGTCCCAGAATGCCAATCATGGACTCCTCTGCCTACCCAGGCTTCAGTCTTCTTTTTTTCTGGGGGAAACTATGAGGGGACTGGTGGAGGAAGGGGGAGAGCCAGTGTGGTGTAGTGGTTAAGAGCGGTGGTGTGGAGCGGTGGACTCTGATCTGGAGAACCGGCTTTGATTCCACACTCCTCCACATGAGTGGAGGAGGCTAATCTGGTGAACTGGATGTGTTTCCCTGCTCCTACACATGAAGCCAACTGGGTGACCTTGGGCTAGTCATGCTCTCTCAGCTCTGCCTACCTCACAGGGTGTCTGTTGTGGGGAGGGGAAGGGAAGGTGATTGTAAGCCGGTTTGATTCTGCCTTAAGTGGTAGAGAAAGTCAGCATATAACAACCAACTCTTCTTCTTCTCAATGGGTTCCTGATCCACCTGAAGCTCAGGCTCACAGCTGAGAGCTGGCTGTGACCAAGAAGGTAGAGGATCTTGTCTGAGAGTCCTGGGGTAGGAAGATGAAGAAGAAGACGAGCTGGTTTTTACATGCCAATTTTATCTACCTTTTAGGAGACTCAAACCAATTTTTTCCAGGTGAATTGGTCTCAATCGGCTGGAGATCAGTTGTAACAGCAGGAGATCTCCAGCTAGTACTTGGAAGTTGGCAACCCTACATGTAATGCTATTTAGTATTTAATAGCTGGTTTATTTGTACCTTATGCAGTGAAAAATGGACAGCTAAAGGAATCTAAAACCGGAGGCACATCACAGTGAACAGACTGGCCAAGATCCATTTTATGTGTTAGTTTGCAGAGTACAGAATGATATCAACCTTGTAATTGTTAGCAGAGTGATTAATGCACAGCTTCAGGGAGGAATAGCACATGGAGAAGACTGGGAGGGAAATTTGGCTTTCCTAGTAGATCGGACCAAAAGAGCCTCCCTTGGAAAACAGCAAGAACCTAAAAACTGGAACAGACCAGCCATTAAAACTAGAGCGAAAAAAACCAAGAGCGCCTGTCATGGGAACACTGAGACTGTCTTGGACGCTCTACCCAACACATTCTTGGACATGCTAGCGATAATATTTGTGCTGCCAGAAGGCTGGGAACAAAGTTCTTCCCTTAAGGTGTACTGAGATTGTAAATCTGGGGTCAGCCAGGAAAAAAATAGTTTAGATTCCAAGGTGCTAGAATCACCGTTTTGGAGCTACCGATTAAAAAAAAAAAAGTTTTGATTACAGGCCTGAGAAGATGTAGAAAGCATGTAAAAATTATTAGGTGGCACTTTTTATTGCAGGGGTCCCCAACGTGGTACAATCTCCTTCCTTTCCCCACAACCGACACCCTGTGAGATACATGGGGCTGAGAGAGCTGTGACTTGCCCAAGGTCACCCAGCCTCTGCGTAGCAACCCAGGACTTCTTTGGCGGTCTCCCATCCAAGAACTAGCCAGGCCCATGAACACACTAGCAACTTACCTCGCAATTTAAACGTGTCCAGTGCTCAAGCATCCAACACGACTTAAAATTTCTTTTCCCACCGCGACGCCTTCCTCCTCTGTATTAGATAAAATCTGTATGTTTTCCCCTTGCGACAGCATTCACGCGCCAGCTCGAAAGAGCATTGTGATTGGCTGAGGTGGTAGCCTGCCGCGCATGCCCACTCGGTGCTTGAAACAAGGATGGCGATTGGTCCAGCGTGGGCAGTTAGGCATGGGGAGTGGATGGTGGGCTGGCAGCAGGAAGTGGATTGAAGACAGATTTTATGTTCGCACTTCAGGCTCCGGGTGAGGAAAACGTTTAATTTCTATTAATTCGCTGTATTAGCGAATTCTCTTAACACGGAGAAATTGTGCTCTGGAGACGTCTCCGGAATCCTTCGGAAGAGATGAAGTGCAAACATGCAAGGAAACCCCGTAGAAATCGGAGCTGCAAACGCAAAGTGCAGACATGGCAGGACCGACTGACCTCAGAAGCTTAGCTTCTAGATCTGACAAGATCAGGCTACCCTGGGCCATCCATGTCAAGGTGTATGGAGGAGAAACACTATTATATTTGATCACCAGATGATTTCTAGTATCCCAATCAAAAAATTCAGTGATGTCAGGAGAGGACAATGTAGAGCGGGCTATGTGGTTTCTTGCCGCAGTTCCTTATATGCACTCTCTGATCCTTCTTCAATCTTTTCCCTTTATGGGAATTGCGTAACTGAATTGCTTCCTTCCTAATACTTTCTAATGTTAATAAGATAGGTTGCCCCCCCCCCGTTAGATGACATGCTATCATATCAACTATGCTATCAATCTGCCATAATCCACATTAGTACAAAGAACAGGTATAAAGCAAGATTTTTTTGCATTAAAATAAAAAATCTAGAAATGTAAATGTTTAAACATTTATTTAGCTATTTTGCAACCTTCGTAGCCCGCCTTTCTCAAGAAGACTAATTTCTCTTGGTTTCCATTAACCTAAGATCCAAAAGGGAGACTGCAGCCAAGAAATCAGAAGGAGATTGAGACTGGGAAGGGCAGCCATGAAGAAGCTAGAAAAGATTCTTAAGTGTAAGGATGTGTCACTGGCCACCAAGATAAAGTTAATTCATGCCATCGTATTCCCTACGACTATGTGTGGGTGTGAGAGCTGGACAATTAAGAAAGCTGATAGGAAGAAAGTAGATTCCTTTGGAATGTGGTGTTGAAGGAGAGTGTTAAGGATACCCTGGACTGCCCAAAAAACAAATCAGTGGGTTATAGATCAAATCAAGCCTGAACTGAACCTAGAAGCTAAAATGACTAAACTGAGGCTGTCGTACTTTGGTCACACTATGAGAAGACAGGAGTCACTGGGAAAGACAGTCATTACAGGCTTGACAGGCTGGAGAAGTGGGCTAGAACTAATAAAACGCACTTCAACAAAGACAAATGTAAAGTTCTGCATTTAGGTAGGAAAAATCAAATGCATAATTATAGGATGGGGAGATTTGTCTGAACAATAGTGTGTGTGAAAAGGATCTTGGGGTCTTAGTAGACCAAACACTGAACATGAGTCAGCAAGTGTGATACGGAAGCTAAAAAGACAAATGTGGTCTTGGGCTGCATCAACAGAAGTACAGTGTCCAGATCACGCGAAGTGATGGTATCGCTTTACTCTGCTCTGGTTAGACCTCACCTAGAGTACTGTGTTCAGTTTTGGGGACCACAATTTAAGAAAGATGTAGACAAGCTGGAACATGTCCAGAGGCGGGCAACAAAGATGGTGAGGGGTCTGGAGACCAAGTCCTATGAGGAAAGGTTGAAGGAGCTGGGTATGTTTAGCCTGGAGAAGAGAAGACTGAGAGGGGATATGATAGCCATGTTCAAGTACTCGAGGGGCTGTCATATAGAGGATGGTGCCGAATTGTTTTCTGTTGCCCAAGAAGGTCGGACCAGAACCAACGGGTTGAAATTAAATAAAAAAAGTTTCCGTCTAGACATTAGGAAGAATTTTCTAACAGCTAGAGCGCTTCCTCAGTGGAACAGGCTTCCTCGGGAGGTGGTAAGCTCTCCTTCCCTGGAGGTTTTTAAGAAGAGGTTAGATGGCCATCTGTCAGCAATGCTGATTCTGTGACCTTAGGCAGATGATGAGAGGGAGGGCATCTTGGCCATCTTCTGGTCACTAGGGGTGTGGGTGCGGGGGAGGTAGTTGTGAATTTCTTGCATTGTGAAGGGGGTTGGACTTGATGACCCTGGTGGTCCTTTCCAACTCTATGATTCTATGATTCTCCAGCCTAGAGAGATCAGTTGGCCTGGAGGAAATGGCTGCTTTGGAGGGTGGATACTATGGCATTATGCCCCTCTGAACTCCCTCCCCTCCCCAAACCCTAGGCTCCAGGAATCGCCCAACTTGGAGTTGGTAACCCTATGTGTTGTCTAGGGTGTCAGCTCTGGAGATTTTGGGGGTAAAGCCTGAGAAGGGGAGGGACTTCAATGGAGTATAATGCCATAGAGTGCACCTTCCAAAGTAGCCATTTTCTCCAGGTGAACTGATCTCAGTCACCTGGACATCAGTTGTAATCCCAGGAGATCTCCAGACACCACCTGGAGGTTGGCAACCCTAGTATTGTCAATGTTTGTTCAGAATTTGGACTGTGGTCCTAGGTTTGAAAAAAAAAAGGAAGAGAAAAGAAATAGGCTGGATATTAGGCTTTGCCAGCACTATACAGACGATGCAAGAATAATTGGATCTGGAAAGTCGCCTTAATCTGATTAGTTTATGTGCTATCTTCACGTTTTTTACTTTATGGCATATTGAATACTGCAGGGCTTTTACATGCTAGAAACGAGCATGTTCCAAGATTTCCATATATTTCCATTCAGTACACCCCGCGATGATACCCATTGAAAAACGTATTCACACAGAAATTGTCACCGAAGGAATGATAAACCCCCCCGACTTTGTATTTCATCTCTCCCTCCCCCGTCTGTTATCTTAACCAAATGCTGCGGCATAAGAAATCAAAACCATAATAACGTCTTTGGGTTTTGCATTTTAAATACCGCGTTCATTGTCGCGCCGTGGCTTTAGATCCCTTCCCAGACATTACAGAGATTACCTTTGGTAATGCCTGTTTCATCATTCTTTGATATGAAATAATGTATGTCATCAATCATGGCGGTGAGTGTCATTAGAGTGAAAAGCATCTACTTACGATATGTAACCATTTGCTTTTCTAATTTGAAAGGGGATCGGCACATTTTAATTACATGAGGTCTCAAAGCCCTTACCGATAATGTTGGAATCCACTGGTGAAAATTATTTACACATACCCATACCATATCTGTAATAGAGCAATTGGAAATAAAATCCCAGATTCATTCATTTGTAGGGTTTTTTGGGGGTGGGGAGGGTAGCTTCAATTGTAAAAAAATGTAAAAACATTTTAAAAAGTGTATTTTAGAGGAGTAAAGGCTTTCTTTTTTAAAAATAGCAATCTTTAAAACCAACAGTTGTTTGTGGTTTAGAATTAAAATTAAAGAGCAATTCTTTACAGGCAGTGAAAAATGTTTTTAATTAAAAGGGGGGGAGAGCCCTCCAGTCCTGGGTGTAGGAGAAAGGACAAAAATATCGAAGCGAGGAGGAGGCGAGACAGAGAGTGATATTTAAAATTGTTGGCGTGCTTCACATTTTTTTTTTAAGGCTGCTTCCATTTGGAAGGCTTTGGACGCTTTCGCGCCCCTTCAGTCCCGAACAATTTAAAAATTATTGGAGCACTCCACTTCGAAGGTGATCGGAGCTGGGGAGGTACACATTTGTCGAGAGGTTGAAAATGACGAGAGCCCTTCAAATTGTTTAAAACATTGATTTTTTATAAAATTGATTTTCCCGAGGTTTTATTTCTTCAATGACTAGGTAATTACAAGCAAAGCAGGCATGGAACGGCTTGGCTCTAGAAGTGCAGCGCTCTCTCGCTCGCTCTCCTTTCTTTCCTTTCTGCTGCTTGGATAGACACATTATTCTTTGTTCTTGTTCATAAATCCTTCTCTGACCAAGGAGCCAGGACGTTATTAGGGGGTCACGACAAGGTCAGGTTGAAAAGGCAGCCTGCGCCAGCCTTTGCTCGGGGAATGGCCGCTTGGCTTAGCCTTAAACCCAAGTCCGAAGCAAAAGTTGGGGTCGCTTGGATCCCGCTTTTGAGGAGTACAGGCTTTGCTGATCACCAGCAGCTGAAACGGTCAACGTTGACCTTGCCTTGCCATAACGTTACCCGGCTTTACCTGGGTTTGGCCTCAGTGACTCCCCGAGCAACACACAGCATAAAACCAAAGAAGGCTGTACTGAAGAAATTCAAGAAAAGATATTAAAAAACAAGGCACCTAGTTCAGGGGCTGTGAAAAGCACAAAATTAACAAAACTGAAAGGCTGTCTTGCACAGTTGGTTCTTAAAGCAAAGAGTTCCAGAGCATAATACAAATATCTTCTTGCCGGCAAGGAGGCATAGGAAGGAAAGGGTTAAAAAAGGGGGATAAGGATTCTTCTCTCTACCTGTACTTATAGAAACATGATGGCCATAACCTCCTGACCTCCTCAACCAATCACTGGTCAGTATCCGTAGAACTTTCTAGAATGAGAATGAGTATTCAATATGCCAATATGCCCCTCCCATACCAGATTCATAGCTGAATTATGTGAGCTAATTAAGAGGCCAAAGTAGATGGCCTGGACGGGTAACCATCAGTTTTGGGGTGTGTGTGGCTAACACCTGCAGAGATTCAAAGAATATGGTTGCCAACCTCCAAGTACTAGTTGGAGATCTCCCTCTATTACAACTGATCAGACAATAGAGATTAGTTCACCTGGAGAAAATGGCCCCTTGGCAATTGGACTCTATGGCATTGAAGTCCCTCCCCTCCCCAAACCCTGCCCTCCTCAGGCTCCGCCCCCAAAACCTACAACAAGTGTTGGACCTGGCAACAATGAACATAATGGGAAAATGGCTTCTCTCTTGACAGAAACTAATTGTAGGAAGTAGGTACTTGCTGTTAGAATGGATCTAGTTTCCCTTGCATGAAAAAAACATCATTTTATCAAGCATGAACGGACAAGGCAAATTTTTCCTAGATTCCTCTCCCTGTTGCTTGAATGGAGAAGGAAAATGGAGCATTTCATAGAGGGGAGAATCTGCCACATGTACAGTATCTTCTAAAAAACTGAGCTAAAGGAATTACGTGTCCCTATGAGGAAAGATTAAAGGAATTTACTATGTTTAGGCTGTAGAATGGAAGGCCAAGCCCTCTATTTCCACTCTGCTTGAGAAAAAAAAACAAAAAACAGCAACGTCACTGACATTGCTACCTCACTTCTGGGGAAAACCCGGAAGTGACGTAGGGTATCTCTAGGAATCGCTGGAAACTCTATGGTGAAACCACAGAGATTCTGTCGGTTCCTAGAGCTCCCCTGCGTCACTTCCGGTTTCCCCCCAGAAGTTTCGTAACAACGTGGCTCCCCCATATCCCTGCCTCCAACCCTTCTGCTGGTTGCCCAGCACCCCTACTAAGAGCAGGCATGATGGTCAAACGCTCTTCCTGTGAACCCTTCACTGGGACAAGGATCGGGTATTCTCCTGTTTGGATGAAATCTTCAACATGGACTGCTGTGTAGCTTGTTCACATGCTGAGTGGAACGTAAGAGTTCCACCGGATCCCTGTCCACGTCTCTATTTTTGGACACGTCTTGTTGCGATATCCGTGGTTTGCATGTTGCAAGCCAGTGTATTTCTACAGTGGATTTTGTTTAGTATTTTCAATGAAGCATTTTCTATTGGTAACTGTACGAGCTCATTCCGTTTATACTGCAGTTCGTTGGTTGCAATTTACGTTACAGCAGGCCAACGTCTTTGTATCTGATCCACCTGGAGGTTGGCACAATTCAAAGTGCTGGTTCTTATATTTAAGGCTCTACAAGGCTTGGGGGCGGGGTACCTGGTGAGCTGCCTCCTCCCAGGTTTTCAATTAAGAGCTTGGTTAACGCAATGTTTAATGCTTTTATCCTGAGGACTGTTAATTTTATTCCAAATCGCTCAGTGTTTGTATGACCTGGCTGAGCTTTTAATGCTGGATTTTAATCAATAACTTTTAAAAAAATGTTTTGTGTTTTATTTTGTCAGCTACCTTGGAAAGACATTATAAACATAAGCATAAACATAGAAGAAGAGTTGGTTTTTATACGCTGACTTTCTTAACCACTCAAGGAAGAATCAAACTAGCTTACAATCACTTTCCCCTCCCCCTCCCCACAACAGACACCCTGTGAGGGAGGTGGGGCTGAGAGCGCTCTAAGAGAGCTGTGACTAGCCCAAGGTCACCCACCTGGTTTCATGTGGAGAAGTGGGGAAACCAACCAGGTTCACCAAATTAGTATCTGCCGCTCATGTGGAGTAGTGGGGAATCAATCCCGGTACTTCAGATCAGAGACCACCACTCTTAACCACTCTACCATGCTGGCTCCCTACATACTACTACTACTGATACTGCTGCTGCTGCTGCTGCTGCTGCTACTACTACTACTACTACTACTATTTTTCAGTGCCTGAGGAAAGAGATGCAAAGAAGCTCAGGCAGTGTGATTTAAGATATCACAAAATGTGTATTTTAATTAAAACAATAACTTTCAAGATCTGAGTGGCAAAACTGGACATGGTTTTGAATTTTAAGTGTGTGCAGGTATTCATTTCATCGCCCATACAATCGCAATAGGCACGCTTCACAAAATTTTAGAGTGAATTATTGGGGGGGGATCTGTTTGCAAAACTAATGTCATCTAAATGTCTCGGATTTCACAATTTTATTGTTGTAAGTAGGAGCCCCGTGGCGCAGAGTGGTAAGCTGCAGTACTGCAGTCAAAAGCTCTGCTCACGACCTGAGTTCGATCCCGACGGAAGTTGGTTTCAGGTAGCCGGCTCAAGGTTAACTCAGCCTTCCATCCTTCCGAGGTCGGTAAAACGAGTACCCAGCTCGCTGGGGGTAAAGGGAAGATGACTGGGGAAGGCACTGGCAAACCATCCCGCAAAACAAAGTCTGCCTAGAAAACGTCGGGATGTGACGTCGCCCCATGGGTCAGGAATGACCCGGTGCTTGCACAGGAGACCTTTACCTTTAAGTACCAAAAAGATTACCTTCATTTTTCTGCCTTCCTTATAACAACTATTTTAGTCAGTGCATACAAAGCCAACTGAACATAAGGCGGGAGATAAACTCATCTTAGCGTGCAAACGAAGAGGGCATAAAATGTACGATCTGCAGAAACTTACTGTTTTATATACAGAGGCGAAGAATTGTCTGGTCTTGGAAGACGGGTAATAAAGTTTTCCTAGAACTGAATTGTTCTGAAGAGGCTAGATGCAGCCGCATATATAGAAGAGAACAGGTCAAAACTAAAAAGAACATGATACTAATTACTTTTTTTTGTCAGCTTGCTGTAACACCTGCCATACACACAAGGCCTTTTACCCTTTCATGCACTTCATAACTTTCTTCTAAATTTAAAGGAACAGGGCAGGCAATACTGCCAAGCTATCCAGATGTTGTAAGGTCTGCGCTATTGTAAATTTTAAGAGTGCCAGCTTTCCCATCCAGATTTTAATGCACCAGATACAATATGAAAATTCCAAGCTACGCTGACTTATTCAAACGTCTGGCCATTGCAATATGAGTTTCGGAACAGATGTATGGAGGTTAGGCAATAAAGCTGTGATAATAAGGAACCTTTCCACACCATCTCACAAAACCACTAATCTAGAATAAGAATGAAGGCTCTGCCGTGGAGGAGGGCAGCATTTGCTATTTTTAGTCAGCTCAGTTGCTGGGCATGCAAATGTTTTTAATCTACTTATTTGACTTTGATAATAGTTAGAGCATAGGGTGGGTGTCCGAGGGAAGAACCGAAAGTCACTAGGAGAGATGTGCAGTTGACTATCAGGTATGAATTTCTGTGCCTACTTTTTGCATTTTTTGCGTTTTTTAAATTTGTTATTTAATTTTTTTTTTACAGTTACATCCATAAAAACACTATTACTAACAAGTAAGAAAACGACATTTTACTTGGAAACACGTAGGAAGTGGTATAAAAGTCCCTCCTGAATAGCGCCCAAATGGTTTGCAGAATAAATGGGAACTTTCCTGACATGTTTATTTATTTATTTAAATTTATTTAAATGTCTACCCTGCCCTCCCCAGCAGAAGCCTTTAGCCCTGCTCTTTGTCTAAAAGTCCTGTTAGATGGGAATAATCAACGGGCGTTTTACCAACAATCTTCTGACTATCATCTGCAAGGTTGCAGTCAATCATGGGAAATTGAGTTTTCCCACGACTCTTAAGGGAGGGAGGAAGCAGCCATTATGACCATGGGAAAACTCATTTTCCCATGATTGACTGCAACCTTGCAGTCGACCATGGGGAAGGAAGCAGATGGGGCGGCCATTACTTACAAGTCTAAAATGTAAGCACTTTTAAAATTCTCCTGGGGGGGCATTTTTCGAGGTAGACCCCCCCCCCCAAAAAAATTCACAGCATAGCTTGAAGGGACTCTCCTTGCACAACCCCCGATGTTTGGTGAAGATTGGGTAAGGGGGTCTGATTCTATGGGGTCTGGAAGGGGTTGCCCCCTCCATAGGCATTGTTTCTCTATGGAGGGGGATGACACCTTTCAGACCCCAAAAAATCGGACTCCCTTACCCCATCTTTACAAAAGTTTGGGGGTTGTGCTGCCAATTTTGGGGCTTTACCTCAAAAATTCCCCCCCCCCCCCCAGGAGCTTCCAAAAAGATCCCGATTAATGGGCCAAAATTATTCCGGTAAACCCAGAAATAAGCCAAATACCCATATTTACTGGTATGCGTCTTCGGCTTATTTCGGGTTTACCGAAAAAAAATGGGCCCAATAAATCCGAACCCAAAATTTACTGGATTTTTTTGCACAACTCTAATTGCTAGTATTAGCGACAGCCCTCTTGGCTGCTTTTGAGTGTGGATATATAGTAATATGGATAGCTTCGGATCAATCAATTGTACCAATTCGTGGGATTTTTATTCCTAAAGCTTCAACCTTAACCATGAAGAAAAACGCACTGAATTCTAAGTAAACCTGCTTAAGAATGGGCTTTCTGGTTATCGTGTGACTTTTCCTGGCATTGTGCATGCACGTTTGCTATGGTTTCCAACCTCTTCGTGGGGTCTGGAGATATCCTGGAATTAGAACTGTTCTCCTGAAAACCAAGATCAGTTCCCCTGGAGAAAATGGCTGCTTTGGAAGGTGGACTCTACGGCATTATACCCCACTGAGGTCCTGCCTCTCCCCAAACCCCAAACCCCCAGACTCCACCCCCAAAATTTCCAGGTATTTCCCAAGCCAGAGTTGGCAAAAGAAGAAAAGTTGGTTTTTATATGCTGACTTTCTCTGCCACTTAAGAGAGACTCAAACCGGCTTACAATCAACTTCCCTTCCCCTCTCCACAACAGACACCCTTTGAGGTAGGTGGGGCTGAGAGAGTGTGACTAGCCCAAGGTCACCCAGCTGACTTCATGTGGAAGAGTGGGGAAACAAACCTAGTTCACCAGATTAGCCTACTCCGCTCATGTGGAGGAGTGGGGAATCAAACTCGGTTCTCCAGATTAGAGTTCACTGCTCTTAACCACTACACCACACGGGCAACCCTAGCCAGTGGCGTAGCGTGGGTTGTCAGCACCCGGGGCAAGGCAAGTAATTTGCGCCCCCTAACCCGTGGATTTTAGCACTCGAGTCTCTTCCACTAGATTAGTTAAAGAAACCCTTACCCCCTAAGCACATGTATTGTTTGTGCTGATGTAATTAAAGTAAAATGACTGAACCTGGGGCCTTCGGTATACCAAGCAGCTGTGGGACTTGCAAATACCTCTGTACTTAATAATTTGTGTTTAAGAGGTGTTTGGAAGATGCAATACAAACCTTATGCCTGCTTGTCTTTGGGCCATACTCCTCCTGTGTTGTTTAGGTGGAAAGCAGCCACTGGCTTCCTTTTGGGACTTCATGTACCCCCCCCCCATTCATTTTCATATGCCCAAAACATATATTTACTGTTTACTGATATGATGCTTGCTATACACCTCTGTGCACATCCTGGCCACAGGAGGCAAAGATGTATAGTAAATTGGCCCATGCTGCAAAACTAAATTAACTGTATACAATTCAAATTCACCAATTAGTAATAAGTGGAAGATGAGTTTGAAAAAGAAAAGTCCAGGAGGCAATTCTCACTAAGCATCAAATTCTAATCCACAAGTGGTTTCTCTAACAATGTGTGTGTGTGTGTGTAAAGTGCCGTCAAGTCGCAGCCGACTTATGGCAACCCAGAGGCCACTTACCGGCATCATCTTCGCCCCGAACCGCATTGAGGCGGGTGGCGCCGGCTCCCACCACCCGGGACCGAGGCGGAGACCAACGGCCGAGGCCTGGAGGAGTGCGGCGGCCTCGCGTGCCCAGGAACCTGTTGCAGGCGGCGCTCCCGGGCCGGTGGGACGGCCCTCGCGGGACCGGCGCCTCTCTCAGGGCCCAGCGCCGCCCCGCGCCCTTCAGCTTTGTCTCGCCTTCGCCCCCCACCCCTCCTTCCCCGCCGCCTCTGCTCGCCACAAACAAGACGGCCGCCGCCCTCCAGCCTCCTCTGAAACTCCCCCCCCCCTTCCGCTGGCCCGGCAGGGAGGAGCTGCTGAGTCCCACCCCCAAGGCGGGCTGGGCCGGGTGAGGCCGACGCTGTGGGCTCCGCCGTGCGGCCCTGCCTCAGCGGCGAGGGGGAGGGAGATTAATGCCTGAGGCGGCCCTGCCGTGAGTTGGGGAGCGGGGCCGCGGCTTTCCCGCCCCCTGGAGGCCTGCTGAGAGTTTGAAAATGTTATACAAAAAACACCGCTTTGAAAGGGTTTTTTGGATACCGCGGCTTATGAATGGTTGGAAGACGTCTTCACTGCAGTGAGAGAGAGTGAGTGAGTGAGCCAGGCAGGGGCAGAGAGCTGCGAGTGCGCCCCCCCAGATGTTGCGCCCGGTGCGGCCGGCCCCCCCTGCACCCCCCACGCTACGCCACTGACCCTAGCATGTGTGTATTGTGGGGGAATAGCTATGCCTGGATTTGTAAAGTCAGCACTCTGATTTTAAAGAAGAAGGTTTTTATACCCCAATTTTCTCTTCCCTTAAGGAGTCTCAAACCGGCTTACAATCGCCTTCCCTTCCCCTCCCCACAACAGAAACCTTGTGAGGTAGGTGGGGCTGAGAGAGTTTGGGGAGAACTGTGACTAGCCCAAGGTCACCCAGCTGGCTTCATGTGTAGTAGTGGGAAAACCAACCCAGTTCACCAGATTAGAGTCTGCCACATGCATACATCTAGCGAGCTCTGTATTTTTAATACAGAGTGGTCCCCAACGTGGTGTCCATGGGCATAGGGTTGCCAGGTCCCTCTCTGTCACTGGTGGGAGGTTTTGGGGGCAGAGCCTGAGTAGGGTGGGGTTTGGAGAGGGGTGGGACTTCAATGCCATAGAGTCCAATTGGCAAAGCGGCCACTGTCTCCAGGTGAACTGATTTCTATTGGCTGGAGATCAGTTGTAATAGCAGGAGATCTCCAGCTACTACCTGGAGGTTAGCTAAGCAATCTTAAATATATAACCTGTGCCAGTATTAAGAATACTTTATAGAAGAGGCAGCACGTACTACCTGGAGGTTGGCAACCCTGCTTGTAGGCCTGGCAGAATGGCTCTGTCTTACAGGTCCCGCAGAACTCTTTCAAGTCCCACAGGGCCCTGATGTGACTGGACACAGCATTCCACCAGACTGGAGTAGGGTTGCCAACTTCCAGGTAATAGCTGGAGATCTTCGCCAGTGGTGAAGAGGGACCTGGCAACCCTAGGCTGGAGCCACGGCCAAAAAGGCCCTGGCTCTTGTCGAGGACAGCTTCTCTGTCCTGCACACACTGTATCAGACTTCCAATGGTGTCCGCAGGCTCAAAAAGGTTGGAGACCCCAGAGCTACATCTCGATCGACGGGTAAATTTTTACCAACACAAATGTCTTCGTTTCAGTTTCCCATGGTAATTTTCAAAGCCCACCCAACCCCACTGTACATGCCATTCTTCTTCTCCCCCACACCCGACAGTGCTCATAAAAGTCTTCTGTTTCAGAAACTCACAGGTGTGTGTATACTACATTGGCATCTTCATTAGGTTATTAAGGAAACTCATTCCATGGCATCCTCTCAAGCTCCGGTGACTGTTTTGTACGCAGGAGACAGATGAAGTGCTACATCCTGATTTAGAAAGAAGACTGGCCACCCTAAATGGGTGTCATGACACCCACCAGCACCTTTCCTGAAGCTAGGGTTGCCAGCTCTGGGTTGGGAAATACCTAGAGATTTTTGGGGCGGAGCCTGAGGAGGGCGGGGTTTGGAGAGGGGAGGGACTTCAATGACACCGAGTCCAATTGCCAAAGTGGCCCCTTTCTCTAGGGGAACTGATCTCTGTTGCCTGGAGATCAGTTGTAATAGCGGAGATGTCCAGCCACCACCTGGACTTTGGCAACCTTTCCTGAAGCCCATGAAGTGTTTTTAGAAAGTGGGTGGCCTTCTGCCCAGCAAGGCTTCTCATTGGCCATTGGAGTTTTGATGGGCGGTGCAGATTTTTTTTAAGTTGCTCCGCCTCCTGCAGCCAGCAGCCATTTTGGGGTTGCGCCCACCATACTGTGCCAGATTTCCAGAGGTGTCCGCAGGCTCAAAAATGTTTGGACCCCTGACTTAAGATCATTAGGCTGAATCTTGACCTCTATAGAAAGCCCTGTCTGTTAACAGTATTTCACATTCCTGCGGGAATTTCTCAACTATGTCTCAGCATTCTTGATTATGAGATAGGGTTGCCAGGCACCTCTTCGCCACCGGTGGGATATTTTTGGGGTGGAGCCGGAGGAGGGTGGGGTTTGGGAGGGACTTCGATGCCAAAGAGTCCAATTGCCAAAGCAGCCATTTCTCCAGGTGAACTGATCCCTATCGGCTGGAGATCAGTTGTAATAACAGGAGATCTCCAGTCCAGCTACTACCTGGAGGTTGGCAACCCTAATCCAGCTTAGGGTTGACAGGTCCCTCTTCACCACCAGAAGAAGGTTTTTTTTTGGGGGGGGGAGCCTGAGGAGGGCAGGGTTTGGGGTGGAGAAGGACTTCAATGCCATAGAGTCCAGTTGCCAAAGAGGCCATTTTCTCCAGGTGAACTGAGCTCTAGCAGCTGGAGATCAGTTGTAATACCAGGAGATCTTTAGCTAGTACCTGGAGGTTGGAAACCCTTTATGGGGAGAATGTCCGCACATGTATACTTCCTATATGCATAGTCTCCGTGCTCATGAGCCGGTGATTACCAGTGTGCTGATGTCTCCTCCCTCTCTATGTGTAACAAAATTGTCACGTATCGAGGGCAAAAGTCTTTGGATCACACTACCTACATTCTTTTACACACACTCATTGGTTATCTAAGATGATAGAGTTCTATCTATCTGAAATGCTCACATAATTTCTGGAAATGAACATGTGAAGCTGCCTTATACTGAATCAGACCCTGGTTCCATCAAAGTCAGTATTGCCTACTCAGACCGGCAGCAGCTCTCCAGGGTCTCAGGCAGAGGCCTTTCACATCACCTACTACCTGATCCTTTAACTGGAGATGCCGAGGATTGAACCTGGGACCTTCTGGGGCAATCAATTAGGGCACAGTGGTCTTTGACAGGCAACAAGGTTTGATGTAGACCAGGGAACTAGAACTTGTGAGATTCAATTGCTGATCATATCAATAAAAATCTTCCCAGGAACAGGATTTGCATGAAATCTTCCAACTCAGATTACCAGATCTCATGTTTTTGTCCTTATTCTTCCACCAGATGCAGCACCTAGTCACAAGCTCTCTTTTGTTCTGAGGTACTTCTGGAATTTTGTTTCGTTTCACTGAGGTTTTGTGGAAGACAATTCCAGAAAACTGTTACACAGAACTTAAACAAGTCTGGACCTCCGTCAGGAATTAAAGGAATATTGATGTACAATGAGTTCACATGCCATTCATTTGGGATTCTCAGGTTGCAGGACATCCCAGCATGTCTTCTAGATTTCTCGTGGTGGTGGAAGTGCTGTCATGTCCCAGTTGACCTGTGGTGACCCCATAGGATTTTGAAGACAAGAGACAAGGAGAGGTGGTTTGCCATTGCCATTGCCTCTGTGTAGTGACCCTAGACTTCCTTGGTGGTCTCCCACCCAAGTACTCATCAGGGACAACCCTGCTTACCTCTGAGATCTAACAAGATCAGGCCAGCCTGGACCATACAAATCAGGGCAGAGGTGGTATGCCATTGCCTGCCTCTGCGTAGCGAACCTGGACTTCCTTTGTGGTCTCCCATCCAAGTACTAACCAGGGCTGAGCCTGCTTAGCTTCTGAGATCTGACAAGATCAGACCAACTTGGAGCTGATGAGATTGGGCTAGCCTGGCCTATCCAGGCCAGGGCTAATAATTGTGAGCCATCAAGTCGCAATCGACTCGCGGCAACCCCTCATAGGATTATCAAGTTAAGAGAGGAGCAGAGAGGGTTTGCCATGGCCTTCTTCCACAGATCAACCCTGGACTTCCTTGGTGGTCTCCCCTCCAAGTACTAACTGGGCCCTACCCACCTTAGTATCCAAGAACTGGGAAGTTCGGGTGAGCCTGAGAATCCTGATTCGATGCCTCATTTGAAACATGGTCCAGTATCCCGCTGCTCTTTACTAGCACTGCAACCCTAAGATTTCTTCTGGAGAACCTCAATGGAGACCATTACCTAATGGAACACCATCCCCGGCTCCACCTAGATTTTTTTCTGGGCAATCTTCCAGCCGAAAAATGACCAGGCCCATACTTGCCCAACAAGGGAAATTAGAAGAGATCGGAGCTGAAAAGCGATTCTTCTTCCTTGTAGACAACTCCGGTATTCAGCTGATTATCCACCCTGATCCCCACCCTGTTGTCACGGTGGGTGTGATTTACGCTGGGTTGCATTTTTTCTCCTGTTTTCTTTCTGAATTGGGGTGTAGCACTTCATCTGTCTCCTGTGTACAAAAGGTCACTGGAGCTTGAGAGAATGCCACAGAACGAGTTTCCTTAATAACCTAATGAAAACGCCAATGTAGTATACACACACCTGCGAGTTTCTGAAACAGAAGGCTTTTATGAGCACTGTCGGGTGTGGGGGAGAAGAAGAATGGCATGTACAGTGGGGTTGGGTGGGCTTTGAAAACTACCACGGGAAACTGAAACGAAGACATTTGTGTTGGTAAAAATTTACCGGTCGATCAAGATGTAGCTCTGGGGTCCCCAACCTTTTTGAGCCTGCGGACACCATTGGAATTCTGATACAGTGTGTGTAGGACAGAGAAGCTGCCCTCAACAAGAGCCAGGGCCTTTTCCACCTAAAAACCTCCCGCCGGTGGCGAAGAAGGACATGGCAACCCTAAGGAGAAGAATAATGACACGTACAGTGGGATTGGGTGGGCTTTGAAAATTACCGCGGGAAACTGAAACAAAAAATTTACCGGTCGGGCAAGATATAGCTCAGGGGTCCCCAACCTTTTTGAGCCTGTGGTAGGGTTGCCAACCTCCAGGTAGCAGCTGGAGATCTCCCACTATTACAAGTGATCTCCAGCAGACAGAGATCAGTTCCCCTGGAGAAAATGGCCACTTCGGCAATTGGACTCTATGGCGTTGAAGTCCCTCCCCTCCTCAAACCACGCCTTCCTTAAGCTCAGCCCCAAAAACCTCCCACCGGTAGCGAAGAGGGACCTGGCAACCCTACAAGCAGAGGGTAGAGGCATGCTACATGCATGCATGCGACACAGACTCTCTAGCAATCTCTGCCGAAACTCTATGGAAACATTTAGGATTGTTACCATCCTGAGCCATAATAGGAGAAAGAGACACGACATTCTTTTTTCTTTTTTTACACTGCCGGCTTCAGAAAAGCAAACGCCTTTCATAGGAATAATTATTATTATCCACACTAAAACCCAAATGTATATTTTCTCAGCTTTTTATTTACAACATAAAGTGCTTTACCCAGTAAATCAACAAATATGAGTATTCATGTCACCAAGTGCTGATGATTAAAAATAATTACTTTAATGGTAGCTGGCCGGGCGCCAGACGTGATTAGGGGCTGCGTTTCCAGCGTGATAGTAGATAATTTACATCTCCTTTCAACCAATTCCAAACTACTCTTAATGGATTCTATTTTAAGTTTTTTTTCTAATGAATTAATAGAAATTTAGTGTCCAATCCCCTGTATTATAGCCGCAATTTGCTCTCACTTCCACAGAAGTGTCTGGGGGAAAAAAAGAGACACCTCCAAATCACGAGCAATCAGCCCATCCTTTCGTAGCCCCTTCCAGAAGCCGATGTCCTTGTGGCTGACCTTCGAAGTATTAAAGAGGCTGGCTGAAAAGAAACAAAACTTCCCTAGCCAGGCTCCGGTGACCACCTAAGGGACAAAACAGTAACCTGATAATTGGGAAGCTGTCTGCTGGATTCCAGTGAGACACACCAACAGGACCAGATGTTTCTTTTCCCAATATCTTTGATAGGCCAAGGAGATTTGAGAGTGTAATTTCACCAGACCACGGGCTGAAATTACTTCAAAAGAGTTTCCCTCTAAACATTATGAAGAATTTTCTAACAGTTAGAGTGGTTCCTCAGTGGTACAGGCTTCCTTGGGAGGTGGTAAGTGCTCCTTCCCTGGAGGTTTTTAAGCAGAGGCTAGATGGCCATCTGTCAGCAATGCTGATTCTGTGACCTTAAGCAGATGACGAGAGGGAGGGCATCTTTGCCATCTTCTGGGCATGGAGTAGGGGGTCACTGGGGGCGTGTGGGGGGAGGTAGTTGTGAATTTCCTGAATTCTGCAGGTGGTTGGACTAGATGGTTCCTTCCAACTCTATGATTCTATGTTTCTATGAGTAGGGTTGCCAGCTCCAGGTTGGGAAATACCTAGAGATTTTGGGGGTGGAACCTGGGGAGGGCGGGGTTTGGGAAGGGGAGGGACCTCAGCAGGGTATAATGCCATAGAGCCCGGCCTCCAAAGCGGCTATTTTCTCCAAGTGAACTGATTTCTATCTGCTGGAGATCAGTTGTAATAGCAGATCTGCAGCTTCCACCTGGAGGTTGGCAACCCTATCTATGGGTCTAACCCATTTACCCAGCAACGACGCCTGTCTCCTTTTTTTTCCCCCATCCCTGTCAATCGGGCTCAGTTCAGATATCTCATGAACCTTGGTTTCATTAAATGAACCATGGTTAGCATGATTGTCTTAACATAGGTGATTAAAATGATTAAAATGTGGGATTCGTTGCCAGAGGATGTAGCGATGGCCCCTGGCATAGACAGCTTTAAAAGGGGATTTGACATATTCATGGAGGAGAGGTCGATCATGGAGGAGGGCAGGAAGGGTTGTGCCAGAGTTTGGCTCTCGTGGCCCTTTCTTGCATGCCCAGGGTAATGATGATTGCCACTTTGGGTTTAGGAAGCAACTTTCCTCCAGGTCAGATTGGCCAGAAATCCTGGACGGCTTTTTGCCATCTTCTGGCCATGAAGTAGGAGCCACTGGGGCTGTAGGGGGGTGGTAGTTGTGAATTTCCTGCATTGTGCAGGGGGTTGGACTAGATTCAGTGGTTCCCAAACTTTTCAGGCCACAGCCCCCTTGGTTCCACAAACTCAACCCCAGAGCCCCCTACCTTATCCTATAAAAAGCATTATTCAAAATAGGGGTTTGCATGACTCACTAAAGAAGATAATAACACAATGAAATTTCAAAACAGTAACAATTAATTGCACATCTCTTCAAAATCAAATTAAAACTTTTTAGTTGAAATTTATTCCACAAAACTGATGAACTTGATCCAGTGGTACCAGCTCTTCAAAATCTGGAAAAAAATTCTGATAGTTTCCACCAAATTTGCCAGCATGGTGCCATAGTAAATTAGTGAACAACACAGTTGAAGGGGCCCACCTCTAGCGTCCCCCTGCTGCCCCCTTGCCTCTTAGTGCCCCCCCTAGGTAATCTCACTGCCCCAGGAAGTGGTACTGCCCACTTTGGGAACCACTAGATGATCCTGGTGGTCCCTTCCAACTCTATGATTCCATGATTCTATGATCAATAGCAACTAGCCCTGGTGACTAAAGGGAACCTCCTCGCTCAGAGGCAACCAGCCTCTGAATCCTAGTGCCAGGAGTCAACATCAGGCAAAGGCCTCAGCCTCTATGCCCTGTTCGTTGGCCCTCCAGAGGAACTGGATGACTAGGGTTGCCAACTTCCAGGTAGTAACTGGAGACCTCCTGCTATTACAGTTGATCTCCAGCTGATAGGGATCAGTTCACCTGGAGAAAAGGGCCGCTTTGGCAATTGGACTCTATGGCATTGAAGTCCCTCCCCTCCCCCAAACCCCGTCCTCCTCAGGTTCCGCCCCAAAAACCTCCCACCGGTGTCAAAGAGGGATCTGGCAACCCTATGGATGACTGCTATGTGAGACAGGATTATAGACCACTGTCTGATCCCGCAGGGCTCTTCTTATTTTTCTTATGGTTTTCTAATGTTCCAAGGAAATAATTTCTCGCTGTGATGTCCATGCAAACTGACAAGGGGCCATGGCTTGCTTCAGAAGTTCTCTTTCTGTCTGTCTGTCTGTGTCTTGCTCTCCATTTTTTTCCACCATAACAGCATCGCCCCGGCAGCTTCCTTGAACTGACCCTTCAACTCGTCTGGATCCTGACCTCAAGAAAGCACTCCTCAAGGTGAAAGGGGATTTAACCCCCACGTCCAATTAATGTTTGGCTTCAGCTGGGCATCCCCCCACCCAAGTACCAATTAGTGCCTTTTGTAGCAGCATTTTGTGTGATGTTTTCTACACTCAGTTCGCCATCAGAGAGCTGATTTTGCAAAGCGCTTGCGGTAAAGCCATCTACAGATGGCAGCTCAGAAAGTTTTGAACCTGTGACCCTTTCATGCGATGCATTTCCCAAGGCCCTGGATCCCGTCTCTGTGTGATTCTTAAGAAGCCCACCACAGTGAGAATTTGTTTTCGAATATTTTGTAGGTTCAGTTCAGAAGAAAATCCCATTGCCTGGGATGGGAGAGGGACAAAATAATAATAATAGTTACATGAACACAAATGTTGGTAAAGCATCAAACAGAAAGTTTAAAGGTACTTCCCACACACACACACACACACACTTTTTAACTATTTAATGCAGTGTTGTGTTTGATCATTTAAACCATTCAAACGTCACAACCACAAAATAAGTTCCCAAAGAAACTTTAATAACCTGGCTTCCCTTCATAAATACATGAAGCCATAAACTTACAAACAGTTTCACAATCACATAAAAAACCGCAAGCCTCAGTTATTAGCATAACGTCACTCTCTATATTATGCATTTACATTTTCTATAACAGTAAGTTATTAAGGTTGGGGAGTAAAGTTTGCATTGGAGAAAAATACATGCTAAAAAGCTCCACCTCTGAAAGAGTGAAACCAAATTATTTCAAGATTCAGTTGGTTATTATGATTGTTGTTGTTGTTGTTATTATTTACTTCATTTATACCCCACCTTTCCCCCCAACGCAGACCCAAATCAGCTTATTTCCTTCTCTTCTCCTCCAGTTTACCCCCACAACAACCCTGTGAGGTAAGTTAGACTGCAAGACAGTGACTCAGCCAAGAGTACCCAACAAGTGTCCATAGAGGAATAGGGATTCAAATCTGGTGACTCCCAGATCCTAGTCTGACACTCTAATCACTGTACAACACTGTCCCCCCCCCATACACCTAAATTTAAAAGTGCCTGTAGGCAGTGAAGATGAAGATGAACAGACTAGACAACCTAGAGCTGGCAACCCTACCCAGAAGTGACATCATCGCGCTAGGCATGCAGATCGCCCCCCCCCCATTCAGCTGGCCTTCTTCTGCCCACCGACCTGCTGAGGGTTGGCAGGCAGTAGGGTTGCCAACCTCCAGTTAGTAGCTGGAGATCTCCTGCTATTACAACTGATCTCCAGATGATAGAGCTCAGCTCACCTGGAGAAAATGGCCACTTTGGAAGGTGGACTGTATGGCATTGAAGCCCCTCCCCAAAACCCGCCCTCCTCAGGCTCCGTCCTCAAAACCTCCCACCGGTGGTGAAGAGAGACCTGGCAACCCTAGAAGGCAGCCCTGTCAATTGCCCTACCTATAGGGTTGCCATAAAAAACCAAGCAGGTAGCCACATGAACACATGAAGCTGCCTTCTACTGAATCAGACCTTCAGTCCATCAAAGTCAGTATTGTCTACTCAGACTGGCAGCAGCTCTCCAGGGTCTCAGGCAGGGGGTCTTTCACATCACCTACTTGCCTAATCCCTTTAACTGGAGATGCCGTGGATTGAACCTGGGACCTTCTACACCCAAGCAGAGGCTCTACCACTGAGCCATGGTCCCTCCCAATCAGCATTGTCTAAGACTGACAGCGGCTCTCCAGGGTCTCAGGCAGAGGTGTTTCACATCAGCTACTTACCTAGTCCCTTTAACTGGAGATGCCGGGGATTGAACCTGAGACCTTCTGCATGCCAAGCAGATGCTCTACAAACTGAGCCATGGCCCCTTTCCATAGCCTATGGCTATGGAATACTAATTCTCCAATGTCTGTCCTAAGCATTTGCGCCCTAAGCAGAGTTATAGCTTTCCAGACCCAGTGACTTCCATCTGCTTGGATGGCCCCATAAGTATCCAATGTAAACACACACGACCTCCATCAGTGAAGCTTGAACATATTTCTTCGACCTTGTAATGGGTTCTCGCCACCAGTCTTCTGCGTTCAATATGAATGAGCGCATGAGGCTATTTATTTTCTCTCTCTTCTTTTTCGCAAGACAGTATTAATTCAAACTTTTTATTTCTCATACCCTGTGTTCCTAGTAGGAGGGCTGAATCATAGTTCAGAAAAAGAAAGCTTAATTAAAACCATTGTTCCTGTGTGTTTTCCTCCTGAGAGACAAACGAAAGACTGCAGCTTGTCGGAAGATTTTGTGGGGAACGTTGACAACAGTGTGAGAAGAAGGGTTGCCAGTCTTCAGATGGTAGCTGGAGATCTCCTGCTATTACAACTTATCTCCAGGCGACAGAGATCAGTTCCCCTGGAGAAAATGGCTGCTTTGGCCATTGGACTCTATGGCATTGAAGTCCTTCCCCTCCCCAAACCCGTCCCCCTGCATTAAATAAACGGTTTGCTCCTTGATGACCTTGGAGCAAGGGACCATGCCTGTCAATCACATTGAGAATCCAGCCCTGCCGTTGTGCCTGACCCATGAAACACGCATGTTCAGGGTTGCCAGGTCCCTCTTCACCACCGGCGGGAGGTTTTTGGGGTGGAGCCTGAGGAGGGCAGGGTTTGGAGAGGGGAGGGACTTCAATGCCATAGAGTCCAATGGCCAAAGGGGCCATTTTCTCCAGGTGAACTGATGTCTACTGGCTGGAGATCAGTTGTAATAGCAGGAGATCTCCAGCTAGTACCTGGAAGTTGGCAATCCTATGCCTCTCCATTCCAGTGTTTGTTTGCTTCCTGAAAGTCGGATATTAGAATCATAGATTCTAAACAACGGACCCTTGTTTAATTTTGAGGTTTATTTTTATTTTAAGCCATCCAGGTCAGATGAAAAGCAAATGAAAAGGCTCCTGGGGGTGTGGGGGCAGGGGGGCTTTCTTTGCCTGCGACTTTTTGAGGACTCTGAGATGTGGATTTCCAACTGTGCTTGCTCTCCATCGTTGAAAACGAGCAATCTGGTCCCTGAGCCAACCCAACGTGGCCGTGAGCTTGACGAGAAATGAAGGCAGCCAGATGCCTTTCCCATTCCTCCGCTTTCTATGGATTTCAGGCAGTTGGGTTCTTTTCTCGTTCGTGGCTCTCGCTGCTGTTGTTGTTGGAAATACTTTCAAAGTAGAACACAATGTTTTGGGTCGCCCAGCCAAAGCTTCGCCGTTCTTTTGCTGCGTTGCCAGACTTCCTGTTTTCAGCAAAAACAATTTATTATCATGCTGGTTCTTTAGAATGGAAAGGATTTTCAGGCACACAAGCACATGCACAAACAAACAAAAACCCTCCTCCGACTTGGTTTTTGTCATGTCTTTTCAAAGACAAATCTTGCTTCCTTCCTCTTAATTCTTCTCTGTCTCTATAATAGCGCGGAAATGCATTTAACCTTTGGAATTGTTAGCAAGGTGCAGAATGTGATTCCAGAAATATGGGTAGCCTGAACTTAAAAGGACGCACAATTATTTTTTGTGTGCTGGAGAAATACTAGCATCTCTCTCTCTCTCTCTCTCTTTCTCAGTTCCACAACCTGTGGTTGATTTCATACTACTTCCAAAACAGGCATTTTCAAAACTCTACAGTTGGCTCTGTTAATCAGGTTGCCAGCTCGGGGTTGGGAGATTTTTGGGGTGGAGCCTGAGGAGGGGGGGTTTGGGGAGGAGAGGAACTTCAATGCCATAGAGTCCAATGGCCAAAGCGTCCATTTTCTCCAGGTGAACTGATCTCTATCGGCTGGAGATCAGTTGTAATAGCAGGAGATCTCCAGCTAGTACCTGGAGGTTGGCAACCCTACATTTTCACCTGGGTCTTGGTGTGAGTGGTCCACATGAGCAGTGCAGTTCCGGCACTTTTGGGACACTCTAGCAATTATCTCCAAAAACTCTTATGAAAACCATCGAGTTTTTTGGGGGGAGTGCTAGAGCATCACCAGCACTTCCCAGGTAAACCTGGAAGTGCCGGAATTGTGCCACACGGCGCTATGCATGTGGTTTGCATACACACCCCTCAACTGGCCTATTTTTACCTGCTGGCCAGCTGAGGGGCAGTGGACAGCCTGGTGAGTTGGAAGACAATTGCCAACACTGGGCAGTTGGGAACTAGGGTTGCCAACCTCCAGGAACTAGCTGGAGATCTCCTGCTATTACAACTGATCTCCAGCCAATAGAGATCAGTTTACCTGGAGAAAATGGCCGCTTTGGCAATTGGACTCTATGGCATTGAAGTCCCTCCCCTCCCCAAACCTGGCCCTCCTCAGGCTCCGCCCCAAAAACCTCCCACCGGTGGCGAAGATGGACCTGGCAACCCTGGACATGCGTGTCTCATGGGTCAGACAAATGCCATCACTGGGCAGTTGAGAACCCTACATATCAGGAAGGGATGTGAACTCTCCCCCCCCCTTTCCATTTGTTTTCATTTAGGTCTTTAGATACTTGTCTAAACTGCTTTTGGGTAGGAAGCAAATTTCAGAAAACAGACGAGAACTCTCTCAATAGAACGCTGACATGTTTGTTAGCTCCCTTGGAACCCAGAAATGCGTAGCCAACGCCATTGTATTGCTGTATTGTACTTCACAAAACCAACGCTTTGGACTGTGTCTTTAGCAAAATCCATTTCCAGGCTTAGAGGTAGCGATTAAGATTTGGTTCCAGTTATCTTCGCCTCCATGTGCTTTCAGAAATTATTATGCATTACTTGCAGTGGCTAAGAAGCCATTTAATTCTTTTTTTTTCCATAGTGTACTTCAAAGGATTTGCAAATTCCTTGAAAGTGATTTAACACTTACACAGTTTTAGGTGTTTTGTTTGTTTGTTTGTTTTCTTTTTAGATCAATACCAGGAATTGCAGGGTGGGGAAATCCAGGAGGTAAATGATTTCAAAAGTGCAATGCCCACTGATGTTTGGATCCTCAACTGTCATTCCTCATTTAGCCAGTGCTGGAACAGCGAAGACTTGATTGCTGAAAATGTCCCTTCTGCAGGGGTCCCTAACTTCTTTGAGCCTATGGGCACCTTTGGAGTTCTGACGCAGGCAGTGGGCACAACCACAAAGCGGCTGCCGCTGGAGGACCGCAAAATGTCAAGGAGTGAGATGATATGTAACGCAAACAGTAACAATTCGACATTTCAGGCAGGAGCTCCGTTTATCAGGATGCCTTTTAATCTGCACGGCCAGTCAGGGACCCCTGCCCTAGTGTGACATTCACAGTCTACACTCTTCGCTGAACATACAGTAAAAACATAAGAAAGGCCCTGCTGGATCGGGCCCAGGCCCATCAAGTCCAGCAGTCTGTTCACACAGTGGCCAACCAGGTGACTCTAGGAAGCCCACAAACAAGGCGACTGCAGCAGCATTGTCCTGCCTGTGTTTCACAGCACTTAATATAACAGGCATGCTCCTCTGATCCTGGAGAGAATAGGCATGCATCAGGACTAGTATCTAGGGCTGTCAATTCGGTTCGGTCCGAACTGAAAATCAACCGAATTTCCCCTGATTCGGTGATTTTCTGTTCGGACGGATCCGAACACAAAAGTGGCGGGCAACCGGGGGGGCCGAATTCAGCGAGTTCGGGAGTTCACGAATAAATTCGGCCCCCCTTCAGGGGAGCTCGCTGAAAGGCGCGGGCTGCCCTTTAAACTGATCTGAGCCTCCCGGCCTGGAGGCGCACATGAGTTTAAAGGGCAGCCGCGCCTCTCCAGCGGGCTCCGGAGCCCGCTGAAGGGGGGCGGGCTGCCCTTTAAACTCATCTGAGCCTCCCAGCTGGGAGGCGCAGATGAGTTTAAATGACAGCCCGCGCCTCTCCAGCGGAGCCCGCTGAAGGGGGGCGGGCTGCCCTTTAAACTGATCTGCGCCTCCCAGCTGGGAGGCTCAGATCAGTTTAAAGGGCCTCCGCGAGCCTTCAGGGAATACCTGAAGGCGCGCTTCGGCCGAATTTTCCCCCGAACTCCGGATCCCCCCGAATTACCGGGGATCCGAAGTGGGGGAGTTCGGACTTCGGCACGTACCGAACCCACAAGGGTCAAATTCGGCCGAATCCGAACTGTACCGAATTTTTTTTTTTGACAGCCCTACTAGTATCCATTTTGACTAGCAGCCATGGATAGCCCTCTCTTCCATGAACATGTCCACTCCCCTCTTAAAGCCTTCCAAGTTGGCAGCCATCACCACATCCTGGGGAAGGGAGTTCCACAATTGAGCTATGCAGTTCTCTATCATTTTGAAGCCCTCAAAAGTTATATGGAGGTTCCTCTTCTCTCATCAGGCGAGAGGCCCAGGGACAAAAGTAATACAGTGGAAGACATTCATGGCTGGTATGGGATTAGGAGTGTCTCTGGGTTTTTGTTTTTCATTCCATTCCGGTCATTTGCAGCCAGAACTATACAAGGGGTGGATGTACTATTAAATTGTATTGGTTAAATTTTGGGAGATTGCAAAGTCTGTTAGGCTTTAGTGCTTTGATTAATAAGGAAGAAAAATGGCATGCTGACCGGCTTGGACTGTGCTCTTTCTGGAAGGATCATGCCAAAACAGGTGTGGGGAAAATTGGAGCAAAAGAGTGCAAAAGCCAGGGAAGTGGATGACTGGTCTGAAAAACACCACTGTGGTTTGTAGGGTTGCCAACCTCCAGGTTCTAGCTGGAGGTCTCCCGCTATTACAACTGATTTCCGGCTGATAGAGGTCAGTTCACCTGGAGAAAAATGGCCGCTTTGGCCATTGGCTTCTATGGCACTGAAGTCCCTCCCCTCCCCAAACCCCCCTCCTCAGGCTCTGCCCCTCCCAAAACCTCCCGCTGGTGGTGAAGAGGGACCTGGCAGTTCATGAGTAGGAGGGCATCTTGGCCATCTTCTGGGCATGGAGTAGGGGTCACTGGGGGTGTGAGAGGGGAGGTAGTTGTGAAATTCCTGCATTGCACAGGGGGTTGGACTAGATGACCCTGGTGGTCCCTTCCAACTCTATGATTCTATGACAGCCCTAATGGTTTGGAAGTGCAGCCCAAGGCAGCTCTTTTACATCAGGTAGGCCAAGAAAATATTTGACAGACTACTTCTAAGGAGAGCAGATTTCTCTTCACCATTGTAACATATGAAATGGCTCTGAAAAATGAGATTAGTGCATAATATGATCAACGTCTGAATAACAAATGTGAGCATGCTGCTCTGTGAACAAAACGTTCTGTGCGTCTATCAGTTAACAGCCAGGGAGATTTTAAAATCTATCAGAAAGATAAACTGCTGTTGTAGCTCCCTGAAAGGAACATTCCTCTCCTGTGGTTGCAGGCTCGTCCTGCTCCTGGGAAATTTCCGATCCTTGTCAAGAAGTCCCCATTTGTCCTTTTCCAAAACAAACGGGGGCCGCTTGTCGAACAGGATTGGAAATAAATTTTGATACAAATGGTTCCGAAGCGGGTGGCTGTATTTAGCCTCTCTCGTTGCTTTCAGCTTCTTTTGCTAAATCACGCTGATTTTAAAATTTATGGGCACATTATTGTCCTCTGGGGAATAATTACCAGTGCTTGTTCTCTTGTGGTAATATTTTGTCTGTCTAAGAATTGAGAGATCAGAAATTTCCGAATGCATTTGTCCTGTTGATGTTATAAGAGGCATAGCTGTTCCACTGTCTTGTCTTGCATAACCTCACGGCATGCCGGGTAGAAAGTTGTTGTACTCTCATAGCAAGATGACATGCATTTTGAAACTGATTATAATGATTAGGGTTGCCAACCTCCAGGTGGTGGCAGGAGGTCTCCTATTATTACAACTGATCTCCAGCTGTTAGAGATCAGTTCACCTGGAGAAAATGGCCGCTTTGGCAATTGGACTGTATGGCATTGAAGCCCCTCCCCTCCCCAAACCACGCCCTCATCAGGCTCTACCCCAAAAACTTCCCTCCAGTGGCGAAGAGGGACCTGGTAACCCTAGCTGATGATAGTGCACACTAAAGAAAAGTTGAAACGGTACATTATCTAGGATGACCGTTTGTGCATGATATCTGTGCTACTATACTTCGTGATTACCATTGTGAAACTTACATGGACTTCAAACCAACTCGAGACATTGATGCCCGACTGGCAACCTACGTGTGAAACTTACACCACGAGGCTGAAGATTTTTGAACTCTTATAGAATCATAACGAGAATAATTTGGACTGTGTTTTCAGTATGCATGTAACCAATTTGGATCCTTTTTGTTTGCGTATATTGTCATATTGTATATGACTGTTAGAAATTGATAAAGTTAGACTACATAATAGTATTTGAGAAAAAAATCCTTTTGGATGTGATACAGTGTTTTTCTTATACGGACTTTTGTACACCTCCAGGTTCAGCCTGAAGATCTCCTGGCATTTCAGCGGTTCTCCAGGCAACAGAGATCAGTTCCCCTGGAGAAAAGGGCTCCTTTGGGGGATGAATTCTGTGATATTATTAGGGTTGGTCGCTCTGGGTTGGGAAATACCTGGAGATTTTTTGAGCAGAGCCTGAGGAGGGCGGGGTTTGGAGAGGGGAGGGACTTCAATGCCATAGAGTCCAGTTGCCTAAGTGGCCATTTTCTCCAGGTGCATTGATCTCTATCGGCTGGAGATCAGTTGTTATAGCAGGAGGTCCCCATCTAGTACCTGGAGGTTTGCAACCCTAGGTATTATACCCCACCGAGATCCTTACCCTGCCCAAACCATGTGCTCCCCAAGCAACATTTCTGGCCCTGGAAATATATGGCCCCCTAGGGTTGCCAGGTCCCTCTTTGCCACCAGTGGGAGGTTTTTTGGGGCGGAGCCTGAGGAGGGCGGGGTTTGGGAGGGGAGGGACTTCAACGCCATAGAGTCCAATTGCCAAAACACCCATTTTCTCCAGGTGAACTGATCTCTATCGGCTGGAGATCAGTTGTAATAGCGGGAGATCTCCAGCTAGTACCTGGTGGTTGGCAACCCTATGTCACCCCTATCACAGATGGCAAACCCCTCACCCTGCATCAGATTTTCAGACTTTCCAATGTCTCCAAAGCTACTTCTAGCCCTGCTGAACTCCAGCTCAAAATGTTGAGTTCTCAGTCTCCATGCCTAAATGCAAACTGTTACAATTTTATTTTTATTTTTTGCCTGTCCCACAAGCTACGAAGGGCTAGGAATATCAGGCCATTCCGATGCTGCAGAGAGATTTCATGCCATTCAGAAAAAAATTCCATAGGCATTAGTTCAATCTCCTACCATTTGGAAGCTATCAGAGTGAGAAAGGGGGATTGCCCAGCAGCTAAAACTAAACTATAATGAAATTTCATAGGCAGTAGCTGTGCTCGTCTGGTGCAGCGAAATAAACAAGAATCTTGTGGCACCATAGAGTTCCAAAGATTTTATTCCAGTGTATAATTTTGTGGGCTAGAGCTCTCTTCGTCAGTTTTGGGCTCTACTCCGTGAACAATTAAACTGGGATAAAAGCTGGTTAGTCTTTAAACTCATGTTTATTCAGAGTGAATTTTGTGTTTATCCCCAAATTGTTTCCATAAGGAGCTGCTCTAGGCACATCTACTTAGGACTACCAATGCACTCCTAAACAGAGTTACTCTAGTCTAAGCCCATCAATTTCAGTGGGGTTAGACTGGAGTAACTCTGCTGAGGATTGCACTGTAAGTCTCATATTGTTCAGTGGATCTTACTCTCAGGAATGTGCCCTCAGGATTGCAGCTCCTAGGATGTACATTGCTTAATGTCTGTCTAGACATTAGGAAAGTTCACAGTGGGTAGCCGTGTTAGTCTGTCTGCAGTAGTAGAAAAGAGCAAGAGTGCAGTAGCACCTTAAAGACTAACAAAAATATTTTCTGGCAGGGTATGAGCTTTTGTGAGCCACAGCTCACTTCTTCAGATACCTTCAGATATTCAGATATTCTGAAGAAGTGAGCTGTGGCTCACGAAAGCTCATACCCTGCCAGAAAATATTTTTGTTAGTCTTTAAGGTGCTACTGGACTCTTGCTCTTTTCTACTAGACATTAGGAAGAATTTTCTAACCGTTAGAGCGGTTTGTCAGTGGAACAGGCTTCCTCGGGAGGTGGTGGGCTCTCCTTCCCTGGAGGTTATAGAGCCAATCTATCTCTTGTTGGGTCTTCCTCTTTTCCTGCTGCTCTCAACTTTTCCTAGCATGACTGTCTTTTCCAGTGACTCTTGTCTTTTCATAATGTGACCAAAATACAATAGCCTCAGTTTAGTCATTTTAGCTTCTAGGATCAGTTCAGGCTTAATTTGATCTATAACCCATGGATTTTTTTTGGGGGGGGGGGGCAGTCCACAGTATCCATAACACTCTCTTCCAACACCACGTTTCAAAGGAATCTATTTTCTTCCTATCCGCTTTCTTCAATGTCCAGCTTTCACACCCATACATAGTAACAGGGAATACAATGGCATGAATTAACCTAATCTTGGTGGCCAGTGACACATCCTTACACTTCAGAATCTTTTCTAGCTCCTTCATGGCTGCCCTTCTCAGTCTCAGTCTCCTTCTGATTTCTTGGCTGCAGTCTCTCTTTTGGTTGATGGTGGAGCCAAGGAAGAGAAAGTCTTCAACAATTTCAGTTTCCTCATTGTCAACCTTAAAGTTGTGTAATTCTCCTGTAGTCATTACTTTTGTCTTCTTGATGTTCAGCTGCAGTCCTGCTTTGGCACTTTCTCTTTTAGCTTTCAGCAGTAGTCGTTTCAAGTCTTTGCTATTTTCTGCCAGTAATGTAGTGTCATTCGCATATCTCAAATTGTTAATGTTCCTCCCTCCAATTTTCACTCCACCATCATGCTCTAGTTTAGCCTAAATGGGAACATCAGGATTTCAACCATTGTCCAATAGTGCCTTCTGAAAATTGAGATTGGGATTGATCAGAATGAACACATGAACACAGGGAGCTACCTTATACTGAATCAGACCAGTGGTCCATCAAGCACAGTATTGTCTACTCAGACTGGTAGCAGCTCTCCAGGGTCTCAGGCAGAGGTCTTTCCTGCCACTTCCTCCCTGGTCCTTTAAACTGAGATGTCAGGGATTGAACATGTGCCCTTCTGCATGCCAAGCAGATGCTCTGCCACTGAGCCACGTCCTCCTCCTTTGATGGGCAGCAGCTCTGTAGGATTTCAGGGAAAGGTCTTTACCATCACCTACTACCTGGTCCTTTCAACTGGAGATGCTGGGGATTGAACCAGGGACCCTCTGCATGTCAAGCAGATGTTCTACCACTGAGCCACAGGCCTTTCCCCTATTATGTCTGGATGTGTTCTTTGGAAGAAAGTTGAAGAAGAAGAAGAAGAAGAGGAGGAGGAGTTGGTTTTTATATGCCGACTTTCTTTGCCACTTAAGGAGGAATCAAACCGGCTTACAATCACCTTCCCCTCCCCTCCCAACAGACATCCTGTGAGGTAGGTGGGGTAGAGAGAGCTCTAAGAGAGCTGTGACTAGCCCAAGGTCACCCAGCTGGCTTCATGTGGAGGAGTGGGGAAACCAACTCAGATCACCATATTAATGTCTGCCGCTCATGTGGAGGAGTGGGGAATCAAACCCGGTTCTCCAGATCAGTCCACCGCTCCAAACCACCGCTCTTAACCACTACACCACACTGACTCATACTAAAATCACTGGGACATATTTTTAAGAAAAGGTGGTTAGGTTCAGCCTGTGCAACTAAAGCGGTGTAAGCTGTTAATTAGAGAAGTGGCCAAAAGTCATTAACATAACAACCTTATCAGTCACGTACTTCATAATTCATCTATTGCCATCAATCTATTGCAAAAATATCAATTGACTGGCATACGAGAGGAGAGTAATGGCAACAGATGACCTTCGGTCTTCTGATATCAAATGGGCCAGCGTGCTTTGGGACTGCCGGGTTGCTTGTTTAACCTATTTTTGTGGTGGTGGTTGAGAAGCCTGCAAAGACAAGGTCTCCAGAAATGGCAACGGAAGGAAGTCCGGGGCTTCTGCTCTTGGATGTGGTGCCAAAAGATTTAAGTTCCACCACCCCACTAGCATGGTGACACCAACAGATGTTCATGAGGTCAAGAGCGATAAGAAATTCATAAGATGGGCAGACCGTGTTGTTTTGTTGTGTCTTGTGGGAGAATGCAAAATTCTTGAACAGATTGCGGTCACACCTGGGGGGAGGCATGCACACAGAAGTCTGAAGTAATATGCAAAGTTAGGCAGGCTTAGTCCCAGCAATTTCCGTGGCCCTAGTTACATGTCAGTAATGTTCTTTTGAGGTAAAAATAAAATAAAAGGTGTCAGTTCTCATATATAAGGATGCAATGATTTCTACCAATCCCCCCCCCCAGGACATGGAAGAGCCCCCCAAAAGGTGCCGGTCCACAGTACCAATGAGGACTACCAACAAAATTCATTTATGTCTGTTAAGGTTAGGGCTATAAGGAGGAGGAAGAGGAGGAAGAAGAGTTGGTTTTTATACCCTGCTCAAACCGGCTTACAATCACCTTCCCTTCCCAAATTCTTGGAGGACAGGTCTATCAGTGGCTACTAGCCCAGGTGACTGAAGAAAAAGAATAATAAGAAGAAGGGTTGATTTTTATATGCTGACTTTCTCTACCCCTTAAGGAAAAAATCACACCAGTTTACAATCACCTTCCCTTCCTCCTCCCCACAACAGACACTCTGTGAGGTAGGTGGAGCTGAGAGAGTCTGGAGAGAACTGTGACTAGCCCAAGGTCACCCAGCTGGCTTCAAGTGGGGGAGTGGGGGAATCCAACCCAGTTCACCAGATTAGAGTCCACAGCTCATGTGGAGGAGTGGGGAATCACACCTGGTTCTCCAGATCAGAGTCCACCACTCCTAACCACCGCTCTTAATCGTTACACCATGCTGGCTCTCTAAAGGGAGCCTCCACATCCAGAGGCAGTCAACCTCTGACTGCCAGTGACAGGAGGCAACATCAGGGGAAGACCTCGGCCTCTCTGCCCTGTTGTTTGCCGTCCAGAGGAACTGGTTGGCTTCTGCGTGGGACAGGAAGCTGGACTAGATGAACCCATGGTCTGATCCAGCAGGGTTTTGTGTTATTTTGCTTTTGTTTGCGTGGAAGTCCTACTGCAATCTGTGAGTCAAACTCTCAGTTAAATGTACATTGGACTGTAGCTGTAGAAAGAGAGGGGTGTAATTCACTAGATGTGCAGATGTGCTTTCTTTGCTAGAGATGCCTAATCCAAAGGGAGAACATGTTTGAATGTCTTGTAAAGGCTTTACGGAAGAATTGCAAAAATTCATAAGATATACATCAGTCTAAGCTGGCTTGACATGTTTATCTGATATGTACATTTCTGTCCCCATTAACATGGGACTTCTCTTTGATCTGTTGTTTGATCTGTCGGTGAAGGCATGGGATTTGCATGTTCGTGACAGGGTGTCAGAGGTGGATCTAACAGTGTCAATTGTGTCACTGTAAGTTTTAGAAAAGCTAGTTGGCCCTGATCAGCAATATATAAAATACAGTCCAAACACTGCTACCTTAACATGTATTTTAGTACACAAATTATACTATCCTACATTGGCGTTAAGCCATTTTCAGGCAGAAATAACTAGAGGTGGGAAATCAATCTGGTACAAATGCAGAAAAATAAAAGACATCAGAAGGAAAGGGCACAATAAAGTCGAAGCTGGAAAGAACTACAAGACAAATGGGGGTACCAATGTTGAATTCTCTCTCCCCAAATATATAAAAATCACTTGCTGTATGGAAGCAATGCCTTATATTGGATTTAGTGACCCATCAGCAGAAGGAGCTGGTGATTGTGGATATTCCATACCCACCAGTAGCCATTTCCAACCCCAGGAAAGTGGATTGGTAGAGTTATGGGATCCTCACAGGGTTGCCAAGTCCCTCTTCACCACCGGCGGGAGGTTTTTGGGGCAAAGCCTGAGGAGAGTGGGGTTTGGGGAGGGGAGGGACTTCAATGCCATAGAGTCCAATTGCCCAAGCGGCTGTTTTCTCCAGGGGAACTGATCTCTAGCAGCTGGAGATCAGTTGTAATAGCAGGAGATCTCCAGCTAGTACGTGGGAGCTGTCAACCCTAGATCCTCATGAATACTAACTATACAAGGTTAGCCCATTCTCATCAGATCTCAGAAGCTAAGCAGGGTCAGGCCTGGTTAGTACTTAGAAGGGAGACCACCAAGGAAGTCCAGGTTTGCTATGCAGAGGCAGACAAAGGCAAGCCACCTCTGTTCATCTGCGCTAACCTGGATAGGCCAGGTTAGCCCCTTCTCATCAGATTTCGGAAGCTAAGCAGGGTTGGCCCAGCTTAGTACTTGGACGGGAGACCACCAGGGAAGTCCAGGGTCGCCACGCAGGGGCAGGAAATGGAAAACCACCTCTGAACATCTCTTGCCTTGAATACCCTATCAGGTCGCTGTCGGTCATCTGTGACTTATCAGGGGAAAATGTAGGATACATGCTGATTGCTAGATCCTTCTTTCTAGCTACTTTTCATAAGAACATAAGAAAAGCCCTGCTGGATCAGACCAAGGCCCATCAAGTCCAGAAGTCTGTTCACACAGCGGCCAACCAGGTGCCTCTAGGAAGCCCACAAACAAGACAACTACAGCAGCAGCATCCTGCAGCACCTAAGATAATAGGCATTCTCCTCTGATCTTGGAGATAATAGGTCTGCATCATGACTAGTATCCATTTTGACTAGTAGCCATGAATACCCCTCACCTCCATGAACATGTCCACTCCCCTCTTAAAGCCTTCCAAGTTGGCAGCCATCACCACATCCTGGGGCAGGGAGTTCCACAATTTAACTTTGTGGTGTGTGAAAAAAATACTTCCTTTCATCTGTTTTGAATCTCTCACCCTTCAGCTTCAGCAGATGACCCCATGTTCTAGTATTAAGAGAGAGAGAGAGGGGGAGAAAAGCTTCTCCCTGTCCACTCTCTCCACACCATGCATAATTTTATAGACCTCTATCATGACTCCCCTTAACCGCCTTCTTTCCAAGCTAAACAGCCCTAAGCGTTTTAACCGCTCCTCATAGGGCAGTTGCTCCAGTCCCCTGATCATATTAGCAGTTTTTCATCTTTATAGAAGAGCCCTGTTCCAATCAGACTGAGGATCCTGGCCCACCATCCACTCAGATGCTTCCTGGAAGCCCACAACCAACATCCCTCCCTGGGTGCCCTATAGTGTTCATGGTATTCAGCGGCCTTGGGACACGGATGTTCTATTTGGTCACTGAAGCTGATAGCCTTTGATAACCCTTCTATGAATGTTGTCTCAGCCCATTTGAAAAGCATCCACACCTGCTATGATCAAGACTCCACCCATTTTATTTACTTACTTACATACTTCTTTTACACCCCCACCTTTCTCCCCAAAGGGACCCAAATTGTCTTACTTCCCTTCCCTCCCCTCCATTTTATCCTCACAACAAGTCATGGAGGTAGGGTTGCCAGCTACGGGTTGGTAAATACCTGGAGATTTGGGGGCAGAGCCTGGGGAGGGCGGGGTTTGGGAAGGGGAGAGACTTCAATGCCATAGAGTCTAATGGCCAAAGTGGTAGGGTGGCCAACCTCCAGGTACTATTAGTGAGTAGCTTATAAACATTTTTGCACTTTATTAATATTTTTCACATCTGTACTAATTTCCTAATCTAAATTGATATCAGTACAGGGGTTTCCCTAACCTCCAGTTACTAGCAGGAGATCTCCAGCTATTACAACTGATCTCCAGCCGATAGAGATCAGTTCACCTGGAGAAAATAGCTGCTTTGGCAATTGGTCTCTATGGCATTGAAGTCCCTCCCCAAACCCCGCTCTCCTCAGGCTCCACCCCAAAAACCTCCCGCCATTGGCAAAGAGGGACCTGGCAACCCTACAAAGTGGCAATTTTCTCCAGGGGAACTGATCTCTATCAGCTGGAGATCAGTTGTTATAGCAGGAGATCTCCAGCTAGTACCTGGAGGGTGGCAACCCTACATGGAAGTAGGTTAGGCCATGAGCATGTGACATGCCCTAGGTCTTCCACCAAGCTTCCATGGTAGAGTGGGGATTCGAACTTGGGTCTCTCGGATCCTAGTCTGACTTTCTCACCACTGCACTGGCTCTCTGAAGCAAGTCCACCCCATGATACACTTTAAAAATCGGCACTTGCTCAATTTGTCATTTGGGAGCAGAACAAACCCCCTGAAGTGTGGCTGATAAATGTGTTTAATTTCTGTTTAACACACTCGTATAACACAAAGCTGGCCGGCCTCTTGCTAGTAACCACATATTT
Source organism: Euleptes europaea (assembly GCF_029931775.1). NCBI lineage: Eukaryota > Metazoa > Chordata > Lepidosauria > Squamata > Sphaerodactylidae > Euleptes > Euleptes europaea. The sequence continues at coordinate 5,669,501 of NC_079321.1, forward strand.
AGGGCTGGATAAGTCTTTCCCCCCTCCCCTTTTGAAGGGGGCTTCTGGATTGCAATCTTGTATATTACGTCCCTCTCCAAAGCAAACTTTTACAGCTGACTTGTAAAAGAGCAGCACACACCGCACGATCTCTGCCAAACCCTTTAACCAGAACCAGTGCCAACGTACTATAGAATAATAATCTCGCACACCAATGGAAGCTGGGAGCATTTCTAAACGGGGTGGGGGGTTTGGGGTTGCCAACCTCCAGGTACTACCTGGAGATCTCCTGCTATTGCGACTGATCTCCAGCCAATAGAGATCAGTTCCCCTGGAGAAAATGGCCACTTTGGCCATTGGACTCTATGGCATTGAAGTCCCTCCCCTCTCCAAACCCCACCCTCCTCTGGCTCAGCCTCAAAATCCTCCTGCCGGTGGTGAAGAGGGACCTGGCAACCCTACACTGAGACAAAGCCCCTCACATTAGTGCTTTTTGGGTTCTTTTGAAGGACCTCCTGTTTGCTTTGGAGAAGAAGCAAGTGGCGAAGAGGGACCTGGCAACCCTAGGGGGGTTAGGGGGCAGAGTTGGCACCAAACCACAACAAAAGCTCCACTGAGAAAGCCAGATGCTCCAAACCTTGAAGGGCCAAATGGACGCATTTACCTCTCCCCAGGGTTCAAACAGCCGGGCATTTGGTAAACGTTTAACAAGAGGAATTCACTTTCCCATTTGTCTAACCCCCCCCCCCCCATATATAGCAAATTAACAAAAGTTTGATTTAACAAAGCCATCCGCGTTACCCCCTGTAATGCCTCAATTAGAGCAACCCTGCCAGCTCTTCCCACAATAACACCCCGCTGGACTGGTGTGATAACAGGAGAGCCACAGCTGCCATTCGGCCATACGGGATTGCTAGGGTTGCCAACCTCCAGGTAGTAGCTGGAGATCTCCTGCTATTACAACTGATCCCAGCCGATAGAGATTCGTTCTCCTGGAGGAAATGGGCGCTTTGGACATTGGACTCTATGGCATTGAAGTCCTTCCCCTCCCCAAACCCTGCCCTCCTCAGGCTCTGCCCCAAAAACCTCCTGCCGGTAGCGAAGAGGGACCTGGCAACCCTAGGGATTGCTCCTATCTGCCTCTCTCCCACCAGCTTGTCCTTTGAAGAGGGAAAAAGCCGCTTTCTCAAAGGTCTGTCTAGCTGTCATACCAGTATCTCTCCCCTGCTTAACACTGCAGTCCTAATGCTAGAAGAAGAAGAGTTGGTTTTCATAAGCCAACTTTCTCTCCTCATTTTTTAAGGAGTCTCAAACCGGCTTATAGTCTCCTTCCCTTCCTCTTCCTACAACAGACACCTTGTGAGGTAGGTGGGGCTGAGAGAGTTCGGAGAGAACAGTGACTAGCCCAAGGTCACCCAGCTGGTTTCATGTGGAGGAGTGGGGAAACCAACCCGTTTCTCCAGATTAGAGTCCACTGCTCTTAATTAACCACTATACCATGCAGATCAGGGTTGCCAGGACCCTCTTCGCCACTGGCTTCGTCAAGAAGAAGAAGTTGGTTTTTATATGCCGACTTTCTCTACCACTTAAGGAAGAATCAAACAGGCTTACAATCATCTTCCCTTCCCTTCCCCACAACAGGCATCCTGTGAGGTAGGTGGCACAGAGAGAGCTGTGACTAGCCCAATTGGCTTCAAGTGTAGGAGTAGGGAATCAAACCCGGTTCTCCAGATCAGAGTCCACCCCTCCCAACCACCCCTCTTAACTATTACACCACGCTGGTGTAGCCCAAGGTAGCCCAGCTGGCTTCATGTGGAGGAATGGGGAAACCAACCCGGTTCTCCAGATCAGAGTCCACTGCTCTTAACCACTATACCCCACTGGTTCTCACAGGCTTCATTCTTTAACAAATGAAAGCTTCCCCTCATATAGCTCACTGCTTACAGCTGGTTAATTTGGCTGAGGGAGAGACAGAGAACAAAATGTAGGGTTGCCAACCTCCGGGGGGGGGGGTTGATCTCCCAGAGTTACACCTGACAATGGAGAAAATGGCTGCTTTGGAGGGTGGATTCTCTGGCATTATACCCCACTAGGGTTTACAGCCTCCAGGTGGAAGCTGGAGATCTCCTACTATTACAACTGATCTCCAGGCAACAGAGATCAGTTCCCCTTAGGGTTGCCAGCTCCAGGTTGGGAAATACCTGGAGATTTTTGGGACCGGAGCCTGAGGCGGGCAGGGTTTGGAGAGGGGCGGGACTTCAATGCCATAGAGTCCAATTGCCAATGTCTCCAGCTAGTACCTGGAGGTTGTAATCAAAAAACGGCTTGCAAGTGCTTAGTCAGGAGTGTGGAATTCAAAATGTAGCACAAGGCAATTGTTTCTAAAATAAAGAAACCAACCAATAGCAACTCATGCTATTACAGATATATATTGGAAACATTCAATAAACACAATTCTGGAGCAAAGAAATGTATATCACAATTGGTCTAAGTAAGACCCCAACTCTTATATTTTGTATTGTAAAGCCTTATGCTAAGAGTTGGGGTCTTACTTAGACCAATTGTGATATACATTTCTTTGCTCCAGAATTGTGTTTATTGAATGTTTCCAATATATATCTGTAATAGCATGAGTTGCTATTGGTTGGTTTCTTTATTTTAGAAACAATTGCCTTGTGCTACATTTTGAATTCCACAGTACCTGGAGGTTGGCAGGGAGGTCTCTAATGGAGGGAAAACTCATGCATAACTCCAAGGAACAACCGAGATGGGGTATGTGCGTGAACATGAGGGAAAGCACCCATGCATAAACAACCAAAGTAAACCAGGATTTGAGTGATCCTCTGAAAGCTGAATCTTGGTTTCACAAACTAGCTAGAGTTCACATAAATCAGGGTTTTTGTATTATGTTTGAACTGAGCCTCTGAGGAAGCCAGACAGAATCTTCAAAGGTAGGTACCACACGCTATATGTTTATTCCTGTTAACTAGGCTTGTTATTAGACTAATTATAACGAAATAGAAGCCAAATTGGCGCTGGGGGCAATGTTGTATTTGGCATACGGCTTGGCTTGCTTCGCACAAATCACCCGGGCAAAGGATTCTGGGCTCTTCTCTCAGTTTGCATGCCATACTGTCTCTACTTCTCAATAGTTTAAAAGGTATGAGCATCTCAGGGACCCCAGACTCTTGCAACTGGCACGAATGTACTCTACCAGTATGTAGGAAGGTGAGAGAGGTCCCTCCAGGTGGGACCTGGGGACCTCCCAGAATTACAGCTAATCTCCAGACTACAGAGATCAGTTCCCCTGGAGAAAATGGATGCTTTGGAGGGTGGACTCTATGGCCTTGCACCCCACTGAGATCCCTGTCCTCCCCAGGCTCCACCCCAAATCTCCAGGAGATTCCCAATCTGGATCTGTCAACCCTACCCCCACCCAACCTCGGGGGGGGGGACCTGGCAACCCTATCTGGAAATCACTTGTAATTATGAGAAATCTTCATGCCCCATAAGGTTGGCAACTTAGTATTTCCGGTCACCAACAGACTTTGAAGCACTGTATGTCGAAAAGCTTCCCTGGAGAGAACAAAAAGTAGGGGAAAGCAGGAAAAGGAGGGAAAGAGAATAGTGTTGCCAGGTCCTCCCTCAGCATTGGCGGGAGCTTTTGGGGGGTGGGGCTAGAGACAGTGGTCCCGCATGCGCGGCCACAACGATGTCACTTCCAAGGTAAACCTGGAAGCGTGGCATTATGCAGGATGCTCTTGCACTGAGCGCCCCATGAGATGCCGCGCTTCTGGGTTTACCCTAGAAGTAGGGTTGCCAGCTCCAGGTTGGAAAATACCTGGAGATTTTTGGGGTGAGGCTTGAGGAGGGTGGGGTTTGTGGAGAGGACTTCAATGCCATAGAGGCCAATGGCCAAAGTGACCATTTTCTCCAGGTGAACTGATCTCTCTTGGCTGGAGATCAGTTGTAATAGCAGGAGATCTCCAGCTAGTACCTGGAGGTTGGCAACCCTACCTGGAAGTGATATCCTTGCAGCTGTACTCATGCAGGATCACCGCTGGAGGGGAAGCAGGAGCGTTTCCACATGCAGCCTGGCTAATTGGCGGGCACCTGTCCTCCAGATCCAGGCATATGGCAACCCTTAAAGAGAACCATCACGTTAGGATCGCCAGGTCCCTCTTTGCCACCAGCAGGAAGTTTTTGGGATGATGCCTGAGGAGGGCGGGGTTTGGAGAGGGGAAGGACTTCGATGCCATAGAGTCCAATTGCCAAAGCGGCCATTTTCTCCAGGTGATCTGATCCCTATCGGCTGGAGATCAGTTGTAATAGCAGGAGCTAGTACCTGGAGGTTGGCAACCCTACATCATGGCCTAGTCAGCGTTACGAAGCACCTGCCTCAGCTCTGGTCTTATAACGTTAAACTTCGCCGAGAAACTGTTTTGAAATGTACCCTTTGCCCCAGTTATTTGACCTACGGTTCTGGCGGTGAAGATGGGTTGGCTGTCACGCAGTGGCAAAGCAGAACGCTTGTTTGTCCCTCTGCCAATGCACCCCATCCACATGATGAGGGCAGTCACGAAGAAGCACCACTGAACTCAAAGGGGCCACACCTTGAATAAATATGTTTAGGATTGGCAGCCAATATTTAAATGTTTTTTTTTTTTTTTAAAAAGGATTACTGCCAATATGGTCATTGAAAGCATATGAAAAGCCTGATTGAGTACACAGAAAGAGCTTTACCGGGTGGATTCACCTAGATGATAGCTATACATGAATGACAGGGCTATCCTATATGGAATCGCTCCCTTCTAAGTCCAGTGATTTAGATGGGTTTAGAGTGGATTAACTCTGCGCAGGATTGCACGGTAAACCACGTGGCTTAGGGAACGCAACGTGGACGGTCTGTCACACTTTCTGAAACTAATGGGAAAAAACAACAACTCTTCTTCTTTCACATTTGCAGAGGACTCTAGTCTGGTCAACCAGGTTTGATTTCCTTCTTCTACACATGAAGCCTGCTGGGTGACCTTGGGCTAGTCACAGCTTTCTCAGCCCCACCTACCTCACAGGGTGTCTGTTGTGGGGAGGGGAAGGCGATGGTAAGCCAGTTAAAGACTTCTCAAAGGTCGAGAAAATTGGGGTATAAAAACAAACTCTTCTTCTTCTATAACTTGACGAAGCCCTAGATGCTCCTGAGGAATGAAGGATGGTCTATGGCCCCACATGAACACATGAAGCTGCCTTATACTGAACCAGACCCTCAGTCCATGAAAGTCAGAATTGTCTACTCAGACCGGCAGCAGCTCTCCAGGGTCTCAGGCAGAAATCTTCCACATCATGTATTTGCCCAGTCCCTTTAACTGGAGATGCCGGGGATTGAACCTGGGACCTTCTGAATGCCAACCAGAGGCTCTGCCACTGAGCCACAGGCCCTCCGACAGGCTCCCATCCGCAACATCCCTAAGCCATTTTCTGCATGAGAGGAATCCCTCCCAACCTAGCAATACAGAATGGGAATTTACTCCTGAGTAAACACATGCAGAATTACGCTCCTGAAATTACGCATATACCTATGGAATGTGTTGAATTCCAAGTATTTGGCAAAAGGTTTTAGGTAATAAACAAGGATTCAAAGTTGGGCTATACCTGTCTCTTTCAGTGGCTTTTGTTTTTCTTTTCTTTTTAAAGATGACTTTCTTCTGGTCCTTCACTTGAGCGGTAAGAAAGCAAAAAGGTATTCCAGAACTGCACACTCCGAGACATTTCTTTTCTTTTTTTCATACTCGCATACTTTTTTTAAAAAATACCGAATATAAACCACACCGAACTGAACTCGTTTTAACCTGTTTCCCTTCAGCCAAATTCATTGCTACAAGATGTTGCTGGTTGCGAAACGTGCGGTAGTTTGAATTTGCTTGGCAGAACCTGCACTTCAAAAGCCCAAGTATTATATGCTGCTGGCGTGGTGTTCAAACTCTGTCCTGGTGTAATTTTCTTTCTGAATGAGCGTAGATTAAAAGACCATTTATGCAAAAGACCCCTGGAGTTGAGACAGCCAAACTCTGCTTGCTGGGAGCTTGCTCTTTTGATAGGGAGTGATTCTTGCGGCTTCTCCTGGCCTGAAGACATACAGTACTTATCTCTCTGCTTTTTAGTACTAATGAAAAGCAGTGTATTTCAAGAGCATTTTCTTGTGGTTGCTTGATACAATAGCCAGAGATACTGAAATGGACCTGAACTAGAATTGCCAGTTATGTACTGGTAAATACCTGGAGATTTTGGGAGTGGAGCCTGGATTTGGGGAGGGGAGGGACCTCAGTACGGCATAATGTAAGGTTGCCAACCTACAGTACTAACTGGAGATCTCCTGCTATTACAAATGATCTCCAGCCGATAGAGATCAGTTCACCTGGAGAAAATGGCCACTTTGGCAATTGGACTGTATGGCATTGAAGTCCCTCCCCTCCCCAAACCCTGCCCTCCTCAGGCTCTGCCCCAAAAATCTCCTGCTGGTGGCGAAGAGGAACCTGGCAACTCTAGTATACTGCTGTGGAGTCCATACTCCAAAGCAGCCATTTTCTCCCGGGCAACTGAACATGGTCATCTGGAGATCAGTTGTAATCCCGGGAGATCTCCAGCTGCCATCTGGATGGGCAACCCTATAAAATATTTGTATTAGAGAATTTATTATCCACCTTTCCTAGGGTTGCCAACCTCCAGGTTGTACCTGGAGATCTTCTGGGATTACAACTGCTCTCCAGGCGACAGAAATCAGTTCCCCTGGAGAAAATGGCTGCTTTGCAAAGTAGAATCTGTGGCATTATACCTCATTATAAAGTCCTTCCCCACAAAACCCCACTCTCCTCAGGCTCCACCCTCAAAATCTCCAGGTATCTCCCAACTCAGTGATGGCAACCCTAACCTTTCCTCACCACTCCTGGCAAAGGAAGCCAAGATGGGTTCACATTCTCCATTTATATGTAATGGATGAACTGGCTCTCACTTTTCATTTCAGCCTGTTATACTAATCTGACAGAAGAAGAAGAAGCAGAAGAAGCAAAAGCAGAAGCAGAGGTTTTTATATCCCATGCCTGAAAGACCATGGAACATTTATTCCAGCATAAACAACTGTGGATAAGAACCACTTCATCAAATGCATGTAGTATACCCTCCTTAGGCAGACCTTTATATATGAAGTCAGAAGAAAAACAAACAAACAGCAAAATCAAGGGGCCAAGAAATGCAAGAAATATTGGGAGAGATGTAATAAATTCAAATGCAAATGAGGAATTTATCATTCACAGTAGTAGCAATGGATCATTTCTCAGTTTTGCTAGGCCAGTTAATAGATTTGACTAACATAGTTAGCACCTACAATTAACACATGAAGCTGCCTTATACTGAACCAGACTCCTGATCCAACACAGTTGGTATTGTCAACTCAGACTGGCAGCAGCTCTCTTAACCACTATACTATGGAGATCAGGGTTGCCAGGCCCATCTTCGCCACTGGCTTCGTCAAGAAGAAGAAGAAGAAGAAGAGTTGTTTTTATATGCCGACTTTCTCTACCTTTTAAGGAGAATCAAACTGCCTTACAATCTCCTTCCTGTCCTCTCCCCACAACACACACCTTGTGAGGTGAGAGTGGACAGGGAGAAGCTTTTCTCCCTCTCTCTCATAATACTAGAACGCGGGGTCATCTGCTGAAGCTGGAGGGTGAGAGATTCCAAACAGACAAAAGGAAGTATTTCTTCACACAACACATAGTTAAATTGTGGAACTCCCTGCCCCAGGATGAGGGGATGGATGCCAACTTGGAAGGCTTTAAGAGGGGTGTGGACATGTTCATGGAGGAGAGGGCTATCAATGGCTACTAGCCAAAATGGATACTAGTCATGATGCATACTTATTCTCTCCAGTCTCAGAGGAGCAGGCCTATTATCTTATGTGCTTTGGAACACAGGCAGGATGGTGCTGCTGCAGTTGTCTTGTTTGTCTTGTGTGAATAGACTGCTGGACTTGATGGACCTTGGTCTGATCCAGCATGGCCTTTCTTATGTTCTTATGAGGTAGGCGGGGCTGAGGGAGTTCTAAGAGAACTGCGACTGGCCCAAGTTCACCCAGCTGCAGGCTTCATGTGGAGGATTGGATAATCGAACCCGGATCTCCAGATTAGAGTCTGCTGCTCATGTGGAGGAGTGGAGAAACCAACTCTGTTCACCAGATTAGAGTCCGCCGCTAATGTGGAAGAGCGGGGAATCGAACCCGATTCACCCAATTAGAGTCCACACCCTAACCCTAACCACTACACCACACTGGCTCCACAGCCAAGTTCTTCTGGCTGATTGTGTTGGGACAGCCCTGTTTGTTCGGAAAGAGATCTGCTCCGGGGTTCATCATTTACCTATCATTCATTAGAAAAGTTTCCCTCTTGCCATTTTTTTTTTTTTGTTGTTGTTCTTTTGCGCCGTGTGCATGTGGATGGGGGAATGTTTTCTTTGTTCTTTTTTGGACAGAATAATTCTCCATTGTTTGGATAATTTTTCCAGGATGGGGAAAAAATACACACATTTAAAATCTGGTGACTGTGCTTGGTGACTAAGGCTTCGTTTGCTTCGCTGTTTCAGATTAGCTCGGTCCTGGAGCTGATAAATACTAACAAAGTGTAACGAATGATCAAAGTTAACATTTACAATGCACTGAGCCGCAAAAGATTGATCGGGGTGACGTAATAATGATAAACAGCGAGGTGAGGCATGTCGGCTCTCCCCCTCTAGGTACGTGCCAGGCTAAGGAGGCAGGTATTGCTCTTAGGTCATCGAGAAGTCCCCTACTCTGGTGTAAGCAAGCTTGTAGGGTACACCGGTTCTTTAAGCCAAGCCCTGGAGCCGCTTGGGACCAAATGTGTCCGGTTCACAGTAATTTGTTGTTTCTGTAAACAGGAGAAAACTCAGCCTGTGTGCTGGACCTTTCGAGAATTGACGGCTTCTATTTTGCATTTATTTCGTTGCTTTATTAAACGGAGGACAACGGGATCAGGGTGAATGTCACGTAAATTTCTCTCTTCTAGTACTCAGGGAAGGGGCTGTGGCTCAACAGAAGAGCCTCTGCTTTGCCTGTCAAAGGTCCCAGGTTCAACCCTCCATTTAAAACAGGGGTGGGGAGCCTTTTTTCCACCAAGGGCCGTTTGGATATTTATGACATCATTCTCGGGCCGTACAAAATTATCAACTTAAAAATTAGCCGACCAAGCCCCAAGCGGGCAGCTGCCCCAGATGACCCCCCCTTGCGCAGGCAAGCAGGCAGGCATCCAACTGGTGGCGCACATCGCCCACCTGGTGGCACAGGATGGTCTGTTGCACCAGCCGGGCGTAGACGTCCAACCGCATGCTGGAGTTGCTCCTGCTCTGCATGGTCAGGGCCAGATTCTACAGCTGGGTCCTGCTACCTCCGCCTGCAGGGATGAAATGAGGACGCACCGGCTAAAACCCCCCCCCCCATGCACATTCTGGCCCTGCCCCCTTTAACCCCCTCCATTGTCACCACTTCTGCCTCCAGCCCTCTTGTAGTACAGAGGGAATACGTTTCTCCATGGCTTGGGTGGGAAAAGGTTAACACTGTTTCTTGGGCGTTCCTAGCAGCTCCATAGCTAACGACTCTTCTGCAAGGGGGGAAAAGGTTCCTTTCCACAGCAAAATAAACTCACATCCACCTTGAATAGAAGCTATTCCTGTCCGCAGGAGGGGGTGGATCACCAGTCTTAGATCCTTCTGAGCTAATGATCTGCCAGGACCCACGACCAAATGATTCCGCGGGCCTTAAATGGCCCCCAGGCCTGACGTTCCCCACCCCTGATTTTAAAGGACCAGGCAATAGGAGATGTGAAAGGGTGAGTTACCCTTTTGATTTCAGGCTTTTGATTTCAAGGGATTTAGAAGGGTGTAATTCTGTTCAGGGTAGCACTGGAGGGATCTCACAATACTATTATTCCATAGAAATTGACAGCCAGTGGGGCAGCAAAGGACAGGACTCACAATAAAGGGTTTAAATTATGGGCAAAAAGGTACCAGCTGGAAAAAAATAGGGTAAATGATTGCTAATATTTATGTAACACAGAGGTGCCATATTTTTGGCTACGTACCTGGAGGTTGGCAACCCTACTTCCACCCAATGTGGCTACCTTAGGCGAGCATGGTGTAGTGCTTAAGAGCAGCAGACTCTAATCTGGAGAACTGGGTTCAGTTCCCCACTCCTCCACATGAGCGGGAGATGCTAATCTGGTGTACCGGGTTTGTTTCCCCACTCTTCCACATGAAGCCAGCTGGGTGACCTTGCGCTAGACTCAGAACTCTCTTAGCCCCACCTACCTCACAATGTGTCTGTTGTGGGGAGAGGAAGGGAAGGAGACTGTAAGCTGGTTTGATTCTCCTCAAAAGGTAGAGAAAGTTGGCATATAAAAACCAATTATCTTCTTCTTCCTCTTCCTCTTCTTCTTCTGTTTCCAGAACATGCAGTTTTCTAGCAGTAAGCGCCAGTGAAAAGACTGGGACTTCTGTCCGGAGAAAGACCTTTTGTGCCAAACTACACACTTGACCTCTTCATTGGCTGTAAAACACAGGGACAATGGAGGCCAAGGGCCTCAAATTCTGATCTGAATGTAGTGTACGGTCTCCTGCGATTACATCTGATCTCCAGATGATCCAGATCAGCTCCTCTGGAGAGAATGGTCTGCTTCGAAGGTGGACTGTAGGGCATTGTACCCTGCTGTGATCCCTCCCGTCCCCAAACTCCACCCTCCCTAGGCTCTGCCCCCAACATCTCCAAGTATAGAGCTGGCAATCCTAATCTAGTGGGAAGACATGCCCTGACGGGATCTTGGGGAATCCAGTCCTTTCTTTCGTTCGGACTGTTTGAAAGCAATAAATGCTTAGCCTTAGAAGGAAGGAAAAGTTAAAGCAGCAGTACTTAAAAGTATTGTTTTAGCATATCTTGGGACCCCGTGGACATCATGTAAAATGGTATTATTGATGTTGCCTCTTTCTAAAAAGGATCTCTGTGTGCAGAACAATGATCCTGCCCTCGGTACTCCTCCAATGATCGATGGATTCTGATCAATGCTACCTACATTAATGCCTCTTTGCCTTTCATATTAAAGACCCTACATATTTTATAAACCCCTTACATATTTTATAAGATAATAAGCCAGGTCAGCAAGAGATACCACATGGTCACCCCAAAATAATAACCACTGTAGACCTCTTATGTCAGCATACAACTCTGAATTGGAAGCCATGTATTAAGGATGGCTGTTACCAACACGGCTCTTAGCAGCGACAGACCAAGAAAGGGATCTTGGGGTGGTAGTGGATAGCTCGATGAAGATGTCAACCCTGTGCAGCTGCTGTGAAAAAGGCAAATTCCATGCTTGCCATAATTAGACAAGGAATAAAGAATAAAACTGCTGCTATCATATTGCCCTTGTACAAATCTATGGTGAGACCACACTTGGAATATTGTGTACAGTTCTGGTCACCACACCTTAAAAAAAAGGCTATTGCAGAGCTTGAGAAGGTGCAGAAAAGAGCAACCAAAATGATCAGGGGGCTAGAGCAACTGCCGTATGAGGAGCGGTTAAAATGCTTAGGACTTTTTAGCTTGGAAATAAGGCAGTTAAGGGGAGACATGATAGAGGTCTGAAGGCCAGTGTTACTCCTCTGAAGATGCCTGCCACAGCTGCTGGCGAAACATCAGGAAAGAAAATACCAAGACCACGGTCACACAGCCCGGATAACCTACAAGAATCAGGTTTACTTGATACCAAAAGCTGGGGATAAAGCCAAAGCCGAATAGGCGATTCCTGAGAAAGCCAAATAGATATTCGGCGTTTCAGGTTTGGCTATTCGCCTTTGCTCAGAGGCACGGCTCTGTGCTTTTTTTGACTGGCTATGTTAGGGCCCCATAGTTGGGGCACCTGGTCGGCCATTATGTGAACAGACGGCTGGACTTGAGGGGCCGTATGTTCTTAAAATATGTCTGTTGTTTTAGACACCTGCTTTCAGAACAAAACAGTAGGGATTTCTTTCAATTATGGCACCTGACAACATTATCCTTGGAATGTGAAAAACGTCCAAGGAAGTGCATGCGCTTGGTCCCCAACCCTTTTGAGTCGGTGGGCACCACTGGAACTCTAGCCCAGGATGGTGGGAACAGCAAAAAAAATGGCTGCCGTAGGAGGCAGAGCCTCACATGCACACACACATACAGCCCAAATGCAAGGGAGAAAGGGGGTAATTTAAAAATTATATTGAGAAAGAGGAGGGAGAGAGAAGAAAACCAACACTTTGGTGGCAGGTGCTATTGAAGGAGCGTTTTTTTAATATACACAAACCCTTCCCCTGGAGGAAGGCAGCTTTGAGGAAGGATTCTATGGTATCACTTTCCTGCTGACCTCCCTCACTGAAGTCCATCCTCCCCTATGGTTGCCCCCTACATTTAATTCTATGGGTTTTTTTGGTTTTATTTATTTATTAAGGGATACAAAAAGGAAAAAAGGGAGGGGATGGGAGCAATCCGTCTGGTATAAACAAACACGGTTTTGATCTCATAAATTTCAAAGCATCCTACATATCCGACCTATAGTTATCAAGCATTTACGTTGAGTTAGTATGGTAACATTTATCTAAGTATGTATTCTAGTGTCATATGATATATTTATCTATTTATCAGCTAACATATAGATATAGAATGATCACCATTTCTCATTAAACTGTTCTATTGACTCATTCATAGTAGGATTCATCATAAAAGTCATTTTGGCCATGTTTGCATAGTCGAGCATTTTGTCTTTCCATTCTTCTATGTCAGGTATTAACGTTTGCTTCCAGGTTCTTGCCAATACGGCTCTTGCAGCTGTTGTGGCATATTTAAACACATCTCTAAATCTCATGGGTAAATCAGGTGGTGTTATGCTTAGTAAAAAATATTTGGGGTCCAGTCTTATTTTCATTTTAGTTATGTTCTGTAGTTCACGTTGAATCTTCTTCCAGTACATTTGTTGCCTTGGACAATTCTGTGTTTTTATTAGCATTTATGGATTCTTAATTGTATATTATTTTATTTTTATTATAATGTATCTTGACCCTGACCTGGATGGCCCTGGAATTGCCCGTTCTTGTTAGATCTCAGAAGCTAAGCAGGGGCAGCCCTGGTTTGTCCTTGGATGGGAGACAACCAAGGAAGTCCAGGATTGCTTCACAAAGGCAGGCAATGGCAAACCACCTCTGCCCTGACCTGGATGGCCCAGGCTAGCCCAATCTCATCAGCTCAGAAGCTAAGCAGGGTTGGCCCTTGTATGTCCTTGGATGGGACACCACCAAGGAAGTCCATGGTCGCTATGCAGAGGCAGGCAAATGCAAACTACCTCTGAACAGTCTCTTGCCTTGAAAACTCTATGAGGTCACCAGAAGTCAGTTGTGACTTGACAGCTAGGCTTGCCAGGTCCCTCTTCACTACTGGCAGGAGGTTTTGGGGTGGAGCCCGAGGAGGGTGGGGTTCAGGGAGGGGAGGGACTTCAATGCCATAGAGTCCAATTGCCAAAGCAGCTATTTTCTCCAGGTGAATTGATCACTATCAGCTGGAGATCAGTTGTAATAGCAGGCGATCTCCAGCTAGTATCTGGAGGTTGGCAACCCTACTGACAGCACTTCACACTACCGATGTGCCTTGTGTTCGGTTTCAGAAAAAAACCTTCTAAATGAATTTATAATCTTGGTCTAACATTAGGATCCTTCTTATCGCCGTTCGGAGTTTCCTCTTTCACCTCAACGTTATTTTTAAATAATATTTCACACAGTGGCCAAGAAGCATCATAACCTTTCAAAAAGAACCCCTTTGCTTTTTCAAGAGATGATTTTAAGCTACTAGGGCCAAAGATCCACTTCCATTATTCTCCTAGAAAATAAAACCGGGCAGTTTGCGGAGAACTCCAGTCACAACTAATATAGTTGGAGCTAATCGTAAACAATTGAATAATTTTGTTTCGATCATAATTGTTTTTGAACTTTAGGACCCCAAAGAAGTAAATCTGAGCAAGCTGTTCCTAGAAGTGCCATGTAGGGTCATGGGTGAGATCACATCTGTGAACACGGCTCTGGTATCAAAGGCCTTCCACAAAATGATGACGTAAAGGGCTTTAGAAGGCCGGAGAGAATGTCTGCTTTCTGATTGGCTTCTCGTGATGTCATTCCTTATGCCTGTAATGTCCAAAAAATGTGTCTCACTTGCCTTTTTATTTTTAAGTAGACATTCCATTTAGTAAATAGCCACACTTCACTCCAGGTGGTGTGCTTTGGGTTGATTATCACGCATTTCTAGGGTTTAAACTTTGGGAGAAAGAATGGCTATCAGGACGGTAGCCCTCTTTCATCAGTCTAGCAAACCGAGACTTAAAACCAGTCCTGTTTGGAGCGTAGAGTTGTTTACCGGTATGGGAATTCGGCTTATTTCAGGTTTCCTGAAAAAAATCGAGCCCAATAAACCCGAACCCAAATTTTACTGATATTTTTTTTGCGCACCCCTAGTTGGCAACCCTACTTATACCCAATGTGGAGACCTTAGGCTAGCGTGGTGTAGTGCTTAAAAGCGACATGCTCTAATCTGGAGAACTGGGTTTGATTCTTCACTCTTCCACATGAGTGGCGGACTCTATTCTGGAGAACCGGGTTTGTTTCCCCACTCCTCCACATGAAGCCACCTAGGTGACCTTGGGCTAGACTCAGAACTCTCTCATCCCCACCTACCTCACAGGGTGTCTGTTATAAGGAGGGGAAGGGAAGGTGATTGTAAACTGGTTTGATTCTTCCTTAAGTGGCAGAGAAAGATGGCATATAAAAACCAACTCTTCTTCTTCTTCTTCTTCTTCTTCTTCTTCTTCTTCTTCTTCTTCTTCTTCTTCTTGACGAAGCCAGTGGCGAAGAGGGGCCTGGCAACCCTGATCTGCATGGTATAGTGGTGAAGAGCAGCGGACTCTAATCTGGAGAACCAGGTTGGTTTCCCCACTAATTCTGGCTTTAATTTCACCAGTGCTAATTTGTGGTACAAGGAATTACTCTGGTGACACACAAACCTTTCCTGTTTGGGGGAGAAGGTGCCGGAGCTTTACAACTGCAGAATTCTAAAGCTAGAATTTTGCATCTAGGGTTGCCAGGTCCCTCTTTGCCATCAATGTGAGATTTTGGGGGCAGAGCGTGAGGAGGGAGTTATTTGGGGAGGGGAGGGACTTCAGAGCCATAGAGTCCAATGGCCAAAGCGGCCATTTTTTCCAGGTGGGAGAATTTATGTATCCGACTTTTTGAGTCTTTACCCTATATGGGAATATTTAATATGACAAGATAGAAGAGGTCTCTGAAGGACTGAGGAAGGGTCTCTTTTGGAGCTCGAAATGATCGTCTCCTCGTTGCCATCTCCTCTTCGCTGGTCTGAATTCATCATAATTGGAGACTGACTTTCTTCAAAAATACTCATATGTGACTTTAAACTTTGACTTTGCCTATTTTGCTAATTTTGTAATATTATCCTCGATGTGTAGTCACTGTGTATGTGTATTGTAATATTATAAATATATTTTTCACCTTTGCATACATTGTTGCTCCTGTACTGAAGTGCCTGGAGGTTGGCAACCCTATTTGCAACTTGCAAACCCTGGTGTGTATTGAAACGTATGCTCTATAGAAATAAGTAGCCAAATGCTCACTGAATTGAATGGCTGGGGAGCGCAATAAGCTTTTTTTTATGTCTCATTTATTTATGAATGAAATGCCACTCCTTGGTCTATGGGAAAGGTAAAGTTCGCCCACCTCTCGGTTATCTATGCCCATGTTTGCACAGGTGTAACACAGAAGGCCAATGGTGTGTCATTAACTGTAGAAACATCATGCCCCAATATCTGCCTTCAGTCTGAACAATAGAACAGCTGTTGTTGGCAGTGGGAATTTTACATGTGTGTCGGGTAAGAGCAGGAAAAGGCCGTTTCCAAGCATCAATTAATGGGGTTTGAGGAAGAAATATAGTTTGTATACATAAAATGCACACTCATATAACACAGAGAGAGATGTACACGCACATATAAGCTAAATAAATAAAGCTAAATATAATTTCTCATCTGGTGAGGGTGAAAGTTCCAATGGGTAATTGAGAGTAGCTGCTTCAAACAGAAATGAGGGTAAGTCACACTATTTATATAAGTGACCGCATTTCATTTAACGTGCCAACACAATTCAATTTTTTTAAAAAAAAAAAACCTGGCAGAATAGTTAGAGTGCTTTCACACATGCCAAACAATGCACTTTCAATTCACCTTCAATGCACTTTGTAGCTGGATTTTACTATATGGAAATGGCAAAATCCATTTGTAAATGATCTTTAAAGTGCATTATTTGGCATGTGTGATAACGCCTTTAGTTTCGAGTCCAATAGCACTTTAAAGACCAACAAAACACTGAAGATATAAGTTTTTAAAAGACAAAGCTCCCAACTCTCGGAAACTTATACCCCCCCCCTTATTTTGTTGGTCTCCTAAGATGCTACTGAACTCGAATCCAGCTCTTCTACTGCGGACCAACATGGCTGCCCTCTGAAACTCCTGTATGGCTATGACTTTATCTGAACAAAATATAAAGGGGCAATATATAATGCTGACTCTGGGACCACTACCTGAATTCAAAAGATGGCCGATTCCATAGCAGATTGTGTCCCGCTACCGGTTTTCTGTCTCCCTCTCTCTTTTCTACACCTTTGGATATGAGGACAGTTTTTATTGAAAGGTGTAAATACATTAATATATTAGTCTTCGCACATTCTCTGCTCCCACAGGGAATTTCTTCATAATTTAACAATCCATGCAAGGAAAAAAAATATATTCAGGTAAGGTGAAGGCTGCAATCACACATTCATCTTAAAGTGCTTTAATTATCACTCAGGAATCTTCCCCCCACTTCAGTTAATGTGCATTCACAAGTGAGGATTTCGCCTCCTTGCATGTCAGCACACACACCTTTGCTCGAGTGTGGGAGAAGACACTTTCTCATCTGCTGGCTCGGCAGGCTTTCCCAGACAATTAATGCCCTCCAATTACTCTCTGGTGCCATCCCATAATCCCCCATCGGATGAGATTGTTCGAGCAAGGTGTGCCATTTTCAACTGTGGGACTTCACGGCAGCTTGTTGCAGTATTGTGGGATGCTGCCTGGACACGCACTCCATGCTAGGCAAGGAAGACAGAGAGGACATTCTCACATGCAACAGGAAGCAACTTTTCATCTTTGGGTCCGAGGGTGCACAAAGCGTCAGTCCGGCCAAAGTTCATCATAGGGTTTCTCTGTTTTTTTAAAAAGCTGCTTTTTTTGTTGTTCTAGCAAGTCGGTTCTGATGCTTCTGCTGATCTTCAGGAATTTTGCCATCAGCAGATTGAGCAGGCACAATCTATGAACATAAGAACATAAGAAAGGCCACGCTGGATCCGACCAAAGTCCATTAAGTCCTTCAGTCTGTTCACACAGTGGAGTGGAATTCTGCCATCCATGGACTGAGAAGGCACTCTATGGTATACCATAGAGTCCAAGGGAAAAAATGAAGCCTCTCTTCAGGCACTGCTCCCAAATTTCCAGAAATTTCCCAAGCCGGAGTTGGCAACCCACCTGGCTACCCACGATCCTTTTCAACTGGAAATACCAGGGGTTGAGACTGGGGCCTTCCGCAGGCCAAGCATGGGCCAGCGGAATGGGATGCATTTAAGGGGAACCAAACCCCCAAGGATATTAAATGTTGGTGGTGGGGGTGATTCCCAAAAAAACCAATGGCCAGGGTGCAGGGCTCATTTCTACAGTTTAATTTGATTTACAGGGTCTGCATCACTACGTGTTCAGAGTTTGGAGAGAACTGCAACTAGCCCAAGGTCACCCAACAGGCTTCATGTGGAGGAGTGGGGAATCGAACCCGGTTCTCCAGATTAGAGTCTGCCACTCTTAACTGCTACGCCAGGGATGTTGAATTCATTTGTTATGAGGGCTGGATATGACATAAATGTCACTTGGTCGAGCCGGGCCGTGCGTACCATAAAATTTAATGCCAGGTACCGTAGATACAAATTTCTTAGGAGGCAAAGCCAATTAATTATATTATTTTTACTTTGTTTTTTTACTTAAGATACAATAGGGTTGCCAACCTCCAGGTACTAGCTGGAGATCTCCCACTACTACAACTGATCTCCAGCTGACAGAGATCAGTTCCCCTGGAGAAAATGGCCATTTCGGCAATTGGACTCTATGGTCTTGAAGTCCCTCCCCTCCCCAAACCCTGCCCTCCTCAGACTCCACCCCAAAAACCTCCCGCCGATGGTGAAGAGGGACCTGGTAACCCTAAGATACAAACATGCTGAAAACAGTAACCCTCTTACAGTGTATTCTTTTATTTAACAGTCTTTGATCGTTGACACATTGGGACTGGAGGGGACGGCTGCCTCGGCTGCCTCGCAGGGCCGGATAAGAGCCCTCAAGGGACCAGATCCGGCTTTATGTTTGACACCCCTGCCCTACATCATGCTGACAGATAGGGTCGTGCATATGAGGTTTACCAAACCTAAAATAGACCCGAAAAAAGTCTTTTTGGCTTCTTTCGGGTTTAATTTTGACCCAATATTAAAACTGGGAATAAAGCCTAAACTGAATAGCCGATTGCTGAAAAAGCCGAATATGTATCCTGCTTTTTTCGGCTTCAGCTTTCCCCAGACTGTTTCCTATGGGATTTTTTTTAATGAGCTCTGGGAGGCAGGCATTTTTCGAGGTAGAGTCACTGAAGTTTCAGGGTAGCTGCAAGGGACTCTCCTTTACAATGCTTTCCGATGGAAAATGGGGGCAACCCCTTCGGTGCCCCATAAAATTGTACCCCCGTCCCAAAATTTACCAAACTTCAGGGTTCATGCAACAAGAATCCCTTGCAGTTACCCTGAAAATTTGGTGACTCTATCTCAAAACTGCCCCCCCCCCCGAGCTCCTCAAAAAAAGTTCCATATATACTATAATGGACTCAATCTTTTTCAGGAAACCCAGAAATAAAGCCGAAATACCCATTTACTGGTATGGGTATTCAGCTTATTTCAGGTTTCCCGAAAATATTTGGGTTCAATAAACCCAAACCCAAAATTTACTGGAAATTATTTTGCACAACCCTACTGTTTTTAATTCTTAGTGGGGACTCTGTCTATCTATCTATCTATCTATCTATCTATCTATCTATCTATCTATCAATCAATCAATCAATCAATCATTTTACCCTATCAAGGAAAAGACCCCTCTGCTATAATTCCCTATATGCTTTGTGCTAATCATCGTTAATCAGAATGATACTGAGAAAAAGAATACAGACAGACAAAATGTGATTGGGGTTAAAGGGGAGAACAAGCAATTTGAGCACTGTTGATTACACAGTTCGAGATCTTCATTTTCCACCTCTATGGAAGATTTTTGTTTTCTGACAACTTTGGCATTTATTTAAAAGGGCTAAGAAGGAGAGGGGCAACCCCTCAGCACAGCCTTTCCCCAAAGTGATGCATAAAACAGGCCATAACCTAGGGTTGCCAGCTCTCTCTTGGGGAATTCCTGGAGATTTGGGGGTGATGCCTTGGAAGGGTAGAGCTGGGCTAAGGAAGGGAGCTCGGTAGAGATGTAATATCATTCTAGGACTTCCCTTTCTTCTAGACTCTATTGTGTTCCATAGAGTCTGCCCTCTGAAGTTGCCATTTCCTGCACGGGAACCCATCTCTGTAGTTTGGAAGTGAGTAGTAATTCTGGCAGAAGTCCAGGCCTCACCTGGAGGTTGGCAACCATTCCATTATCACAGAACCAATGGCCATATGTTCTATACTACTGCCTCTTTTTGTAAAGCCACCTGTTTCTGGAGAAAGTGCTGTTCAACTCAAGAGAAAGCAGTTCCAGAAGGGTAGTAGGGTGGTGAGTAGGCGGTGGCTACCAGTTGGGAAATGTATGGAGATTTGGGGATGGAGAAGGACAGGGACCTCAGTGGGATACAATGCCATAGAGTCTATCTTCTAAAGCAGCCATTTTCTCCAGAGGAACTGATCCCTGTTATCTGGAATGATAGAAGCATAGAGTTCGAAGGGACCACCAGGGTCATCTAGTTCAACCCCCTTCACAATGCTGAAAATTCACAACTACCTCCTCCCCACACACCCCAGTGACCCCTACCCCATGCCCAGAAGATGGACAAGATGCCCTCCCTCTCATGATCTGCCTAAGGTCATAGAATCAGCATTGCTGACAAATGGCCATCTAGCCTCTGCTTGAAAACCTCCAGGGAGGGAGAGCTCACCACCTCCCGAGGAAGCCTGTTTCACTGAGGGTCCACTCAAACTGTTAGAAAATTCTTCCTTATGTCTCGAGGGAAACTCTTTTGATTTAATGTCAACCCGTTGGTTCTGGTCCGACCTTCTGGGGCAACAGAAAACAACTCGGCACCCTCCTCTATGTGACAGCCCTTCATGTTCGGTTGTAATTCCAGGAGATGTCCAGGCCCCATCTGGAGGCTAGCTAAAGGGTATGCATGGTATTTGGCTTCAACAAAAATAAAAAGGTAGTGCCTTGTAGTCCCTTAAAGACATAATGAGATTTTATTCCATCATAACCTACCATGGACTAGTCTGGAGTGGATTTTCTCTATGCAGTCACGGTACATATGGCATGAGAAAGAAACAACAAAAACCAGAGGTAGGCAATAGCAAATCGCCTCTGAATGTCTCGTCCCCTGAAAACCCTACAGGGTCGCCATAATTCGGCTCCAACTTGACGACAAAAAGAA
The DNA here is from genome assembly GCF_029931775.1 of Euleptes europaea. Taxonomy (NCBI): domain Eukaryota; kingdom Metazoa; phylum Chordata; class Lepidosauria; order Squamata; family Sphaerodactylidae; genus Euleptes; species Euleptes europaea. The sequence continues at coordinate 5,690,351 of NC_079321.1, forward strand.
AATTCACACAATCCAGACTGCAGCATGTCAAAGCATGCTGCACTACACAACCCGGTTCTCCAGACTAGAGTCCACCACTCTTAACCACTACACCACACTGACCTAAGCAGGGTCAGCCCTGGTTACTACTTGAATGGGAGACCACCAATTATGATTTGCATTACTACAAATGCCTCCACCTGGATGCCCAGGATAGCCCGATCTCATCAGATCTCAGAAGCTAAGCAGGGTTGGACCTGGTTGGTACTTGGATGAGAGACCACCAATGAAGTCCAGGGTTGCAACGTAGAGGCAGGCAATGGCCAGCCACCTCTGAATGTCTCTTCCCTTGAAAACCCTACAGGGCCGCCATAAGTCGGCTCCAACTTGATGGCAAAAAAAAAAAATTCACATAATCCGGACAGCAGCATGTCAAAACATGCTTCACAGTACAACCGGGCTGGAAGAGCACATTGATCAAAGTAGTGAAACAAGCTAGATGCCACAGGAGAAAGCAAATCTCCCTCCCCCAGAATCCCTAAGCCTGTGATCCTCAACATGGCGCCAGTGGGTTTCCTGGCACCCATTTGCTTCTTCCCCAAAGCTAAGGGCCGATCCTGGCTTCCCTCTGTGTCATTAGAGATGGAGCTGCTTCAGAAGAACACAGAAAATGTCCCGCTTCTATCTGCACATATTCATAAAGAGCTGTCTTTGTAGTAGGATAGAGTTACCTGTCTCCAGGTGGGGCTTGAAGATCTCCCGGAATCTCCAGGATAACCATTTTCAAGTACTTGAAGGGCTGTCATAGAGAGGATGGTGCGGGGTTGTTTTCTGTTGCCCCAGAAGGTCAGACCAGAACCAACGGGTTGAAATTAAATCAAAAGAGGTTCCGGCTAAACGTTAGGAAGAACTTCCTGACAGTTCGAGTGGTTCCTCAGTGGAACAGGCTTCCCCAGGAGGTGGTGGGCTCTCCTTCTTTGGAGGGTTTTAAGCAGAGGTGAGATGGCCATCTGTCAGCAAGGCTGGTTCTGTGAACTTGGGCAGATCATGAGAGGGAGGGCAGGAAGGGATAAGTCAGTGCTCAGCTCTTGTGGCCTTTTCTACTTGCCCAGGGAAATGCTGATCGCCATTTTGGAGTCAGGAAGCAATTTTCCTCCAGGCCACATTGGCCAGGGGTTTTGGAGGATTTTTTTTGGCCTTCCTCTGGGCATGGAGCAGGGGTCACTAGGGGTGTGTCGGGGGAGGAGGCAGTTGTGAATTTCCTGCATTGTGCAGTGGGTTGGACTAGATGTCCTTGGTGGTCCCTTCCAACTCTATGATTCCATGATTCTAATTACAACTGACTTCCAGGCAACAGAGATCAGTTTCCTTGGACAAAAAGGCTGCTTTGGATGGTGGACTCTGTGGCATTATACCCCACTAAGGTCCCCAAACTCCACCCTCCCCAGGCCTTAGCCCCAAATCTTCAGGAACTTTGCAAGTCAGAGTTGGTAACCCTATAGGAGGATGCTTGGTTTGCAACATCTTAGTTCTCTGTGATGGGCCCAGCCCCTGTGACAGCCATTTGGTTATTACACCCCCAGTGAGAGCCTTTTCTTGGTGTTGCCCATTACCCATCCTCAAAATTCGGAAAAAAACACACACCCACAAGTTGAACAGGACTGTAGACTTCTGCACCAAACTCTATGAATGGTGAAAGGAAGGGCTTTTTCTTGATGCCAAATATTTATTTATTTACAAAATTTGTGTCCCGCCTTTCTGCCCTTATAAGGGCCACCAAGGCGGCTAACTATTCAAAACATACATGATCATATCACATTATGAAACCATCAAAATCAACCCCCCTCCCAAACACACATCATTAAAACAATAATAAGATCTTTAAAAAGAGTTAGGGCGATTCCTCAGTGGAACAGGCTTCCTCGGGAGGTGGTGAGCTCTCCTTCCCTGGAGGTTTTTAAGAAGAGGCTAGATGGCCATCTGTCAGCAATGCTGATTCTATGACCTTAGGCAGAGATGATAAATAATCTGCTGAGATGATAAATAATCAAAGATCAACCTCAGTAGGCCGCAAGGAAGCATCAAAATTTTTAAAAATGGAAAATATCCATCATGAACTTACCCAATTGAAACGCCATTCATGGGCATAGCTTCAATAGTGCAACAACATCAGTCATGACCAACCCTACCCAACAAATTGTGCCACTTGTTTTCCATTGGGACCTGGGCTGGCTCAACCCAATCAGCAGAGATCAATGAGTTTCCCAAATTGAACTTGAAACCATTTCCATTATGGTTACCACACTGTGGCCAAATCCTATCATGAACCTCAAACCCGTCTTTTCATTGGTGATCACTAGGACTGGACACGGACATTTCCTCCTAAGGAACTGCACATCTCATTTCTTTCTGCATCTACAAATCATGATGCATACCTATTCTCTCTAGTATCAGAGGAGCCTGCCTGTTATATTAGGTGCTGTTGAACCCAGGCAGGATGGTGCTGCTGCAGTCGTCTTGCTTGTGGGCTTCCTAGAAGCACCTGGTTGGCCACTGTGTGAACAGATTGCTGCACTTGATGGGCCTTGGTGTGATCCAGCAGGGCCTTTCTTGGGTTCTTATGTCCCATCAGAAAGCTTTTCAGTCCACCCCCAACTGATGGGTTGCCACCCCAACATCCATGAACCCCACAGATAGGCTATGAGCATAAGTGCTTTGGGCGGCTCGAGGCCACGACTTGGCCAGTTTCGTTTCGAGCCGTGTTTCGTGCCACAGACCGGGAACCCCTGTTCAAGCTTGGGCGGACCAACATCTGGGCAAGACAACAGCCTGTCTTTCAAGATGACTGGGGAATGCACAAGCCAATTACCCAGGGAGCAGCTCAGTTGGCAAGGAGGTTGCCTTTGCTTCCTTTTGCACCAAACACCTCCAGGGCAGGCTCATGCAAGCATAGGAGGCAGCCAAACACCCAACTTATCCGTGGCAGGTGAGATGATACACGTACACCCTGAATACTCACCCTGCCCACGGGCCTCCGCGCACTCTTTGTTTTCACAGGGCTCTGCCCATTTTCTAAATCCTCGCTCTCCACAATTCCCTTGGAATCTGTCGTTGATCGTACTTGCCCAGCTTCACCTGTCACGATCCCCGCTAAATCCCAAGGCGGCTCCGCCCAACAATCCCATTGTGCAAACGGCACCCGGGGAGACACAGGAGTCAAAGATGCAGCAGGGCCGTAAATTGCTTGGAAATGGAATTGAGCAATGGCTGGCTGGCACATATTTGAGCAGACACGGCACCGAGCTTCCCTCCGTGAGGGAGAAGTCCCCTTTTTTGTTGACTGAGCTACAGTGTGAAACAATGTGTACATATATGCATACATACACATTTACACAGTATATATACACACACACATATATGCATATACTGTATGCGTCCTGTATACACGCGCACACACACATACTGTATATATTTACTGTATGGTTTGTGTGTGTGTGTGTGTGTGTGTGTGTGTGTGTGTGTGTGTGTGTGTGTGTGTGAAGTGCCATCAAGTCGCTTCTGACTCATGGTGATCCTATGAATCAGTGTCCTCCAAAACATTGTATCTTTAACAACCTTGCTCAGATTTTGCAAATTGAGGGCTGTGGCTTCCATTATACAGACAATCTATCTCACGTTGGGTTTTCCTCTTTTCCTGCTGCCTTCAACTTTTCCTAGCATGATGGTCTTTTCCAGTGACTCTTGTCTTCTCATAATGTGACCAAATACGATAGCCTCAGTTTAGTCATTTTAGCTTCTAGGGTCAGTTCAGGGTTGATTTGATCTAGAACCCACTTCTTTGTTTTTTTGGTGGTCCAGGGTATCCATAACACTCTCCTCCAACACCACATTTCAAAGGAATCTATTTTCATAGGATCATAGAATAGAATCATAGAATCATAGAGTTGGAAGGGACCACCAGGGTCATCTAGTCCAACCCCCTGCACAATGCAGGAAATTCACAACTACCTCCCACACACACACACACCCAGTGACCCCTACTTCAGAAGATGGCCAAGATACCTACCCTCTCATGATCTGTCTAAGGTCATGGAATCAGCATTGCTGACAGATGGCCATCTAGCCTCTGCTAAAAAACGTCCAGGGAAGGAGTACTCACCACCTCCCAAGGAAGCCTCTTCCACTGAGGAACTGCTATAACTGTTAGAAAATTGAGGGCCATGGCTTCCTTTACAGAGTCAATCCATCTCTTGTTGAGTCTTCCTCTTTTCCTGCTGCTCTCAACTTTTCCTAGCATGATTGTCTTTTCCAGTGACTCTTGTCTTCTCATAATGTGACCAATTTACTATATACATACTGTATGTGTGTGTGTGTGTGTGTGTGTATAGATATAGATATAGATATATATAGATATATATGCACACTGTATACATACTGTATGAATACTGTTTTTTGTTTTATATGGTTTTGTTTTGTTTTTGCCATCAAGTTACAACTTGCAAGGAGATGGAAACAAATGACTTTACCAGAAGTAGACAAATGGAAAGAAAAGATGTTGGAATATGCAAATATGGCTAAGATGACTTACTTGATGAATTTAGATGACATGCAAAATGTCGAGCAATTTAATGAGAAATGGTTACCATGGTATATGTATATGTCTTCAAATATTTAATTCTAGCTTAATCTCTCTCCTTTTTTTTTTGAGTAAATGTTCTCTTTATGTATAAATATATTTGGTTTACCTTAACGATGATTACATTTAGAGAAATTGACCACGGCTTATCTTCAATACTATCTTATTTTCTACTCTTCCCCCCCCCCATGTTAGTGGTTGTCTAATATGTTCAAAAATATATCCGATTACTTTTTTATCGAGCAAAAATAGAATAGAAACCAATATTCTGAACCAGTTGTAGCAAGTATAATCTCTGTATTACGTGTGTATATTATTGACTGAGACAATATCGTTTATCACAAACGGATGCAAATCTTCCCCCCTTCCCTTTCTTGCCCTTCTGTATTCCTTAATATATAATAAAAACTTTAAAAAAATAGTTACAACTGAGTTGTGGTGAACCATGTAGGGTTTTCAAGGCAAGAGACGAGCAGAGGTGGTTTGCCATTGCCTGCCTCTGTGTAGCAACCCTGGACTTCCTTGGTGGTCTCCCATCCAAGTACTAACCAGGGTCGACCCTGCTTGGCTTCTGAGATCTGACGAGATCCGGCTAACCTTTATTTTGCCGGTGGCAAAGATGGACCTGGCAACCCTAATAAAACCAAAATTTAAAACTACAATTTTGGACCACTTTAAGTAAATGCCGTCCTCCATAAAACCATCTTCTGCTGCCTCATAAAGATCCAAAGTGATTTCTGGTGGGACCTGCTGCCCCTGACCCCCACCCTCGCACTTCCCCCGCCACCTCTCCATACCCGTGCTGTCAAATGCCCAGTGTGATTAAAGAAGGGCAGGTGTGTGGAGCAGAGTGGTGGTGCTCCCAGCTGCATACACTGGCCAGTAGGGTTGCCAGGTCCCTCTTCACCACCGGTGGGAGGTTTTGGGGGCGGAGCCTGAGGAGGGCGGGGTTTGGGGAGGGGAGGGACTTCAATGCCATAGAGTCCAGTTGCCCAAGCGGCCATTTTCTCCAGGTGAATTCATCTCCATCGGCTGGAGATCAGTTGTAATAGCAGGAGATCTCCAGCTAGTACCTGGAGGTTGGCAACCCTACTGGCCAGTGCTGTCAGGGAAAGCGGGGGCAGAGAACGGAGCGTGGGCAGCGGGTGCAGGTGGCAAGCCAGAGAAGGATGGGTGGACAGGAGGGGGGTTATTCAGGGGATGGAAAGGAGGGCATGAGGGGGGGCCCCCGGTGGTGGGCAGATGGGGGCCCCTGGGCTCTGTCTTCCCAGTTTCCCCCCAACCTGGAACCGGCTCTGTATATAACAGCAATGAAAAGGAATCTGCATGCAACGCCATGCGTAAGTCACCTTAACCCTTGGAGTCCGGTTCTGCGCACACTTCCTTTCGACTCCGACAAAGCAGAATAAATCCCATTTCAAATATATTATTTGATGAAAGCAGATGTCAGCAGATACTGCCTATGTAATTGATATTTGATTTATTCAAGATTTATGCATGCTGTGCTTTGGATTTATTAATGATAATCCCTGGCTCTTGTGTTTAATATAGTGGAACCAAAACATAATTTGCCGGGATCAGTCAGAAATGCATCAAAGTGATTAACTCGACATGCAAACCATTATCCGGTGACATCCCTACTGCGCCTAGTGCAAAAGGAGGCAATAAGACCGTAATTGGCTTCACTTAAACAAGTTGGGTATTTGCTGTGATTGCTGGTAAAACTTGGTCCCCTTAATCTCGGCGACTCTGTATCTCCTCCACCTTAATCATTAAGCATTCATTCTTCTCTCACCCGCATCTGTCAGGAATAAAGAAAAAGAAAAACCCTTCGACAGGTGAAGCGAGTACGAAAATCATCAGGGTAGCAAACAACGAAATACTCCGCCGTCCAAAACAGCTCAATTAAAGAAAGTTGAGCTCTGTATGGAAGCTCTGCCTTCCGAGATCACCCCAATCGGCATAAAAGTGATGTGGTTTACTGCATGGGCACAATGGGAATTCCTCCACCAGAAGTTCTTCTCATATACTTCAGTCTCTTAATTTAGAATCATACAATCACAGAGTTGGAAGGGACCACCAGGGTCATCTAGTCCAACCCCCTGCACAATGCAGGAAATTCACAACTACCTCCCACACACACCCCCAGTGACCCCTAATCCACACCCAGAAGATGGCCAAGGTGCCCTGCCTCTCATGATCTGCCTAAGGTCATAGAATCAGCATTGCTGACAGATGGCCATCTAGCCTCTTCTCAAAAACCTCCAGGGAAGGAGAGCTCACCACCTCCCGAGGAAGCCTGTTCCACTGAGGAACCGCTCTATCTGTTAGAAAATTCTTCCTAATGTCTAGACGGAAACTCTTTTGATTGAATTTCCACCCCATCGGTTCCAGTCCAACCTTCTAGGGCAACAGAAAACAACTTCCCGAACCCAAAGACTTGCTTTCCCCTTAGCAAGTTTAAATGAGTTCCTCACACAAGTTTTAAATGGCCGCTTTCTAAAAATCCCTTTCAGCGACCGACTGTGGGACTATGGAGCTGGAGGAAATTGAAATCCAAGGGCATCTGCTCTGTTTTTTTGTTTGTTTGTTTGTTTGTTTGTTTGTTTGCAAAAACTGGAATAAGGAGAGAACTAGGTGGATCACACCCATTCTAACAAAATATGATCTTCCTTTAGAAGTCTGGATCGTTCCTTTTCTCTTATCGGACCTAGAGGTAGACCCTGAGAAAATTTATCAGGTGGCAAAATACTTAACTCAAGCGATGGCTTTAAAACTGTCCTGCAAAATGATACAGGTATTTGTCTCCACGAGATATTGCTGAACTTGTATATTTTAATAGAATGTTTTTATGTATTCTATGTATTTTTATGTATTTCAGGTATTTGGTATGTTTATATGTATTTGCTTATGACTTTGTTAAGGAGCAATAAACTAAATTGAAACTGAAGCATGGGCACAAGTCCCCTACCCTGTGTTTATACCAAAAGCTACCCTGAGAGAACGCCGGAACGAACGTCAGTCTCTCCTTGGTTTCAAATGTCAATGAGTGAATCAGAAGTTGGAATACGTTGCTGAAAGAAAGTCCACAATCTCTCTTTGATGAGAGCCAAGACGTTCGGTTCCCCTCTCATTATCATGTTAAACAATAGCAGGGATCTACATATAGAACAAATGGGGTGATCTGCGAATTCCCCAAGACCATGAGCCCAGGGATGGGAGTGAAAAACCCACCCACCCACAGGAATGCTTTATTCATGTTGTCAGAGGCGGTTGCCTCAGGAAAATAACCCTGCGACGACAACCCTCGAATCTTGATTATGCAAGCAGATCCTGAGAGAGATCATACGATGTGGCACGAAAACAGTTCTAGAAGAGTATCCCACCATGACTTCTCTCCTAACCTGCAGCAAACTTTAGACCAGGGATCCCCACTGCCTTTTTGAGCCTGTGGGCACCTTTGAAATTCTTACCACTTTGAGGATGGCAAGCCTCTGTTGCCCTATTGCCCTGTTGTTTTCTGTTGCCCCAGAAGGTCGGACCAGAATGAACGGGTTGAAATTAAATCAAAAGAGTTTCCATCTAGACATTAGGAAGAATTTTCTAACAGAGTGGCTCCTCAGTGGAACAGGCTTCCTCAGGAGGTGGTGAGCTCTCCTTCCCTGGAGGTTTTTAAGCAGAGGCTAGATGGCCATCTGTCAGCAATGCTGATTTTATGACCTTAAGCAGATCCTGAGAGAGAGGGCACCTTGGCCATCTTCTGGGCATGGAGTAGGGGTCACAGGGTGTGTGTGGGGGGAGGTAGTTGTGAATTCCCTGCATTGTACAGGTGGTTGGACTAGATGGCCCTGGTGGTCCATTCCAACTCTATGATTCTATGATTCTAACCCTATTTATGAGGGGGGGGGGAAACAACTCAAAGGAACAGATTACAAGAGATCCAAAACCAATGAGGCAAAGTACAGGAATCTGGGTAAGTTTTTGAGACACAGCATTTTTAAAGATGATGGTGTCCTTTGGAGCCCTTGTTTCGACCCGCTCCTTCAAATTTGGTGTGTTGATCAGAGAGACTCAATGGCTCATGTTCCAGTTTTGGAATGTTGTGTGTGTGTGTGTGTAAAGTGCCTTCAAGTCACAGCAGACTTATGGCGACCCCTTTTGGGGTTTTCATGGCAAGAGACTAATAGAGGTGGTTTGCCAGTGCTTTCCTCTGCACAGCAGCCCTGGTATTCCTTGGTGGTCTCCCATCCAAATACTAACCAGGGCTGACCCTGCTTAGCTTCTGAGATCTGATGAGATCAGGGTAGCCTGGGCCATCCAGGTCAGGGCTTTGGAATGGAATGGTAGCTCTTGTGTATCTAGGGTTGCCAGATAACAGGTAATGGCGTGCAATTGCCTGCCAATTAAGTGGGCTGCCCATTGGCCCTCAGCTGGCCGGTGGGACAAAGCAGGCTAGCTGAAGGAGGGGCAATTAACGTCACTTGAGGGTCTATGGTTTCCATAGAGTTTTTGAAGGAATGTGCTAGAGCATCCCCATCACTTCCAGGGTAAACCCAGAAGTGATGCCGCCGATCAGCACACACCCCATAGGGTTGCCAACCTCAAGGCACTAGCTAGAGATCTGCTATTACTACTGATCTCCAGCCGATAGAGATCACCTCACCTGGAGAAAATGGCCACTTTGGCAATCGGGCTCTAAGGCATTGAAGTCCTTCCCTTCCCCAAATGCCAGCCTCCCTAGGCTATGCCCCCCAAACCTCCTACTGATGGCGAAGAGGGATCTGGCAACCCTAACTCCCCAGCCCCACCACAATTAAGCTCCTGCTGATGGTGACGATAGACCTATGTGTATCCCTCTTCCATGGCTGAAAAAGCAGTTTGAGGAAGGTAATTTCAAGATGATGAAGGACCAGAAAGGAACGGCTTACACACCTTCTCTCCACACACTGTCCTACCACTTAGATGTAGCTGGCCAGTCCCCTTTGGGGTTTCAGAAAAAAGGCTGAGGAGAAAGATCCACTTAACTCCTGTGGAACGTGCAGCTTGGACCTGAGACTAAATGGTGGAGGCAAAAAAGGGAAACGTACGCTTGAGTTCAGGAAGTCAAGAAGGCTACAAGAGGCCTAGACCTCAAACCAAACAGAAATGAAACACGCTGTTTACATCAAAGCACTATTTACTGGAGACTGAAGAGGTCTGTTTATGTCTCTCCTGCCCGTCCTTTGGCTATATTAAGCCAAACTTAATTGACAGCTACCTTTCCCTTGGGATCGTTCAACTCTGACTGGATTATAGTTGACTCGACAATCAGACCCGTGCCTTACAGCAGCCATATTGCTGCATTTACAACTCCCTAAAGCCCTTGGCATTTGGCACCTAATGCTCGTAGATCTTAATGTCGTGGAGTCTCCCTTTTAGCTGACTTGCTTACAAGGAGTTTGAAAGAGGAAGGTTTCCCTGAAAAATATCACCAGCAGCAGGAACTACCCTTGTCAAAAGATGCTGTTTATAGTTCCACAACATTTCAGGTTTGAAAAGAACCCAGCTAACAAGCTGAAAATTGGCCGTAATGATGCTTTAGAACATAAGAATATAAGAAAGGCCATGCTGGATTAGACCAAGGTCCATCAAGTCCTACCACCTGTTCATACAGTGGCCATCCATTCCAGGTGCCTCTAAGAAGCCCACAAAAAAGATGACTGCAGCAGCATTTATCCTGCCCGTGTTCCACAGCACCTAATATAAGAACATAAGAACATAAGAATAATAGGCATGCTCTTCTGATTATATTATAACATAATATAATAGGCATGCTCCTCTGATCCTGGAGAGAATAGGCATGAGCATAATAAAAGCCATGCTGGATCAGACCAAGGTTCAGCAGTCTGTTCACACAGTGGCCAACCAGGTGCCTCTAGGAAGCCCACAAACAAGATGACTGCAGCAGCATTGTCCTTCCCGTGTTCCAGAGCACCTAATATAATAGGCATGCTCCTCTGATCCTGGAGAAAATAGGGATGCATCATGACTAGTGGTTCTTGTAGGTTATCTATTTTCATCATGACTAGTATCGACTATTTTTACTAGTAGCCATGGATAGCCCTCTCCTCCATGACCATGTCCACTCCCCTCTTAAAGCCTTCCAAGTTGGCAGCCATCACCACATCCTGGGGCAGGGAGTTCCACAATGCAACTATGTGTTGTGCAAAGAAATATTTCCTTTTATATTTCCTTTAGCAGAAGCAAGATCACTTGGGGATTATTGGTGGAAGGGAACTTCAGAACAAATTGAATCCTCACTAGGAATATCTTGACCCAGGTATACAAGAAAGCTCTAACAATACTATGAAGATAGGTGATCCAATGAATTCCATCACATTGCTAAGAACTGTACTATGTTTCTTAATCTCATATGAAGAAGGACCAGTGCCTTCTAGAGAACCTATATGGAGCAAGAACATAATATATGATTTGAATGCTAAAACATTCAATTGATTATTCTGCTTCATGGTATTAAGTGTTATAATTAGGGTTCCCTGGTGCCTGCTAATGGTGGGAAATTACCCACCTCCTGTCGCTGCCCGCCAATACTCAGCTGGTCAATGGGTGGAAGAAAGCAGGAGGAAAGGGGGGAGCGATCCACATTGTGCAAGAAACAACCCACCCTCCTCAGGCCCCACCCTCTCAAAGTATTTCCTCTCTCCAAGTATTTCCCAACCCGAAGCTTCTACATTGCTCCAGAAGTGAAGCCATTGCAGGGGGTTGCAGATCACAACCACCTATACCTGCCTCCCAAGAAGAAGAAGAAGAAGAAGAAGAAGAAGAAGAAGAAGAAGAAGAAGAAGAAGAAGAAGAAGAAGAAGAAGAAGAAGAAGAAGAAGAACTGATCTCTATCGGCTGGAGATCAGTTGTAATAGCAGGAGATCTCCAGCTAGTACCTGGAGGTTGGCAACCCTAACTCTATAGCATAGTACCTCATTGAAGTTCCTCTTCTCCCCAAACCCCTCCCTCCTCAGGCTCCACCCCCAAACTCTCTGCGTATTTCCCTATCCTTATCTGGTAACTCTAACTTAAGGGAATGAGCTCACCAGAAAACCATAAAGCTATCAGCATGGGGATGCCCTTAATCTTCTACCTCAACATATCAAGTATCTAAAATTGTAACCCACTGAATAGACTTGTGATGCTATTGAAAGTTATTTCATTTTTAGGGGGGGAAACTTACTTGTGGACCACTGTGTTTCTTTGATAGTTTCTTTTTTGTAAAAATGATCCAGAAAACAATGAAGGAAAGAAAGAACAGGAAAAGGGAGAGACTGAAAGACCATAGTATACACACCAGACAATTTCCCATAGAATAACACTGTCTACTAATTCATTCCGATATTGCTATTTAGTACCTGCAAAGCCTATCGTGATGCATTATTAAATTCATCTATTATTGAGTCGCCATTCTTGTTGCCTCGTAAGAAATGTTGAATGATTTCTTAGGTTAAATTAAAGCTCTGCTTCCTGATTTGAATAAAACCACATTATGGGCCTGCCTCGCATGATAATCAGAGAACTGCATTAAGGCGGGCAGGGCCGTAGGAATTAAAAAGTAATGAAACACGACTTTTCAGTCAGACATTGTTCCCTCGCCTGCTTTTCTTCCAGGACAGCAGACTTCCTCCTCGGAGTCGATAAGACAACGGGCAAATGAAGATCGCAACCCGAGAGCCAGAATCACTCACTCTAATAGGTTCCACCTGCGCAGACTCCGGCTCATTTACATGGCTGCAAAAAAAATTATTATTTTTTAGAAATCATGTGCCAATTAGCCTGTTCTAGATTATGCGCTCAGTCAACTGATACCACTCGAGAGAGGGCTGGTGCTAAAACGCTTTCAGAAGACAAATCTGCTAGCCTATACAAACATTTTTAATTACCTGGAAAACTGGATTGCCTGTTTAGAAACCTCCACTGTGAACCCAACAGCGCTGGCATCCGATGTCAGAAAATCCAAATGTTTATATAATTGACTTTTACAATGTTTGATGACTTGTTGAAACTGAAATTATGTCTCCGATTCTACCGCTCGGTACAGCTGAGTAGTTAAAAGAAATGCCTGTTCAGGGACAAGGTGGTGTAATACATTAGGAGTAATTTCCCTCTCTCTCTTTCTCTCCCTGCCTAAGTATGTTTATCCATTTCGGTCCGAGACTCGCAAACCTAATCAGCGCATTTTGATTATTTATTGTAAAACGATCTGTCCTACACAACGGCAGTGTGTTAAGTCCAATGGCATTTGCTGACATAAATTAAAGGCCAGACGGGGAAGTTTGGGCTCCCTTTGGCGAAGCCATTTGGACACGTTTGACAGAATGAGGGTAACACTGGGGTGTTACCCTCTTTTCACTCATCACAAGCCCATGTGATTATTATTTCTGCCTGTCTATTTCAGTTCTGTTCCTTGAGTGGGTGCTGGGGACCTTCTGACCGAGTTATGACTGCATGGATTGGACTTGAATGCCAAAGCACCCCCCCCCCAGCCACTTCTGTAACGCATAGTTGCATTGTGGAACTCCCTGCCCCAGGATGCGGTGATGGCTGCCAACTTGGAAGGCTTGAAGAGGGGAGTGGGCATGGTCATGGAGGAGAGGGCTACTCATGGCTACTAGTCAAAATGGATACTAGTCATGATGCAGACCTATTCCAGAATCAGAACAGCATGCCTAATATATTAGGTGCTGTGGAACACAGGCAAGATGGTGCTGCTGCACTCGTCTTGTTTGTGGGCTTCCCAGAGGCACCTGGTTGAATAGACTGTAGGACTTCCTAGAGGCCACTGCATGAATAGACTGTAGGACTTCATGGACCTTGGTCTGACCTAGCATGGTTTTTCTTATCTTCTTATGTTCTCTGTCAGTTACTATCATTAAAGGTAAAATGTGCCGTTGAATCACAACCGACTTATGGCGACCCCATTAAATTCCTCCTCGGGGGGTTTCAAGGCAAGAGATAAGCAGGGGTCTTCTTCTGGAGAGTCTTCCTTGGTGGTCTCCCATCCAAGTACCAATCCTGCTTAGCTTCTAAGCTCTTATGAGATCTGGGCTATTAGGGAAGCTACAATCATTATCGGAAGGTATCATTTTTTTTTAAAGTTGCATCTTACATTTCCCCCTTAACAATAGGGAACATACATAAAGTTGCCTTCTTCTAAGTCAGACCTTTTGTAGGGTTGCCAGCTCCGGGTTGGGAAAGACCTGGAGATTTTGGGGGCGGAGCCTGAGGAGGGCGGTGTTTGGCGAGGGGAGGGACTTCAATGCCATTTGCACAGCAGCCATTTTCTCCAGGTGAACTGATCTCTATCAGCTGGAGATCAGTTTCAGAGGCAGGAGATCTCCAGTTAGTGCCTGGAGGTTGGCAACCCTAGATATTTTGTCTATCACTGTCAGTACTGTCTATGCTGACTGGCAGTAGGGTCTCAGGTTGAACTTTCTAGGGTCTCAGGTTGAACTCTTCCATATTGTTCACTACCTGTTCCTTTTAATTGGAGATGCTGGAGATTGAACCTGGGATTTTTTGCATACATGCAGATTCTCTACCACTGAGCCATGGCCCTTCCCTTGCGGGTGGCTTGTGCATAGCAGAATTATGAATAAAATAAAAGATTATCCCCCTCCACTCCCCAGCCCTGCTTCCCTAAATAAAACTGGCAATAAAGAAACAGTGCAGGCTAACTAAATAAAACAACTTCAACAACCCATGAGTGGTGGACTCTAATCTGGTGAGCAGGGTTGGTTTCCTCACTCCTCCATATGAAGCCAGCTGGGTGACCTCGGGCTAATCACAGTTCTCAGCCCCACCTACCTTTCAAGGTATCTGTTGTGGGGAGAGGAAGGGAAGGCAATTGTAAGCTGGTTTGAGAATCCTTAAAGATAGAGAAAATCAGGGTATAAAACCCAACCCCTCCTCCTCCTCCTCCTCCTCCTCCTCTTCTTCTTCTTCTTCATCTTCTTTCATTTCAGCAGACCCTATCCAAAAGAACTTCTCAATTAAAGAGTGATGGGTAGGGGCTGTGGCTCCCCGGCATCTCCAGTTAAAGGGACCAGGCAAGTAGGTGATGTGAAAGCTCTCTGCCTGAGACCCTGGAGAGCCACTGCCAGTCTGAGTAGACAATACTGACTTTGATGGACCGAGGGTCTGATTCAGTATAAGGCAGCTTCATGTGTTCATGTTTTAATTTTCCAAAATAATAATAAGTAGTAGTAGAAGAAGAACAACAGCAGCAGCAGTAACAGTAATTGTTATTGTTATTTTTGTATTGAACAAGAGACTCAGTGGGCATTTCTTGAAGTAAGTCTGTCCGAATGACATCAACAGATGATGTCACCTGTGGATTTTAAATAACTCCTAATGGGCAAGAAGTATACTTTAATGGCCGTCAGAGTTATAAAACAATCTGATGTAATTAACACTTATGAAAATAGACTTGTTTTGGAAAAATGTATAAGAAGCCTGAAAGACACACAAGTTTCCAGAGTTTGCTCAGAGTTGTAAAATATTTATCTGCACGCAAAGTAAGTTCACAGTTCTATCTGGCTTCATTAAAATAAAAAACGCTCTCTTCACATACTTCTATGGAGTTTCCACCATTTTTAGATGCCATGGTGTTACCGTGACCCAGCCAAGGCAGTACATTAAGTACAATGACTTAATCGCTATTCTGCAGTGAAGAAGAAGAGTTGGTTTTTATATGCCGACTTTCTCTACCACTTAAGGCAGAATCAATCCAGCTTACAATCACCTCCCCTCCCCCTCCCCACAACAGACACCCTGTGAAGTAGGTGGGGCTGAGAGAGCTGTAAGAGAACTGTGACTAGCCCAAGGTCACGCTGACGAAGCGTAGCGAAACGTGCTACAGCTGGCTACCCGTTCTCTTTGAGTTGTATTGTTTGGCTATGGGCTCTCCCTTGGACTTACCTGCACCCTAGGAGGAATAGGACCTTCGGGGACCATCTGGAACCGTCGTGGTCAAAAACAGGTGCAGATGTGTTTGCATGTCAATCACTTGGACTCTCTCGCATCGTTGTTGAATTGCAATTCTTTTCCCTTGTATGTTTTGTGATGTTAGGTTGTCTTAGGTAGATAGAGGATTTATGTTGTGTTATTATTGTGTTTAGGCAACAGCATGAAGTAATGCTGGATTTGCCTAGAAATAAAAGACCCTAAGTGTATATTTACCTTTCATTTATGAGCCTTCGTGCTGCCTCTTCTTTAAAGTATTCTTAATACTGGCACAGGTTATATTTTTGATTGCTTAGCCTCCAGGTACTAGCTGGAGATTTCCTGCTATTACAACTCATCTCCAGCCGATTGAGATTAGTTCCCCTGGAGAAAATGACCGCTTTGGCAATTGGACTCTGTGGCACTGAAGTCCCTCCCCTCCCCAAATTCCACCCTCCCCAGGCTCCACCCCAAAAATCTCCTGGAAGTGGTGAAGAGGGACCTGGCAACCCTATTCCCCAGCCTGGAGCTGGCAACCCTCAGTCGTGATAACATTTTGTTCTGTCCTAAGATGGCACCATGCCATTTTTCCCTAATCCAAATACACACAGGAGTTCCCTGTACTCGCAAGAGCTTATCTTTTGGCAGAGAGAGAAAAAGATCTTTTGGACCATTCTATGATTATTATGTGGATCTGGTGCGGTTAAGCTTCAGCTTCAAGCAGGCAGCCGCACAAACAACCCCTGTCCCAACTTACTCGACAGCTCTTTAATAAGGCCAGGCGTAAGGTTTTCTTCTTTGACGATGCCACAGACGGCGATCCTGAGTGGCATTCGAATATAAACGGCATTTACAGAGAAGTGTACGCGTTTTATGGAGAGGCAGTTAAGAGCCCTGAAAGCTCTTATGCGGCTAATGAGGTGTTTTAAGATTCCTAGCAAACTCTCCCATCTCCCAGCGACGCACGAGTCGCCCGGTTGCGGCACCGACGGGGCCAGACAGCAGCGGGGGAAATGACGGCAGCGTAGGTGGTTGAATCGGTAAAAGTGACTATAGGTTGTTCCTTTGGAAAGGTTCCAGAGAGATATGTTATGAGCTGTGCTCGCCTGTCACTCGTCGTGACTGAAATCAAAGGATTAACAAGGTGCGTCTGATCAGAAACATACGAAGCTGGAAATGTTAGTGGAAAGCGCCGAGTCGACCGGTGGATTAACGTCGCAATGGATTCTATGCATTCTGCTGACCTGTGTGTTCTTACAAGGGGGGGGAAAGTTTCCTTGATTGATGGAAGGCTTTGGAGCAGGCTACTCTTAGGGCTCAATGGCATGGGACATAGGGTTGCCAACCTCCAGGTAGTAGAAAAAGCAGACACCACTGTACTGATACTGAGTTACTTAGGAAATTAGCACAGGAGCGACACAACATCAAGTTACAAGGCGCAAAAAAGTTCTATTAGAAAAGTTACAAGTGGTAAACAACATCAATACACAAACAACTGATCCAATGTGATCCTACATCTACAAAGTCCAATGATTACTGATGTATGTATCTTCAAAGTAATACAGCGGAAGAAACGTTGCTTTAAGAGATGACACGGGGATACGGCCGTTTCAAATTACTTCAATACAATTCTTCATCAGTCCCCAGTCGTCAAGAAACTTGATTCATAAATGGTATAGTATGGTGTATGGTATGGTATGGTATGGTATGGTATGGTATGGTATGGTATGGTATGGTATGGTATGGTATGGTATGGAAACTTGATTCACATAATATTTGACTGCAATCAACAATACAGGATAGTCACCATGTTCCATGTAGGATACAATTGGCAATTGGACTCTATGGCATTGAAGTCCCTCCCCTCCCCAAATCCTGCCCTCCTCAGGCTCCGTGCCAAAAACCTCTCATCACTGGCGAAGAGGGACCTGGCAACCCTATACCGCTAGGAAGCCCACAAACAAGACAACTACAGCAGCATCATCCTGCCTGAGTTTCACAGCACCTAATATAATAGGCCTGCTCCTCTGATCCTGGAGAGAACAGGTATGCAGCATGACTAGCATCCATTTTTACTAATAGCCATGAATAGCCCTCTCCTCCATGAACGTGGCCACTCTCCTCTATGGCATTATACCCCACTGAAGCCCTTTCCCTCCCCAAACCCCGCCCTCCTCCGGCTCCACCCCCAAAATTCCCACGTATTTCCCAACCCGGAGCTTGCAACCCTATTTGGACTTCTCTCCAGTGCAGTTTTCCTGAGCTGAAACAGCTGTAATTTTGCTCCTCTGTGGGGGCTCCACGTGTACCGACTGAAGCCTCTCCTCCCCTTGTGTACGGCTTGCAAGCTGAATCCAGTCCCACAGCGCTTGGGAATGTTAGCTCCCTGAGATCGGGATCCCCAACCCAACTCGGGACACATATATCTACCTGTACACTCCGGTTATCTTCGGAGGCCCTGTTGCAGTTGCCCCCGCCATCTGAAGCTAGATGGGTCACAACCTGAGAAAGGGCCTTCTAGTTCATTGCACCAAAACTTTGGAACTTTCTCTATTGGTGTCGTTCACCAGCAGGTGAAGAGTTTTTTGTTTCATCTTGCATGCCCCAAATGGTGATTTGCTTTCCTTCTAGAGTTGGTTTGTGTGTGTGTGTGTGTGTGTGTGTGTTTTAACTTAATTATTTGTTATAAATTTAACTGTCTTTAACTGCTCAAATATTTTAGTTATTTTTATGTTTGCTGACCTCACCTGGAGGTCAGTTGTAATAACAGGAGATCTCCAGCTACTACCTGGAGCTACTCTCCACCCCCTAATTGTGCATTCCAAGATTCATCTCAAAAAACACATACATGAATGGGTAGGGATGGAACAGATCTCCATGGGCACAGGTCAGTTCCCCTGAAGAAAATGGCTGCTTTGAAAAGTGGACTCTATGGCATTATACCCTATTGGTCCCTCCCCTCCCCAAACCCCACCCTCCGCAGTCTCCACCCCCAACATATCCAGGAATTTCCCAACCCAGATATGGCAACACTCCTTGTGAGTAGCCATCATCTGATCTGATACAAAATACCAAGTGGTACCCAAAGCACATGTATACAGAAAAAATACCACTGAATGTGACAAATAATTTCAAAAAAGTGATTCCTAATTCCACATATAGACGTACAATATTCAAAATACTTATGTCAAAACAATGCAAACTAAATAAATAATCAAATAGACTTATAATATTCAAAATACTTACATCCAAACAATGCAAACTATACAACAAGGTTTTGCGATTTTATCCTTGAGGTTTACCGCGCCAGGTGTCCCAAACATTTTCGGGGCCTTTTAAACCCCGCATTTTCACCACTCGCCTCACCTTTGAAAGCGTCAGTGGGGGAAAGTGCGGTGAGGATTTCCTAAATGGTTTAAAGGGTTGGGTGGCGAGGACGCACAAATGTATTGGTTTGATAACCCCCCTTGTTTTGCATCCTCTTCATCAGAAGCCTGCTGCTTTTTATCTCGCTATTTACAGGAGAATCTTGACCGCTTCTTTTAGTCTCTCTGATTCGGAATCCTGTTGCTTTAAAACAAAATGTTCACCATAAATATAACTTGAAACAAAATTTACAGCATAAGTACACTTATATCTATAATTTTACACCAGCATACTTATACTTAAACAAAACAACGTTTTTCACTATTTACCCAAGCAGATTATCATCTGATCTGATGATGCAATTTTAAATTGTTCAGAGAGGGGCAATGCCTCTCCCGATACACGTTTGGTGTGGGAGAGGGACGAAAACGGATACTGGGGCGTAGCACAGAATACCTACACAGAAATCAGGATTTTAGTCGTGAAAGGTTTGAGTTTGTACCTGTGGTGAATAAGGGCACAATTTATAACTCTCTTTGCTCATAATCCCCCGTCTGCAGTGGAGAAACAAAGCGCCTAGGATAAGACTGCCTTAAGGCATAACATTAAGCTGGGGAGAGTCATTCGGTTTAATCTCCGGCATGACAGATACTCTTCGGGGAATTCTATGTAAATATGCAGCCCGTGTTTTCTCTCCCCGCTACACACCGATTCCTTAAAAAGAAAAAAAAATTGAGATGAGCTACCTCAAGTCACATCATATTGTTGCAGGACTGTGCTGTGCCTTTGAGGAGATTCAGTTTAAAGCGCCCTGTGGACTACATTTGACCACGTCCCCTGGGCCAGTGTAAATCAGTGGCATTACTAGGGTTGCCAGATCCCTCTTCACCACCGGTGGGAGGTTTTGGGGCAGAGCCTGAGGAAGGCGGGGTTTGGGAGGGGAGGGACTTCAATGCCATAGAGTCCAATTTACCCCCATTTTGTTTAAAAAAAGTGGGGGTTGACATGGTCATAACCTCAACCTTTGGGTCATTTTATATAATAATTGTTCCTTAGGGCTGCCAACCTTCAGATGGGGGCTGGAGATCTCCTGGAATAACAGCTGATAGCTGGACTGCAGAGATCAGTTGCCCTTGGGGAAATCGTTAGGGTTGCCAACATCCAGGTACTAGCTGGAGATCTCCGGCTATTAGAACTGATTTCCATCCGATAGAGATCAGTTCACCTGGAGAAAATGGCCACTTTGGCAATTGGGCGTCAAAGGCCACGTCGGCGTCCCGGGAGGCGTTCCTGGGGCATTACAGCGTCCTTGGAGGCGTTCCCGGGGCATTACAACACCGGGTGGGGGTGGGGTTGCCTTTAGGTGGCCTCCAAAGCCCTTTCAGCCCGGGAACGCCCCATTTTATTTTTGGCACTGGGAGGAGGTTTCGACGGGGCCAAAACCTCCTTTGGAGGCAGTGCAGCCACGTTGCCTCCTAAGCCTGATGCAGGCATTCCCCCCAGGAATGCACTGTGATTCATAGGGCAGCTATGAATCGGAAGCAACTTGACAGCACTTAACACACACACACATCGAATATATGTCAAATATGTTGGGAAAAATTTAATTTTCAATACTGAGAAGAATTATTAGACATATAAAACAATGATTAACCTTTATTAGAAGCATAACACAATAACTAACACAATGTATTTTTAGCCATATTATTTAATAACTGATTTTAATATACTGGTGAATATAAATATTGTGGTTACTAACTGTCAAACAAAGAATTTTATGATTTATGATAAAAATATTAGGATAATCATTAATTAATACTGTCTATTGTCTTATTACAGATGGCTTAGAACTGCCTTTATATTTAGCACTATTACTAATATATTTTTTTCTTTTCCTTAGTATAATTGCCTTAACTATCTTAATTGTAAATGAGATTATGTTATGATTCCTTCCTGTGTTAATCCTATTTTTTAAATCATGTTTTGTTTACATTATCATAAAATAAAATGAAAAGATGGAACTACAGCTGGAATCTAGCTAGCAGGTCAAAGATATAAATCTGCTTTTTTAGAACAGTAGCACACAACATCTCTGCCAGGCATCCATCTTGGAAATAGGCGTGAACTAACTTCTCCATACTCTGGAGCAGTAGTTCCCAAACTTTTTGAGCCATGGCGCACTTTTCAGGAGAGAAATTTGTCACAGAGCACTAATTTTCACCTAGCATCTATATACTGAGCCCAATGACAGTGGTATTTTTTTCTTTCCAGTCTCTTCACGGAGCACTAGGAGATGTTTCAGGGAGCCCCAAATGCTCCGTGGAGCACAGTTTGGGAACTGCTGCTCAAGAACATGCGCAGTCTGACTGCTCAACAAACAGTATCTGCCACTCGGCCACTAGGTGGCGACTAACAGGAACAGATTACACCCACGCAGTGAACTTTCTCACAGGTTGCTATCTGGTGCAATGAAAGACAAACAACATATAATAGGCTTATCAGGTTGCCTACTATGATGGGCAACCTCCCGCCCCTCAAGGGCTCTCACCTGCTCTCCCAGCGGGAGAAAAGAGGGGTGGTGTAGTGGTTAAGGTGTTGGACTAGGATCTGGGAAACCTAGGTTCGAATCCCCACCCTGCCATGGAAACTTGCTGGGTGACCTTGGGCCAGTCACACACTCTCAGCCTCCACCCTGGCAAGTATTTGGATGGGAGTCATCCAAGGAATACCAGGGTCATGACGCAGAGGCAGGCAACGGCAAACCACTTTTGAACATCTCTTGCCTTGAAGGCACTACAGGGTCACCATATAGGGTTGCCAGGTCCCTCTTCACCACTGGCAGGAGGTTTTGGGGGCGGAGCCTGAGGAGGGTGGGGTTTGGGGAGTGGAGGGGTTCAATGCCATACAGTCCAATGGCCAAAGCAGCCATTTTCTCCAGGCAAACTGATCTCTATCGGCTGGAGATCAGTTCTAATAGCAGGAGATCTCCAGCTAGTATCTGGAGGTTTCTCAATAAATCACAACGTGTGCTGAGAAAACACTGGTTAAAGGGAAAAACAGCACCAGCTGGTGCTGTTTTTCCCTTTAACCAGTACCTGGAGGTTGGCAACCCTATCGCCATTAGTCGGCTGTGACTTGAGGCCAAAAAATAAATCTTGTGGACGTGGTGATGTCACTGCATCCAAGACATTGTAGAAATTTCCTCAATCCTTATGGTCTTTACTATTGGGGGAATTCTTAGAGCACTGCACGATGCTTCCCTTGTCATGCATTACCCCCAAAAGCTCTTGCCAGGCCTGAACTGTAAGATTTATCTCTCAGGGTCATAATCAGGTCATTAAATTAACCTACATGTTGAGCACAGAATCATTCACACTTTATTCTCTCTTTGTACCTGTGCAGTTGAATGCATCCTTTAAATTACTAATACTGGATACATGGCCTGATTTGTGCCTGTGCAGTCAGTGGCCTCTATTGAGAAGTGGTAATAAGATTACCTACGTACATGGCCAGACACCAAAGTCCCACAGAGGTATCTAAGTAGGAAGTCACAACTCAAAAACCTCAAATAATTTTAAGAGTTGGAGTCACTAGCTGCACCTACATTGGCAACTGTGGGAAAGCTGTGTGAGCAAACAGATATCAACTGATATGGAGGCATCTAAATAGCTCTGTGATCTCCCGGAATTACAGCTTATCTCCAGACTACAGAGATTCAGTTTCCCTGGAGAAAATGTATGCTCTGGAGAGTGGACTCCACTAAGGTCCCTGTCCTCTCCAAGCTCCATTCCCCAAATCTCCAGGTGTTTCCCAACGTGGATCTGGCAACCCTACTTGTAGCAGGGGGGACCTGGCAACCCTATTGAACAACGTCTGTGAATTTGGTCTAACTTTCTCCCATTCCAGCTACAATCAGAAGACCAGCTCGAGACGAGACTACTAACTATTAAAAAAGAGAGAAGCTACACTCCTGTCCACAGGCTGCTTTGCTCCCATCGACACCAGTGAGATTTAAGCAGACTAATTACTTGAATTCTGCATTGCAGGCAGATTTAGAATGCACTTTTTCATCACAACTTGATTCTTAAAAAAAAAGAATAGCAAAAAACCCTATATTGTTCATTAAAACTATCGAACGAATCTCCTACAATCACATCAACAGCCTTTTCTATCCACATGCTAAATAGCATCCGTACTTCAAGCGCCCACCAATCATCAGGGAGAGGAAAGTCTCTTTATTAAGAGTCCTTTTTAGATGGCCTTTTCGGAATACAACAAAAGACACGTCCAGTCCCAGGCTCAGTTAAAGTCAATATTTAAAAGCGCTTTAAAAACGAGGGTTCGTTTTATTAATGCTTTGCTCCTGGGTTTGTTAAAAGGTCGTTGGATGTGGCTCCATCCCTCAGTGTCTTATTAGAAAAAAATTCTTTTCTTTTCTTTTTTGGAAAAAAATAAATAAAAGCATTTGTTGTAAATTCTTAAGAGATGAGGCTATAGCATCGAACACAGAGATATCGTTAAAACAATGAGGCTGCCTGTTAAAATCGAACATTTAATTTTATCATAAAATGCGTTGTAAAGCACACCCTGCCATAACTACAAGAAGCCATGCCAAAAACTCTCATTTGGAAATCAGCTCTCCAAAGGATCCACCCTCTTTCTTTCCTCTTCCATTGAAAAGGCAGAGCTTGTAAAACTTAAGCTGGCAATACACACTCAAAGCCTGAAATCTGGCATTTAAAACGAGCTGTTCCAACAAGGAATATCTCCATGGTGTCCTATGGTAGCAAAACGGGGAGGGAGCACCACCATATAAGCCCAAGCTCTGGCAGATTCCTGCTCACAGAAATTGCTGACCAGAAACGTGTCCCGTCTCAATTCCAAACCATGGCCGCCATTGAGTATTTTTGCCAGTTCCAAAGAGTGACAATTGAATTCAGGAAGAAGAAGAAGAAGAAGAAGAAGAAGAAGAAGAAGAAGAAGAAGAAGAAGAAGAAGAAGAAGAAGAAGAAGAAGAAGAAGAAGAAGAAGAAGAAGAAGAAGAGTTGGTTTTTATATGCCGACTTTCTCTGCCACTTAAGGGAGAATTAAACTGGCTTAATTGAGTTCTCTTGCATAGGGTCTGCTGAAATGAAAGAAGAAGAGTTGGTTTTTATAACCTGGTTTTTTCTATCTTTAAGGAATCTCAAAATGGCTTACAATCAACTTTCCTTCCTCTCCCCACAACAGATACCTTGTGAGGTAGGTGGGGCTGAGAGAACTGTGACTAGCCCAAGGTCGCCCAGCTGGCTTCATGTGGAGGAGCGGGGAAACCAACCCACATTAGCCTCCCTGGACGCTCATGTGGAAGAGTGGGGAATCAAACCCGGTTCTCCAGATCAGACTCCACCGCTCCAAACCACCGCAATAAAACGAGGAATGCCTGTAAACATCCTCAACAAGCAAGCAAGCAAAAAGAAAATCTGCAGATTAAAACGTGTTTCTTCCTTAAATGGTGGAAGATGAAAAATGAAGCGAATAACTATAAGAACTTCAGGAACGGTGAGATGCCAAATCAAGTTCTTTCTTTCTTCTTCTTCTTTTTTAAAGAAAAGAAACTGAAAATTATGAGTGAAAATTTTGTGTACCCCACCCCCGCCCCACCAAGAAGCCACAGGCGAACCTGGGAGCTGGGATCTTGTGTGAATCAGTGGCTATGACTCTTCTGCTGCAGCTTCTTGCAATGAGTCAGAATATTTGCACAGTTCAATTGTTCTAACGTACAGAACAAGCTGGGAGTGCTTTTTTTAAAAAAAAACCCAACAACGATAGTATGAAAATGGATTTCAAAATCCACAAATGAATCCTCGGCAAGGAATCCAAGAACAGATAATTACCCAAGTTAATCAGAGGAGTAACAAAGAAAATGAAACCAGACAGGATAATAACGAAGTGGAAAAGTAGATAACGGTAACCCAGAACAGTTAGATAAAAATATTATTGCTCAGTGAGAGATGAGCTCTTGTATATATTTCAAATTAGACCCATATGGTTGCCAATTCCAAGTTGGGAAGTTCCTGGAGATTTAAGGGTGGAGTAGGGTTGCCAACCTCCAGGTACTAGTTAGAGATCTCCCACTATTACAACAGATCTACAGGTGACCAAGATCAGCTCCCCTGGAGAAAATGGCCAGAGACCTGGAAGAGAGACCTGGAAAATGGAAGAGAAATGGAAGAGAGACCTGGAAACCCTAGCGGAGCCTGAGGAGGGCAGGGTTTGGGGAGAGGATGGACTTCAGCAGGGTATAATGCCATAGAATCCACCTTCCAATGCAGCCATTTTATCCAGGTAAACCGATCAGTTGTAATTCCTGGAGATCTCCAGCTAGTACCTGGAGGTTGGAAGAGATCCAAACAGCACTCACAAATATATAGAAATTAATTTATAAAGTGCATAAGGTGCAAAAGGTGAACATATATATACAAAATACAATCCTATACTATAAGATACACATACAAAATTCTCAATATCAGTCCAGCATAATACAATAAGGTTTATAAATATCCTGTAAATCAGGTAAGTCAATGTGTATTGTCCGTAATGGACTTTTTTATGCTTATTAGCAGCTGGAGAAAAGGAGTCTGAGGCAAAAGCCACGACGAGAGAATGTTAATCAGGACGTGTCGTCTAGATCTGGATCACGTTTCGCGTTGGCTTCATCAGCTACATGTATCTCCAGCTAGTACCTGGAGGTTGGCAACCCTAGGGTATGTCTTTTATTTGTTGATAGCTATTCCCAGCAGTTGCTGTGCGGGGAATCCAAGTCTGGTCCAGGGAACTGTACATCTAGTTTGGCCTACAGACATTATGGATCCCCTCCCTGACTTAACTCTTTATGATCTCCGCATAGAACGTGTTGGCCATATACATTAGAAAGGCACTGGTAATTTTTTTTATTGCTACTGAGTTTCAAAGTGAAGAGTGAGAGAAGTGTGAGATTCCCCTTTGTGAGGTCAACACCGCATTTCGGAGGCAATTTTTCTCTTCCTTGCTTTAAGGTAGAAACTCTCCTGCCACAATTTGACTTCTCTCTTCGCTTTCCTTCGGCAACCTCAGGGACGGTCTTAAATCTGACATCACTGAAAGGTCCTCACCAGTTCTGAAACCTGAGCTCCAGCTGTCTCAGCTTTAAACTGAAATGGCCTAACTCAAGGATGATGTCAGGAGGGGTATTTGTTACACGGGAATAACTTACATGCTGGACTTGAGGGGCTTTAAGCGAGTACAAACATCAGAAACCCTAGTTTTCTTCCACATTTTCTTGGCCCTTCTCAGGATAGGTTTTAGGTTTCTGGCTTGTGTGTGGTGGATGTACATCCCCGAACTGCAGTGTGATCCTATGCAGAGTTCCTTTAGTCTAAGCTAGGGTTGTGCATATCGATAAACTCAAACCGAAAATAAACACAAAATTAGCCGTTTCAGCAATATTCAGGTTTTGGTTTTACCGAATACCAAAACCTGGGAATCTGCCCGAAGCTGAATAGGCGATCGTCGAATCAGCTGAATAGGTACTCGGCTTTTTTTGGCTTTCCCCCAGGCTTTTCCCTATAGGAACTTTGGCCATTGGACTCGATGGCATTGAAGTCCCTCCCCTCCCCAAACCCCACCCTCCTCAGGCTCCGCCCCAAAAACCTCCCGCTGGTGGCAACCCTATCTGTGGCGCATCCCACTCTCCCCACCCTGGCACTGCGGGCTTCTCTGCAATGGTGAGGGGCCTTTTAGGAAGGGTTGCCAACCTCCAGGTGTTGACTGGAGATCTCCCAGAATCACAACTGGTCTCCAGGTTATAGAAATCAGTTCCCCTGGCTGCTTTGGAAGGTGGACTGCATGGCATTAGACACCATTGAAGTCCCCCTCTCCCCAAACCCTACCCTCCTCAGGCGCCACCTCCAAAATCTCCAGGTATTTCCTAACCCAGACCTGGCAATCCTGCGTTTAGGCAGCGGCTAGGTCAGTAATCAGCTTTACATCTGATTGATTGCTGCTACCTGCTACCTGGGAGTGATTAGGTAGCCAGTGTAATTCCTGTAGTATTGGGGTCATGCGCTCCCAGTAGCTGGCCCCGAGCAGCAGTAGCTGCAGCGTTCTGCACGAGCTGTGGTTTCTGAACACTCTTTGTCCTAACCATCTTATATCCTTGAGATGTGACCTATATTTATTTCTTAAACAGGAAAAGAACCCAGCAGTGTCCTCCACGTACAAAGATTGGTCAGCATTTTCTTCCTGTCCAGTGGGTTCCTGACAAAGATTTGAGTTGCTTCCCATTTTTCCTCTGCATCTATACCATGAGACAGAATGGCCAGAGCAGTCTGGGAAATGGGCCATTTGCTGGCATCAGCTTTAAATTGTGCCGGCCCAAATCTTGAGCCTTCATTGGTATTCAGTGTCCTTGTTCAAGAAGAAGAAGAAGAAGAAGAAGAAGAAGAAGAAGAAGAAGAAGAAGAAGAAGAAGAAGAAGAAGAAGAAGAAGAAGAAGAAGAAGAAGAAGAAGAAGAAGAAGAAGAAGAAGAAGAGTTGGTTTTTATATGCTGACTTTCATTGCCACTTAAGGGAGAATCAAACCAGCTTACAATCACATTCCTTTCCCCTCCCCACAACAGACCCCCTTTGAGGTAGGTGGGGCTGAGAGTGTGTGACTAGCCCAAGGTCACCCAGCTGGCTTCACGTGGAGGAGTGGGGAAACAAATCCAGTTCACCAGATTAGCCTCTCCTGCTCATGTGGAGGAGTGGGGAATCAAACCTGGTTCTCCAGATAAGAGTGCACTGCTCCAAACCACCGCTCTTAACCACTACACCACGCTGAAAGGGAAGCTGATTGTAAGCTGGTTTGAGGCACCTTAAAGGTGGAGAAAATTGGGGTGTAAAAAAACAACTCTTCTTTTTTCGAAGGGTGTAACTCTGCTTAGGATCGCACTGCAAAGGTTATTCTTTCAACTGGTTGAACTCATCTGTACTAGGGTCTGCTCTAAATCCAAGACAGTGTCAGGAGACAGAGTCCCTCAACCCGATTGTCCCAGTTCAGTGCTGTTCAGATCCGGATTGCATCCTTAGATTCCTGTGATGTTCGATGTTTCCCCCCAATGCTTTACTGTGTTGAATAATACAGTTAGGAGTTAAATAAGGAATGAAGGGAGGGAAATTAAAAGGTAATAGTGAAGTGGGACATGATACATTTTCGAAAGAGATTTACTATGACAGGAGAATGAGAAGAACTTTCCTCCTGTGGCCACAATTCCAACCCGATAATAACTGGCCACATTTGATGCAAATTTTTGACAGCTTCGTGGTATGTCTATATTTAGCAACCAACCTGCCATTGCATTATGTCGTTGTCGTTGCATGTTGGACAGACACAGATTTCTGCTCCTAATCCAAATACTTTCTCGACCCCTGCCATTTTTGAATGAAAGAACATAAGAAGAGCCCTGCTGGATCAGACCAGTGGTCCATCTGGGCCAGCATCCCATTTAGTCGCTACTCAGAGGCAGGCAAAGGGCTAACCACCTCTGAATATCTCTTGCATTGAAAACCCTATGGGGTCGCAGTAAGTCAGCTGGGACTTTATGGCACTTTCCACCACCATCATCATTATCATCAAAATAATAACAACAACAACAGCAACAATTTATTAATACAGTCACTGAGCAGTAGAAAAAACAACAGCCACAACAAATAGTAAGAAAACCATAACAGCTACTACTGCTACCAGTACTACTACAAATAATCTAAGCCTAAAAATTACATATTACATGTATGAATAAAATTTATATAAACAACATATAACTTGGTGTGACCCCCTTAATATTTTGAGTAATAAAGTATTTCTGCTACTCTTATCCTGTCAAGGTATGACGTATTTTAACAGCTGTAGCACAAAATTTAGCAGTCAAGAGTGTAAACTGTGATTTTTCATCAGTTAGGAGCTTCTTAGCCAGAACCTCGTCTGGTTGGTCAGGGAAAGTGTTAAGCAAAGGGGAAAGAACCCTTGTGCAGATTTCTTGGTAGAATGAACAGCGGATCAAGACATGTTCTGAAGTTTCTATATTCTGACCCATAAGGGCAAAGCCTTTCTGCTATAGGGACCTTCTTATATCTTCCCTACAATACCACCAATGGTCACACCATCATAGATATACATCCATAGCATGGGCAGAGGAAAACCAAGTATGGCACTCTTTGAAAAGCTGACATTGGCTTGCTTCAACTTCGCTCCAAAAGGGTTGGCAACCTGGTAAAAGTACTGGGGGAGACTCGCAGGAATGGAATCACACAATGCCATGACATCATTTATGGCTGGTAAACCAGAAGTTATGTCATTACATTGCCTGATTCTCTAGGGATCCTCAAGTTCTCTATGGTTTTTACCATAGAGATCTGGAGGACCTTTAGAGCATCAAATGACATCACTTCTTTTTTTCAGCTAGAAATGATATCGCAAGATTGTATAATGCTGTTTTCCTTTGTCATTTCCCCCCTCTGCCCCACTGAGTCTTAACCAAGGATGGTGGAGCACCAGCAGGAATTCCCAACCCTGGATGGGAAAATGTCTGTCCTACCCCAACACAATATTCTCCTGGCCTAGGTTTTTGTTTATTTGTTTATATTTGGACTGCTAACCTACCCTCCATCCCCAGCCAAGGTCGGGCTCAGAGCGGATTACATCAATAAAAACAATAGTACATACAACAAAATCACAAAACTTCAGTCCTAATAAAATTAATTCAGAATTGTGGCTCAGAATGGACAGGCAGCTCTTTGGCTTACCACACATTGCTGTGACCCATCAAAAATTGACTTCTGTGATCCAATTGTAATAATATGCTTAGATTAGAAAGGTTTCATGTGATCAACGCCACACAACTGATCAGCAAATAAGATTTTTTTAAAAATTTTTTTAAAAAACCCACTGTTTTTTTCTATTCAATGGTAGCGACAAATCTTCTATTTTTGACATTGGCAAATCAAATATGGTGGCACCAGTGTGGTGTAGTGGTTAAGAGCAGTGGTTTGGAGTGGTAGACTCTGATCTGGAGAACTGGGTTTGATGCCCCACTCTTCTACATGAGCGGCGGACACTAATTTGGTGAACTGGATTTGGTTCCCCACTCCTCCACATGAAGCCAGCTGGGTGACTTTGGGCTAGTCACAGCTCTCTCAGCCCCACCTACCTCACAGGGTGTCTGTTGTGAGGAGGGGAAGGGAAGGTGATTGTTAGCTGGTTTGAGGCTCCTTAAGTGGTAAGAGAAAGTTGGCATATAAAAATAAACTCCTTGTCCTCGTCCTCGTTAGGGCTGTTGAAAAAAAAATGTTAAAGTTCGGCTTCGGCAAAATTTGGCCCTTTTAAATTCGGGACGTGCCGAAGTCCGAACTCCCCCGCTTCGGATCTGTGAAATTCGGCGCGAGATCCGGAGTTCGGGGGAAAATTCGGCCGAGCCTCCCCCCCACGCGCCTTCATGGAAGCCCCGTGAAGGCGCGCGCGAGGGGGGGGGGGGACAGATCTGCGCCTTCCAGCTGGGAGGCACAGATCTGTTTAAAGAGCCCCCCGCACACCTTCATGGAAGCCCCGTGAAGTCGCGCGGGGGGGGAACAGATCTGCGCCTTCCAGCTGAGAGGCGCAGATCTGTTTAAAGAGCACCCCGCGCGCCTTCAGGGAAGTCCCGTGAAGGCGCGCAGGGGGGAACTGAAAAAAGGCGGGAACGCCGAACCTGCCGAATTTATTCAGCGATCGCCTCGAATTTGCTGAATTCGGGGTGTCGTTTTCCTGCCTTTTTTCAGTTCGGTTCCATCCATTGCGGAAAATTCGGCTGTTTTTTCAGTTTGGACGAACCAGATCGACAGCCCTAGTCCTCATCCTCGTCCTCCTCCTCCTCCTCCTTCTTCTCCTCCTTCTCCTTCTCACTTTGTTTACTGTGTCTCCTATTTCTGGAGACCAAACAACAGTATCCCTTCCCATCTTCTCTAATTCAAGACTGTAGTGAAATGCCAATAAAACAGACATAAATGGGAATACTGTGGCCCAGAGTCTTGATTCGAATGTGCATTTAGGAACAGCTAGCAGATAAACCAAGAACCAATCAGATTGTGACCTCGTACGCTGAACGAGAGATCAGCTCGAGAACAAAGGAGCATTTGAAATGCTCAGCTCTTAGACAGAAAATTGGGAAATATCTCTGGGGTAGAGAGGAGTTGTTAGATGATATAGCAGTTGACAGGCATTGTAAAGAAAACAGTAACTGAAACTCCCCGTAGATGGATCACTTGGTAAAATATTAAACCGCTGAAATGCTAATCTTGTTCATCATCCTAAATATGAAAAGGGATTGCATCACTTTTAATCTTTTTTTTAAAAAAAGACTGTAATACAAGGGTGAGTGAGATGGATGATCCAGCTTTGGTTGCCAACTAGGGTTGCCAGGTCCCTCTTTGCCACCAGCGGGAGATTTTGGGGTGGAGCCTGAGGAGGGTGGGGCTTGGAGAGGGGAGGGACTTCAATTCCATACAGTCCAATTGCCAGAACGGCCATTTTCTCCAGGTGAACCGATCACTATCGGCTGGAGATCAGTTGTAATAGCAGGAGATCTCCAGCTAGTACCTGGATGTAGGCAATCCCATTGCCAACTCTGGGTTGGGACATTCCTGGAGATTTGGGGGCGTTGCCCGGGAAGGGCGGGACCACAGCAGGGTAGAATGCACTAGGGTCCATCTTCCAAAGCAGCCATTTTCTTCAGGGGATCTGATCTGTGTCGTGTGTACGACACAGGCCCTAGAGTCAACAAAACTGTGTAAACAAAACTGTAACTGGCTTGTCTTATCAAGTCCCGTCGAAGGTTTGTTCCTCCACATGGACATGCCAGCTCCCACATTCACTGTGGGGAGAACAAGCTTTTGAAGTCTGTTCATATGCATTGAAATTAAACTGATCATTGAGATTCTCAACCCTGATCGTCAGATACCAGCCCAAACAAAAGGTTCTCATGTCTGTCTGTCTGTGTGTGTATGTTAAGTGCCGTCAAGTTGCTTCCGACTCATGGCGACCCTATGAATCAATGTCCTCCAAAATGTCCTATCTTTGACAGCCTTGCTCAGGTCTTGCAAATTGAGGGCTGTGGCTTCCTTTATTTGTCTCACATTCCATGTTCCTATTATATGCCTCAAACAGCTTTGGACTTTCCTTTTGCATCCATTCACAGCAACCACTGAATGTCCTTTCAGTTTTACTCCAATCGCATCATTGCCCCCCAAAATAATGTGTACATTTGATCTTCGTCAATACTTTAGGAGAAAGGAATATGAGTCTAATACTTCAGGAAAATGGCTCTCCTGATACAACCTTTTGCATGCAAGAGTGTACTTAGGATCTCGCATGAGCTATGAAGGGTCTTGCAGAAGTAAGCAGTCTCCAAAGTATGTAGTGTTCTATCTGTATAAAGTACATTATAGGGATTCTTCCACAGCAAATAGGGAGGCACATATCTTTTTTTTTTTTTTGTCCTTCCAAAGCCCTGACCTGGAAAGCCCATGCTGGATCAGACCAAGGCCCGTCATCCAGCAGTCTGTTCACAAAGTGGCCAACCAGGTGCTTCTAGGAAGCCCAAAAACTGGACGACTGCAGCAGCACCATCCTGCCTGTGTTTCACAGCACCTAAGATAATAGGCCTGCTCCTCTGATCCTGGAGAGAATTGGTATGTATCATGACTAGTATCCATTTTGACTAGTAGTCATGGATAATCCCATCTTCCATGAACATGTTCACTCCCCTCTTAAAGCTTTGCAAGTTGGCAGCCATCACCACATCCTGGGGCAGGGAGTCCCACAATTTAACTATGTATTGTGTGAAGAAATAATTCCTTTTACCTGTTTTGAATCTCTCACCCTCCAGCTTCAGCAGATGACCCCACGTTCTGGCATTACGAGCGAGGGAGAAAAGCTCCTCCCCTGTCCAATCTCTTTGTACCATGCATAATTTTATAGACCGCCATCATGTTTCCCCTTAACCGCCTTTTTTCCAAGCTAAACATCCCTAAACGTTTCAACTGCTCCTCATAGGGTAGTTGCTCCAGTCCCCTGATCATTTTGGTTGCTCTTTTCTGCACATTCTCAAGCTCTGCAATATCCTTTTTTAGGTGTGGTGACCAGAACTGTACACAGTATTCCAAGTGTGGTCTCACCACAGATTTGTACCAGGAATCTAAGGTTTACTTTATGTTGATTTCTTATTCAATTGTTCTCTTAAACAGCAAGCTTTAGTGTTTCTAAAAGCAATATAAAAAGAATAATACACAATCATAAACATAATAACAGCTTATCATTTATATACATCTTACAAACAATAACGTACTTCTTTCTATCTGTATCAGTACTTGATTGAATGCTTCCTGTTTATTTTAATGACCGATTGCTTCCTGTTTACTTCAATAATTTACTGAATGCTTCTCCTGATGTGAGAATGCTCTTGGGAGTACAAATGTCTCCCTCATTTCATGGCAATTGGATAAGTAGTTTTATAGATCCTACAGCATTCAATTGTTTTTAAATTCACAAGCTTTTTATTTAATTGCCTATAAAATGGGGATCATTTCTACCACTTCACTGAAATTCAATAGCAGTGATCCCATAGGTACGGAGTACAATTCTGGTGAATTTCATCCAATTAGACTGGGAAATTTAAAAAGTTACAGCCAGAAATTTGTTTTTATTGTAAATGATTCTAAATCAGGGACCTTTTCTTCTGTCTCTGCGAAATTTGATGGTGACGATACTATCCATTAACAGCACAATGCCAGAAATTTTTATCCAGTTGGGTTGGAAAATATGTTACAACTGGAAAAAAAATTCCGATTGAAACCTATGGAAACAAAAATTAATGGGATCGGTTCATTAGTTTTGATTCACATTTGTTTACATTTCAAGGCAAATGAAAATGAATGGGGCTTTTTCAGTTAATATTTTTCATACATTTTGAAACAACAGCATATATCTGGGGACAAAGCCACAGGATTTACCTTATTAAGGCCCTTAAGAACATAAGAAATGGCCATGCTGGATCAGACCAAGGCCCATCAAGTCCTGCAGTCTGTTCACACAGTGGCCAACCAGGTGCCTCTAGGAAGCCCACAAACAAGACGACTGCAGCAGCCATTCTCCTGCCTGTGTTCCACAGCACCTCATATAATAGGCATGCTCCTCTGATACTGAAGAGGATAGGTTTGCATCATGACTGGTATTCATTTTGACTAGTAGCCATGAATGTACTGTACTGGCATTAATAAGACAATGAATATGCACTGGCATTAATAAGGCAATGAATACCCCTCTCCTCCATGAACATGTCCACTCCCCTCTTCAAGCCATCCAAGTTGGCAGCCATCACCATGTCCTGGGGCAGGGAGTTCCACAATTTAACTATGTGTTGTGTGAAGAAATACTTCCTTTTCTCTATTTTGAATCTCTCACCCTCCAGCTTCAGCAGATGACCTCACGTTCTAGTAGTATGAAAGAGGGAGAAAAGCTTCTCCCTGTCCACTCTCTCAATCCCATGCATAATTTTATAGACCTCTATCATGTCTCCCCTTAGCCGCCTTCTTTCCAAGCTAAACAGCCCTAAGTGTCCTAAACGCTCCCCATAGAACAGTTGCTCTAGTCCCCTAATCATTTTGGTTGCTCTTTTCTGCACCTTCTCAAGCTCTGTAATATCCTTTTTAAGGTGTGGTGACAGGAACTGTACACAGTATTCAAGTGTGGTCTCACCATGGATTTGTACAATGGCAGTATGATAGCAGAAGTTTTATTCACTATTCCTTGTCTAATTATGGGCAGCATGGAATTTGCCTTTTTCACAGCAGCCGCACACTGGGTTTTCATCTTTATCGTGCGATCCACTACCATCCCAAGATCCCTTTCTTGGTCTGTCGCTGCCAGCACAGATCCCATCCATGTATATGTGAAGTTGGTATTTTTTGCCCCAATGCGCATCACTTTACACTGGCTCACAATGAATCTCATTTGCCATTTTATTGTCCATTCCTCCAGTCTGAAGAGATCCTTTTAGAGCTCTTCACAGTCCGATTGTGTTTTAGACACCCTAAATAATTTGGTGTCATCTGCATAGATGATGGAAAAAACATCTCTGCCAGAAACCTTTAAGAGCTGCCACCAGCCAGAGTAGAAAATTCCTCACTAGATTGGCCCATTGTCTGGCTTTACATAAAGTAGCATCATCAGATCACCTGTTGGGGGAAATATGTAATGTGGCCTTTTAGCCTTTGGTTAAGTAAATGCTAGAGAGGGCACAGGTGGGCCAGCCATTCATCTTTCAGGGGCAGAGGCTGTTCAGCTTAGAGGGCCACTGGTGGTCAGAAGGAAACAGACCCAAGTATTAGTGACTCTGCCAGAGTTTCAGGGGCTGCTTGGTTCAGAGTCTTCATTGGTAATGGTAACAGATGCCAGTTCTCCCATTGTCTTTTCCCACACTGCTGCTATTTGTGGGGAGGAAGCAATGAGTGAGCGAATACCCATTGTTTACACCTCTGAATGGAGTGACTCTGCTTATAGCACGTCAGGGGCCACTCGTATTGGCTCACTCCAAGGCTGCTTTCACTTCCTAGTCAATGTGGTGTAGTGGTTAAGAGTGGCGGACTCTAATCTGGAGAACTGGGTTTGATTCCCCACTCCTCCACATGAGTGGTGGATTCTAATCTGGAGAGCCGGGTTTGATTCCCCACTCCTCCACATGACTCTAATCTGGTGAACTGGGTTCGATTCCCCACTCCTCCACATGAAGCCTGCTGGGTGACCTTGGGCCAGTCACAGTTCTCTCCGAACTCTCTCAGCCCCACCGACCTCACAAGGTGCCTGTTGTGGGGAGAGGAAGGGAGTGTTGAATTTAAGTCGCTTTGAGACTCCTTAAAGGTAGAGAAAAGTGGGGTATAAAAACCAACTCTTCTGTTTCTTCTTCTGTCTGAGGGTACATTTTTGGGTGGGGCGTGTATATATTTGAACAAAGGAACGGAAGACAGTTCTTTAAACAGAAGGCACCAGCTGCCTTACATGACTATAAAAACTTAGTTGGTGCTTGCTAGGGAGGAATACTTAAGAACCTGAGACCCGTTTTTCACTCACACTTAAAAACACTTGACATTTTAATGAGCAAAGGGCGAATGAAGAATCTTGTCAGATTCTATACCCCAAAGTGAACAGGAAATGGCATTGGAGGGTTTCTAACATGACAAGAGAAATGCTTACATGAGTTGAAAATTAAGGGATTGGGCCTTATTGAGTGGTGATCTTATATTATAAAAATTGATTAAGCACTAATTAGACATTTTGAAGAGTAAAAAGAAGAAGATTGGGCTCAATCCTATCCTGCCATAAATTTCCTTTATGCTGCTCCTTACAATGTAGGCAGCCTTGGTCGCAAAGTTACGGGCTTTCTTTGCTTCAGCAAGATTGACATGAAACTTCAGGGAGAGAGAGTGTCATAAATATCATTCTTCAGATTTCAGAAAGGAAGGAATATGACTAGATGAAAGAACCCAGGAAGTGGAATGGTTATGTCTTCCTGTGCTGGGTACCCAAAGGTAGGGTGGAAAAAGACTCAATTATATATAGAAATATATGTATTTTAAGGTACTAATATCTATATTAAAACATTAAAAATTATATTAAAAGAAAGCACAAATGGCAACTAATACAGGCTGATAAACTAAAAGCACAATCCGTACACATTTTGGCCCCCTGGCCTTCATCAGTGGTCTAATAAAATTACTTATGCACGCCAATACATATTACAACTGTATACCAGTATTATAGCAAAATAATAACAACAACCCAGGTATGTATGTAGGGATATATTCCAATTTGTGCCCAATATATTCCATAAAATTTATAAAATCAAAGAGCCCACTGGCGTGGAATACTTTCTGCTTGTTGTTTTCTGGGCTGTGTTAGCCTTCCATACAAGGTATGCATACCAGTATCAATGGGCCTTGTAGTAATCCACATTCCGACCATCCAGCTTACCCAGTCATGAGCACACGAACATAAGAAAGGCCATGCTGGATCAGACCAAGGTCCATCAAGTCCAGCAGTCTGTTCACACAGTGGCCAACCAGGTGCCTCTAGGAAGCCCACAAACAAGCCGGCTGCAGCAGCAACATCCTGCCTGTGTTCCACAGCACCCAAAATAATAGGCATGCTCCTCTGATACTAGAGAGAATAGGTATGCATCATGACTAGTATTCATTTTGACTAGTAGCCATGAATACCCCTCTCCTCCATGAACTTGTACACTCCCCTCTTAAAGCCTTCCAAGTTGGCAGCCATCACCACATCCTGGGGCAGGGAGTTTCACAATTTAACTAAACGTTGTGTAAAGAAATACTTCCTTTTCTCTGTTTTGAATCTCTCGCCCGCCAGCTTCAGCAGATGACTCCGTGTTCTAGTATTACGAGAGAGGGAGAAAAGCTTCTTCCTGTCTGCTCTCTCCATACCATGCAGAATTTTATAGACCTATTACTTCCTTTTATCTGTTTTGAATGGCCAGACGAACACTGTAAAAACAAAACACGGTGAAATACATGACAGTGAAATGCCGCTAGCTCTTTGCGCATTGACCGAATGCACAGGAAAGGACAGCAGGCACAGTTGTGCGGGCTGCCCCCTGCCTTCATGGGATTGCTGGTTCATCTGCAGAGAAAGTGTCTACATGCATGCCCCCTCCCCGTGATAGGGGACTCTGCTTTTCGAACATTGCTAATCATGGGAGGGAACATATGCATGGACACTTTCTCCATACATAGGCACCATGCTCACAAGCTGTTTATCATATGGAGATTAGGGCAGGGAAGTTACTGGAGCAAATATTAAAGAGATCAATCTACAAGCATCTGAAGGACAACTTGGTGATCCGGGGAAGTCAGCACGGATCTGTCCCTAACAGGTCCTGCCGGACCAACCTCATTTCCTTCTTTGATGGAATGAAGAACTCACTGAATTGAGGGAATGCGGTTGATGTTGTTGACCTGGATTTCAGTAAGGCTTTTGACAGGGTTCCCCATGATGTTCTGATGGATAAGCTAGAGGACTGTGAACTGGACCCTAGGATAGTTAGGTGGATAGAGAACTGGTTGCAGAACTGCACTCAAAGAATAGTTGTCAAAGGCATTTCATCTGAATGGAGAGATATGTCCAGTGGGGTGCCACAGGGTTCGTTTCTGGGCCTGGTAATTTTCAATATTTTTATGAGGGTGACGCAAATTGGGAGGAGCAGCGAACAGACCAGAAGATAGAGATAGAGTTCAATGAGATTGGAACACACTGGAAAAGTGGGCAGATGTGAACACGATGCAATTCAACAAGGATAAGTGCCGAGTTCTACATCTGGGTAACAAAATGAGGGACATGCATACTGGATGGAGGATACACTTCTGGGCAGCAGTGTGTGTGAACAAGATCTTGGGGTACGGGTGGACCATAAGTTAAATCAGGGGTGGGGAACCTTTTTTCCACCAAGGGCCATTTGGATATTTATAACATCATTGCGGGCCATACAAAATTATCAACTTAAAAATTAGCCGACCAAGCCCCAAGTAGGAAGCTGCCCCAGTTGATCCCCCCCCATGCAGGCAAGCAAGCAAGCATCCAACTAGCGGCGCACTCGCCCACCTGGTGGCATGGGATGGTCTGTTGCACCAGCTGGACATAGCTGTCCAGCCACACGCTGGAGTTGCTCCTGCTCCGCATGGTCAGGGCTGGATTCTACAGCCAGCTCCTGCTACCTCCACCTGCAGGGATGAAATGAGGACACACTGGCTAAGAACTCGCCCCCTCCCCCACGCATTCTGGCCCTGCCCCCTTTAACCCCTCCATTGTCACCAACCCCAGCCCTCTTGTAGTACAGAGGGAATATGTTTCTCCACGGCCCAGGTGGGAAAGGGTTAACACAGTTTCTTGGGCGGTCCTAGCAGCTCCATAGCTAACGACTCTTCTGCAAGGGGGAAAAAGGTTCCTTTTCTCAGCAAAACAAACTCACATCCGCCTTGAATAGAGGCTATTCCTGTCCACAGGAGGGGGCGGATCGCCAGTCTTAGATCCTTCTGAGCTAGAGATCTGCCAGGACACATGAAGGGCCAGACCAAATGATTTCACGGGCCTTAAACGCCCCCCGGGCCTGACGTTCCCCACCCCTGAGTTAAATCATAAGCAAGGATTCATATTTACAAAAGACACATAAAATCAGATAACTACCATTAGAAAAGTATATAAAACCATAAGTTAAATATGAGCAGCCAGTGTGAAACGGCAACAAAAAAAGGGAATGCGATCTTGGGCATAACATTCAAATTGCAAGATGTCATAGTTCCACTGTACACTGCATTGGTCAGGCCACACCTGGAGTATTGTGTGCAGTTCTGGAGGCCTCATTTCAAAAAGGATGTGGACAGAATTGAGCGGGTGCAGAGGAGAGCGATGAGAATTATCAGGGGCCTGGAGACCAAGCCCTGCGAGGAAAGGCTGAGGGACTGTTTAGTCTGGCGAAGAGGAGGTTGAGGGAGAACATGATTGCTCTCTTGAAGTATTTGAAGGACTGTCACTTAGAGGAGGGCAGGGAGCTGTTCCTGTTGGCAGCAGAGGATAGGACTCACAATAATGAGTTTAAATTTCAGGAGGAAAGGTATCAGCTGAATATTAGGAAAAAAAATTTTACAGTAAGAGTTGTTCGAGGGTGGAATCAGCTACCTTGGGAGGTTGTGAGCTCCCCCTCACTGGCAGTCTTCAAGCAGAGGCTTGTCAAGCACTTGTCAGGGATGCTCTAGGCTGATCATGCATTGAGTAGGGGATTGGACTAGATTGCCTCTATGGCACCTTCCAAGGCCTGAAGGCTGTCAACAACAGGACATTTTAGAGGTCATTAATTCTTAGGGTCGCCATACATTGGAAGCAACTTGACGGCACATAACACACATCGGGAAAGGAAAAAGACACAGGGATTCTGTTTTCCATGGCAGCGATGTAAACCCTCTGGTAACATCTTTGTCTAGTCTGTGTGTAGTGCATTTGGGATGATGGCATCTTTGGGATGCATTAGGAATGGCTTAGGTCAACACTAAGGGAACATCTGTTTCCCCCAGGGCCCTTCTGTTTATCTTTATGGGTCACCTTGATCCAGGTTTCCACCATTGATATAGTCACTGTGTCCAGTCCAAATAAACAGAAGCTGTAATATGTAAATCATATCAATGTGTTTAAGGCCAGCTCATGTTATGGGCAGCAAACCTTTACCAGGTTTCTGCCAAAGTTTCCACGAGCTGGTCAGCAGTTCCCTGTTTGGTTTGAATGGTTTTCAAGACATGTTTTTATTATGGGTGTTTCAAATTTGTCAGCTGCCTTGGTGGCCCGGATGATATGTAAATAAAATAAATGCTATCGCTACACGGAGGGAGTAACTTCAGATCTTTGCATGCAAGGTTGAATGTGGAGGCAAATCGACACCCTGATAGCAGACAGCAAATCTGCTAATCTTGCATCCAATGCCCCCAAAGAAAGACCTGCAACCCAAGGAATTTCTTTCTCACTCAGACTGCATCTCCACACTCTCTATTTCATTCTCGCTAAATTCAAACTGCAAAACTGGTTCCATTTGTGTCTTGGCCCCTCCTCTCAGCTCCGAGGAGTGAATTCTTCCCAGTTTCTAGATCTCAACAGCTGGAGAGTTGTTGTTGTTTTTTTTAAAAAAAGAAAACATATCTGGTCATTTAATACCATTAAAGTGTTTAATCCTGGCTGCTTATCAGGGATCAAGATGACCATTTACTGAGCGCTCCTGCATGACTCATCAGTGAGATGGTTTCAGAGGGTAGCCATGTCTGTCTGCAGTAGAAAAACTAGATTAGAATCCACTCGCACCTTGAAGACCAGCACAATTTTTAGGGTACACACTTTCTTTTCTTTTTTTTTAATAAATATTTTTATTGGTTTTTAATAATAAATGGGATACAGGGTATACACTTTCAAGAGCCAAAGCTCATTGGTATCCAATGAAGGGAGTTTTGACTCTCGAAAGTGTATACAGCCAAAAATCTTGTTGGTCTTAAAGGAGCTGACTGGCCCGAATGGTCCAGGCTAGCCCGATCTCATCATATCTCATGACTGGGGAGGGGCCGTGGCTAAGTGGCAGAGCATCTTCTTGGCATGCAGAAGGTCCCAGGTTCAATCCCTGGCATCTCCAGTTAAAGGGACCAGGCAAGTAGGCGATGGGAAAGACCTTCGCCTGAGACCCTGGAGAGCCGCTGCCGGTCTGAGTAAACAATACTGACTTTGATGGACCAAGGGTCTGATTCGGTATAAGGAAGCTTCATGTGTTCATGTGATGCAGAGTCAGCCCTAGTTATTTTTTAAAAAAATTATTAATAAAAATGAGCAGTCAACAATAAATATATACATAAACTAAAAACAAATAATCTTATAATCACATAAAGTCCCAAAAAAAACCTTTACAACTCTGCATCAGTAACCCCTTCTCGCTTAACCAAAACTATATCTTATTACAAAACGGACATTTCCATTCTTTTAATCGTTCTTGTCCATAAAAGGTCTACACTAGTAATATCATTATTTTTTGGTAAGCAGTTAACTTCACTGAAATGTAAACCTCTTTTATTTTTGATATCCAACCATGTATCTTTGGGAAGGTTTTCTGATTCCACTGTCCGGCAAAGACCATTCTAGCTGCCGTGATCATATGTAACACAACTATCCGTTGATCTTTCAGAATATCAGGAAGTTTAACAACAAAGTTTCTGGTTTAAATGGAATTTGCTTCCTCAACCCAACTGACATAATTTTTACCACCTGTTTCCAAAAGATGGATGCCCTTATGCATACCCACCACATATTCAAAAACTCTGCATTGACTTCATTACAAAACCAACATCTGCTGGTTCCTGTCTTATAAATCTTTGCCATCCTTGAAGGTGATAAATAGGTAAAGGTACCCTGTGCAAGCACTGGGTCATTCCTGACCCATGGGGTGTTGTCACATCCCGACGTTTCCAAGGCAGATTTTGTTTATGGGGTGGTTTACCAGTGCCTTCCCCAGTCATCTTCACTTTACCCCCAGCAAGCTGGGTACTCATTTTACCGACCTCGGAAGGATGGAAGGCTGAGTCGACCCTGAGCTGGCTACCTGAAACCGACTTCCATCGGGATCGAACTCAGGTAATGAGCAGAGCTTGGGCTGCAGTACTGCAGCTTTCCACTCTGCGCCACAGGGCTCCAAAGTGAAGGTGATGGATGCCATCTATAAACCATTTTCATCAAATTTTCTTTGAATAAGAGGCTAACTGTAAAGTTTGTACCGTGATTGAAGATCAATTCCCCTTTTGAATCATCTAACCTACATTTTTACACCACCTATTACGAAAATTTAAATCAGGTTTAAACCTTCCTAGAGGCACCTGGTTGGCCACTGTGTGAGCAGACTGCTGGATGGGCCTTGGTCTGATCCAGCAGGGCTTTTCTTATGTTCTTATGGTTTTATGTTCTTATGTTCTTATCACTTTAAGTAAAATCAAGTATATTCTCGAAATTGAGATTTTTACCAGCCCTGGTTAATACTAGGACGAGAGGCATCCAAAGAAGTCCAGGGTCGTTATACCACAGGCAGGCAATGGCATACTACTGTGGAATGTCTCTTGCCTTGAAAACCCCACGGGGTCGCCGTAAGTTACTTGTGACTTGTAGGCAAAAAAAAAAAAGAGAGAGAGAGAGAGGTCCTATTGAACTCGAATCTAGATGATCAGTGAGATGTTATCAGATCTGCCCTTGAAAATATTCCCCTAAAGCTTACTGGAGATTAATTTTACCAATGAAAACTGTGATGGGATTTTTGATTAGTTAGTATCTGTGCTGGAATTTTGCTCCTGGGAGAAAGTCAAACTCAACCATCCCGTACTCATGAGATTTCCACCACCACAGTCGCAAACATTTAATGGAGCAATAAATGCCCAGCTTGTTCCACCGCCTGCACCAAACCACATCTAACCTTGCTAAGAGACTTTGCAGCAGAAAATAGAAATCACTTGAGGGGGGAATCATATGATTCTCAAGAAGGAGAAATGTCTATAAGCAAAAACATTGACTATGTGAACATAACTACCAATCACAGCATGAGATATATAAAGATGGATCAAAAAATTGATTTCATACTGTCCTGTGTATAGATGTTGCTTATTTTAGGAAATTAAACAACGTGTTCTCAATCTAGGAAGCAAACTTGCTATTTTTGGATGCTTTAGCACAAAGGAGAGGATATTTATTTCCAAATTTAAGGTCTCTGTAACTTATTTGAAGGCTGGATGCGGTTAATTCTCAGATGCTAATTCTAAAAGAAAATGTTAGAGGGTTTCTCAGGAAATCAATACTTTATTATACAATAATTGCATCTGCAAGTTTAATGTTCTTCACGAGACTCGGAAAGAACGGAAAAGGGGTTGGCCGGGTCAACTGACGCAAATGGCGGTCTCGTGACCCAGAGAGCCATCAAGAATGTGAGGCCTAATAAAGTAGGTAGCTGTCATTAAAATATTTTCACCAGGACAACCTTTATTATGGAAACCAAATGGCTAGTACATCTGTCTCGATGACATTTTGGCCCAGGAATGGATATTAAACCTAATCACAGCGTCTCAACTGAAACTGCAGCTTTGTTAGTTAGCCAACAGCTTTGATTATTCATTTGTTTAACTGAGCGATTTGTTTCTCTTAGGGACAGTAATTAGTTTTTTTGTGTGTGTCCTCCCAAATCTTCCTCTGGCTCATTCCCGAGTTGTTCCAGCTTCCAACGTAGGAATCAGCAAAGACCCAGCAACAAGGTTATATCCCCTGGAGACAGGATAGAGCTGAAAAACCACTCTTCCAAGAATTTCTGGGTCATTGTCTAATTGATAGGAGTATTGGCATGCTTCGTATTCCAGCGTGTTCCAACTCCACAGGCAGTTCCGATTCAGGCCCAGTCATGTGTGACCACTGTAGGCGGTGTGCCGGAACCCCAAACGACACAGCCGAATCAACCTACAAACGGTTCACTACCAGGAACATCACAACGTATGCAGAGAAGACGAGCCTTTTCCACTGCGCACATCATCACTGCATTGACCAGGTTACCAAAGACACAATTCATAAGAAAGGATTTGATTTACAGCGCATTCCTAAACCCCTGCGCCCTTCTAAGCCCA
This sequence comes from Euleptes europaea, assembly GCF_029931775.1. Lineage (NCBI taxonomy): Eukaryota > Metazoa > Chordata > Lepidosauria > Squamata > Sphaerodactylidae > Euleptes > Euleptes europaea. Next base: position 5,734,593 of record NC_079321.1, read on the forward strand.
TTCACTTCAACAGAATTTTAAAAAATGTAACTGTGCTTGGGACAATTGTTATGATGAGATCTAAAAAGCATCAGAGCACATTGTCAGAAACTGTATTTTATTTCAGCTCCAGTAGCTCCTTAGAAACCAACAAATTTTTCGGGGTACAAGCTTTCGAAAGTCAAAGCTCCCTTCATTGGATACATGGGGAGCTCTGACTCTCAAAAGCTTATAGCCCGACTGGAATCCAGCTGTTCTACTGCAGACCCACATGGCTGCCCTCTGAAACATTATTATTATTATTATTATTATTATTATTTATTTTACTTACAGAATTTGTATCCCGCCTTCATGCCTTTACAAGGGCAGCCAAGAATTTGAAACATACATGATAAAATCACATTTTAATGCCATTAAAATCACCCCCCCAATTAGGATTGCCAACCTCCAGGTGGTGACTTTCAATTGCCTTCCCTTCTCCTCCCCACAACAGACACCTTGTGAGGTAGGTGGGGACGAGAGAGTTCAGAGAGAACTATGACTGGCCCAAGGTCACCGGTTCTCCAGATTAGAGTCCGCTGCTCTTAACCACTACACCACGCTGGCGATTTACCACTGTCAGGGATTCTATTTTCTTCATTTTGCTTTCTTCTCGTATTAATTTCTGCCTCGCAACCCACTTTAGCATCCCCCGTACCTTTAGGTAACACAAAACAGGGCATTTTTTCCCAAATAAAAGACAAGGGGTCAAAGCTCAGTGGGAGAGCATTTGTTTGCCTTGCAGAAGGTCTCAGGGTAAACTCCTGGTCTCTCCAGTTAAAAAGGATCAGGTAATGAGTGATATGCAAGACCTCTACCTCAGACCTTGGAGAGCTGCTGCCAGTCTGAGTACACATGAACACATGAAGCTGCCTTCTACTAAATCAGTCCCTTGGTCCATCAAAGTCAGTATTGCCTACTCTCACCGGCAGCAGCTCTCCAGGATCTCAGGCAGAGGTCTTTCACATCACCTATTTGCCTAGTCCCTTTAACTGGAGATGCCGGGGATTGAACCTGGGACCTTCTGCATGCCAAGCAGATGCTCTACCACTGAGCCACAGCCCCTCATAATATTTATTTATTTCATTTACTTAAAACATTTCAATGCTGCCTTTCCACCCAAATAGGGGTCCCCAAGATGGCAAGTGACCTCAGATCTCAGAAGGTAAGAAGGGTTGACCTTGGTAGTACTTGGATGTGAGACCACCAAGAAAGTCCAGGGTTGCTACACAGAGGCAGGCAATGGCAAACCACCTCTGAACATCTCATCTTGACCTGGATGGCCCAGGTTAGCTTGATCTCGCCAGATCTCGGAAACTAAGTAGGGTCGGCCCTGGTTAGGACTTGGATGGGAGACCACCAAGGAAGTCTAGGGTTGCTCCTCAGAGGCAGGCAATGGCAAACCGCCTCTGAACATCTCTTGCCTTAAAATCTCTCCAGGGGCTGCCAGCTGTGGGTTGGAGATTTTGGAGGTGGAGCCTGAGGAGGGAGGGGAGGGACTTCAGTGGGGTATAATGCCATAGAGCCCACCTTCCAAAGCAGCCATTTTCTCCAGGTGAACTGATCTCTGTCGCCTGGAGATCAGTTGTAATAGTGGGAGATCTCCAGCCACACAATTTATTCCTGTACCCTAGCTTGTAAGAAGAATGCAAATATAGTATAGATATTTGACACATATTATATACTGAGGCCTGAAAAATATAGGGCAATACAACTCTTTCCTGAAGGGCAGACGGAAAATACTGTTTAATTTCTTGAGGAAAAGGAACAGCAATAAGAATCTGAGGCCTTGCCAAGCTCCTATTTGCCAGCGTGGTATAGTGGTTAAGAGCGGTGATTTGGGGCGGTGGACTTTAATCTGGAGAACCAGGTTTGATTCCCCACTCCTCCACATCAGCAGCGGACGCTAATCTGGTGAACTGGACTGGTTTCCCCACTCCTACACATGAAGCCTGCTGGGTGACCTTGGGCTAGTCACTGCTCTTTTAGAGCTCTCTCAGCCTCACCTACCTCACAGGGTGTCTGTTGCGGGGAGGGGAAGGGAAGGCGATTGTAAGCCGGTTTGATTCTTCCTTAAGTGGTAGAGAAAATCAGGGTATGAAAACCAACTCTTCTTCTTTTTCTTCTATTTTAACTGCATTCTAAATGCAAAGGTTGCCAGCCGAACCTCTGTCTGGTTGGCAGGGTGGCCCCTCCACAAAATCCTCTCCGATGCCACTGTCAGAAAGCAAACAGCGAAGCGACATGAAAGTCCGTCCTCCCATTTTAAAAGAAGGCCCAAGGAGACGATAGATACAAAGGGAAGACGACCCAAGAGACTTCTTCTTTGCAGCCTTTTATGAGAAGTTCAAAAAAAAAAAAAGGCCGTCAAGAAATCGTCTTGTGTTCACAAACACCAAAGGAGGGCCAGAGAGAGGAAAACAGCCTAGCCTCTTCCCTTTCTGAAAATGTCCACTGTGCTGCGGTTTGATGTCGGAATTTATGTGCTAGTGGAGAAACCTTGATAGCACGGCAGCCCAAAAGGCGGGGGGTGGGGGGTGGGGGGAGGAAATCTGTCCTGGGTGGATTTCAAGCTCCTGATATGCATGGAGATTTCCATCCCATAAAAATCAGGTTTAACTAGCTTACCAGTGGGTTGTACGCCGAGTAAAGGTGGAAGATATACATTTATTGAAAAGAAAATCGTAAAAACGAGTTTGCCTGCTGAGAGAACATCTGGCGGCTTATCGCCCCCATTGTTTATCAACTGCTCGTTTCGGTCAAATCTCGAGCAAAAACCAGGGGCAGAGGAAGGGGAGAATAAGCCACAGAAATGCAGACTCGGTTCACATAAAGTCATGACAACATTAGTACCAAGTTCCGTCTTCTCCCGCCGCGACAGATGGGCCTGTCTCCAGATGGTACATAGTAAGTTCCTTGGGAAGAACAATCACCTTTCTGGAATGGTCCCGTTCACTGCTCATCCCAGAAAACTATAATAATTTGGCAGTTGATCCAAAGATAGCGTCGCCAAAGCCCTCTTCGCCACTGGCGGGATGTTTGGGGGGCGGAGCTTGAGGAGGATGGGTTTGGGGAGGGGCTTCAATGCCATAGAGTCCAATGGGAATTTTCTCCAGGGGAACTGACCTCTGTCAGCTGGAGATCAGTTGTAACCGCAGGAGATCTCCAGCTAGTACCTGCAGGTTGGCAACCCCAATTCCAAAGGTGGCTGTATCCTCAAAAAAGTTGGGGACCCCTGGGTTAGAGTGTCAGACTAGGTTCTGGGCAACACACATTCGAATCTCCGCTCTGCCATGGAAGCTTGCCGGGTGACCTTGGGCCAGTCACATACTGTTCGCCTAGCCTACCTCACTGGGTTGTTGTGGATAAAAAGGAGGAGAGGAGAGTGATGTGAGATCCTTTAAGGTCCCATTGGGGAGAAAGGCAGGATTTAAATCAAGTACATAAATAAATGAAATAATTTTTTGAGGGATTGCACACAAAATATTTAAGATTGGGAGAAGTGGTTGTAATTGGAAACACCTTGCATTTGAAACTTTGGTTCTGATCTGTTTTCAGATTAGGGTTGCCAGGTCCCTCTTCGCCACCAGCGGGAGGTTTTTGGGGCGGAACCTGAGGAGGGCAGGGCTTGGGGAGGGGAGGGACTTCAATGCCACAGACTTCAATTGTCACAGTGGCCATTTTTCTCCAGGTGATCTGTTCTCTATCGGCTGGAGATCAGTTGAATTAGCAGGAGATCTCCTGCTACTACCTGGCAGTTCAACAAAAATATTCACCGATACTACAAAGTTAAGCTGTAATAAAGAATAGTAAGGGGCTCTCAATGATTATACAAAATCACAAGTATTCAATTTGACGTATAACAGTTTACTGTGTCAACATTACAACACTAAGACAAATTTTTTTAACTATATAGTTGTTTAATTTTACTCTTTTTAACAATATAGCAAAAGCAGTTTTCTAACGCCACTAAACAAGGATACAATGTGGCTGTGAATCATAAAGTTGACAATGTAGCTCAACGAAATATGATGCTACTATACAAGAATGTCAAAGAAGAAAAAAGCAACGTAGCTAGGTGAAATATGATGCTACAGTGCAAGATAGTGATGGAACTTGGAAACGCAGTCCGGATTAACAATCATGCTTTCACTGCTCAAGGCAGCTTCATCAGCCAAGATTTCCAGTTCACTGCTATTCCTACAAAGTATATCCACAAAATTACAATAAGATGTCTGTTCTTGTCTTATAATGTATTTATCAAAGTAAAAGTAGAAGAGCCAGCATACCTTGAAGGCAACAATATTTGACATAAATTTATTCTTCAGTATTGGATCTCCAAAACGCCCGACTTGCTGTTTCTTTCTTGGTCTCTGAGTGTGGCCTTGAAACGCCAGGTGTATGTTGTTATATTGTTAAAAAGAGTAAAATTAAACAACTTTATAGTGAAAAAAAGTTTTTTGCACATGTAGATGATTAAGGATATATAGAAAAAATGGAAGTCCGATGACTGAAACAAAGTTCTAAACTATTGTTTTGTATGTTCTTGTATGTTGATTGTTTGTTACACATAGAATCACTTAGCACTTTGTTGTCTTAGTGTTGTAATGTTGACACAGTAAACTGTTATATGTCAAATTGAATACTTGTGATTTTGTATAATCACTGAGAGCCCCTCAGTTGGCAACCCAATTTCAGATTCATATCATGACAACAAATATTTTCAACCACAGAGGCAAGTTTGCTCCCAAACCATGTTATTTGAATTGCTCTAGCAGATGTAAATTCTGATACAAGGTCTGATTCATCCAGATCATGTTTGTCAAAATGGTTTTCTCTATGATTTGGCGCCTTCATACTGGGCACCTAAACGGCCTCCAAGACAGGAGGCAGACTGCAGTTCTAAGCAGAGTTACTTATAGGGTTGCCAGCTCCAGGTTGGGAAATATCTGGAGATTTTAGGGGTGGATCCTGAGGAGGGTGGGATTTGGGGAGGGGAGGGACTTCAGTTCCATAGATTCCAACTGCTAAAGTGGCCATTTTCTCCAGGGGAATTGATCCCCTCCTCTGATCGTTTCTAAAACGAAGGAGGGTCTGATCAGATCGAAAGGAAGGAAATGAGGGATCTGTTCACCTGGAGAAAAATGGCCACTTTGGAAGGTGGACTCTAGGGCATTATACTCCATTGAAGTCCCTCCCCTCCCCAAACCCTGCCCTTCTCAGGCTCTGCCCCCAAAATTTCTAGGTATTTCCCAACCCGGAGCTGGCAACCCTAACCTGTGTATATCCATTTGTAACGAAGAGCCAACATGCTTTTGACAAAATGAAACAGAGGACCGACACTGGGATAAATGTGGGGTTGAAATCACATGTTGAGCTGTACATGCGTTGACTATAACGTGAGAAGGACTCATTGCACATACAAAGGACAGACTAGTGTATGCCGAACATGGATTGTTCGTGCCTTCACTGTAACTTGTGAACAGGGCTTAGGTTAAGGTCATATTTTAATAACTGTTCTCATTTGGTGGAACCAAGGCAAGAACAGCACACTGGGGGAAAAAATAATTATAACTCCAGTCTTGCTTGTAGGACCCAAATTGAGACTTGTGATCACGCACTAACATGACAGATAGTTCATACCATTGCTTTGCATTAATTCCATTTGAACCACATTAATAATTCTGTCATGCCTACCAAGGGTCCATCCCCCCAGTGCCTTTTCTTCTGACACTGCATCCCAGTATCCATGAGAGGAGTTTGTCTTTGATCGTCAACAAGATTTCTTTTTTTAATTCCCTCCCTGTTTGACTGTATGATTTCTGATCTCCAGCCTGATATTCCACTCATCTTTATCTGAGAGAGCAGATTTGACTGATCGGCTAGTAACCTGTAATAAATTGAAAAGTTGTGAAGACAAATTGGCACTAATTTTATGATGTGATTAATACAAGTTGACTCAACATCCTGAAGAAACCAAAGCAGCTACCTGGGGAAATATGTTTCTGCACCAATTATTCCTAGGTGTTAGATCTGATTAATTATGCTCTCACTCCATTAGATAACGGAGGGGCAACTTTGCGTCTGTCTCCATGCTTTGGATTGTACAAAGACAACTTCATTGAAAAATTAATAGAAAGAGAGCAATCCTTGCACATGGTACCCAGAGACCTGCTATATCATCTTCCAGGGACAATTAAGAGAAATTTTTAAAATAAAATAAAAGAAGAAGAGGAAGAGTTGGTTTTTATATGCCGACTTTCTCTACCACTTAAAGGAGACTCAAACTGGCTTACAATCACCTTTTCTTCCCCTACCCACAACAGACAACCTGTGAGGTAGGTGAGGCTGAGAGAGTGTGACTTGCCCAAGGTCACCCAGTTGGCTTCATGTGGAGGAGTAGGGAAACCAACCCGGTTCACCAGATTAGTGTCCGCTGCTCATGTGGAGGAGTGGGGAATCAAACCCGGTTCTCCAGATCAGACTCCACTGCTCCAAACCACCGCTCTTAACCACTACAGCACACTGGCTCAGGCAGAGGAGACTGGAGCCAAGAGAGCCAATTTCTCATCTTTTAAAGAGCAACATAACTTTCTCTGCCTAGCTGTTCTGTCTAGATGCATAGATGGTGGTGGAAAGTACCATGAATCACAGATGATTCATGGTGACCCTGTAGGGTTTTCAAGGCAAGAGACAAACAGAGGTGGTTTGCCGTTGCCTTCCTCTTCATGGCAACCCTGGTATACCTTGGTGGTCTCCCATCCAAGAACTAACCAGGGCCAACTCAATACATTAACTAGACTGCCTGAAACCGACTTCCGTTGGGATCGAACTCAGGTCGTGAGCAGAACTTTTGACTCCAGTGCTGCAGCTTACCACTCTGCACCATGGGGCTCGCACATAAATATTATACAAAAATATTACAATTGTGGAAAAAGTCAGCTCTCTGTCCCACAAAGCTTATATTGTAAAATTTAACCTGTGAGGAAGCTAGCAGAGCAAAACGAATGAAAAAATAACCAAAAGAAAGGGAAGGAGGACAACAAGAGGAAGAATGGCAGAAAAAAATGCGAAGGATTAAAATGTGGAATTCACTGCCAGAGGCTGTGGTGATGGCTGCAGGTGTAGATGGCTTTAAAGAGGGATTAGACAGATTCATGGAAGAGAGGTCAGTCAATGGCTATCAACCATGGTGACCAAAGGGGAAGGCCTTTGGTCACCATTTACAGGCAGTAAACCTCTGAATACCAGCATCAGGAGGCAACATCAGGGGAAGGCCTCGGCCTCTATGCCCTGTTCTTGGACCTCCAAAGGAACTGGTTGGCCAGTGTGTGAGGCAGGATGCTGGACTAGATGGACCCCTGGTCTGATCCAGCAGAGCTCTTCTGATTTTCTTATGAAAGCCCCGGCCTCTATGCCCTGTTGTTGGAGCTCCAGAGGAACTGGTTGGCCACTGTGTTACTCAGGATGCTGGAATAGGTGGACTCCTGATCTGATCCTGCAGGACTCTCCTAATATTCTTATTTTACTCATGCTTAGATTTTATTTCAGCTGCAGATAAAGAAGAAGATGCTGCACTTTACACTAGTGTAGACATTCCTCACACCCCGACAACTCAGTATCTTTTGCAGCGGCGATGTGGATACTTCGGTAAAAACGTTCTGGATTCACATGTTTTTATTTATAGAAAAAATATCCTTTGGCAACTCCTAATGGGTTAGAAAATTCCCAAACCGTTTAAAATACTTTAAAGTTCTTTTGGGACATAGCCAGATACTTAATATTGTATTACGTTTTATAGTTGTCACTTAATCAAGCTATTTAATATTATAGTACATTTTAAAACTGTCACTTAATCACATTTTCTTGACCCTTTTATGTGAATTAAAGATCACTGTAGATAAAAAATGGCATGCTTTAGTTTAAATAGATTCAGTATGTCCAGTTTGACAGTTACTTCTAAGACATTAAAAGAATTTTTCAGTGATTAATATGACCCACACCGTTAAATGGGGTAATGTTCCATTTCTTCAGCCATTAGAGGAAACAGACTCAGCCAGTAGGATTAAAAAACACACCCAATTGAACATAGAGCTGAAAATCGCTAAGATAATGTAGTGTGGGGCACTATGAGGTATCAAGCAACTTCACCTGATTCGTTTTTTTTTTCTGGTAGAAAAGTTGTGAATTGGTCAAAAAGAATAGAATGGCACGTCCCTAGGAGCAGGTTCCTGACACGCCTACATACCTCAACCATAGGAATTCTGCCACTGTGAAATTTGAAGCAAATCAGTTAAAATATTGGAGGAATCCCAACAGTAGTCAAAATAATTTAAATAAAATTAGTTATTTTTTTAAGGTGAGGGCAGCTTCCTGACGTATCTTTAGTTGTCGATGGATTTCATCGAAAGTGAAACTGGAATCAAATTGGATGGTTGGTTCTTTTTCAAGCAAAAGATCTGAGGAAATTTGAGAGGATCTGAAAGAGTTTTGATAAATCGACTGAAATTATACATGAGCACATGAAGCTGCCTTACACTGAATCAGACCATCGGTTCATCAAGGTCAGTATTGTCTACTCTGACTAGCAGCTGCTCTCCAGGGTCTCAGGAAGAGGTCTTTTACATCACCTACCTGCCTGGACCTTTCAGTTGGAGATGCAGGGGATCGAACATGGGGCCTTCTGCATGCCAAGCAGATGCTCTACCACTGAGCTGTGGCCCCTGGGCTCTGGAAAGGGAAGGGTTAACATACACACACCCTGCTCTCAGTATTAGCTCTGTCACCACCCCCGTATCAAAGTGTAGACCTGGTGACTTCCATTGGATTTAGGGCCTCATAGTATAATAAAATGAGCTTCTCCCATAGCCCACTTGGAGAAAACCAAACCAGTCAGTCAGGACTTCCAAGAGCCACGATGGGACCAGAGATGAAGATAGCCTGTGGTCTCCCTCATATCCGGAAGATGCTTGATTATAACAGTTATGTCTTTTAGGCATGGGTTTTTCCCTCTTGGTCACCCCTCTGGCGACTTTGGGTCTTTGTTTGGATTACGCATGCCGTTTCCGACCGTCAGAGGTTGCCTCGGTCTCCCCCTGCGTTTCCCCACATTTTGCCCGTGTTTTCACATTTGAGATAAAACTGGTCTCTGAAAACGTGGGGGAAATGCGGGGAAAGGCAGGGGGAGACTGAGGCAACCTCTAGCGGTCAGGAACGGCATGCATAATCAAAACAAAGACTCAAAGTCATCAGAGGAGTGACTTGCATAAAAGCCCAAAATCTCCCACTGCCACTTTGCCCAGTTTTGTTTTCCATGTTCTACTTTCTTGGTGGCCCTGCAGCTGGTCATGACATAGAAATACCAAATGTGGTACTCAGCTGTTGGGGCAGTGAAATCTCCAAGCAGCAAAATTAAATCTCCTTGTGGATACCAGAGGCATGTGCCTCCTGCAATTCACAGCACATGGGGGGGGGGGGTTAGTTAGAATTTAGCATTTTTCTTTTGTCACCTCAAGAGCAGAAGATACCTTAAACGTTTACTCCAACGACCTGGTATGTGTGCATTCCAAAAAACAAAATCATCTTATTGAAACCGATTCAAAGAAAGGAAAGGGTTGGATGCAAAAAAAAAAAAAAAAAGATGAGTTCTTTTTTTTAATAAATGTTTTATTAAATTTTTACAAACAAACATACAATTATACATACATTCACACACAATTTATACTCCTTCGGGGAGTCTGTTTCATCATACATCTCAAAAATCTCCTGCTTTAACATTATAATCTAAATAATAAATTCCATCTATTCTAACTGTTAAGTTTTTTGTGGTCTAAATTTTACTTCTAATAATCTATCCCTTTTGTTTAACATAATCCAAATAGCCTTCCCATTTTCGTTGAGATTCTTCAGTCGTCTTCTCTTTCATTAGACTGGTCAATCTAGCCATCACCACGAATTCATCCATTTTCTGTTGCCACCTTTCCACCTCTGGAATTTCATCCTGTTTCCATAACGTTGCCATGAGTTGAATGGTCTGATGCTAAAATTTAATTATGAGTGTTTGTTCCAGGTTTGGTACCCATGCTGAAATCTGTTCTCGGCTGCAAAAAGAACACAAAGCAAAGATCTTTGCTTGAAATTGCTTGAAGGATTATATTTTAAAGTTTCTTTGGGTTCTCTAAAACTGTTTCAGGGTGTGTGTGTGTGTTTTTAATTCAACAAGGCACTGGCATGTATAGGAAATTCTATTCTTTTTCTCAGGCAGTTGAATGAAATGCCCTCTCCGTTTTTTTTTTTTTCTTTCTTCACCCTTGGTCCCCAGATCCTTTTTGTTTGTTTAATTAATCTGACTATAATTGTTCCTTCTTTGTATCTTAATCACAAATCAAATGTACAGTGTTTGCCAACAGCTGTGAATAAAAAAAAGTAGTCCATTCTTGAAGGACTTTGTATGTTTTCCTTGATAGTTTAATTAGAAGGGGTGAATAATACTCTGTTTAATTCATCAAGCAGGACAATTAACAATAACATTGATCTTTTTTGTTTGACAGCAAAATTTGTTTGATTACAGAACTGAATATAATGTAGCCAAATCACTGCCAGTAATTCATTTCAGATAGTCAATTAAAAATCCTGTGTGTTCAGTACACAGGCAAACAATGAACAATGGGGCAAACTAATCAAGGCATGTTTTTTTTTTTTTAAGCCATGCTTGGGATGTCAATGGAGGAAAGGAAATGGCTAACAAGGATTATTTTTTGGTACCAGCCCAAAAGACCCCTTGGCCTTCACCTTGTTGAATATAGAATCATAGAGTTGGAAGGGGCCATACAGGCCATCTAGTCCAACCCCCTGCTTAATGCAGGATCAGCCTGGAGCATCCTTGACAAGTGCTTGTCCAGCCTCTGTTTCAAGACTGCCAGTGAGGGGGAGCTCACCACCTCCCTAGGTAGCCGATTCCACTGTTGAACAACTCTTACTGTAAAAAAATTTTCCCCTAATATCCAGCTGGTATTTCCTCTCGCAATTTAAACCCATTATTGCAAGTCCCATCCTCTGCTGCCAACAGGAACAGCTTCCTGCCCTCCTCTAAGTGACAGCCCTTCAAATACTTCAAGAGAGTAATCCTGTCCCCCCCTCAATCTTATCTTCTCCAGACTGAACATCCCCAACTCCCTCAGCCTTTCCTCGCAGGGCTCGGTCTCCAGGCCCCTGACCATCCTCATCACTCTCCTCTGCATCCGCTCCATTCTGTCCACATCCTTTTTGAAGGATTTTGAAGGTATTTGAAGGATTTTGAAGGTATTTGAAGGATTTTGAAAGTATTTCCCAACAAAGAGCTGGCAACCCTACCCTATGGTGAGGCACCACCCACTGATTGTCTCAAGTTGCCACTGGGAGAAAAATATTTAGAAAAACACATTGTCCTCTAAGCTGGTATGTCATATGCAGATACAACTCACAAGTGACAATGGGTAGCGAGGACTCACCATGCCTGCAGCCTGCCAGCTCAAGGACTCCAGTTGGACCTGACCCCTTGCAACATGCAGTGTCTCCAGAGGCCTCACCAAGGCCACTGGAGCAGAGAAGAAAACAGGTCCGCTGGCAATGCAGCAGAGACGGCAGAGTGCTAGACTGAAGGCTTTACAGAGGAACCTCCTCAGTAGCAGTGATGAGGAAGAGCAGGGCTGAAGCACCACCTGGGAACTCAGCCGAATCAGCATCAGCTGGCTCTGCTACAGCAGCAGGGGAAGGGATTTAAGCCATCAGTTAGGCTTGGCTGTAGTGCAAGCAACTTGTCACCAACCTCCTTGTGTACTGGCCTTGTTTCCCTGCTATCCTTTGGATTCCTGGTATCCTGACTTCTTGGACTGGCTTTGACTAACGCCTCGGACTTCCCTTGCCGGTATTGAGATCTTGGACTTTGCCTGAACTGTGAATGTCCTTGGACTGTTCCCCGGACTATGCTTCCAGCCCTCGCTCCTGGCCAGCACCACGACAGCTACCCATTGTCACTTCTGGGTTGCAGCTGAAAGTAATGCAGTGATGTCGGTGGACCCTACACCCAAGATGTGGCGAAAATGAAGGAAAGCTTTATGCTTGTATGGCAAGGGTGAACAGGCCTGCCTGGTAAGCAACGGAGAAAGAACTGTGGAGCATGCACAGCCGTGCAAGTGTGGCAAAAGGCCATCCAGAAGGAGGAGGGGGAGAAGAGTGTTCCATTGAGTCCTGTGATAATTGCCTCTTACATGCAAAATTGCCCTTCTGGGGATGCATCGCGGTTTAGAAAATCCCTGTTAAATCAGCTCTATAATTATCGTTTCTGAAAACATCATAACCTGAATGGGAGATTATAATTTAACTTTCACTTTGGTTATGCAGTATGCTCTAGCTGTAACTTCTTGCAAGGGGGTGGGGGGAGAGAAAGAAAGCATCCAGGGTGTTCTCAAAGGCCTAATTTAATTGTTTGAGTTCCTCTTTATCTGTTCATCCGAGCCGCCCACTTTTTGACACTGTTATAATTCCTGGTGTATCCTTCCCAGATCCTTTTGTTCTGTCACTAATCTTTTCTTCGTGTATTACATGATGGAGTCCTTTGTAATTTTCTTCATTTCTTCAAGTGGATTTCTTTGTGATGTTTAAAAAGCCTTTTTTTAAAAAATCCTTTCGGAGTCCAGGGAACCTCTTTGGAGGTGTTGCAGTGGTGCCTCAGCTATGCCGTCCCCTGCCACCAAAAGCTCAGGAATGAGCTGCCCGGATATTAGTTAGGGTTTGGGATTGGCTTAGGGAAAAAAGCTTATTTAGAGGTAAAAATAAGCATCCTGTTAAGGTCCTGTCATTTCTAACTTGTATGTATAGGTTCTGTGGAAAGGTGCTCTGTGAGAGGAAAGGGCATTCTTGAACCGGCTGAGGTAACCTCACCTGAGGAAGGGGAATCAAATCTCCCTTTGCGGTTTACTGATGTGCCTTGAGAGCTAGCTTTACTTTGCAGATTGAAGCCATCCACACAAAGCATTTACCCCATGAAATACTTTACTTTCTGTTGAAGATACATTTGCCGTTCATATCCCAACTGTGTCCTGTTGGTCCAGTCAAATATTAGGAAAAAGTGATCTCTATCTACCTCAGAAATAAGTACAGCCTTGGTCCAACAGGTTTCCCAATAAGAGACCTTTAGGGAACACATAGCTTATATGTAGGGTTCCCATCTGCCCTGTTGTAGGAGGCAATTGTCTGTCAATAAACCAGGCTGCCTGCCGACCAGCTGATGGTCAGCGGGCGGAAGCAGGAAGGGGACAGTGATCCCTGTCCATGTGCTCCCAGTGCAATACTGCCACTTCTGGGTTTACCAATGGCTAGAGCATCCCGTGTAGGGTTCCCAGTTGACCAGTGAGGGCAGGCAATTGCCCACCAACTTACCGGGCTGCCTATTGATTCTCTGCTGGCTGGCAGGTGGAAGCAGGTGAGCTGGGACCGGGGGGGGGGGGCGCAAACCACATGAGCCATGCATGTGCACCACACCGCCAGCACGTCCAGGATACCCCAGAAGTGCTGGTGACGCTCTAGCAGTCTCCCCAAAATCTCTATGGTTTCCATACAGTTTTCAGAGGGGAATTGCTAGAGCGTCCATTTAACCTGGAAGTGACAGAATTGTGCTGTGCATGTGAGAAGCTACCCCTCATGACCGCATGGATGAGGCTCCCGCCAGAGGCCAGGCAGAACCTGGCAACCCTAATCCCGCACGATGCAATACCACCACATCTGGGTTTACCCCGGAAGTGTCAGCATCAGGAATGCACAAGCAAATCGTCCCCACAAGCGACGCCAATAGGAAGAGAGGAAGACACTCCTGCTGGTAGGAAAAGAGGGCCTGGCAACTCTACTTACATGCTACCAACCCTTTAATCAAAGCTTGTGTCCCCTTTTTTACTTGATTGTGAGCAATTGGGGTTTAAAGGACCCATAGGAGAGTCCAGAATGGGAGGGGGCTGGACATTCTTCAGTCCGGTGGGCAGTTGCCCCAGAGCCTTCCCCCTACGGTTGCCAACCTCCAAGTACTAGCTGGAGATCTCCTGCTATTGCAATTGATCTCTGCTCGGAAGACATGTTCTCCACTTGCCCTGGGCCTGTTATCTAAGGGTAATCTTCCTTCTTATATGAATTCTCTGGTTAGTCCAAAGTTATGTAGAATCTTTACGCGTGCAAGATTTAATTGCCCTTTTTCAATGATTTTGCTGGGCCGTATGCTGAAAATCCCTTTTTCAGACCTGCTGTGTGCCCTCTTCAGTTAGTGGACTCCTTGTTACATATCCTTTTGCACTGTCCTTATGTATCCAACTTAGGCTAAAATGGATGGTACCATGTTTTAACAAAGGGTCTGCATTTTCTCGAGCATCTTTGGAGCAAAAGGTTCAGTTCCTCTTAGAGAAGAAGAAGAAGAGTTGGTATTTATATGCCGACTTTCTCCACCACTTAAGGGAGAATCAAACCGGCTTACAATCACATTCCCTTCCCCTCCCCACAACAGACACCCTGTGAGGTAGGTGGGGCTGAGAGACTGTGATTGGCCCAAAGTCACCCAGCTGGCTTCGTGTGTAGGAGTGGGGAAACCAACCCAGTTCACCAGATTAGCCTCCGCAGCTCATGTGGAGTAAGGAATCGAACCCGGTTCTCCAGATCAGAGTCCACTGCTCCAAACCACTGCTCTTAACCACTACACCATGCTGGCTCTCTGACCCTCAGCATACTTATTTTGTTGTTCGTTTTCTGGAGGCTGCAGAGAAGAGACGAAGGGAGATGTTTTTAGAGACGGGTTTTATTTAAGTTTTATGGTTTTATTGTTCAAGACCTCGGCCTAAGAACGGGGGTGGGGGGGGGGGAGAAAGAAGCAACTGATCTCCAGCCAATAGAGATCAGTTCACCTGGAGAAAATAGCTGCTTTGGCAATTGGACTCTATGGCATCAAGTGTCTCCCCTCCCCAAGCCCCGCCCTCTTCAGGCTCTGCCCCTAAATCTCCCTCTGGTTGCTAAGCGGGACCTGGCAACCCTACTTCCCCACCCCATATCTGTCACATAGGGATTTGACCCTGGGTCTCCCTGGGCCTATTCCAGCACCACACCGCCCTGGCTCTCACAACAGTTCCAGCGCCTCAGAATAAAATCTTACCTTGAACTCACCTTTATAGCCATCATTGCAATTCACGGTTTCTTTATCACATCCAATTAGAAAACAAGGAGGAGATTGCTTCAGTTCAAAGATATCAGTTTGGCACAATTGATAGCCACTTAGCACTCAGCTGCACAAAAAGCTTCCTTCACAGTCAGTTTGATGCATTAGCATAAAATCAGAAATGTGGGAAATTGACAAGGCACTTAAAAAAAAAAAACCTCCTAACGGCTAAAATTCAAAAAAGAGTATATCAGCTCGGCAGTCATTTCAAACTCCTGCGTGAAATTTTCATGCATCCCTACCCATGTCTTCTGGGGCTTTTTGGACGTTCATGGTGGACGAGGAGATTTTTAAAAAATGATCACACTTGTATCGCGCGTTCTAGAACGAGAACTAGAATCCTTGTGCCGAAGGAAGTGTTGCTGGAGACCAAGGTAATTCATACTATGGTATTTCCCATTTCTACAAATGGATATGAAAGTTCGGTGACAGGAAGAGAATTGACAGGAAGAACGGTGACAGGAAGAAAATTGATTCATTTGAAATGTGGAGTTGGAGGAGAGTGTTACGGATACCATCGACTGCCAGAAAGACAAATCCAGGAAAGGAAGGTGGTGAGGTATAGCATGATCTCGTCGGATCTTAGAAGCTAAGCAGGGTCAATACTTGGAAGGAGGACCACCAAGGAAGACTCCACAGAGGAAGGCAATGGCAAACCACCTCGCCTTCTCACTTGCCTTGAAAGCCCCTTGCTGGGGTCACCAAACCACTTGATGGCACTTTACACACATATCAAATCAAGCCTGAATTCTCTCTAGAAGCTAAAATGACTAACCTGAGGCTAGTGAACTTTGGTCACACCATGAGAAGACAGGACTCACTGGAAAAGACAATAATGCTAGGAAAAATGGCAGGCATAGAGGAATAGAGAATAAAACTGCTACTATCATACTGCCCTTGTACAAATCTAAGGTGAGACTACATACACTTCTGGTCACCACACCTAAAAAAAGATATTGCAGAGCTTGAGAAGGTACAGAAAAGAGCAAACGAAATTATCAGGGGACTAGAGCAGCTGCCCTAGGAGGAGCGGTTAAAATGCTTAGGGCTGCTTAGTTTGGAAAGAACACAGTTGAGGGGAGACATGATAGAGGTCTATCAATTATGCATGGTATGGAGATAGTAGACATAATACTAGAATGTGAGGTCATTTGCTGAAACTGGAAGGTGACAGATTCAAAACAGACAAAAGTAAGGATTTCTTCACACAACGCATAGTTCAATTGTGTAACTCCCTGCCCCAGGATGTGGTGATGGCTGCCAACTTGGAAGGCTTTAAGAGGGGAGTGGACATGTTCATGGAGGAGAGGGGTATTCGTGGCTACTAGGCAAAATGAATACTAGTCATGATGCATACCTATTCTCTCTAGTATCATAGAAGCATGCCTATTGTATTAGGTGCTGTGGAACACTGGCAGGATGGAGCTGCTGCAGTCGTCCTGTTTGTGGGCTTCCTGGAGGCACCTGGTTGGCCACTGTGTGAACAGACTGCTGGACTTGATGGGCTTTGGTCTGATCCAGCATGGCCTTTCTTATGTTCTTATGTTTATTGGAGGTCTTTCCTGTCTGATTGAATTGCTGTTCATGTTCGTAATCTACGTTAAGTTTTAGTGAGAAAGGTGGAATAATAATAATAATAATAATAATAATAATAATAATAATAGCATACCTGATCTAATCAAGCATATTGTCTGTGTTCTTTGGGACTAAGGTTGCCAACCTCCAGGAAGTGGGTGGAGATCTCCCACTATTACAACTGATTTCCAGGCGACAGAGATCAATTCCCCTGGAGAATATGGCTGCTTTGGCAATTGGACTTCATGGCATTGAAGTCCCTAGCCTCTCCAAACCCCGCCCTCTTCAGGCTCCACCCCCCAAAATCTCGACCCCCCCCAAAATCTCGACCCCCAAAAATTTCACAACCTGGAGCAGGCAACCCTATCCTTTCCCTTTCCGGTTGCCAACCTCCAGGTACTAACTGGAGATCCTGCTATTACAACTGATCTCCAGCTGATAGAGATCAGTTCCCCTGGAGAATGTGGCCACTTTGGCAATTGGACTCTATGGCACTGAAGTCCCTCCCCTCTCCAAACCCTGTTCTCCTCCAACTCCACCCCCAAAATATCCAGGTATTTCCCAACCTGGAGCTGCCAACTCT
Organism: Euleptes europaea; assembly: GCF_029931775.1. Classification (NCBI taxonomy): domain Eukaryota; kingdom Metazoa; phylum Chordata; class Lepidosauria; order Squamata; family Sphaerodactylidae; genus Euleptes; species Euleptes europaea. The sequence goes on from NC_079321.1 coordinate 5,751,998, forward strand.
ATTTGGGACCCATGTTGGCTCTTAACAACCTGCAGGCATGTCAGTTACCCTTTCTTATTGTCCACGTAACCTTCAATGAGAATTTAGACTTATCTGTGTGCATGCTTATGTAAGCAGTTTATTTTATTTGATTTATACCCCACCCTTTATACCCTACCCAGGGCAGCTTACAACAACAGTCAAGGTAGATTTAATATAAATAGGATAAAGCCCTGACCTGGTTGGCCCAGGCTAGCCTGATCTCGTAATATCTCAGAAGCTAAGCAGGGTCGGCCCTGGTTAGTACTTGGATGGGATTCCACCAAGGAAGCCCAGGGTCTCTATGCAGAGGCAGGCAATGGCAAAACACCTCTGTTAAGTCTCTTTCCTTGAACACCCATAAGCCGGCTGTGACGTGACGGCACTTTACACACATACCAATAAGATAAAAACATTACAATTAAAATAATAAATCCTAATCTAATACAAGTGGCATCCAAATATAAATTGCCGCCTAATCTCTAATACAAGGGGAGTTATCACCTATAATGGTGATGCTGGACCACAGAATGCCGGGACCAGTAGACCCTGCTTGCCTCCTCAACCCACCAAAAGAAAGACACTTCAGTTAGATAAAAGGGTCATTTTGTCATGAGCAGAAATGAGCTGGCAAACCCAGTGAAAGTGGTGACTGTGGTTAGACAGATAAAACAACGAGAAGTATATCGACAATGTAAGAAATAATTGGGCATCTTCTGATAAATGACCAGACTTACGCTAAAAGCCAAATGCATGAATCTACATTTTAACGCATACCCATGTACAATTGTATTAAGGAGGGTTTAAAAAATATATATCCAACCAATTTGTCATACTTCCACTATGGTCTCTGCGAGTAATTTGTCTCAAAGAAGACGAATACAGAGAATTGCAAAGGGGATGGAACCCTTTGTTGTCAGAGAGAATCCAGATTGCGGATAAGGATATTATGAAAGCAGTAGAAAGTGCTGGGCAAAGTATCCTCCACTGAACAGGAACTAATGGGAGATGAATGAGCACATGTAATTGAACAAGCTGAAAGAAAGAAAGAAATGTGGGGGGGGGAGAGAAACATCGCAAGAAGAGGAACAGAAATCTTATGAAAAGGGCGAAATCGTGGCAACATCTGCGGGACTATGAACCCTTCAGGAAGTGGCCAAGATGGCATGTTGCTAAGGGAGAAAACTCCTGCTGAGATTCTGGTACAAACAGTACACAACTTAAGGAAGTGAATTTATCATTGGATCCCAAAGATCATTGGCGTCCTGTGCCTGGTAAACAGGAGGGAAGCAGAGCGCTCTTTCGCCTGGTCTAACAGAGCATAAGGTCACGTTCATTAAAGTGTTCCTTAATGGCCCTCACGTTCATTAATGGCCCTCCAAATGCCACATAAAGATTTCGCCAGCTAATTCATGCGGCACAGGGACAAGAGAAGATGGTGGTGGGGCAGTCTCGGCACTCAAACAGATGAGACAAAGATCACACCTTTCCAGTCAGAATTGCCAACCTCCAGGTGGTTGTAGAAAAAATAGACACCACTGTACTGATACTACAAAGTTAGGAAATTAGTACAGGGGCAAAACTGTGTATAACAAAGTGCAAAAATATTTTATGAGCTACCACATAACATCATACATAGTGACAATCTATCATCAAACAGTAAAAACCCATTGTTCATGGCATATCCTGGTACATTCCTCAGTCCCCTAAATAATCAATCCTATATTGTTCCAGCTTAAAAAATTCATGACTGCATTCTAACATCCCGGATAGTCACCAAGTTCCACGTAGGGATACAGACAAATGTAGCAGTGCTACATTTGTCTTTATTCCTACGTGGAACTTGGCAACTGTGGAAGAACTGAACAGAAGAATTTTGAAACATCCGTATCCCCTTTCTACTGTGATTACACATTTTGAAGATACCAGCTGGATATTGCTTTATGCTTACTTACTCATAAAATATTTTTGCACTTTGTTATACACAGTTTTGCTCCTGTACTAACCTCCAGGTGGTAGCTGGAGATCTCCCGCTATTACAATTAGCCAGCAACTCTGCTTCAAATTTTGCTCAGTGGAATATCAGGAGAGGGGTAGGATCGCCCCTTCTAGCAGCAACCCCCTTTAACAACAAAGTGGGTTACTTTGCTGAACATAGTGAAGAAGTTAGGTCAGACATCAGTACTCTCCCCGCCCATTCATGTGTATGCATTTTGTGATGAATCTTGGAATGCACAATTTGGAGGCCCAGAGTAGAAACTCACTGTGTGACCTTGGGCCTGTCACATTCTGTCAGCCTAACCTATCTCTAGGGTTGCCAGGTCCCTCTTCGCCATGAGCAGGAGGTTTTTGGGGTGGAGCCTGAGGATGGCGAGGTTTGGGGAGGGGAAGGAGTTCAATGCCATAGAGTCCAATTGCCAAAGTGGCCATTTTCTCCAGGTGAACTGATCTCGATCAGTGGGCGATCAGTTGTAATAGCAGATCTTCAGCTAGTACCTGGAGGTTGGCAACCCTAATCTGGCAAGCCTAGTTTGAAGGCTTCCTCTAGCCTCAGGAAACTTCCTCCAACTGAAACAGTTCTTTGGGAAGAGTGGGGCTGGATCCACCCCATAGTCATTGACACAGAAGATCCAGGAGGTGAGAGGCATTTGTAATTTAGATGAGCATTCTTGGCAATGTAGGTTTTCCATATGCTTTCTAATTAGGGTTGTCAGGTCCCTCTTCACCACAGGCAGGAGGTTTTTGGGGTGGAGCCTGAGCAGGGTGGGGTTTGGGGAGGGGAGGGACTTCAATGCCGTAGAGTCCAATTGCCAAAACGGCCATTTTCTCCAGGTGAACTGATCTCTATCAGCTGGAGATCAGTTGTAATAGCAGGAGATCTCCAGCTACTACCTGGAGGTTAAGCAATCAAAAAATAACACCTCTGTACTAATACCGAAGGTTAGAAAATAAGTACAGAATTGGACAATACTGTTGCAAGTTAACAAAAAGTGTAATAAGTATGAAAAACATGCATATAACACGTAAGTGTATATAAATAACATCACATAGTATACATAAACAGTCAATCCAAGGTTGAAGTCTTCAAAGAAGAAAAGGTGAAGAGGGATACAATCGTTTCAAGTCTTCCTCAGTCCTGTTTAGTTAATATCTTAATATGTACACTTGTTTCAATTGGAGCTTCTAGAGCAAGCTATATCCATCTCCCATAGGGATGAAAAAGGCACACTATGTAGAATTATTTCATAAATTCTTGAGCTAGGATATCCATTCACCAGTACATGGTTGCGCAGACAAATTCAACAAGTAACAACGTTCTGGAACTGGATACAACCTGGAGGTTGGCAACCTTATTTCTAATCCTCAAGCTGAAGCGAGAGCTGCTTTAAACTTCATGTGCAAAAATTACCCTTGGGAACAGATGCAATATGTGTCATCCCCCCCGCAGAGCAAACCAAATGCACAGTAGTTGTAGTCTATAAGTCTCTATCTTGCCACAACTTTTTTTAAAAAAAGTTTAATTTTTAAAAAATATAGATTTTAATAGACTTCATTTCCATTGCCCGTACCAGAGCCTCTGTTTCCTTTTTGACTTACTTCTCATTTCAAAAAGCCGTATTTGCCGTAACAGCTCATTTTTTCATGCAAAATACTGAATCTAATTGCAGAAATATGTCATTCCTTCCTCTACGCCACATGGCACGAGTTAATGATGATGAATGAAAGTAATAAAGCTGAAATCTTTTCTGTTTTTCAAACTAAAGCTCCTGTTAAATTACTGGGAATTACAGGCATGGATCTGCAATAAGGACACTGCCGAAGGTCAAAGATCTTACTTCCTGTTCGGGGCCGAATTATTCCACAAGCCGTTTTGGCATGGGCCTATCGCAACATTTTTTTTCGCCAAGAATGATGGGAGCCACCTATGAAAAGGAACTGAGCCGAAGGCTGGCGTTTTCATTAGAGGGTTTCTTTCTTTCCCCCCTGGTGGAGCGCTACGCATGACTCACCAGAGGCCAGGACTCGCCTCCTGCGTCTGTGGAAGCTATTTTTGGATTTTTCAGACTTAATCCATTTGGGGGAGTTGGGCCCTGACAAGATGTCAATGGGTCTCTCCGGCTTCCTCAATGCACGTCTTTATTCTGGCTCACTGGAACACGGAGCCAGTTCGGAGCTGGCTCGTGTCTTTTACACCTGTGCGGTGCGGCAGCAAAATACAGCTGCTAACCTTTGATAAAAAGCAAGCGTTCTGTTCAGGTGCAAAGCAACATTCAAAAGGTAAGCAGGTAGGGTTGCCAATGATCTCCTGGCAACCGGCGGGGAGTAGGGCGGTGGAGGTAAAACTAGCAGTAAACGTAGGCCAAGGCCTCTAACGTCAGCAACACGGTAACATCATTTCCGGCTAGGGTTGCCAGGACCCTCTTCTCAACCAGCGGGAGATCTTGGGGGCGGAGCCTGAAGAGAGCGGGGTTTGGGGAGGGGAGGGGATTTCAATGCCATAAAGTTCAATTGCCAAAGCGGCCATTTTTCTCCAGGTGATCTGATCTCTGTCGGCTGGAGATCAGTTGCATTAGCAGGAGATCTCCTGCTACTACCTGGCAGTTGGCAACCCTGTTTCCGGCATGCACCAGAAGTGATGTCATCGTGTTATCGATGACCACGGGGTAGGGTTGCCAACCACCAGGTACTAGCTGGAGATCTCCTGCTATTACAACTGATCTCCAGCCGATAGAGATCAGTTTGCCTGGAGAAAATGGCCACTTTGGCCATTGGACTTTATGGCATTGAAGTCCCTCCCCTCCCCAAACCCCGCCGTCCTCAGGTTCTGCCCACAAAACCTCCCACTGGTGGTGAAGAGGGACTTGGCAACCCTACCATGGGGACACTCTGGCATTTGGGCCCAAGTACCACAGTGTTCCCACGGTTGTCGGCAATCTGATGACATAACTTCTGGTGCATGCTGGAAATGACATTGTCGTGTTGTGGGCACCAGAGGCCTCAAGTTGTGTTTATTACCAGTAAGATTTCTATTATCAATGGGGGTCTGGCAACCCGATATGCAGGAACCATGACTACCACTAGGGTTGCCAGGGGCCGGTGGTGGAGGGCAAACCCCCGGCAATTTTCCCCTCTGCCCGCCGACCACCTGAGGGTCGGGGGGCAAATGTGCACATGTGTGTACACACCACGCGCACGTCACTTCCAGTTTACAACTGGAAGTGCCGCCTCGTGAGGGGCCTTTTCCTCTTAGTTTGAGTGGTAAAGGGCCGCTTTACCACTCAAACTAAGAGGAAAAGGCCCCTCGCAAGGTGGCACTTCCGGTTGTAAACCAGAAGTGACGTGCGTGCGCAATCCCGACCACAGCCCCATAGCCTCCCGCCAGAGGAGAGAGGGGACCTGGCAGCCCTAACTACCACCTCTAACCTTTCAAAAAAAAATGAATGTATGCTAATGCCCCAGATGATGTTCCACACTGCATCTAGGGTTGCCATCCTCCAGGTAAGGCCTGGAGACATATCTCCAGTCTACATTTCCCCAGGAGAGGATAGCTGCTTTGGAGGGTGGACTTGATGGCTTTGTACCCCATAGAAATTCCTAATCTCACCAAACCTCCTAATCTCTCCCAGGACTCCAACCCCCAAATCTCCAGGAATTTCCCAACCTGGAGTGGGAAATCCTAAAAACTCATCATCACTAGGGCTGCCAGGTACCCCCTGGCAACCAGCAGGGGAGGGGGGAGCAGGACTTACTGGCAGCCAACTGAGGCATAGGCCTCTGTTACTGGCAATACATCGATATCACTTCTGGCACACGCTGGAAGTAACATCATCACGCCACTGGCATGTTGGGACACAAAAATTTGCACAAAAACTCTATGGTAGAAGCCGTATTTACCATAGGGTTTTTGCCCATATACCAGAGCATCCACACATCACAGGCAATGTGATGACATCACTTACAATGATGTAATGAAGTCACCCACCTAGGCCAGTTTGCTGCATAAGGTTACCAGGTTCCACTTCACTACCGGTAGGAGGTTTTTGTGGTAGAGCCTGAGGGTGGGGCTTGGGGAAGGGACTTCAATGCCATAGAGTCCAATTGCCAAAGCGGCCATTTTCTCCAGGTGAACTCATCTCTGTCGGCTGGAGATCAGTAGTAATAGCAGGAGATCTCCAGCTAGTACCTGGAGGTTGGCAACCCTAGTCCTTACCCCTTTGTCACCCGTTCCTTTACAGTTTAAAATTTAGGACCATGAATAAAGGAAGACTTCTACTGAAATTGATACCATAACACAAGGTAAAAGGCTTAGAAACTCAGAACCGACATTCTTATTTGTTCCTCAACAGCAAATCTATTTTTGGATATGTTTGATAATTTTGATAATGGGCTAATATTGCTTAATTTTTTTTTAAATCAATCAAAGGTGTAAAGTTTGATCTTATCTCTTCTGTCTAGAAATCAGGGCTAGGATTACAGCTCTTTTTCTCCCCCTCATTCCCCCGTCTCCGGCTGATAGAGGTAAATACACGATACTGGCTTTCCGGCTTTTACCATATCTACAAATACAACCATCTGTTAGAGAAGGATTAAGTCCATTTCCAAGGCTGCATGCCACTTTTAAGGAGGCATAATATGACCAAATATAACTTTGAAGGAGCAGTTGTCTAATGACGGCGAAACATTATTTCCCTCCTTTATTGAGTTTTCGGAAACCTTCCCCCCAAAAAACCACCTCTGACCAAGTGAGAGGTGGACTTCCTCAAAGAGACAGAGAATCATAGAATCACAGAGTTGGAAGGGGCCATAAAGGCCATCTAGTCAACCCCCCTGCTCAATGCAGGATCAGTCTAGTGCATCCCTGACAAGTGCTTGTCCAACCTCTGCTTAAAGACTGCCAGTGAGGGGGAGCTCACCACCTCCCTAAGTAGCCGATTCCATGTTGAACTCCTCTTACTGTGTAAATTTCCCCCCCTAATATCCAGCTGGTACCTTTTCACCCGTAATTTAATGTTGCAAAGGATTGTGGGGCAAGTTCCTTCCTGACTCCTTCCTAGGGCTGTCCCTGTCCAGGAGGAGCCTGGAGATTTTTCAGAATTACAACTGATTTCCAGTCCACAAAGATTAGCTCCCCTGGAGAGAAAATGGCTGTTTTGGAGCATGGACTCGAAGAAGAAGAAGGAGAAGGAGGAGGAGGAGAAGGAGAAGAAGAAGAAGAACGGCTCATCAATCAGGATGATCCTGTTTGATGGGAAGATTAGCTAACCGTTCTGGTTGGGCAATGTCCCTGTCAGGTACATATACGTTCAGTCTCTTTCTTTGTCTTCCTCGCCGCCACAGAGAATGCAAACATAGTGAGACACCAGAATAACTGACAGATTGGAATGTTTTCAACCACTCCCATGTTATGTTCAGATTCAGGGTATTTCAATATATGAATGGATGGATGCGGTACCGGTCAGATTTTGAGGAGTAATGTGTCAACGGCACATTCCAAGTACTGATATCTCTGGAGGCAGAGTTTCTCACAGTCACCTGCACCAACACCCAACTCGTGCTATAAAATCTCTTTGCAAGTCATCATTCTATCATGTTATGTAAAGAAAACATCTGATTACGCATTAGCCCTGACACATTTCCATTCAAGCACATCACACCAGCATTATCGTAATCACCACAACATGTGACTTAACACCAGTCCAGTGGTCTTTCTACCTGGCCTTTCCTTATCCTGCGATTTTGATTCTTGCCTAAGTGAGTGTTGGGCTTCTTTGATGCCAGTGTGGTGTGAGAACCAGCATGATGTAGCAGTTAAGAGCGACGGACTCTAATCTGGAGAACCAGGTTCAATTCCCCACTCCTCCACATGAAACCTGCTGGGTGACCTTGGGCCAGTCACAGTTCTCTCAGAGCTCTCTCAGCCCAAGAGGAGGCAGGCAATTGTAAATTACCTCCGAATGTCCCTTGCCTTGAAAACCGTACGGGGTCGCCATAAGTCAGCTATGACTTGATGGCACTTTCCACCACCACAATATGAAATTAGAAAATGCAGACATTTCAGCTGAATTAATTCTTGTAGGTTATCCGGGCTGTGTGACCGTGATCTTGGTATTTTCTTTCCTGACGTTTCGTCAGCAGCTGTGGCAGGCATCTTCAGAGGAGTAACACTGAAGGATACCTGAAGAAGTGAGCTGTGGCTCACGAAAGCTCATACCCTACCAGAAAATATTTTTGTTAGTCTTTAAGGTGCTACTGGACACTTGCCCTTTTTGACTAACTTATCTAAGGTGTCATACAACATACATATATACAATATTTACACAATAGCAAAAAGCCTCATTACGTGAAACAAAGTCTTTGATTATCAACAAAGCTTGTTCCAATGAACTATACATGGAGAGTTTATTTTCACCAGCATAATATGAAGCACAATGGGTAAATAATATAACACTGCGCGAACAAGCGCTTTGTGGCAAAAGACACCTATTACAGGCAAAGTAATGTAATAGGTGTAATAGGTCAATATTGTCTACTCACAGGGGCAGCAGCTCTCCAGGATCTCAGGCAGAGGAGTTTCTTTTCATCTACTACCTGGTCCTTTCAACTGGAGATGCTGGGGATTGGTGTTCCAAGGGGACATTCTCCTCCAGCAGTTAAGTTGGTTGGATCCAACCCTACATTTTACCCCAAGACCCAGTTTACTTTTCTGGTGGTTGTGGAAAGTGCTGTCACAGCTGACTAATGGTGACCCCTAACGCGGTTATCAAGGCAAGAGATGGACAGAGGTAGTTTGCCACCGTTTGCCTCTGCGTATCGACCCTGAAGACAAAAGCACTCAAGAAGACAAAAGTAATGACTACAGGAGAATTTCTCTGCTTTAAGGTTGACAATGAGGAAACTGAAATGGTTCAAGATTTTCTATTCCTTGGCTCCAACATCAACCAAAAGAGAGACTGCAGCCAAGAAATCAGAAGGAGATTGAGACTGGGAAGGGCAGCCATGAAGGAACTAGAAAAGATTCTGAAGTGTAAGGATGTGTCACTGGCAACCAAGATCCGGTTAATTCATGCCATCGTATTCCCTATTACTGTGTATGGGTGTGAAAGCTGGAGAATGAAGAAAGCTGATAGGAAGAAAGTAGATTCCTTTGAAATGTGGTGTTGGAGGAGAGTGTTACGGATACCGTGAACTGCAAAAAATAAATAAATCAGTGGGTTATAGATCAAATCAAGCCTGAACTGACCCTAGAAGCTAAAATGACTAAACTGAAGCTGTCACACTTTGGTCACATTATGAGAAAACAAGAGTCATTGGTAAAGACAATAATGCTAGGAAAAGTTGAAGGCAGCAGGAAAAGAGGAAGACCCAACAGGAGATAGATTGACTTTGTAAAGGAAGCCACGACCCTTATTTTGGAAGATCTGAGCAAGGCTGTTAAGGATAGGACCTTTCGGAGGACATTGATTCATAGGGTCACCATGAGTCAGAAGCAACTTGACGGCACTTAATACACACAGAGAGAGCGACCCTGGACTTCCTTGGTGGTCTGCCATCCAAGTACTAACCAGGGCCAACCCTGCTTAGCTTCTGAGATCTGACTAGATCGGGCTAGCCTGGGCCATCCAGGTCAGGGACTTCTCTGGTACCTAGTTTTTTAAAAAATGCAAATGGATGATGAAATCTCCATTTCGTAGATTTCAGCCTCCAACCATGCCTCCCCGCATGGTCTCACTCTCCCCTAAAGCCACAAGGCTTGTGATAACATTGCAGGGCTTAGCCAAGCTGATCACTTCATCCAGACCCGCTCCATTAAGGACCTCTTTAGCACAGCTGCATGCCTAATCTCTTGTGAGAGCCAGTGAGTAAGGGTTGAGAGAGAGAGAGAGAGTAGAGAAGGAAAGCGCTGATATGGGATTCAGCTACGACATCGTCCTGAAGCCTGAGAGGGCATGAATCACAATTTGACTGCACAGGTGCTGAGTCGCGGAGTCTCCATGACCGGCACCCGCCGAGCCTTTCTGAGCATCCATGAATAGGACTTTATGCGCAGGGGCTCCGGCGAGTGATGTAACGGGGATTCAGATGGCAGACTGGTAATGATTCGAAAGTTTATGGTCAGCTTCAGCGCCAGAGTGAATAATGGGCACCCAAGGGGTGATAAAAATTCACCCGTGAAGTGGAGGAAAATACACATACTCCAATTTTGGATGCATGGCTAATCAAAGATGGGGAAATCCTCGCCACAAATACAATCTGTTATCAGAAACCGCGAGGCAGCTGGATGATTTCTGAACTTTGACTCCCAGAATCCCATCTGGTCGCAGTATGTCGAGGGGAGGGGAATGTGTTTCCGCTCGGCCTCTGAACAGCTTTTCCCCAGTTTGGAAAGCATGCGTCGCTACATTTTAAAGCCGCACATTTAAAAGGAAAGCTGAAGAAAACACCACTTTTCAGTGCCGGTAGTGTGATCTGGGGTTGAACGGCTGTGGGGGGGGGGGTTCTTAAACTGAAAGCAAACAAGTGTTGAAAATTGGAGGAAACTTTGCATATTTATCCACTTCTAATGGAGGAACAGAACACATCTGCAACGGAGACGTGGCACCAAATTTTATTATTGATTGTTGTTGCATAAACTGTGACGGCAAGATACGTTTGCCACTGTTCTCTGGCCCTGTGTATTCCATTGCTGATCAGCGATTTTACTGTCCGGTTGCTAAGTGACGTTAAATGATGATGCACTTCTTCCCGGGACTTTTATCTCTCGCTTTGTTTAGCTATTTTAGCCGGTCACTTCCTGTCGCTCTGAATTCATCTCTGGCCTTGGTTGCTGACCAGGCAATGCAATTAAGTTGCATCTGTACCAGGCATAATTAATCCTAATGTATTTATGCTTTTGAACTTCTGCTCAGCAATGGATTACATCATGATTTTCTTTAAGCTCATAGTAGCTGAAAAAGGTTTTCAGACCTGGAAAGTCTCTTGAACCAAGGTGCAGTTCCATTGCATTCTATGGAATGTAACTTTTTCACAAAATAATTAAATTTAGAGAGCAAGCATGAGCAGGTCTACTCAGAAATATGTTCCATTTTATTCATTGAGGCTTACTCCCAGGAAAGTTAAATTGAGGAACTTCCTGCCCCCGGATGTGGTGATGACTGCCAACTTGGAAGGTTTTAAAAGGGAAGTAGACATGTTCATGGAGGATAGAGCTATCCATGGCTACTAGTCAAAATGAATACTAGTCATGATGCATACCTATTCTCTCCAGTATCAGAGGAGCATGCCTATTAGGTGCTGTGGAACACAGGCAGGATAATGCTGCTGTAGTTGTCTTGTTTGTGGGCTTCCTAGAGGCACCTGGTTGGTCACTATGTAAACAGACTGCTGATCTTGACGGGCCTTGGTCTGATCCAGCATGGCTTTTCTTATGTTCTTATGTTCTTAAAGTCTTCTTAGGATGGCATGAGCAGCAAAGGCTAATCTGGTGACCCAGGTTGGTTTCCCCACTCCTACACATGAAACCAGCTGGGTGACCTTGGGCTAGTCACAGCTCTCTTGGAGTTTTCTCAGCCCCATCTACATCGCAGGATGTCTGTTGTGGGGAGGGGAAGGGAAGGTGATTGTAAGCCAGTTTGATTCTCCCATAAGTGGTAGAAAAAGCCGGCATATAAAAACCAACTCCTCCTCCGCCTCCTCCTCCTCCTCCTCTTCTTCTTCTTCTTCTTTTGTATGGCCCCTTCCAACTCTATGATTCTAAGTGGCGCACAGGACATCTCACAATCAATAGTACACATAGGACCACCCTATTGGGGTGGGGGTTATTGAGATCACAAATGAGCTATGCATTTTTTTCTGCAAACACTGACCAGTGAAGCACACTTACAGACTCTGTTCGCAGAAAGGTGACCTAATAACATTCCACAGAACTGGCGTGGGTAGCTAAATATGCCAAGGAGGGTGGGGGTTAAATACAAGAAACTAGCCTATTTCATGCAAAAGTGTGTCTCTAGACTGTGGGTGCTTGAAACCGGCTGTGGAAGATATGAAACACACTGCCTCCTGCCACCCGAACCGTATCTTCTTTCCCCTGTGCGAAGTTTATCTACCCCAAGATACACTGGAATCTGCTTGGGGGTAATGAATATGTCCCTAAATGTGCGTTGTTTTTCACAAAATTGTCCTAGGGCTACAGAAGGGAGACACAAGAAAAGGTGGGAAGAATGGCATAAAGCACTGTGCATGTGAAAAAAAACCAAACCCCACTGTATGCTTCAGTCAAGCTCACATGCTTTTTAGTGATAAAGTTATATCGTTTTGCCTGGTGGCAGTATATCATTCATGGCCAGCGTTAGCTATGGACAGATCTCTTGCAATGTTAATATGGCCCAGTGGGAATTGGTCTAAAATCAGCCACTCATAACGGCGTGAAGGAATCTCGGTCTAGAATGCAGCAGACTGCTATCATGTTTCTCCAGAGCAACCAGGAAATATGGTGCAGCAGAAACTATTCATTATAAAAAAATTTTTAAAAAAATGGCATTAGCTCCATTTAATTGTTTGTTGAAAACCGAAGTTTCCTTCAAATCTCCAAGACACCTTTGGGAAGATTAATGATCCCTTCTGCTTCTCTACAGTGGAAGATAAATGTTGAACCGACATTCTGAAACGGACACTCTTAACATGAAAGTTATTAGCATCTGATCCCTTTCCCCAGGTTCGAAGGTGACCGCAGTGGTTTGACGGGAGCCTGAAGGAAGTGTGAGAACATTGACACTGTGAAATACATGATATTTAGAAGCAGCAGAGCCTTTTTAAAAAGCTGCCTGATACATTCGTGTGCATTCTTAATTTATTGGGACTTCTTTCTCTTTTTTTGCCATCAAGTCACAGCTGACTCATGGCGACCCCTGCTGGAGTTTTCAAGGCAAGAGATGTGCAGAGGTGGTTTGCTGTTGCCTGCCTCTGCGTAGCAACCTTGGACTTCTGTGGTAGGATTGCCAACCTCCAGGTGGTGGCTGGAGATCGCCTGGGATTACAACTGACATCAGGCGACAGAGATCAGTTCCCCTTGAGAAAATGGCCACTTTGGCAATTGGACTCTATGGCATTGAAGTCCCTCCCCTTGCCAAACCCCACCCTTCTCAGGCTCCACCCCCCAAATCTCAAGGTATTTCCCAACTTGGAGCTGATAACCCTATGGCAGGGTATAAGAACCAATAAATAAATAAATAAATATACATAAGTAGGGCAATGTAGCGCCCCCTAATGTCCAGGCATGCCGAGTCGCCTTACTCCAATAAATCCTTCACCTGGCCGTACCCAACACCATCTCCTCCATTGCCTTTGCAATCTTCCTTAGCTTTAATTTTTGGTTAGGGACCCATCTAAGTATACCCTGTAAAGAACCATGCACATTGATTGTGCTATATAAAATAAATAACCACTTAGTTGCATCCATGCATCACTGGTAGGGTTGCCAGGTCCCTCTTTGCCACCCGCGGGAGGTTTTTGGGGCAGAGCCTGAGGAAGGCAGATTTGGGGAGGGGAGGGACTTCAATGCCATAGAATCCAATGGCCAAAGCAGCCATTTTCTCCAGGGGAACTGATCTCTATCAGCTGGAAATCAGTTGTAATAGCAGGAGATCTCCAGCTAGTACCTGGAGGTTGGTAACCCTAATCACTGAATAGTGCATTATAGCCTTTTTTAGGGAAAACCTTGAAGTTGTTGTTATATATATACCAAAATACTTCAAAATCATGTGCAATGGGATTTTCCTGTATGGGAAGGAGAATTCAGAATCAAGGATGCTGCAAATTTCACCACAAACACGTTTTACTGTCAAACTCACCATATTCAAAGGTGGCAACCAGATGTGAGCCCATCACTCAGTCTATTTGGTTCATGCCAACCAGCCACGATTTCCTGTTGAACTGGTTAATATTGGGTTTCCCCAAAACTGGGCATTGGACAAAAATGCTGTGTATTCAAACTCCTTTATTTTCCTTTATTCCATTCTTTATGCTCATGGACCAACAGGTCATGAGCATTCAAACTCTCCCATCATCTCTACAGAAAGGAAACAAGGTTAATACAAAAGGCAACACACGCCAAAACAGAGTTCAGCCTCTAACGGGGCCGTGCATACATCTGTCAAAAACGCTAGCGGTGGAACTAAACTTCAACAGCAGGACATCTGGCCTGTGCAGCTGTTGGGAGTGACCCGTATGGAGAGAAATGTCAGTTCCTATTCTGGATTACTTTCTAGAAGAGGAGACGGTGAAGGGTTCTGCTCAGTACCTGTTACAAAGCAGCACTGACCAAATGGTCATTACATAGGCTGGCACTGCAAGAGACGTTACTCCAACCTGAGTCCGGCTAGGCTCTCCATGGTGCTAGCATATTACCCTCTGGCTGATAGAGCAGGTCTATATGAATGGGCAAGGAAAAACATTCTAGAGAGCTCCCTATGCTAGTCTGTTGCTGCTAGGGTTGTGCATATCGATAAACCAGAAACGAAAATAAACCCGAAATAGGCCATTTTGGCATCTTTCGGGTTTCATTTAACCTGAATATTAAAACTGGGAATAAAGCCAAAGCAGGATAGCCTATCGCCCAATCAGCCAAATAGGTATTTGGCTTTTTTCGGCATCAGCTTCCCCCAAGCTTTTCCCCATGGGAATGCTGGGGGAGGCATTTTTGGAGGTAGAGCTCCCAAATTTTCAGGGTAGCTTCAAGGGACTCTCCTTGCATAAACCCCAACATTTGGTGAAGATTTGGTCAGGGGGTCCAATTTTATGAGGTCCCGAAGGGGTTGCCACCCTCCTCCATAGGGAAGCATTGTAATGACCTTGTAATGCTTCTCTCCAGAGGAGGGGGTTGACCCTTTCAGGACCCCATAAAATTGGAATCCCTGTCCCAAAGTTTACCAAACTTTGGGGCTCATGAAGGAGAGGCCCTTGAAGCTACTCTGAAAATTTGGGAACTCTACTTCCAAAAATGCCCCCACAGGAGCTTTGTGAAAAAATCCCCATTGGCTAAAATGAGCCTGAAATTTTTCGGTAAACCCGTCAAAAAATCCAAATACCACTTTACTGGTATGGGTATTCAGCTTATTCTGGGTTTACTGGGGGGAAAAACTTGGCCCAATAAACCCAAACCCAAAATTTGCTGATTTTTTTTGTTTTGTTTTTTTACACAATCCTAGTTGCTGCATAGGTAAGAAGGAGTCATGTAGCGCCTTGAAGACTCACAACATTTTATCCCAGCGTAACCATTTGTGGCCCGGGGACCACTTCTGTGGTGAAAAAACCTGTCATGTTTTTAAACCAGGCAGGGAAAAGAGCGAAGATGGAGGACAAGGCTGCCAAGCGCCTGCCCCCCACCCCTGCCGTTGATCTGATGGCCAGGGGGGGTGTCTTAACTGCAGTGGGGGAGGAGGGCTAGGCCAGCAAGGCAGAAATGTCATTTCCAGCTAGGGTTGCCGTCCGGGTTGGGAAATACCTGGAGATTTTGGGGGTGGAGCCTGAGGAGGGTGGGGTTTGGGGAGGGGAGGGACTTCAGTTGCCAAAGCGGCCATTTTCTCGAGGGGAAATTGATCTCTATTGCCAGGGGATACGTTGTAATAGAGGGAGAGCTCCATCCACCACCTGGAGATTTGCAACCCTATTTCCAGTATGCACTAGAAGTGGGGTCATCGTATTGCCGGCAATGCGGGATGCTCAAGTCACAGCTGACTTATGGGGACCCCGTAGGGTTTTCAAGGCATTAGATGTTCAGAGGTGGTTTGCCATTGCCCACCTCCGCCTGGGCTGAGAGAGTTCTGAGAGGACTGTGATTTGCCCAAGGTCATCCAGCAGGCTTCATGGGGAGGAGTGGGGAATCGAACCCGGTTCTCCAGATTAGAGTCTGCCGCTCTTCACCACTACACCAAGCTGGGTCTCTATGGCTATAATTTAGGGGGAGTTTTATACGTTAAGCTGCAAAGCGCAATATATTTACACGTTTACAATCCACCTTTATAGAAAAGAAAAAAGACGGATCAGAGAAATCTAGCAGATAATAAAGCCAGTAGATAATAAAACTGAAATATTTAAAACCAATAAACAGCAATAATAGAAGATTAAAATAATAAATAACAGTAGGCATCTATAAGACTTCACCATCATCATCATCCTTAACTTTTAATAGACATACTTCAAAAGACTTCACCGAGAGTATTGTTTTCAGTTTGGGGCACCACAGTTTAAGAAGGATGTAGACAAGCTGGAACGTGTCCAGAGGAGGGCAACAAAGATGGTGAGGGGTATGGAGACCAAGTCCTATGAGGAAAGGTTGAAGGAGCTGGATATGTTTAGCCTGAAGAGGAGAAGACTGAGAGGGGAAATGATAACCATCTTCAAGTACTTGAAGGGCTGTCACATAGAGAAGGGTGCCGAGTTGTTTTCTGTTGCCCCAGAAGGTCAGACCAGAACCAACAGGTCGAAATTAAATCAAAAGAGTTTCTGTCTAGACATTAGGAAGAATTTTCTAACAGAGTGGTTCCTCAGTGGAACAGGCTTCCTTGGGAGGTGGTAAGCTCTCCTTCCCTGGAGGTTTTTCAGCAGAGGCTAGATGGTCATCTGTCAGCAAGGCTGATTCTATGACCTTAGGCAGATCATGAGAGGGAGGGCATTGTGGCCATCTTCTGGGCATGGAGTACGGGGTCACTGGCTGTGTGTAGGGGGGAGGTAGTTGTGAATTTCCTGCATTGTGCAGGGAATTAGACTAGATGACTCTGGTGGTCCCTTCCAACTCTGTGATTCTATGATTCTAAGACAAAATTCAAAACTCCAAGCTCACCTAAAAACATTTGCTTAATGGTAAGGTTCAACAAAGAAACCCCAAAAGTGCTCAGTGCATTCTGTCACTCATCCAACACCCAGCCGTCTACTGATAGACAAAGATACAAATTTTATGTAATCAGGCCATGTTTTAAGTTCTGAAGAATTCTGTGAGCATAACAACGTAGGGACAATTTAGTCTTTTCTTTTCTTCCCTTCATTAAAACACACACCCGCACGCACACAGAGTCTACTGTTTGGTCTAGATTCAGGTCAAGACATTTCACTAATTTGCTAGTCATTAAAAAGATATTTTTATAGCCGGCCTGTAATATCATACCCTTCAGTGATTGAGGTAGTTCCCCACAGAATTCCAGGCTTGAAAATGAAGGCCGGGAACCCGGACGGCAATTATGAGACTTTAAATAATTCCCCAAAAAGTAGAGCTACTATTAAATAATTGATCGGCTTTGATCTCGTCACAGATCTCCTTAAAAATATATATTTCACATCACCCATCTTAAACATTTTCAAACACAAAATGGGGATTGGTTTCTCCCTCCCCCCGTCACAAGGGTCAAGGCAGAGGAAATGCAAGTTCTGAAACAATGCTGTGGACACCTGAGACCGTTCTTTTTTTATCTCAAAACAGTAGCTTCATAGAATCATAGAGTTGGATGGGACCACCAAGGTCATCTAGTCCAACCCCCTGCACAATTCAGGAAATTCACAATTACCTCCCCCCCCCCCCACTCCCCCTGTGATGAGGAAAAAACCCTTCAGGATCCCTGGCCAATCTGACCTGGGGGGAAATCGCTTCCTGACCCCAAAGTGGTGATCGACATTTCCCTGGGCATGCAAGAAAGGGCCATGAAAGCCAAGCACTGACACAACCCTTCCTGTCCTCCCTTTCATGATCAGCCTAAGTTCACAGAATCAGCATTGCTGACAGATGGCCCTCTAGCCTCTGCTTAAAAACCTCCCAAGAAAAAGAGCCCACCACCTCCCGAGGAAGCCTGTTCCACTGAAGAACTGCTCTAACTGTCAGGAAGTTCTCCCTAATGTTTAGCCGAAAACTCTTCGGATTTAAATTCAACCCATTGGTTCTGGTCCATTTTCAATGCCAATCCTTACACAGATGCAGAAATGGAAATAATCTGCTTACAATTGGCCCGGGAACGTTCTGAAATCTACGCCTTTTTGGAAAACCTGTGAAACGGCTCAAACGTGCAGATTTATAACTGGCCCGCCGTCATTTCTTTGGCTTGCCCTGCCTTGCCTTCCTTGCTCATTTTAACACCTGCTTGCAACTGTAATGATACATAACCTCGATCGTATATGAGCAGCTGAAGCCGGGCCAGGCCGGCCTAAATACCCTAACTCATCACCTAAATACTATGTCATGACTACATTAAAATCCGTCAAGAGATATAGATAGCAACTTCGGTCACCGGACGGCTGAGCGTTCGCTAATTCCGTCCTGTCACTTCCCTGCTTGTCCCTTGATTTACTAATTTGATCCGATCTCGGCCAACTGATGCAGACGGAGGGGAAGGAGAGCTCGCATCGCTGGCGAGCCTGCAAATACTCTGGGCTCACCACTATCTCAGCTATTTTGGAGGCGTTCGACCCATTTTGATCAGCGACCAGGCAGAGGCCTCGCAAAGGCCGTTCCCTGTCCCACCCATAGTTTGACTTCTTGCAGCTATTCAGACCCTGCAGCTATTAGGGAGAACTGTTGAATGAAGGGTCAAATTTCCATGAGGTGGTAGGGCTGCCAGCCTCCAGGTGGGGCCTGGAGATCGCTTGAAATTTCAGTGGAACTCCAACCTACATAAATATGTTCCCCTGGAGAAAATGGTTGCTTTGGAGGATGGACGGTCGCAGCAGAGGAAAGAAGAAGAAGAAGAAGAGTTGGTTTTTATATGCCAATGTTTGCTACCTTTTAAGGAGAATCAAACTGGCTTACAATCTCCTTCCCTTCCTCTCCCCACAACAGACACCTTGTGAGGTAGGTGGGGTTGAGAGAGTTCAGAGAACTGTGACCAGCCCAAAGTCACCCAGCTGGCTTCATGTGGAGGAGTGGGGAACCCTCTCCCTTCTTGATGGAGATTTTTTCCTGCATATTGGGAGAATAAGAAGGAAGAGGAGGAGGGGGAGAAGTAGGGTTGCCAGCTCTGGGCTGGGAAATACCTGGAGGTTTGGGGGGCACAGCCTGAGGAGGGTGGGGTTTGGGGAGGGAATGTTGCTTTTAAATTGACTGAATTGTGTAAAGCCCAATTGCCAAAGCAGCCATTTTCTCCAGGGGAACTGATCTCTAATGGGTGGAGATCAGTTGTAACAGCAGGAGATCTCCAGCTACCACCAGGAGGCGGGCAACTCTAGGGAGAAGGAGAAGGAGGAGAAGGAAAAGGAGGAGAAGGAGAAGGAGGTGGGGGACTTGGTGCTTTGAAACAGAGAAGGAAACGTGGTGCAGAAATTCCTTCAAAATATGTATCCAGGATGCGATAAAAACAGCCCAGAAAACACTGTTCTGCATACAGCTGATCGAGTCAGCTGTTCAACATACATCCAACATACATCCAACCCTGAATAGCCTATCAGCAGCGGGGCACAGCTTAATTCACAAGTCATAAGCACAGCTGACCCAAGGGGCTTGTTTTATCATGCCGCTTCCAAGACGTTCTCTCTTCAAACATATGTGCAAGGGTTAGTACCTGCTGCCCTATACACTGTCTCTCCGTCTTGGCTGAAGATGACAGGTGTGCAAGCCGTGTCCAACGCCAGCCACATGAAGGATCCGCAAAGAGATACCCCACCACTGTACACAGAGAGACCACTGACTTTGAGAAGATTAGTCGCTTAGTCCCTTTAATGGCAGATGTAAAAAATGTCAAGTTGCAGTAATTAAGTAGGCAGACTTTTCACTACCTCTTAACGGAGAAAGTGCCAAAGCAGGACTACAGCTGAACATCAAGAAGACAAAAGTAATGATTACAGGAGAGTTACTCAACTTTAAGGTTGACAATGAGGAACCTCTGAGGTGCTGTCTCTGGTCCCACAGATGAAACTTCTCAGTCATGCTTCTGAACAAGAAGAGACCACACAAATACATGAAGCTGCCTTATACTGAATCAGACCCTTGGTCAGCATTGGTCAGTATTGTCTACTCACAGGGGCAGTGGCTCCCAGGGACTCAGGCAGAGGTACTTCTCTTCATCTATTACCTGGTCCTTTCAACTGGAGATGCATAAGGGGACATTCTCCTCCCTTTCCCCCACAGCAGATAAGTTGGTTGGATCCATTCCTACATTTTATCCCAAGACCCAGTTGACTTCTCTGGTCGTTGTATCACAGCTGACTTATGGTGACCCCTTATGGGGTTAACAAGGCAAGAGATGGATAGAGGTGGTTTGCCACTGTTTGCCTCGGCCTACTGACCCTGAAGACAAACGCACCCAAGAAGACAAAAGTAATGACTACAGGAGAATTACTCAGCTTTAAAGTTGACAATGAGGATACTGAAATTGTTCGAGACTTTCTATTCCTTGGCTCCATCATCAACCAAAAGGGAGACTGCAGCCAAGAAATGAGAAGGAGATTGAGACTGGGAAGGGCAGCCATGAAGGAGCTAGAAAAGGTCCTGAAGTGTAAGGATGTGTCACTGGCAACCAAGATCAAGTTAATTCATGCCATCGTATTCCCTATTATTATGTATGGGTGTGAAAGCTGGACAATGAAGAAAGCTGATAGGAAGAAAGTAGATTCCTTTAAAATGTGGTGTTGGAGGAGAGTGTTATGGATACTGTGGACTGCCAAAAAAAATCCCAAATCAGTGGGTTCTAGATCAAATCAAGCCTAAACTGACCCTAGAAGCTAAAATGATTAAACTGAGGCTGTCGTACTTTGGTCACATTACGAGAAGACAAGAGTCCCTGGAAAAGACAATCATGCTAGGAAAAGTTGAAGGCAGCAGGAAAAGAGAAAGACCCAACAAGAGATGGACTGTCTCTACCAAGGAAGCCATGGCCCTCATTTTGTAAGACCAAGGCTGTTAAGGATATGACGTTTTGGAGGACATTGATTCATAGAGTCACCATGAGTCAGAAGTGACTTGACGACATGCAACACACTCACAACTTCCATGGGCCATGGCATAAAGCCACATAAGCCTCCCAACACATCACCTTTTCTTTCCCTTGGCCACCTTTGCATAAACTAGACTCCTATTTGCATGTTTTGAAAGCCTTCCCTGGATTCTACAGCATCTGCACTTTTTATATCCATTTCCCCGACATCTGGAGAGCCATAAATTCAAACCCTGCGCTTTTTCGGCGAAGTGTTTATGAGATCACTGGTCAGCCTGAACACTACGCTGGGTCAGAAGTAAACTCTTCTTCCCGCTGGCGACCAAACAACAGATCTACGAGAGCCCAGGGGATCACGCATGCCCATTATTTCCCCTTCTTCAGGACTTGCTTGCTGATGACTTGGCCTTATTCTGGGAAGCCGCGAACCCATATTCCCTCGCTGTCCACATAAACAGCGTTGTGGATCCCGAGGTCAAACACTGCCTGAACAGCAGTGAGACTCAGTTTCAGTTCCCTGGGAGAAGCATAACAGCAGATGTGCCTTCAAAGACATCTGGAAAGAGGACGGGAGGGGGGAGGCTCGATCCTGTGGCGTTTCAGTGGCTGAATGCTCCAGTTCCTGAGCTGTAACAACGAACAAGAGGAAATGGTTTGGAATGCGGGAGGTGAATTAGAGAAATCACCGACACGGTAGCCCTGGGAGCATAATGGAGAGGCATCTATAGCAGAAGGCATTGGATAAATTACTGCCAGTGTGGTGTAGTGGTTAAGAGCAGTGGTTTGGAGGGGCAGAAATTCCCGGGGAAAAAGACTGGATTGGGAAAATGTTTGAATTGGTGGAAATGGCAAAACTCACAGCCATTTTAAACGAAAAAGACAATATTCGATTTTTAGGGGAATGGGAGGATTGGATGAAATATTGTGAATATGAACTAAAACTGGGGAAAATGGAAGAATACTTATTAATCTGATCTAGAGGATACAATTAATACTAAGATTTATAATCATGTATATAAATAGAAGATGTTTTATGAAAGTTAAAAGAGTTTATGAATAGTTAAGATCAGACCAATTACGATGGGATGAATACTTTATTAAGAGGCGGACAGAGGCGAAGGGGAAGTCATAAATTTTCCTTTAATTGTTCTTTTTAGTTATGAATTTAAGAAATTATAACAACATTGAGTTAGAATTTTGAATTTCATATTATTTTTATTGTTGTTTATTATCAAGGAAAATTTATATTATAAAAACGAATAAAATTATTATAAAAAAAAAGAGCAGTGGTTTGGAGCGGTGGACTTCAATCTGGAGAACTGGGTTTGATTCCCCACTCCTCCACATCTGGTGGACTCTAATCTGGTGAAGAAGAAGAGATGGTTTTTATACCCCGCTTTTCTCTATCAAAAAGGAGTTTCAAAGCGGCTTATAATCACCTTCCCTTCCCCCACTTGTGAGGTAGGTGAGGCTGAGAGAGCTGTAAGAGGGCTGTGACTAGCCCAAGGTCACCTAGCTGGCTTCATGTGGAGGAGAGGGGAAACCAACCCAGTTCTCTAGATTAGTCTCCGCCACTCATGTGGGAAGAGGGGAATCAAACCCAGTTCTCCAGGTTAGAGTCCACCCCTCCAATCCCCCATTCTTAACTACTATACCATGCTGGTTCTCTCTTAAGTTTTGCGGCGACCATAAAAGGCTCTACCAAACAGCGGTTTTTCCATGTTGTGTTTATTCAACAGTGTATTTAATTTCTTAGACCGTTTGGGTGGTAAAGTGTTAGCCTGGGTGTTGGAAGAATATTTGTTGTGTGATGTGTGTGCAGGAGAATTTAGCAAAGCTGCAATTTACACTTGACACAAGGGCGGAGGCCCCAGATGACGGAGGGAAAACGTACAGTACCTACATTTCCGGCATGGCAAAATAACGATGATGTAACCCACAGAAGGGCTGAGTTGCAAAGAGTTTGTGTTATTTTCAATATTAGAACTGGTGTGTTTAAGTTGTCTGAGCCTGTTGGGTCGTTGGATTATTTGAAATAAAAGAATTTGCCTTTGACAAAGGAAATGCGGGCTTTGCCTGCACAGCTGTGACTTGGCAGCCAATTTTGTTTTGCACACCTTTGGGCAGACTGACATCAATGCCGAGGGGATCGTTCGGCACCGAGGTATCAGAGTGAAGGACCTCAGATGCTCAGCAAAGGGTTGTCCATTCGAAAGAAAAACCGTTCACTGAAAGATAGCTTGTGCTTCACTTCCACTCTCCCCTTGCTGAGCATGGTTACATAGACTTGTAGAATTTTTAGGAGGCTTTCTCCTCCACTGTGGTCATTTATGCATGGGAGTTTCACCTCAGGTTCATTGCTGGCCGGACTCACACTTTTCTGTTGGGAATCTTTGCACCGGCCATCTCCCAAGCTCAAATCAAGTCCCGCCTCTTTAAATGCTGCTCTGAATTGGCTTACTTCACAGTGCTCAGTGAGAGATTTCCTCCCCCACAAACCCAACTGCTGCATAAAAAAGCATTTTAAGAACAAAACAAAAAAAACCGGAGCAATCTGAAAGAAGGGGGGGAATCCAAGCCTCATTTTTTAAAAGCCTTTCTTTTGCTCGGAAAGAGCTCCGAGGTAGCAGGAAGCACTTGAATCCCCACCTCTTTACTGTGTTTCCTCTGCTTGCCATCTGCACAGAAATTTGAGCCGAGCTGAGCTCAGGGGAGAGAGAAAAGTCGGATTAACAGAGGAATGGGAGGACCCGAGTTGGTTTTGTGTTGGAACAGCATCATATTTTGTATTAAGTATTGATATTATATGTTTTATTGTAATTGATGGCTTCACTTCGTGGGACCACTGTCTTATATTAACACTTACCTTTTGGACTGTATATGTTTGCTCTTAAACCATTCATGTTCCTTTAGGGTGTACACTTATGATGTTATGTGTTTGTATGACTAGTTGTGATTTGTATATTTGTGTAGCTTTATAAATTTTGCACTTTGTTTAATCTTTTCGCATCTATGCTGATTTCCAAACCTCCAGATACTAGCTGGAGATCTCCTACTGTTACAACTGATCTCCAGCTGATAGAGATCAGTTCACCTGGAGAAAATGGCCTCTTTGGCAATTGGACTCTATGGCATTGAAGTCCCTCCCCTTCCAAACCCCACCCTCCTCAGGCTCCACCCCAAAAACCTCCCACCGATGACAAAGAGGGACCTGGCAACCCTATTGTTTGCCTTTAAACTACAATTTAGGCTGTTTTTTAGCACTGAGGGATATCTCTAGCCTGATCTCGTCAGATCTCAGAAGCTAAGCAGGGTCAGCCCTGGTTAGTATTTGGATGGGAGACCACCAAGGAATACCAGGGTTGCTGTGCAGAGGGAGGCACTGGCAAACCACCTCTGTTAGTCTCTTGCCATGAAAACCCCAAAAAGGGGTCTCCATAAGTCGGCTGCGGCTTGACGGCACTTTACGCACACACAGTATAGATCCTCGTGTCAAAAAAAATTGATGAGAAATTGTCATTGATGGGCATTGACTGATTAACGGACAGATATGATAAGAGATCTCAGGAAATCAGAGGCTTTCTCTGAAATAAAAAAAATGTGTATTAAAGACATTGATTGTGTTAGCACATCATTTCGTGCTCGTCGTGTTTGCTCGTCTTAGTTCTTTGGAATTCCTCCCCCAAACTGCTTGCCTGCTTACACCTATTTCTTAACAACCTCTCGTTTCTTAAGCGCTTGTTTCCTCGCTAGACTGTTCACCCTTCTATGGTTATACAAGGTAGATACAGGAACCAACCATGTTCAGAAAGGACTTGCCTGTGTTCTTCTGGTTCTACTGTTTCTCTACCACACGTTCTCCTGGAGTGTCGTTTATATGAGGATCTAGGTTCAAGTTATGTCTTTCTTCTTCTAACAGACCAGACTAGTATCTCTGCGTCTGAGTTAATACCCTATTTATTAAGTAACAGCGGTCCTAAGGTTACACTGGCAGTGGCAAAATTTATCTCAGCCCTTATATCCCTTAAACAATAGATTTAGAAATTATGCTGCTCAAGGAGCTTCTAAGGGAGAAAGGAAAATGTCACCATTCCCTTCAACCTGTTTTCTCCTGTTTCACTCTTTACCAAAAAGGTGCAGAAAAGAGAAACCAAAATGATCAGGGGGCTAGAGTATCTGCCCTATGAGGAGTGGTTAAAATGCTTGGGGCTGTTTAGCTTGGAAAGAAGGCGGTTAAGGGGAGACATCATAGAGGTCTATAAAATTATGCACAGTCTGGAGAGAGTGGACAGAGAGAAGCTTTTCTCCCTCTCTAGTAATACCAGAACGCGGGGTCATCTGCTGAAGCTGGAGGGTGAGAGATTCAAAACTGATGAAAGGAAGTATTTTCTTCACACAACGCATAGTTAAATTGTGGAACTCCCAGCCCCAGAATGTGGTGATGGCTGCCAACTTGGAAGGCTTTAAGAGGGGAATGGACATGTTCATGGAGGAGAGGGGTATTCATGGCTACTAGTCAAAATGGATACTAGTCATGATGAATACCTATTCTCTCCAGGATCAGAGGAGCATGCCTGTTATATTAGGTGCTGTGGAACACAGGCAGGATAAATGCTGCTGCAGTCATCTTGTTTGTGGGCTTCCTAGAGGCACCTGGTTGGCCACTGTATGAACAGACTGCTGGACTTGATGGACCTTGGTCTGATCCAGCAGGGCTTTTCTTATGTTCTTATGTTCCTGTAAATCATCAAAGGCTACCTAAGCAAATGCAGCAAGTTAAAACCTGCCTTGAAGCTGGTACAAGTACCTTATGTCGTATTTCAACATTTCCCCCTCCAATGCAGAGGAACATTGTTACCGTTCCTGTGTTTCCCGTGACAATCTGGTTCATTCTTTTATTAAGCTAGCCTAGTTATTAACATTGGTGCCCCGAAACTGCACTGTGGGGCGAGAATACCGAGCTTGAGGGATTCAAAAGAAAAACAGAACTATTTTTGAAAGGCCATTAAAAAAAAATTCCCATGAAGAAATGAGTGGCTCTCTTTAATGTACCAATCCCTATATATACACACACATAATTTTCAGTGATTTATACCCCTAATTAAATCCCAGTAGCAACATTCTCCCGGCTAACAATGCATGGCGTAATGACCTTTCTCTCATACAAATGACTTCCTTAACTTCACATGCATAACTTAGCAGCTTTTATTTTAAAAACTCCGCTTTAACAGCTTTCCCAGTGTAACCAGTAGGGGTGCTATGATAAGAAACAAATTTGCTGTAAAAATTACTCATTTGTCAAACGAGCATTAAAATAATTGTTCCCCTTTTGACTGTTACCCTGCTGTTTCCAGTCATTTCGAAAAACTAAATTATTTACTCATTTGAAAGTTCAGCTGTGTATATTTTAATTGATATTCCCTCATAGGACTCATATTGTTAATGACAATAATTAACCCGAAATGGCTGCTAAATAATTATGCTGAAAGGGTGGGTTAGTATTTGTGCCGAAAGTAAAACCAGCGTTTGAGAAACCATCAAAATGTAAAACTTCCATATTTTATGGGAAAGCATTGTAATAGTTCATAATCAAATTAAGGATGAAAGGGGAAATGTAGATTTTTATGCTTTGATGCAGAATACTTTATGTTTCCAATATAGTGAGGTATTCTAGCTAACAATGAATACTCAGTCATTTTAATAAGTCCCTGATAATATGAAACTGGAGAGTCAAATAAAGTATTGTCATGCTATTAACACGGTAGGAAGCGAATGCCACAAAATCAACGTGTTCATACCGTAATTGGGAAGAGCCTGAAGAATGTGTGACCACAAACCACGGGTTGTGGTTTCCTACAACTTCCTGGCAGGCATAAAAAATTAGGTTTCCTGAATCCCTGGTAGATTCACATGAACACATGAAGCTGCCTTATACTGAATCAGGCCCTTGGTCCATCAAAGTCAATATTGTCTACTCAGACCGGCAGCGGCTCTCCAGGGTCTCAGGCAGAGATCTTTCACATCACTTACTTGCCCGGTCCCTTTAACTGGAGATGCCGGGGAGTGAACCTGGGACCTTCTGCATGTCAAGCAGATGCTCTACCATTGATCCACAGCCCCATAGAATCATAGGGTTGGAAGGGACCACCAGGGTCATCTAGTCCAACCCCCTGCACAATGCAGGACATTCACAACTACCTCCCCCACACACACCCAGTGACCCCTACTCCATACCCAGAAGATGGCCAAGATACCCTCCCTCTCATCATCTGCCTAAGGTCATAGAATTAGCATTGCTGACAGATGGCCATCTAGCCTCTTCTTAAAAACCTCCAGGGAAGGAGAGCTTACCACCTCCCGAGGAAGCCTGTTCCACTGAGGAACCGCTCCAACTGTTAGAAAATTCTTCCTAATGACCAGACTCCAGACAGAAACTCTTTTGATTTAATTTCAACTCATTGGTTCTGGTCTGACCTTCTGGGGTAACAGAAATCAACTTGGCACTGTCCTCTATAGATAGATTATTTGCGGCCCTTGGCCTCTATATGACAGCCCTTCTAGTACTTGAAGATGGTTATCATATCCCCTCTCAGTCTTCTCCTCTTCCCATATACAGTCAGTAGGACAGGTGGAGGTTAGGAGTCAGTCCTTGGACTGGATTGTGGTAACAGCCTGCCAGAGAAGAGAGAGCAGAGTGGTTAAAGCCATTAGGCTACACGTTCATCGAGTCTCATTCTTTCTCAACTACATACTTCTAACTTCCAGGTTTTAGGAAACCCAGGCAACAGACGCTTAAACTGCGATGGAGGGGGACACATAAACAGCAGGAATTCCCAAGGATGACTCTTGCCAGCAAACCAAGCCATATGAACATAAGAACATAAGAACCCTGCTGGATCAGACCAGTAGTCCATCTACTCCAGCATCTTGTCTCACTCATTGGCCAACCAGTTCCTCTGGAGATCCAAAAACAGGACATAGAGGCCAAGGCCTTCCCTTGATAAGAACATAAGAGCCCTGCTGGATCAGACCAGTGGTCCATCCAGTCCAGCATCCTGTCTCACACAGGAGCCAACCAGTTCCTCGGGAGATCCAACAACAGAGCTAAGAGGCGGAGGTCATTCTTGTCTACTCAGACTGGCAGCAGCTCTCCAGGGTCTTCTGCAGAGGTCTTTCACATCACCTGCTGCCAGATACTTTAACTGGAGATGTTGGGGGGCTTGAACCTGGGACCTTATGCATGCCAAGCAGAGGCTCTTCCGCTGAACCACTGCTCCAACCAATCATATTACAGACAAATAAGTCCTTCTTCTGTTGCAGCTCTCCCGTTTGCAGAGTGTGATAACTTTCCTCGTAACCTCCGTTGCGTTTCCAAAACATTAAGCCACGGGAGAAAAGAAAAGAAAAATAGGAGGAATGGCTTTGTACAGCCAAAGAGTTCCAATTCAAGGGCACAATTCAATTTGCCTTTCCCATGGAAATCTGGCCTTAAAAGTCAAAAATAAATACCTTCGTTGCCAGCTGCTAGGTAATTTATTTTTACATAGCAAATTATTTTCTGCTAGGGTTGCTTTGCAGGCAGAGAGCATATTTCTTTTAAAGCCAAGGGAATGGGAGGGACTGCTCGACCCAGTTCTATTTCTGACTTAGAATTAAATGCAGGCTATTCCTGGCATGGGGTGACTCCTATTTCGTACTGACCAGCCAAGCCCCATCTGCAGGCTGCAAGCGGTAAACACGATGGGCCGTGTGACGGGTTACGAACATTTTCCTTGCTCTCCAAAGCCTTTGCCCAAACAACAACAACAACCACCGTGGGGATCTCAGTAGCCTTCCAGAGGTTAACAACATGCAGGTGGCCGATCGGAATTAAAATGTAAAACAGGCGGTTTGCTAAACTGCAAAACTGTCGACTTGTTTTTTTTTTAAAAAAAGGTTTCCACCAAATGACATATAAATGTCAGAATGACAAAAAGAAGGAAGCGTGCCGTCAACAAAAGCATTTTAATGTCCTTGTTGGCCCAGTTCGGCAAGCTGAACAGTCTTTGTGGACCACAAAGGATAATGCTGGAACTCAGAGGGGCTGGATGCGCAACTCTCAAAGAGTTGAAAACAAGGAGAGAGCCCGGGAAGTTTTTTCTCCCATTAAAAAAAATTATGAATGAAACTTTGCATGAGAATGCATATCCTGGGTATTACTAAGATTCCCATTTGCTAGGGGGTAGCTGGAGATCTCCTGCTATTACAACTGATCTCCAGCCGATAGATATCAGCTCCCCTAGAGAAAATGGCTACTTGGGCAGTTGGACTCTATGACGTTGGAGTACCTCCCTCCCCAAACCCCACCCTCCACAGGCTCCACCCCAAAAACCTCCTGCTGGTTGCAATGAGGGACCCTAATTCAAGGATCCCCTAATTCCAGTAAAGTAGTGGTCCAGGATCCCCTGGAATTAGGGTTGCCAACATCCAGGTACTAGCTGGAGATCTCCTGCTATTACAACTGATCTCCAGCCGATAGAGATCAGGTCACCTAGAGAAAATGGCTGCTTTGGCAATTGGACTCTATGGCATTTAAGCCCCGCCCCTCCCCAAACCCCGCCCTCCTCAGGCTTTGCCCTCAAAACCTCCCGCCAGTGGCGAAAAGGGACCTGGCCACCCTATTAATGTGCCTTGCAGGGTTGTTGTGGGAATTAATGGGCAGGTACCACATCCATGGCTCTTTGGAGGAAATGCAGGATTTAAAAAAATGCATACATCAAGGGTTGCCAACTCCAGGATGGGAAATTCCTGGAGTTTTGAGGGTGGAGCCTGGGGAGGGCTGGGTTTGGGAAGGAGAGGCGCCTCAGCAGGGGATAATACTGCAGCATCCACCCTCCAAAGCAGCCATTTTCTCCAGGGAACTTATCTCTGTCATCTGGAGAGCAGTTGTAATTCTGGAAGGTAGGCCGCACCTGGAAGGCTGGCTGCCCTAATACATATATACGCATACATCAGGAAGAACAAGGGTGCTCTGCAGAGTTCAGAACATGCTGTCAAAAATAATTACAGTTTCAGCTTGTCTGCTGTTTGATATTTCTTTGCTAGGAATGCCAACCTCCAGGTGGGGTCTGGAGATCTAAAATTACAGCTGGGCTCCAGACAACAGAGATCAGTTCCCCTGGAGAAAACGGCAGTTCCAGAGGCCATATTCTATAGTGTACCATAGAGTTTAGGGGAAAGCTCTCCCTGGATTTCCATCTCCACAGGCACCACCCCCAAATTTCCAGGAATTTCCCAGGCGTAGGGTTGCCAGGTCCCTCCTGACTCCAGCAAGGGATGGGGGTGTGGGGGTTGGGCAGATCCAGGTTAGGAAATTCCTGAAGATTTGAGGATGGAGCCAGGGGAGGACAGGAACATCAGTGGTGTGTGGGTGGGTGTTAAGTGCCATCAAGTCGCTTCCAACTCATGGCGACCCTATGAATCAATGTCCTCCAAAATGTCCTATTTTTGACAGCCTTGCTCAGATTTTGCAAATTGAAGGCTGTGGCTTCCTTTATTGAGTCAATCCATCTCTTGTTGGGTCTTCCTCTTTTCCGGCTGCCCTCAACTTTTCCTAGCATGACTGTCTTTTCCAGTAACCCTTGTCGTCTCATGACGACAAGTCACAATGGGGTACAATGCCAAAATTTCTTCTTTCAAAGCATCAATTTGTTCCAGGAGAATTGATCTCCATAGTCTAGAGATTAGCTGTAATTCCAGGTACGGTTGCCAGGTTCCTCTTTGCCACTGGCAGGAGGTTTTGGGGTGCGGAGCATGTGGAGGGTGGGGTTTGGGGAGGGGCTTAAATGCCATAGACTCCAATTGCCAAAGCAGCCATTTTTCTCCAGGTGAACTGATCTCTATCGGCTGGAGATCAGTTGTAATAGCAGGAGATCTCCAGCTAGTACCTGCAGTATGCAGCCAGCAGGCGCTAGGACCAGAAAGGAACGTTTTATGCTGTTTAGGAGGAAGAATGACTGTTATGTACATTTGGCAAAAAATGCAAAGACTGATGAAGCCATGATATGAAGCCGTGATATGGTGAAAACGCTGATCAATTCCGGAAGTAGCGTTTCCCATTGAAAAACTTTTTCGCCTACAAGCTCTGACTAAATGGAATTATTTCCTTCATCTACAAACTGACTATATTGATTTTGTTTCCTTCGCCTAAAAAGTGGACTGCTTCGTGAAGACTTATAAGTATTATAGAAGAGTTTCAATAGGATATAAGGACTTTTTGTAATTTGTTCTTGCCCAACCTTTTGTACATTTGTATATTTGTATATTTGTAACAATTGTATCATTGTAATTTTGTAACATTGCATGTTTGTCTGGTAATATTTTTGTTAGGTTAGGGGGTATCCACTAATTTTGTGTATGTTCACACTTTGCACTGAGCAATTACATCGAGTCATCCATATCTCACTCAGTGAGTTTGTGGTTCAGTTTGTGTTTAGAATTGAGCTTTGGTGCTGCTTATTTGCTTATTCTTACCAGGACCTGGAGGTTGGCAACCTTAGCTGGAGATCAGTTGTAATAGCAGGAGATCTCCAGCTAGTACCTGGAGGTTGGCAACCCTATTCACTGTCCATAATCCAAATCCACACAGTAGGTCTTCTTTGCACATATGAGGGAAGCCCGGCAGGAGACGAATCTGTTCCCTTTGACTGCAGCACTCCGAAATTGCCGAGAGCTCTGCAGAAAAGCACCAGGACCGATTGAAATTTGACGCAGCTCAGAGCTGGGCCTTCTAGCTGAACGCCCGCCACTAAATAAACACAAATCTGTTGTCAGGGCGTTCCGTGGTGACTAACCCTTTCAAAGTGTGAACACGAGTTCCCCGATGAAGCAAGGCCCCTCCTCAAGGTGCACCGGCCCCAACATAAGCAGCTCCTGCAAGATGTTTCCTGGTCGGTCTCAGCCATGCTTTGTGAAGGCGGCATGAGTCACTGGGAGGTTGGTTGGGCCCCTTAGCACAGCTCACGAGGAAGAGCCATTCAACCCCAAAGTCACGGATGGGTGTGGAAAGGTTTGGTATTCTTGCCTAATTATAAAAACAAAGCAGTGTCTTAATATTCTTGCCTAATTAGAAGAACAAATCAGATGGCACCGGTCACGTTAAGCCCTTAAGTCTGTTACGTACAATCTGGGTGTCACGAGTTAGCCCGTTCTGAGCCTGTCTGTAAAAACGACTTGCCACATTCAGTGATCATCCTTTTGGAATTGCTGTTTCACTGAGACACAATCGATTGCCAAAGTTTTATTTACTTCCTATTTGTTTTTTTAAAAAAACCTATTCCCCTTTATTCCTCCTTCAAAGTGCTTACAAAAGAAGAACACCTACAGTAAATAGGGTTGCCAACATAAGGTAATAGCTGGAGATCTCCTGCTATTACAAATGATCTCCAGCTGACCGAGATCATTGCCCCTGGAGAAAATGGCCGCTTTGGCAATTGGACTCTATGGCATTGAAGTCCCTCCCCTCCCCAAACCCCGCCCTCCTCAAGCTCCACCCCAAAAACCAGCCACTGGTGGTGAAGAGGGACCTGGCGACCCTACACATAAACAATATATCAGTCCAATACACACGTCCCCAATAGGGTTGCCAGCTCTGGGTTGGGAAATACCTGAAGATTTTGTGGGTGGAGCCTGAAGAGGGTGGGGTTTGGGGAGGGGAGGGACTTCAATGCCATAGAGTCCAATTGACAAAGCGGCCATTTTCTCCAGGTGAACTGATCGCGATCGCCTGGGGATCAGTTGTAATTGCGCGAGATCTCCAGGCACTACCTGGAGGTTGGCAACCCTAGCCACCAGCATGGATTAACACCTCACAAGGTGTCTGTTGTGGGCAGGGGAAGGGAAGGAGACTGTAAGCCAGTTTGATTCTCCTTAAAAGGTAGAGAAAGTTGGCATATATAAACCAGCTCTTCTTCTTTTCTTATGTGCAGGAAATTCCTTTTTGTTTGGAGAAGAATTTGACCACATGAATGTCCCACCGATACTAACTTACTGCTTCAACCCAGAAGGTCTGCAGCCACCACCTGGAGCTTAAACCAAAAATAAACTGAGCTGCTTAGACAACATTATTCAAACTATACAGCTACTGTGGCTATGAGAAAGTTAAACTATATATAACCAATCACAAAGAAAGTACTGTTATTTCCAAGTTTTACTTTTATATATATCTTTTTTCTCAAGTTCAAACAGAAATAATGTCACAATTCTAGCTTTTATTAGTGCTGCCCGAGGTACACATACATTCAACTTATTTATACAATTTTGAAAAGTGTGGAATAAACCCAAAACAGTCCTCCCCTTGCACACTTTTTGGACTGTTTTGGTTATATATGGTTTAACTTTCTCATAGCCATAGTAGCTGTACAGTTTGAACCACCTGGAGCTTGGCAACCCTAGGGTCAGTTGAGTAATCCAAGAAAGAAAGAAAAAACCCTGAGATGTGTTCCAGAAAATCTAGAAAGAACATGACTTTCTGTGGTCTCACCTTCAAAGAGCAAAGCTCTGATTCCTGGATGAGTCAATGGTTCTATTACAAACAGAAACCAAGGGCGGAAATGCATGGTCGCTTTAAGTAAGGTAAAGGTCCCCTGTGGAAGCACCGGGTCATTCCTGACCCATGGGGTGATGTCACATCCCGACGTTTACTAGGCAGACTTTGTTTTACGGGGTGGTTTGCCAGTGCCTTCCCCAGTCATCTTCCCTTTACCCCCAGCAAGCTGGGTACTCGTTTTACCCACCTTGGTAGGATGGAAGGCTGAGTCGACCCTGAGCAGGCTACCTGAAACCGAAATCCATTGGGATCGAACTCAGGTTGTGAGCAGAGCTTTTGACTGCAGTACTGCAGCTTACCACTCTGCGCCACGGGGCTCAGCCAGGATTGAACGCATGCGTTTTCGCCAAACGTGCGTTCGATCCTGGCTGAATCCTGGCTGAAACAGGGAATAAAGGAGGCCAAAGGGACCATGCGTTTGCACCCTTTGACTCTAGTTGCATGGGAAGAATTTGCTGTAATCTACTATGCGGTTGAACAGGAACTTTTTTTGTTTTTCCAAGCTTATTCAGGCTTACCTACAAATGATGCATTACAGACTGTAGTGCCAGAAAAGGTGTGTTTTGGAAAACAATATAACGTTTCATAATTTGATTTAAATTAATTATACCTTCTCTCACGGGAACATTCATGAGCACTGAGAAATGAAATAAAAAATCTAAATGGAACCAGCTGTTTAAAAGTCTCTCGTTCGGGGATGGGTTTCACTGGACTTTAATCAGCTTCTTTAGAGATTACATTGTGGCTGTGCAGTAATGGAACAGGCTAGGGTTGCCAACCTCCTGGTTGGGCCTGGAGTTCTCCTAGGATTACAACTGAACTCCAGATGACAAAGATCAGTTCCCCTGGAGAAAATGGCTGCTTTGGAGGGTGGAACCTGTCATTAAACCCTGTTGAGGTCCCTCCCCTCCCCAGGTTCCACCCTCCCCATGATCCACCCCCCCCCCCGAATCTCCAGGAATTTCCCTACCCGGGTTTGGTAACCCTAGACCAGGCCAATGTACCAACTGGCAAGGGGGTCTGCAGGTAACCAATGAGTAGGGTTTTCAGCTCTGGTTTGGGAAATACCAGGAAATTTGGGGGGTGCAGCCTGAAGAGGGTAGAGTTTAGGGAAGGGAGAGACTTCAATGGGGTATAATGCCATAGAGTCCACCTTCCAAAGTGGCCAGATGAACAGATCTCTGTCGCCAGGAGATCAGTTGTAATAGCAGATCTCCATCCACTACCTGGAGGTTAGCAACCTTAATGCTGATCTCTCAGGGAAGCCTGTTAAGAAGGGAGTCTAGAAAGAAGAAGAGGAGGAGGAGGAGGAGGAAGAAGAGTTGGTTTTAATATCCCATTTAGAATCTAGAAAGAAGAAGAAGAAGAAGAGGAAGAAGAAGAAGAGGAGGAAGAAGAAGAGTTGGTTTTTATATCCCGTTTTCTCTACCTTTAGGAGTCTCAAACCAGCTTACAATCCTCTTCCCTTCCACTCCCCATTACAGGCACCTTGTGAGGTAGGTGGGACTGAAAGATTTCAGAGAGAGCTGTGACTAGCCCAAGGTCACCCAGATGGCTCCACGTGTAGGAGTGGGGAAACCAACCAGGTTCACCCGATTAGAGTCCGCCGCTCCAAACCACTGCTCTTAACCACTGCACCATGCTGGCTGAAAGCTAGATTCAAGTCTGGAGCATCCTAGAGACCAAAAGATTTTTGGGATATGAGCTTTCAAGAGTCAAAGCTCCTTTCATCAGATCCAAGTCAGAACGAAGATCCCTAAATCCTTATCTTTGAATTAGAAAGTGGAAGGAGTGTTTCCTCAAGGATTGCGGATCACTGAAGTCTAGAAATCAGTTATAATTGTGGAGGTTGGTCGCACTATCTGGTTAGGATGGTACTGTGTAAATTGGAAAATCCCCCTGTATGAATACCCTAAGAACACAGAAAACGAGTACATTAGGAAGGAAAAGAATTAGGATTAAACCTTTCTTCCTGCAATGCTAGTCAAGGAGATAGTTTTTTTTTCTAAATGGAGGAGCATTTGAATATGCAGCTCTGAAAGATAACCTCCAAAGGCCTGTACCACATAGATTATCTAAATTGGTGGCTTGGCTCTTAAGCAGTACTATTAGTACTATCGCCACTATCTTCTGGCTGAGTGGCGAGTAACACAAACATCCAGTGAGAACAGTACAGCTCTTCTTCACCATAGGTATGCCTCAGTTGGCAGAGGCAAACAGGCAGCTAGTTAAGGCAGATAGGAAGCCAGCTAAGGTAGACAGGTAGCCAAAGCTCCAATATCTCCAGACTCAGGATTTGCTGTTTTTTGAATTAAAATAAGTGCTTTGGAGGCAACCTAGCTAAGTTCCTAGGTAGAAAGATGGTCACGTGCTTCCCATAAATTAGGGCAGACGGAGAAGTTTCAGCAGTGCAGGTGGTGTTTGTTATTTTTGGGGATTTGGGTGTCATTTTTCCTCGGAAAAAGGAGTGTACTTAGGGGCAGCTATTCATTTATTTACCTCCCAGTCAAAATGAGTTCAGCTTGAAAATAAACTGCCAGGGCACCCAAGAGATATGCATTTCACAAAGAACGGAGGCTGGTTAAAGCTTTATGATTCTCCTACTTGGTGAGGGTTGTGTCGTTTTTCTGAACTTTCAATCTTTTCCTTGCTTTCCAGCTGTACTTTTAAGCTGACCGGGTGCCTGTAGAACTATCCAGCCTTCCAATACACATATGTTATTCCTGGACGGAAAGTCCACATGGTGTCGTGGTGGGAATGTCAAGCTGGGAGATGCAGGTTCAGAGTAAGTGGATTGAAGCCAGCCACTTTCTCTCAGCCTGGTAGAAAAGAGCAAGAGTCCAGTAGCACCTTAAAGACTAACAAAAATATTTTCTGGCAGGGTATGAGCTTTCTCTCAGAGGGAAAGAAATACCAGGTATTTGGCTTGAAGCTTCATAGAGGAAGGTTGAGATGAAGATGTTTGAGACACCACAGAGAGATCTGAAATGAGTAACTTGTGGTAATTTGTGATATGGATTTGTGGATACAAATCCATATCACAAATTATGCGGCCGCCATTTTAGAGCGCAGCATTACCTGTAAAGGGAATTTCTTATTGACCCTCGGCTTATACGCGGGTCAATAAGAAATTCCCTTTTCTGGCCTCAAATTTGGGGGGGGGGGGGTCGGCTTATACTCGTGTCGGCTTATACCCGAGTATATACGGTACATAAAATTACATGTGTGTGAGAAGTGCCGTCAAGTCGCAGCCGACTTATGGCGACCCCTCTTTGGGGGGTTTCATGGCAAGAGACTAACAGAGGTGGTTTGCCAGTGCCTTCCTCTGCACAGCAACCCTGGTATTCCTTGGTGGTCTCCCATCCAAATACTAACCAGGGCTGACCCTGCTTAGCTTCTGAGATCTGATGAGATCAGGCTAGCCTGGGCCATCCATACATACATAAAATTGGGGGAAAGAAAAAGAAACAAAAAATATCAATCAAAATTACATACAATTACAGGTAAAATTAATACTAATACTAATACTAATACTAATACTAAGAAGAAGAAGAAGAAGAAGAAGAAGAAGAAGAAGAAGAAGAAGAAGAAGAAGAAGAACTCAGCTACGCATATTAAAGCCAGCAAAAACACTACTTGTCTTCCTCTCCACATTCTAGATTTCTGAAAGTTTTTTTTTCCATTCTGGAGATTATTGGGATCCAGACAGCATCTAGATCTTCCATATCTTTATCCTTTTTATAATAAATCAGCTTAATTAATACATAAGTTTATTTAATCTTGTTTATCCAGTTATTTATATCAGGATATGCCCCAAAAAACTTTTTAGTCTCTCAAAAGACTCTTCCCATCTGTAGTGTAAAAAAAAAAAAAAATCAAAAGTGCCTGCAACGGCAGTTTCAGGAGGGCAGCCATGTTACTCTGCAGTAGAACTGCTCAATTCAATTCCAGTAGCACCTTAGAGACCATGCCCCGAAAATCTTGTTAGTCTCTAAGGTGCTACTGGACTTGAATTGAGCAGTGCTACTGCAGAGCAACATGGCTGCCCTCCTGAAACTGCCGTTGCAGGCACTTTTGATTTTTATACACTGCAGACGGGAAGAGCCTTTAAAAAAAAAAAAACTTTATTCAGTTAAAAAAGGTTTAATACAAAGCTTTACAAACTCATCTCCAACTGTATAAAAAATCATATAGTCATTAAGTACATTTCAACAGGCTAGTCAGAATATTGTTCCATTTATTGAGCTTATCGAACTTTTTACCATATAACATATCGGTTAGTTTACTCAAATGTTCCCGTTCCTTTAGTTTCTCCTACCAGGACTATTTATTTGTGGTTATGTTCCTTTTCTACTTCTGTTGAAGTAAATGGGCTTAGAAGGGTGTAAGTCTCCTTAGAATTGCACAGTTAGGGAAAAGGTATATCAACATTTTTTAAAAGTTAAAGTCGACCAGCTCCTTAGTGACCAATAAGATTTTCAGGATATGAGCATTCAGGAGTCAAAGCTCCCTTTGTCACATACAGAAGAAGAAGGAGGAGGAGGAGGAGGAGGAGGAGGAGGAGGCTTACAATCACCTTCCCTTCCCCTTCCCATAACAGACACCCTGTGAAATTGGTGGGGCTGAGAGAGCTCTAATAGCTGTGACTAGCCCAAGGTCACCCAGCTGGCTTCACATTAGGGTTGCCAAGTGCCAGGTGGTGGCGGGTAAACTACTGCCAATCCAACAGGCTGCCCGCCAACCAGCTGAGGGCCGGGGGGCACCCCATGCATGTGCGCACGTGTGACGCGCCTCCGTCAATTCAGGGTTTACCCTGAAGCGACATGGAAACTCTAGCAAATTCATCTGAAACTCTATGGTTTCCATAGAGTTTCAGCCAAGATTGAGAGAGCATCCCCATCACTTCCAAGTAAACCGGAAGTGATGTAGGCGAGTCGGCACGCTGGTGCACAGGCGCATCAAGCCAGGCATGCGCCCGCACCGCACCCCAGAAAACCTCCCGCCAATCGACCGACGGGACCTGGTAAGCCTACTTCACCTGCAGGAGTGGGGAAACCAACCCAGTTCACCAGATTAGCCTCTGACGCTCCAAACCACCACTCTTAACCACTATACCACACTGGCTCTCAAAAGCTTCTACTCC
Organism: Euleptes europaea; assembly: GCF_029931775.1. NCBI lineage: Eukaryota > Metazoa > Chordata > Lepidosauria > Squamata > Sphaerodactylidae > Euleptes > Euleptes europaea. The sequence continues at coordinate 5,790,651 of NC_079321.1, forward strand.
AAAAAACTTGTTGGTCTCTAAGGTGTTACTGGACTAGAATGTAGACGTTCTATCTCAGACCAACACAGCTACCCTATAAAACAATTTTTTTAAAGGATACATTTCGGTTCTAATCTTGAGTGTCTCAGTTGACCCTTTCGGTAGGGTTGCCAAGTCCCTCTTCACCACCAGCAGGAGGCTTTTGGGACGGAGCCTGAGGAGGGCAGGGTTTGGGGAGGGGAGGGACTTCAATGCCATAGAGCCCAATTGCCAAAGCGGCCATTTTCTCCAGGGGAACTGATCTCTATCGGCTGGAGATCAGTTGTAATAGTGGGAGATCTCCAGCTAGTACCTGGAGGTTGGCAACCCTACCTCTCAGCTTTCGGTCTAGCCACAAACTCATTTCCCTGCTTTTGTGAAGCTGGAGAGTTCTGCAAACTTTTATTGAGGTCAGCACAATTCCACAGGCCTATACTCTTGTGTAAATACCCATGTATGGCTGAATCAAAGTGACTTTGCCACCACGCTTAGGAGATCCAACGACCCCAAAACGTTTTCCTGTGAACGAGAGCATAGAGCAGATAGCAAGCACTGGGGGGGAGATGTTCTTTGTCACAAAATATTACCACCGAAAGTTACCTGAACTCTGGAGGCTGGTGAGAGACTTACAGCTGCTCAGATTAATTCCGTTGCTGCAGCCTGACATGGTCTTCTATGCCCACATCCCAAACCCCCCAAGGGCTGTCTGGGTATCAGCCGTGTCGTTTGTAATCAATTATCTTCATGGAAGAGCTACTATCTAAAATGATCTCATGACAATAAAACTGCAGACCAAACAGCGGGCTGTGTCAGCTTAACAGATCCCTTCGCGGAGGATGCAGCCTTGAAGATGGATGCCCAAGTTGTCCATGAGATCACAGCTTCCCAGCCCCAGGGGGAGGGGGGAGACTGTCAAAAACAGATGAAAAAGAGGAGCCATTCCTTTTCTTCACCCCCACCTCTGTTGTGCCCCATGATTTCATTGAGGCAAAATTGGCACTCATTGTTATTAGACCGGTTGAAAGGGAAGGGCCAGGTTGGTAATACGTATTTTGATATCCTTCCTTCCTTCTTTTTTTCAGGATGAGAACCAATACTTTTACAGATGTTTGTGATGTTCAGAAAGATACCCATTCAGTAATGCACAAAAGGACACCTATCCAGATTTTATTAAAGGTAAAGGTAGTCCCCTGTGCAAGCACCGGGTCATTACTGATCCATGGGGTGACATCACATCCCGATGTTTACTACGTAGACTATGAATTGAGCAGTTCTACGCTTTACCCCCAGCAAGCTGGGTACTCACTTTACCGATCTCGGAAGAATGGAAGGCTGAGTCAACCTTGAGCCGGCTACCTGAAACCGACTCCCATTGGGATCAAGCTCAGGTCCTGGGCAGAGCTTTTGACTGCAGTATTGCAGCTTACCACTCTGTGCCACAGGGCTCTCCAGATTTTATCACACCCTTGGATTTTTACAAAACTATTTTCTTCCTGCCCTGCCCTGGATGGCTCAGGCTAGTTGGATCGCCTCAGAGCTCTGAAGCTAAGCATGGTTGGCCCTGCTTATTATTTGGAGGGAGACCTCCAAGGAAGTCAAGGGTTGCTATGCAGAGGCAGGCAATGGCAAACCACCTCTGCTTGCCTCTTGCCTTGAAACCCCCTTGAGGGGGTCGCCACGAGTCGGCTATGACTTGACGGCACTTTACACCACCATTCCCCTCCCAAAAACCCAAAACAGAGAGAAGAAACAGAGAAGCCACCCCCCCCCCCTGCTTTTTGAGGCAAAACGCCTAACAGAATAAACCAACCCTGCTAACCAAAGCAAAGAATAGGGTATCCATATCATTTGGTATTTAAGTTCCGTATATATTCTATCTTATAATTTTTAAAAAATCTAAATATAATAACATAGACTTCACTTTATACTAAATTTCAGGTCACAACCTAAATATTTTATCCCTACCTTAAAGAATACCCTACTTAGCTGTATATAACCATTATTCGCTATAAAGCAAATACATTTTTCCTAATATATTTGGTCCTTCAACTTATAATTACTAGAATGTCCATACCTTATAACTAAATTTTAAGTCTCACCAACTTATAACCAAACAATTTTTATCTATATACAGCTTTTTTAAATATATAAGAAATAAAAGTTGAAGGCAGAAAACAAATTCTGTAGTAAACAAAATAAAGTCTTATTTGACTTTCTTTTGTTTACTACAGAATTTGTTTTCTACCTTCAACTTTTATTTTTTCACTACCTCTCAGATTGCAAAAAATAAGACGCGTATGCTATACTAGCACAAGGGACAACACTTTGCAGCTCTTTCTCCGGAACTGAGTAGTCTTGCCATCTTTGTTAGAGAAAACAAAGACATTTAGAATTTTAAATGCCATAAATATGTAAAACAGGACAATTTTTTTAGGCCAACCAAGTTCTAAATGATCAGTGAAAAGTTTAGGGTGGATGGGGAAGTAAGTATTGCATATATTTCAATTTTTCCCAAAAGTTTCCCCCCCCCTTTTTTTTTTTTTTTTGGTTTCCATAGCTCCAAAATGTCCAGACATTTTACATCTCTAGCGCCATACAAGGAAGGGAGAAAGGATTTAACTCTTCAACTTGTGTTCAACTTTGATGCTTGAAATTGGGTTCCTAGTTTTGCAATTAACGTTTTGGGAGTGGAGCCTGAGGAGGGTGGGATTTGGGGAGAAAGGGACTTCAGTGGGATATAATGCCATAGAGGGCAACTTCCAAACCGGCCATTTTCTCCAGGGGAACTGATCTCTTTCACCTGCAGATCAGTTACAATACCAGATCTCCAGCTACCACCTGGAGGCTAGCCACCCTACTAGAAGACATCTCCATGTGTAGGTAACGCACCAATTTGTGGAAATGTACCAAACGTGAAACCAAATCTAACACATGATCCAGCAGCCAAAAATTCATCCTACAGCAATCTCACTTCTGTCTAGGGTTGCTAACTCCAGGTTGGGAAATTCCTGGAGATTTTGTGGGTGGGGCCTGGGGAGGATGAGGTTTGGGTAGAGGAGGACCCTCTGAGGGGTATAATGCCTAGAGTTGCCAACCTCCAGGTAGTAGCTGGAGATCTCCCACTATTACAACTGATCTCCAGCTGAAAGAGATTTGTTCCCCTGGAGAAAATGGCCGCTTTGACAATTGGACTCTATGGCATTGAAGTCCCTCCCCTTCCCTAAACCCAGCCCTCCTCATGCTTCACCCCAAAAATCTCCAGGTATTTCCCAATCTGGAGCTGGCAACCTTAATAATGCCATAGTCTAAAGCAGCCATTTTCTCCAGGGAAACTGTTCTCTGTGGACTAGACATCAGGTGTAATTCTAGGTTCCTCATAGATGTCAATATATAGGGTTGCCAGGTCCCTCTTTGCAACCAGCGGGAGATTTTGGGGGCAGAGCCTGAAGAGGGCTCGGTTTGGGGAGGGGAGGGACTTCAATGCCATAGAGGTCATTTGCCAAAGAGGCCATTTTTCTCCAGGTGATCTGATCTCTGTCGGCTGGAGATCAGTTGAATTAGCAGGAGATCTCCTGCTACTACCTGGCAGTTGGCAACCCTATCAATATACCTCCTTCTATCTGTTGCTCTTTTTGAAAAATAGCTATTCCCATTTCCACAGTCCAGAGGGAAGCACTCAGCCCAAAGCTTGCAAAACTTTATGAGAAAGGGCAAATCCTTACAGTATAAAAACCCAGGACTTAAAGCCTCCTACTTGGTTCAGAGAAACCTTTCCACTTAAAAAAATAATAAAACCCTAACTAAAAAGACAGCAAAGCTGTGCTAATCCCCTTGTTTATAGTTACACCCATAAGAGAAAGAGAATTCACAGATCAAGATCACATCTGAGCACTAAAGGGAATTATTTAGAAATGTTTAGGATGGCACCCTATAATTACTGTCAGCATTACAGGCCAGAATCCTCAACACGAACAAACATGGGATCCTTGATTTATTTATCTTCTTTCCCCACCCCCCTCCTTGGTTTCATTTTAAATCTCCATCTTTTCAGTTTTCAGGTTCGAGTGGAATAACAATAAGGAGTAATTATTTACCCAGCACTTTGTCACGGCGGTCAGAGTGCCATAAAAAGTATTTGCAAAATACAATGGGGTAAAATTAAAGCAACATGAGAAACTATGCAAGGGTTTAAAATATAACTAAAAATTAAGTGCCTGCGATCTTTCGGCACCCTTGCGTTAGAAAAGCACCTTCGATTAATTCTCCATTTTTTTCTCCTTAAGCCTTAAGAGAATAGCCAAGGCAGGGTGTGAGCTTGGTGACTCATTCTGCATATTTAAAGCATTCGCTTGCACACCTTATGCCATAGATTAGTCTCTGTTTTTCTTTTCCCATCCCTGGTAAAACACTGCCCCCATTTTGCTCATTGGGGAAGATGCCTTTTGAATCAGGGTTCACACACATGGATCATTTATGCATGGGTACTTTCACTCACATTTGCACCAAGTTTGTCTCGATTGTTCCTTGGAGTTAAGCATGAGTTTTCCCTCCATTAGAGATGACCTCGCTGCCAGTCCAGCAAATCCCGGGACTTCCCGTCCCTCTATTAACCCAATTCTTTCCACTCCCCTGAGCTCAGCCCGGGTGAAATCCCCATGCATAAGGCAATGCATGGGACATGCAAGCTTGGTTTCGCTCACAGCTAATTACAAAGCAGCATGTCCAGAGGCGGGGATTCAAATGCTTCCTGCTTCCTTGGAGCTCTTTCTGAGCAGAAGGAATGCTTTTTAAAATGGAGGCTTGGATTTCTCCTCCCCCCCTTTCAGATTGCGCCTTTTTTGTTTTTTTCTTCTTAAAATGCTTTTTTATGCGGCGATTGGGGGGATTTTCTCTCACAGTAAGCTCGACAAAGTAAGCCAATTACAAAGCAGCATTTAAAGGGGTAGGGACTTGATCTGAACTTGGAGACTGCAAGTGCATAGATTCCCAACAGGAAGGTGCAGGTCTAGCGTGAAATGAACCTTAGGTAAAACTCCAATGCATAAATGACCATTGATGTGCTAGCATTCTTCAGGTGTGCCATAGCGCTTGGCAGTGTTGCCAGTTCCAGGGTGGGAAATTCCTGGAGATTTGGGGGTGGAGCCTGGGGAAGGTGGAGTTTGGGGAGGGAAAAGAACTCAGCAGGGATGTGATGCCCTAGAGCCCGCCCGTCAAAGCTGCCATTTTCTCCTGGGGAACTGATCTCTGTAGTCTTATGCTTCTGAATTTTATTAAATTTGTTGTTAACATCAAGATGATAAACAGAATAAAAAGGAAAAGGGAAAAATACAAGTACAAACACAAGAGACAAAAAGATACTTCCATTTTTGTTTGTATCGAATATAAATCTAGTTAAGAAATTACTACCTGTTCTCCAGCTAAAAATACAAATTTTAAAAAATTATTCTTACAACTAAAAATCAAATTTACTCTATCATGCCTACATTCTTACTCTTCTAATCTTCAAACCCAAAAATCATCCATTCATTGTTTTTTGTATTACGCAAAAAGTCAATAAAAGGTTTCCAGTTCTCTACAAACTTAGATAAGTTAATTTCTCATCAGAGCAGTCAGTTTGACCATTTCCACTAATTCCAACATCTTGACAAGCCATTCTTCTATTGTAGGTATATATGATGTTTTTCCATTTTTGTGCATATAATATTCTTGCTGCTGAAATCATACATCAAAACAAACATCCATCTCTGTAGTCTTGAGATAAACTGCAATTCCAGAAGATTTACAGACCCCCACCTGAAGGATGGCAACCCTATCCACTGCAAAGAGAGGGGAGTGACCCCCCAAATAATATAAATGTCACTCTAGTCTATTATTTGCTCAATATTGTCTAGTTCAGCAACAAAAACTCTGCTTCTTCTAAACCAGTGGTGAACTTGTTAACAACACTGAGAAATCCAAGGGTTGCCAACCCTAGGTTGGAAAATTCTTGGTGATTTGAGGGTAGAGCCTGGATAGGGTTGCCAGCCTCCAGGTGATGGCTGGATATTTCCTGGGATTACAACTGATCTCCAGGTGACAGAGATCTGTTCGCCCGGAGGAAATGGCTGCTGTGGAAGGTGGATGCTATGGCGCTATACCCCACTAAAGTCCCTCCCCCCAAAATACCTGCCCTCCTCAGGCTCCACAACAAAAAATCTCCAGGTATTCCCCACCTTGCAGCTAGCAAACCTAAGCCTGGAGAAGGTGAAGTTTGTGGAGAGACCTCATCAGGGTACAATGCTATCGAATCCACCCTCGAAAGCTGCCATTTTCTCCAAGGGAACTGATGTATGTTTCCTGGAGATCAATTGTAATTCCAGGAGATCTACCTGGAGGTTGGCAACCCAAGGAATTTCACTAGATGGTGGGAGGGGGGAGAGACCATGACAAATACTTAACCAAGACTTTTTCTGGTTTCTACCCGTCTGGGCTCAGAAATTTCCTGACAGGTTCAAGCTACAAATAATGCTGCCAGGCCTTGCACTATGGCAGGAGGCTACCCACTGGCAGTTATCCTTAACCACCTGCTCCAAGTGGTGACAGGAGAAAAATTAAAATACATATACACATTGGTAGTGTTGCCAAGTGCCCGGTGGTGGCGAGCAAAATCACGCCAATCTATCCGGCTGCCTTAGAAGGATGCAACTGCTTAGGATTGCACTGTAAATATCACAGGTCTCATAGGCCTTTTATGCATGGCTGTTTCCCTCGTGGTCACCCCTCCAACAGCTTTGGATTACGCATGCCGTTTCCGACCATCATAGGTCACCTCGCTCTCTCCCTGCATTTCCGCACATTTTGGTCGCATTTTCAAATTCGTGATAAAACAGTTCCCTGAAAACGTGGACAAAATGCGGGGGAACTCGGGGGGAGAGCGAGGCGACGTCTGACAGGCGGAAACAGCATGCGCAATCCAAACAAAGACCCAAAGTCATTGAAGGGGTGATGTTGAGGGAAACAACCATGCATAAAAGGCCATAATAAACTAAACACCAGAAATGGCCAAAACTTGCAAGTGGAGGAAGTCAAGCTAGCAGTCTTTTACATCGGCTGAAGTGCAAGGAGATCCGACTGCAGGAGAGGACCTAAGAATGTGAACTCCTGGTGCCACCAAGAGGCAGTTCCAGGAGGAACACAATACCTTGGAGTAGCTGTCAGGCCAAAGACTACCACAAGAATGCCTCCGTTTTCTAAATACTTCAAGTTAAAGACTGCAAATAGTCTTCTGCAGCAACGTATCTCTATTTTTATTAGTGGGATTTTGGTGCAATGTTTTAAAGTTTTTGGCCAAGTCCCCCACCAAAGACTGCTAAGCAAACTTCACAGTCATGGGATAAGAGGACAAGTCCTCTTATGGATTGAGAGCTGGCTGAAAAATAGGAAGCAGAGTGTAGGAATCAATGGTCAGTTCTCACAATGAAGGGATGTGAGCAGTGGGGTCCCTCAGGGATCTGTGTTGGGACCGGTGCTTTTCAACCTGTTCATCAGTGACCTGGAGGATATTGCAGAGCTTGAGAAGGTGCAGAAAAGAGCAACCAAAAGGATCAGGGGACTGGAGCAACAGCCCTACGAGGAGCGGTTAAAACGCTTAGGGCTGTTTAGCTTGGAAAGAAGGCGGTTAAAGAGAGACATGATAGAGGTTTATAAAATTATGCATGGTATGGAAAGAGTGTACAGGGAGAAGCTTTCCTCCCTCTCATAATACTAGAATGTGGGGTCATCTGCTGACGCTGGAGGGGGAGAGATGCAAAACAGAGCAAAGGAAGTCTTTCTTCACACAATGCGTAGTTAAATGGTGGGACTCCCTGCCCTAGGATGTGGTGATGGCTCCCAGCTTGGAAGGTTTTAAGAGGGGAGTGGACATGTTCATGGAGGAGAGGGGTATTCATGGCTCCTAGTCAAAATGAATACCAGTCATGATGCACACCTATTCTCTCCAGGATCAAAGGAGCATTCGTATGATATTAGGTGCTGTGGAATACAGGCAGGATATATCAAGAATTGATCAAGGGCCTTTTATGCAGGGCTGTTTCCCCATGGTCACTCCTGCCAACTGCTTCGGGGCTTCCTTTTGATTAGGCATGCCTTTTCCGACAGTCAGAGATTGGCTCGCTCTCCCCACGTGTTTTGCCCATGTTTTCTGGATGTTGTTTTATAGCCAGAATCTGGAAATTGCGGGCAAAACACTTGAGGAGAGCAAGGCGACCTCCAACTGTTCGAAAAGGCATGCATAATCAAAAGGAAGCCCCGGAGCAGTCATGGAGGGGTGACCGCAGAGTAACGTTCCTGCATAAAAGGCCAAGACCTGCAATACTTCGGGTTTTTAATTACTGGATGTAGTTCATGCAAAACAACATGAATCCTGTCTTAAAGGTGGAATTAAATATGAGAAAGCGGGCCAAGTTTAAGCTATTTTAGATAGACAGAATAGCTACAGTAATAATGAAAACTTTGCCTAAAATGTGTTCCTTTTCCTTGCCTTTCTACTGGCCATTTCATGGTTAATGTTAAATAAAATGCAAACCACCTTCAATAAATTTATCCAAACTGAACATGCCCATATCAGGACAACAATCTTACAGGTACTTCCTTTATTCAAAATGAAGGGATTGACAATTTCTAATATCTGGAAGTATCATCATTTTGTTATCCTGGTAGTTTCGATACCTGGTTTAATCATTCAAAGGGAAATCCTCCGTGACAGAGGGAACTTGATAATACTGATGTACTCAATTTTATCATAGATTGGGTTAAATGAAAATAAACCGATGCTGAGAAGGAATAACAGAATTTGACAGACACTTCTTGATTTTGGGGATAGACATAAGGGTAAATGAACTCCAGGTAGTTCTTTTTAATCTCAATAATTTATAGTCACTGCTTTTGAGTACTGGGGAACTTTGATATATGGACTTAAAATCAATTATGCAGAATAGTGGACTTTTTAGATAGAAACCATGTTCTGCCATTTATTGTGGAGTGCCAGAGAGTTCATCCATATAAAGTTTCACCCTTACAGTATCTCCAGGTTTTAAAAGTTTTAGAGAGAAGTTTGTGTGCTCTTGCACAGTCTCTTTAGAGAATTAACATTCTTCGAGCAGATGTTGGCCAATTTGCCAGCCTCATGTGGCTTGTTACCTAACATGCATGTTATTTTAATAGAATTGGATGATGGAGACTTCCGTTGCAAAAATAGGTAGGAACAGAATCTGTTCGTCCAATTGTCTGATTCCCAATGGGAATATGTTTCCAAAGTTCCAAGTAACATGTTATTAGATGTTGTTTTTAAGAGAGTTTTAAAAAACAATATGGTATTATACTCTGAAGAAATTTTTTAAAAGACTATGAATTGTTAATATCAAAAATTAGAATAAAGCTGTAAAAAACCACAAAACATTCATAGTGCCAAAATACAATCTAAGCAAAATTCCTGAACAGTTTAAAAACCATGTAAATAACAGGTTTGCATTACTAAGTTCAACTGAATGTGAACCAAAACAAATATAGGTTGAAACCAGAGCTATTATTAAGAAAAAATGTGCAAAGACTATTCCTGTAGCCAAAAGAAATGAAAAGCCTGGATGGGTGACTGAGGAAACTCTTCAAATGGCTAAAGATAGATGAGAAGCAAAAGTAAAAGGCAACAGAAACAGAATCAAAAGTCTAAATGCAACATTCTAGCAACTCACATGTAGAGACAAAGAGAACTATTATAATAGCTAGTGTAAAGAAATAGAAGAGAACAACAAAAAAGGAAGAACAAGAGATCTGTTCCACAAGGTCCAAGAAATGAAAGGGAACTTTAAAGCATGGGATAGGCATTCTGAAAGATCAACGTGGACATATATTAACTGAACAGGACAAAATAATGAAAATGTGGGAACAATACATTTGAAGAACTTTACAGAAGAGATGAAAGAATGACAGCTTCATTCCAAGAAGAATCTTTTGAAGAAGAACCTCCAGTTTTTGAAAATGAAGTGAAAGCTCCACTGAGGGCAATTGGGAGAAACAAATCACCAGGAGCAGATGGGATATCAATAAAGCTACTCCAAGTCACAGAAACAGTCCATCCAAATCTTGACAAGAATATGCCAACAGATATGGAAAACAAAACAATGGCCCACAGACTGGAAGCGGTCAACATTCCAATTCCAAAAAAGGAGACGTAAAAGATTGCAGCAACTATCAGACTATCACATTAATTTATCGTGTGAGTAATGTGATCCTTAAAATCTTACAACAAAGACTGTTACCATATATGCAATGATAAATGCCTGATGTTCAAGTTGGGTTTAGAAAAGGAAGGGGCACTAGAGATCATATCGTAAATTTACGTTGGAAACTGGAGCATACAAGTGAATTTCAGAAGAAAGTCAGTTTGTGTTTCGCAGATTACAGCAAAATGTTTGACTGTGTGAATCATGAAAAGATATGGCTGGTTTTAAAAGAAATGGGTGCGTCACAACGTATTATAGTTTTGATGCACAACCTGAACTCGGGACAAGAGGCTACTGTTAGGACAAAATGTGGAGAAAGAGCATGGTTTTCAATTGGCAAAGGTGTCAGACAAGGGTGTATTTTATCATCCTATCTCTTCAATCTATATGCAGAACATATAAAGAAAGAAGGATTAGATTAAGATGATGGAGTGAAAATTGGGAAGGAGGAACATTACAGGTAACGTGGACTGCCAAAAAGAAAAATCAGTGATTTCTAGATCAAATCAAGCCTGAATTCTCACTAGAGGCTAAAATGACTAAACAAGAAGAGTCACTGGAAAAGACCATAACGCTAGGAAAAGTTGAAGGCAGCAGGAAAATAAGAAGACCCAACATGAGTTTGATTGACTCTATAAAGGAAGGCGCAGCCCTCAGTTTGCTGGACCTGAGCAAGGCTGTTAACGATAGGGATTAGGTATTATTTTAGTTGTTGTTTTGGGTTCTGTTTAATGCTTGGTTTGTTTTGATCTTCTGCATTTCTTTTTTTGTGTTTCAGAGGAGTTTGTTTCTTGATTTTCATTGTGAGTTTTTTTTCCCTTGGTTTGTTGGCTTTTCTGGTTTCCTTCAGTTAGTGGGTTACCTGTTTCCCAACATTTTGCAGATTAATGGGTGATTTGGGGTAATGTCCCATTTTTCATTGCTCAGGTGTGGAAAGTTGTAAGGATACCGTTCACCGCTCAAAGACAAAGAAGTAGGTTCTAGATCAAATCAAGCCTGAACTCTCCTTAGGAGGTATAATGACTAAACTAAATGATCAGGGGACTAAAGCAACTGCCCTATGATGAATGGCTAAAACGCTTTCCTCACTACGTTTTGGGCCCATCCCACAGAAGGGTATGGCTGCATTTGCAGCACTTGTGTGAGGGCTGTGGCACATACGAATGGGACTTTTATTCAGAGAGATGATAATTTTTAATTGAAATGACTATGCGCTCAACTCATTTTTTATTTTATTTCCCCCAGTTTCAATCTGTATGTCATCGGGAAGCCAGCCTTCTCACTCAACTTGTTTGCTGACAGGAAAGCAAAATTACTTCCCCTCTCAAGGAATACCGTTTGTTTTAGTGGCGAAGATGCCGGGGAAAGGTAAGGGTTACATCTTTTCTTTAAAAAAATTACATGAACCAGGCTCATTTCTTGATTAAGGATGTTTGTCTCAGTTTGAAAATCTTACCACCAGATGCCTCTGCTTAATTCTCCTGGCATCTCAGCGTCGGATGAAAAAGCATATTTATAGCTCTTTAGTGACAGCCAGTGTCCGCCTTGAGTAATTTGTAGCCACCTCATAATGCCGCCTGTTCGACGAGGCACTCATTTTAAGTAACAAGGAAATACATTATGATTTCCTTAATATATACATATACATACATACACACAAATATGTGTGTGTGTGTGTGTGTGTGTGTGTGTGTGTGTGTGTGTGTGTATGTATGTATGTATGTATGTATGTATATCAGGATATTTGTTTTGTTATCCCTGTGCCTCAAAGGCAGCCCTGCACTGTTTGTGACCCATCAGGGTCTAATAGGGTTGCCAACCTCCAAGTACTAGCTGGAGATCTGCTATTACAACTGATCTCCAGCTGATAGAGATCAGTTTCCCCTGGAAAAAATGGCCGCTTTGGCAGTTGGACTCTATGGCATTGAAGTCCCTCTTCTCCCCAAACCCTGCCCTCCTCAGGCTCTGCCCCCAAAACCTCCTGCTGATAGCGAAGATGGAACTGGCAACCCAGGGCAACTCAAAAGGGCTCTGGGATGGGGACCTGGGCAGCTGGTGCTGCTAGCCTACTGATGTCACTTCTGGGAAAAACCATCTCTAGGTTACCAGCCATCACTTCTGGGTTTCTCCCAGAAATAACATTGATCCTGCCTTTTAAAAATTCTTTCCCCGCTGCTACTCCAAGCCGTGGTGGGCACCAGGTGTTTTGGGTGGAGAATCCGCCGCCCCACCAGGGGCTTGGCTAGGGATGCCAGCCTCCAGGTGGGACTCTGGAGATTCCCCTAGGGTTGCCAGGTCCCTCTTTGCCACCAGAGGGAGGTTTTTGGGGTGGATCCTGAGGAGGGCAGAGTTTGGGGACTTCAATGCCATAGAGTCCAATTGCCAAAGCGGCCATTTTCTCCAGGGGAACTGATCTCTATTGGCTGGAGATCAGTTATAATAGCTGGAAATCTCCAGTTACCATTTCCAATAGATGTTGCACATCCTTACTTATATTAAAGTTTAATTTGTATAGGAAGGAACAGTTGTAGGCTTAAACTTCGAGGCTACTAGTGATGGATCAGTAGAATAAGGCCAAAGGCACGGGGGCCTGAAGATTTGGCAGAACTGGGTCTCCGCAGATACGCACGCGCGTGAGGAGCTCCTTGTCATGTGTTCAAAAGGCATTTTTTGCAGAGCTCCAAGGTGGAGCTGTTTACCAATACCCTGATCTCTCCCCAGATGCCCTTGCTACTGGAGCTAATTAAGAGAACAATTAAGACTAAGGCAATCAGTCAAGTATACAGATCTGAGTCATTTTCTTCCCTCTCTGATGCTGCGTTGGCTCCCAGAGGCCTAAACCTTATTCACTCATTCAGAAAATGACAGGAAGAGGCTATTAAATATCTGAAAACCATAAAAAGACAATAATCCCGTTCCTCGGCTCAGTCGCACACTGGAGACCAATGCCGGGCGACTTTGGGAACTCGCCGGCCGGCCTGAATTCACGTGCGCTTACAAATAAGAAAATTAATCAAAAAGCAGTTCAGATCAGAATTTAATTAAAAAAGAAAAAGGGTTGCGGCGGGTTTCCCCTCTCCCTCTCTCCTTCCCTCTGTTTTTATGTTTATGACTGATCAATATTGTGTGTTATCAGTTCGCTGAATGACAAACTCCTCTGGGCGTCTTTAAAGAGGAAGTAACAGATTAAATATTGAGCTCAACAATTTAATCTCCACTTTAAAAGGTTTTCAGATATTTGTAAAGGTAAATCCTATTAGTGCGGAAACGTCTCCGGGAACTGGAACCAGGGGCTCATCAGGCAAGGATTTGTAAACACCAGGGGAGAGTTGACCCTGAACTATAAATTTTGTTCTTTTTGTTCAGCATTGATAAGGGGAGAGACAACTTTGTACTAACAGAAAAGAGTGGGTCTTCTGATGGACGGAAAAGCAGGTTTGTGCCAGCAAGTGATATGGAGAAATCTCCAGCTCATCACTGAACGAATCCCTAACATGCAGCCCTTACTGCTATGATGAAAAATAACAAATATTTTTATGCATTTTATATATTGAATCCATTTATTCATTTCTTCCCTGACGACTGTCCAACTCTGCTCAAAAGCATGTTATGTGCAATTGGTGGCCCTGGATGGAAACTGTGCCTCAGTGGTACATAGGGTTGCCAACCTCCAGGTACTAGCTGGAAATCTCCTACTATTCCAACTGATCTCCAGTCGATAGAGATCACCTGGGGAAAATGGCTGCTTTGGCAATTGAACTCTATGGCACTGAAGTCCCTCCCCAAACCCTGCCCTCCTCAGGCTCCGCCTCAAAAAAAAAACCCACCGGTGGCGAAGAGGGACCTGGCAAACTCTAGTGGCAGAGCATCTGAGTGGCATGCAGAAGGTCCCAAATTCAATCCCTAGCCTCTCCAGTTAAAGGATCAGGAAACAGGTGATGTGTCTTTTAACCTCTTTGTGAGAGCACATAGCAGAAACAACCTAAGAGGAGTTTGGTGGACTTAGAAGGGTCTGACTCTGCTTAAGGTGGCAATGTTAACTTTTCACAATCTGCCCGTGTGTACTTTCAAACAGTTATGTGAACAGCTGTATAAACTGCATGGCTATGCATCTGTGGGGCACAGCCCAATTAACATTATGATTTAAATGGAGGAGTAAAATATATTCTTAATCCTTTCCCGTTGAAATCAAAGGAAGGAAATTTTACATGGAATGGGCCCCAATGTGTGTACCGACTAGGGATGCCAGGTTCCCATTGGAGGTGGGAAATATCCTGCCCCCAACTAGGGTTGCCAGCTCCAGGTTGGGAAATACCTGGATATATTTGGGGAGGAGCCTGTGGAGGGCGGGGTTTGGGGAGGAGTGGGACTTCAATGCCATAGAGTCCAATGGCCAAAGCGGCCATTTTCTCCAGGGAAACTGATCTCTATCGGCTGTAGAACAGTTGTAATAGCGGGAGATCTCCAGACACCTCCTGGAGACTGGCAATCCTATCCCCAGCTCTCATTGCCCACCACCACTCTTGAAACTGGTGGCTAAAGGGGAAAAAAATTAAAATCACAGTTGAGCCGACGGCATTACATCACTTCCAGGGGTGAAAAAAACACTAGAAGTGACATCAGTCCACTCTAGGAATCGCTGGGAACTCTATGGTTTTACCATCACATCCAGGAAAAAAAACACTAGAAGTGACATCACTCTGCTCTAGGAATCCCCGGGAACTCTATGGTTTTACCATGGAGTTTGTTGTGATTCTGGTAGACGCATGATGGCAGGTTTTTCCTGGAACTGATGTAATGCTGTTGGCCCAATGGTTGCCCCCCATTTCCTCCCCCCACATGCTCCCATTGGTTGCCAGCCACTGGATAACAACCCTAGTATAGACACACAGGTTGGATCCAGCAAGCTTTTTTCATGCAATTGTACCCAGTTCTTCTCCAGCTTCTATCCCAGATGCCTTTTGTTCATGATCCTCAATATAACCATGCTGGGTGGTCAAATGAAACCTCTTCTTCCTTTTTTCACCAGCAGAAAAGATGGTTGATTCTAACCATATATTTGTATGTGTGTAAAGTGTCATCAAGCCATAGCTGACTTACAGCGACCCCTCATGGGGTGTTCAAGGCAAGAGGCGTTCAGAGGTGGTTTGCCATTGGCTGCCTCTGCAAAGCGACCCTGGACTTCCTTGGTGGTCATCCCATCCAAGTACTGACCAGGGCCAACCCTGCTTAGCTTCTGAGATCTGGTGAGATCAAGCTAGCCTGGGCCATCCAGGTCACGGCAGAGGTAGTTTGCCATTGCCTGCCTCTGCATAACAACCCTGGTATTCCTTGGTGGTCCTCCCATCCAAGTACCAACCAGGGCCAACCCTGCTTAGCTTCTGAGATCTGGTGAGATCAAGCTAACGTGGGCCATCCAGGTCACGGCAGAGGTAGTTTGCCATTGCCTGCCTCTGCATAACAACCCTGGTATTCCTTGGTGGTCCTCCCATCCAAGTACCAACCAGGGCCAACCCTGCTTAGCTTCTGAGATCTGGTGAGATCAAGCTAGCCTGGGCCATCCAGGTCACGGCAGAGGTAGTTTGCCATTGCCTGCCTCTGCATAACAACCCTGGTATTCCTTGGTGGTCTCCCATCCAAGTACCAACCAGGGCCAACCCTGCTTAGCTTCTGAGAACTGGTGAGATCAAGCTAGCCCAGGCCATCCAGGTCAGGGTAACCATCCATACAATATTCATACATACAGAGAGAAACACTGTGTCCCAGGCTGTTTGATACTGTACTTTTGTCTCCGGCGATGAACAATGCCTCCTCGCACTGAGGTTGGAAGAAGGAAGACGGTCTGCCGTTTGTGACCGATCACGCCAGCGAAAGCCGATGTCACAGATCAGCTCTCCTTCCTCAGGCAGCCCATCATCTCTGGACCATCTTCCCGGCTGAGGAAGCAAAACACACATCTGTCTCTTTCTTTGGTGTCACCGGATGGAATGAGTCCAGTGATTAATAACTTTCCATTACGCATTCCATCAGGCTTATTTACGAAGATCATTGGAAGCTGGGGGAACTGAACGCTTCAGCTTCTGCCTGATGCAGCCTTAAATATTACCACGATTCTCAATTTAAAAAAAAAACTGTTGAGAGGGGCCTTGTGTTAAAGGAGGGGCAGAGAGGATCCCGTGTTTATTGTGCAACGGAGCAGTGTTTTATAATCCACAGTAATGTGAATTGCACATTGCAATGTTTTTGTATACCTGAAAAGGCATCAGGAGGTTTATTTTGCAAAGTCAGTGGTTGCGTAGGGAGAGTTTAATCATTCATATGAAATGTTTTTCAAAGTCTGTGCAGAGTTCGTAGGAGTATATTCATTTTCAGTTCCTTTTCTTTGCAAAAAATGTGTTCTGTTTTCTTTATTTTAGGTTGTTACGCATGTTGCTTTTCCCCCCCTCTTTGTTCCATCGATTCCCACAGGAAACACACATTGAGCTGTAACCTCTTTGTTTTCACATCTAATTAAGAGAAAGATTTTGAAGACTGCAGTGCACAGTCTTGGTAGCAAGCATGCTGCGTTGGAGGTAGGGTTGCCAACCTCCAGGTAGGGCCTGGAGATCTCCCAGAATTCATCTGATCTCCAAGCTACAGAGATCAGTTCTTGTGAAGAAAAAATAGCTGCTCAGAGGGTGGTAGGGTTGCCAGGTCCCTCTTTGCTACCGGCGGAAAGTTTTTAAGGTGGAGTCTGAGGAGGGTGGGGTTGGAGAGGGGAAGGACTTCAATGCCATAGAGTCCAATGGCCAAAGCGGCCCTTTTCTCCAGGTGAACTGATCTCCTTCGGCTGGAGATAAGATGTAATAGCTGGAGATCTCCAGCTAGTACCTGTAGGTTGACAACCCTAGAGGATGGACGCTATGGCATTATTCCCTGCTGAAGCCCCTCTCCTCCCCAACCTCCCCCCTCCACTGGATGCAACATCAGATCCCCAGAGATTTCCCAACCCGATCTTGGCAATCCTAATTGGAGGCATGTAGGAGAAAGGGTTTCTCCTTTGGAAGTCCAGGCAGTGCTAAGCAGAACTTATTTCTTGCCCTTCTTCTCCCATTCCATTAGGGTTGTCAGATCCAGGTTGGGAAATAACTGGAGATTTGGGGGGTGGAACCTGAGGAGAACAGGATTTGGGGAGGGGAGGGACTCCAGTGAGGTATAATTAGGGTTGCCAGGTCCCTCTTCGCCACCGGTGAGAGGTTTCTGGGGGTGGAGCCTGAGGAGAACAGGATTTGGGGAGGGGAAGGACTTCAATACCATAGAGTCCAATTGCCAAAGCGGCCATTTTCTCTATCAGCTGGAGATCAGTTGTAATAGCAAGGAGATTTCCAGCTAATACCTGGAGGTTTATCAAATAACTTGGCACTTATGGCTAACAATGCAAAAATAAGCACACTATGCCAAAAAAAACTTGTGTATTGAAATAATGCAAGAAGAAAACACATGCTTGCAGTTCATGAAAAACAATCTCAAAACAACTGGAATACAATACAAATAGTCCAATCTCTGTAATATAGTATTATGATTGGTGCAGAATGGTTAAGCTGCAGTACTGTAGTCCAAGCTCTGCTCATGACCTGAGTTCGATCCCAACGGAAGTCGGTTTCAGGTAGCCGGCTCAGGATTGACTCAGCCTTCCATCCTTCTGAGGTCGGTAAAATGAGTACCCAGCTTGCTGGGGGTAAAGGGGAGATGACTGGGGAAGGCACTGGCAAACCACCCCTTAAAACAAAAAGTCTGCCTAGTAAACGTCGGGATGTGACGTCACCCCATGGGTCAGGAATGACCCGGTGCTTGCACAGGGGACCTTTACCTTTACCTTTTTATCAAAGTTTATAGATGCCAATAATTAAATGGGTTTCTGGTGGTAGTTCCCATTTCACAAAGGCTTCTTCAATAATGGCAATCCTATGATGAAAGTACCTGGAGGTTGGCAACCCTAGGTATAATGCCATACAGTCGACCTTTCAAAGCAGCTATTTTCTCCACAGGAACTGATTTCTATCTCCTGGAGATCAGTTGTAATAGCGGGAGGTCTCCCGCCACCTGGAGAAAATGGCCGCTTTGGCAATTGGACTCTATGGCATTGAAGTGGTGGCCATTTTCTCCAGGGAAACTGATCTCTGCTGCCTGGAGATCAGTTGTCATAGCGAGAGATCTCCAGCCACCACCTGGAGGTTATGTGTGAGGTTGGCAACCGTAGGACAGCCCTATCTGTTGCCCTTTCTATATTTATATACCACAACCATCCCTATACACACCCATGCATCTTAAATGTATAATTTGCATCCCTATTTTGCCGATATAGTTATCGGTAACAACCAGCAACCTGATTGGTTCAAGACAATGCAAAGCTGTCTTGGGGCGGGGCGGGGGGGAGAAGGCTATTCCTTTTTATTTCCCTCTAGTTTGACATGACGATCTACAAAATCTATCAGGTCGTCCCTTTTAATATTTCCGAATGAAGCCGTCGAATCTAAACCCTCTTGAAAGACTGCCACGGCGGCTACCCTCGCCTTTCATCTCTTTGTTGCGTGTTGGTGCTTTTTAGAGGCGATTTTCTGTTCTTGCAAGGGCTGATGATTATTACTTCTCTAAAGGTGCCGGAAAGGTGAAAATGATAATTAAATCTTATCTCGAGTGTAATTTTATGATTATACAGTACTATTCCCCAGCACTATGGATTTGAAATTGTTGTGGGCTCTGAGCGTCTCCCCTGTGTAAAAGCTCCGTAGAAAGTGCTAAAACATGACTTTGTAGTCCAATTATTTTTATATCACCATTTGAATGAATTTCCCACTCTCTGGCTCCTCTCGGTTCTCATCCTTTTCACTGGTGTCATTAAGTAATTAAAACACACACGCACACAAGCATGCGCCACTGCATTGTGTTCACAGAAAGGTTTCCCTGCAGTTGCCAAAAGACAGGGAAATCGAACAGCCTCAGTCAAACAACCCCTCTTATATTGGCTTTGAAAGCAAACAAATAAGACGCATAATCTTTTCTTGGCCTGCATCGCAGCCTGGAGAATCGGCTTCAGTTTGGAATTTGCTTAGTTGGTACCAAAGGTTTAGACTAGGAGTCCCCAACCTTTTTGAGCTTGTGGGCACCTTTGGAATTCGGTCACAGGGCAATGGGCGCGATCATAAAAATGGCTGCTGCAAGAGGCGGAGCCAAGCACACAGAGGAAGCCCGAGCACAGGGGAGAAGACCGAACACACTGGAAAAGTGGGTGGATGTGAACAAGAAGAATTTTTAAAAGGCAGGCTCAATGTTATTTCCGGGAGAAACCCAGAAGTGATGGCTGGTAACCTAGAGATACCCTCCGTCACTTCCTGAGACCCCCGCCGTCCTCAGGCTCTGCCCCAAAAACCTCCTGCCGATAGCGAAGAGTGACCTGGCAACCCTATGGATTAGGGTGGCCAGGGCAACTCACAAGAGCACTGGGGTGGGGACCTGGGCAGCTGGCATTACTAGCCTAATGATGTCACTTCCGGGAAAAACCATCTCTAGGTTACCAGCCATCACTCAGCTGGAGATCATTTGTAATAGCAGGAGATCTCCAGCTAGAAGAAGAAGAAGAGTTGGTTTTTATATGTGGACTTTCTCTGCCACTTAAGGGAGAATCAAACCGGCTGACAATCACCTTCCCTTCTCCTCCCCACAACAGGCACCCTGTGAGGTAGGTGAGGCTGAGAGAGCTGTGACTAGCCCAAGGTCACCCAGCTGGCTTCGTGTGTAGGAGTGGGGAAACAAATCCAGTTCACCAGATTAGCCTCCGCCACTCATGTGGAGGTGTGGGGAATCAAACCCGGTTCTCCAGATCAGACTCCACCGCTCCAAACCACTGCTGTTATCCACTACACCACACTGGCTAGTACCTGGAGGTTGGCAACCCTACCCATGCCACTGCATTGCATCCCAGTGCTGGCATGGTTTCCACCCATGATGGCATAAGTACCCCTTATCCTGGGTTAAACGGGCACTTACACCAGTGCAAGATCACACTGGCTCCTAAGGAGCTTTCCCCTCCCCGAACTTCAGCCTGGATTGCAGACATAGAAGTGCTTGGGTCAGGGGGAACAGCCTGAGGAAAGGGAACCAGCAAACATATTACACAGAGGGAATCCAGCAGTCCAGGGATGGACTGAAAAGATATTGCTGTGAAAAGCACTAAAATTGTGTAAAAAATATCCACTCTTGTATCCGTTGTCATTTTATCACAATGTCGTGTTTTTGCTGTTGGTTGTTTCACAGTTATCCCAATTTGCTGTACTCTTGACCGGAATTAAACTTTCCACTAATTCCTTTATGTTTCCACTTGCCAGGATTTATTAAAAGTTGGTCCTGGCAAAGCAGAAACAGGTCTGGCTCATGAAAGATGTGATGGTTTTTGCATTAAGATGAACACCATGTTGTTCTCTCTTCTCGCTATAAACAACAACAAAAAACTCCTCCTAGCAATCTTACATTTCTGTAGCCAGAGAGATGCAAACTTTATTGCTTGCCGGATTTCTTCTTGAGCTCCCATTCGCATGATGGTGACGACATCTCTAAGTGTTTTTTACTGTTTGTGGGCAACGTTTTTTCTGCTTGTGCTCAGAAATGGATTCGAGACCTGCCGGTGTGCCTCCTGCCCCATTCTTCCCCTTGATGGTACTACTGAACGTCAGGTCCACATTCAAATTCGAATCGCCTTAGCTACGGCTTTATTGATTTACTCTTTTTATACCCTACCATTCTTTCCAATGGGTACCCAAAGTGGCTTATATCATTCCCCTTTCCTGCGCTTTATCCTCAGAACAACCCTGTGAGGTAGGTTAGGCTGAGAGAGTGTCACCCAGAAAGCTTTCATGGCAGTGTGGGAATTTGAGCCTGGTGTATAATGCCAGAGAACCCACCTTCCATTTTCTCCAGGTGAACTAGGGTTGCCTGCTCCAGGTTGGGAAATACCTGGAGATGTTGGGGGGGGTGGAGCCTGAGGAGGGTGGGGTTTGGGGAGGGGAGGGAATCAATGCCATAGAATCCAATTGCCAAAGCAGCCATTTTATCCAGGTGAACTGATCCCTGTCATCTGGAGATCAGTTGTAATAGTGGGAGATCTCCAGCCACCACCTGGAGGTTGGCACCCCTATAGAGTTCATGGAACATGAGTTTTGCTGTTTTGCTGCCAAGTCACAAATGACTTACGGTGACCCCGTAGGGGTTTCAAGGCAAGGGACATTCACAGGGGGTTTGCCATTGCCTGCCTTCATGTCACGCCCCTGGTATTCCTTGGATGGCTCCCATCCAAATACTTGCCAGAGTCGAGGCTGAGAGTGTGTGATTGGCCCAAGGTCACTCAGCAAGTTTCCATGGCACGAGTGGGGATTCGAACCTGGGTTTCCCAAATCCTAGTCTGACACCTTAACCACTACACCACGCTGGCTCTCCAAACAATTTGTTATGATGGCCAAACTTGATCACTTTGGTGAATGGCATCATGGAACATATAGTCTGTAGTAAACAGAGACCAGGACTGCGGTTTTCATGGGCTTGTACCTTTTTTTCACATCCCAAACACAACTCGTCTGTCATTATACCTGCTCTTTCTCTGCTGTTATGATAACTTGGTCTCTGGATGATCATAAAACTTGTTGTATATTTATGATCTTTGCTTATGAAGGAGTGCTCCAGCAGAGCAAACCAGAAGTTGTGAAATTACTTTCCTCGTCACACATGTTCCACCCAAAAGAAGACTTCAGCAAGAAAAAATCAAGAACACTACCCATCCAAGGGGATCCATTTGTCATGACTCAGTGTGATCCATTCCGA